>NC_066585.1:55836345-56439262 GCF_024323335.1 Lathyrus oleraceus
ACATTTTATTAGTTTTGATTTGAAAACTTCTTACTTTTGGGTTTTGTTCGTACTTTTTCCCTTTTCCCTTGGAAATAATTAAAGCAAGGTGGTGACTCTTGTTATTTGATGTCTAGCTTATCCATAACTTGATGATCATGAATTTACTGCTACACTCACCAACCGATTGAAGATTATCAGTCAGTACAGTATGATTTTCCTGATGAAGAGATTTTGTACCTGAAAATGAAAGATTGTGATGAACCATTGCTTGAAGAAGGGCCAGAACCTTGTTCTCGTTGGGGCATGGTTAATGATGGAGTTGTTAATGAGTGTGGTAATGGCATTGAGGCAGTGATTATTACTCCTCAAGGCACTCATTTCCCGTTTACAGCAAGATTAACTTTCAAGTGTACGAACAATATGGTTGAGTATGAAGCTTGCATTATAGGAATTAAAGAGGCCATTAATCTTAGAATCAAGTATTTGGACGTCTATGGAGATTCAGCTTTGGTGGTGAATCAAATCAAAGGTGAATGGGAGACGAATCAACCCGGTTTGATACCGTATAGAGATTATGTGTGGAGGACTTCAACTTTCTTTACAAAGGTGGAATTTCACCATGTCCCTCGAGATGAAAACCGGATGGTAGATGCTCTTGCAATGTTGGCTTCCATGATTATGGTGAAATTCTGGAATGAAGTTCCTAATCTAACAGTGATATGTCTTGATAGGCCAGCTCATATGTTTGTTGTTGAAGAGGTCAAAGATGAAAAGCCGTGGTATTTTGATATCATGTGTTTTCTCCAAAGTCAGATTTACCCGCCCGGGGCATCTTTGAAAGATAAGAAGACTTTGAGGAGAATAGCTAGCAACTTCTACCTAAATGGTGATGCGCTTTACAAAAGAAATTTTGATATGGTCTTGTCAGATGCGTGGATAAACACGAAGCAGATGGATGTACGATACCCGTGCAAAGAAAATGGGATCTTGTCAACTTACAGACTACCATTCTATTTAAATAAAGTTGAGCTTTTTATCCAATTGTTTCTACTCTTATTTATCTTTCAGCCAAATGGAATTAAATTTTTATGATGATAATTTTGAAACTTTTGAATCAATAAAAATTAAAATCAGTTTTCTTAAAATAATAAAAGCAATTACTTCTAAAAAGCAATCGATTTCAGTAAGGAATATCAACAGCGGCCTGAGGACAAGTGAGTCCCAAAGTGTGAAGCATTGTTGGTCTTCCCCGAGCAGTTGGTTGAGTCACTTTTTCATCCCCAACAGAAATTCAGTTTCTCCAACCGAGTTTTATGATCACCTCCCCAGCTGAGTTGTAGGCGCGTGTACTCAATGGTTTGTGTAGATTCAGTACAGGTTCTTTTGTTTCCCTCAAGTTGCCAGCAAAGTTCACTCCTGAACCTCGCCCGCACTGTACCTTGAGCAATATTTTTTGTTCCTTTGCAAGGTTGTCTCCCATTTTGGTATGGTGTTAACCTAAAATTCTACGCAGGATTGATGATATAGATCCTCAGCAGATCTTTTCTCTTTCCCCATTCAGGGTCGAGTGGTTTGTGGTGGATGGTTTATGTTCATACCATAACCCTTTCTCTCTAGTTGATGCCTCCATCCTGTCGAGATCAGCCGGGTGTTGTAGCGTTGATTTAGATCAGTGACATTTGTATCCTTTGTGATTATTTTATCAGCATAATCATCATATATACATATACATATACATTCATACATCAGATATTTCATTATACATTATTATTTCACTTTTTGATTCATTGTTTTTTACCGATCCTCTGCTATGGTGATATCTTTTCCCCACGCAGATTTGGTGTGTCTGTCCTCCCTCAATTATAGAGTGTCAGCCCCTTAAGTAGAAAGAATTTAACCTTTCTCATTCCCCGCTCAGGTATTTCTTCATGGACGATTATTATTTCAGCTTCCTCCCCAATTGGTTATCTGGATGGAACCACTCCCCCTGAGTTATATCCTCACTGGGTCGAGTCTTTGTTTGACCGTTCATTTCTAGCTCTTACCTAGATAAATGCTTTGCCCCCCCCCCCCTGAGAGTCTATTACCTAGTAACTGGTAATGTTCTTCTCAATTTGCGAGTACCTTACTCTTACCCAATACCCAGTAATAGTAATTTATTCCCTCTTATTTTCCCCCGTGGGTTCGTTTTACGTTTCCCTATAGAGTATATCCTTGATATGTTCATCCTAACCGGTGACGGATATTCTTCTCTTTTGGTTTTCTACCCGGTAAAAAGGTAGTTGTAATCCGTATTTCATTCCCTAGAATGTTAATCCTTGATATGTTCATCCAAATCGATGACGGTTTTTCTCCTCTTTGCAATCTACTATCCTGTAACTAGTAGTTGTAAATCCTGATTTCCCCTATTGATTCTATCCTTGATATGTTCATCCTAACCGGTGATGGATATTCTCTTTTCGATATTCTATCCAATAATTGATAGATATAATTCCTACTTTTCTCCCTGGCAGTGTCTCCTTAATATGTTCATCGTAGCCGATGACGGATATCCTTCCTTTGAGTCTATCCTTCATATGTTCACTTTAACCAGTGACAGATATTCTCTCTCTTTGGTCTTCTCCCCAATAACCGGTAATTGTAAATCCTATTGGACTTTTCCCCAGCAGGTTATTCTTTCCTAGTAACCGGTAACGAATACACCTCCTGTGTCCCTCAGCGAGTCATCCTTGATATGTTTACCCTAATTGGTAGCGGATGCCTCTCTGTCATATTATGTTATCTCCTTACCCAGTAACCGGTAATAGATAATGTAATTCTGGTACTCCTATGTTGAAGTTCATTCTTCCCCAGTTGAGTTTGAGTGCGTATTTCCTTAGTGAAGTCGCCAATCCCATGTTTGGTTGGAGTATTTCAATTTTTTTCTGATTTGCCCGCTTCCCCTGCAGACTTTCCCTTTATTCCCAACTGAGTCTTTCCATTGATTTATTTTAGTGGAATTACCCTCGTGTCCCCAACAGTTTTTAAGTCGTAGCCTGGGCTACACACAACTTTTTATCCCCCAGAGTCTTTGTCTCCCCAGTGAGTTTCCCTTATGGAATGCATTATGCTCCTGTGGATTTTCAGTCTTTCCGGATTCTTTTCCTTTGTGGCTATATTTTTCCCCACAGAGATTATTTTAACATTCATATCATATGCATCATGAGGTCTCTTAGGGACCAAAATTTGTTTCTATATGTTGTTATTTAAGTCCATTCTACTGAGTCGATACTAAGATTTTAACCTTCATCTCCTCAGTTAGAATTCCCTTAAATAGGGGCAGCTATAAGACCCCAATTTTGACCCTAAGATCCCTCATGATATCTCATCATATGCATTAGCACTGGAATCACACCTTGGCATCCTCCTTACCCCTATTTCATTGGGTTTGCATTGGGAGAGATCACCAAGCACATATGATTGTATCATACTTTGTTTTTCATTATTTACTAACCAAAATACAAAAAATATGTCAATGTATAGTTTGTTGCTTTTGTAGGTAGTGTGTATGCTCACATATGCTCCATCAATCTCATATATAGGGTTTGAGACCCTCAATACAAGGATCTCAATCAAAAATTGGTTTGAATTGGTTCTATGCATAATATATGGATCCCCATGATCTTCACATGTTATTTTGATCAAGAAATCATCAAGAGTTTGGAGTTTGTTTGCCTTGGAAACCCTAATTCATCTGGGTATCTTGTGTGACTTCTTTAACAAGTTTCTTTAACAATTTATCAAATACTTCAAGAGATACTTCATATTTCATCATCTTAAACATATATGATCCTCCATGAGTCCTAAAAGCCAATAGAATATCAAGCTAGCAAATTGGTTCGTGGTGGTTGATTAGAGAAAGTCATTTGGTCAAAACTGGGGTTCCCTAGACCCTATCTCCTACACTTTTTGTCATATGAAAATGATTCCAATAGAAAATTTACTCAAAATGACATTCCAAACAACTTTAATGTTGAAGTCAAGAGCTATTTTTTCTTGGAAAGGCATTTTTTATGGTGAAAGATTATAGATCATTTTGTCTAAACCCTAGTTTGGAGGTCAACTTCCCAAGATCATAACTTGTTCAATTTTTATGAGCTGAAAGCCATTCAAATTCCATGATAAAATTCAAGATGTCTAATTCAACTTTTATGTTTGTAGGAAGTTAAAATTGAACTTGGAAATGCATATGCCAAGAGGAAACATTATAGGTCATTTTGGACCAATACCATTGAACAAGTGATTCTCCTCAACTTCTAAAATGCATAACTCCTTCATGCCAAATCCAAATCAGGTAAAATTTGGGACCAAATTTAATAGGTTTGAAAGAGATACAACTTTGATGAAGGAATGTTTCTCATTTGAAGTCCATAGAAAAAGTTGTTCAAGGTGGAAGAAGTGAACATTTGACTTGGGACTTTAGAAAATTTTCAAATATGTTTGATTTCCCAAACTTCCACCTCAAAATTCATCATGATCCAAGCTTCAAATGAAAAATTGTTCAACATGAAAGTTGTTCCCCTTGATCTCACCTTTCTTAAAATTCTAAGATCATATCATTTAGCCAAAGTATGAAGGACTTGCGCATGGGTGCAACATGAAGAACCATTTGGATGATTTCCACTTCCACTTTTCATACACGATTGCATGGCTTACCAACATGAATTTAGCATGACTCCCACTCATTTTTTGATCAGATTACATCACTTGATGGGCCTAGCACACGCCCATGCAAGCATGCAAGGGAATTTCTCAAAATTTTCCAAATTTGGAAGTGTGTGGAAATGAATCTCATGGCCTATAAATAAGACCATCATTGCTCAGAATTAAGGACCTCAGGCCCAATCTTTGAACCTGCAATCCCAAACCCTCTCCATTGAAGGATAATCTAGAAGGTTTTCTTTGAAAATCGAGTTTCAAATCTCCATTTGTTTTGAGATTGAAACTCCAAGAGTCCAGACCTTTTATTGATCTTAGTTACTTCCAACAAGCATCTGAAGCAAGGCCAAGCACAATTGGAATCAAGATCGTGCCAATCTGAAGCTCAATTGAACGTGAATTTTCAGAATTTTCTTCTCTTCGATTCTCCCTCAATTCTTCACCATTCTTTGTGATTTTTGGTTGTCTGAAGTCCTATCAATATAGGTAAGAAGATTGAGTTGCTTTGAGGTCAAATCGAAGCAACTCAGTTCATGATCCTCAAAATTCAAATCCCTGTATCTTTTCATATACTTGGAATTTGAGAAAATTGAGGCCAGATTCGTGCTCCTAAGTATTTTTCCTTCGAATTAGTGTATTCACTTTTCATTTTTCATAAGGTTTTGGTTGGACCAGTCTGGTGGTCCTCACCGGAGAAGATGACCAGAGCTATGGCTTTGGTGGTACGCTGGATCAATCCAGGCCATATGATCCGTTTGAAATGTTTTAATCTCACGCGTCCAATCAGATTACCAAGCGTGTGGCACAGTTGACTAAGGTGTTTATGGAACGCGCGCGCTTGGCCATCAGATATGCCACCTCAATTAATGAGGGATATCTGATGGCCCTTGTTTTTTTTGATTTTTTGATATTTATGTTTAATCCATTTATTTTGATTAATTCATATTAATTTCATTTTTAATTCAAAAAATATGGGACTTTCACCAAAAATCTTATAATATTTTCCTCTTTCATTTTCTGAATTAAAATATTTTTTTGATTAATTTTGATATTTTTCATGAATTAATTGTTTTTGTGCATATTTTTATTTGTCTAAAAATACTTCTGACTTATCAAAATATATGAAATTTTTTGCCTAAGGTCCTTTGATGTTTTTTGACCTAAGATAAATCTCTTGGCCATTTATTTGGTGTTTTGAAGTAGTTTTAGGTTTTGACCAAACCAAATTTAATTTAAATGCATTTTTAATTTAATTTTTAATTGATTAATTGTGTAGAAATTATGTTGAGCCATTTTTATTTACTTGTGAAGTTTGACTATGTGTTTGGGCCTTGGTCAAGGTTGATTTGACTTCTGTTGAATTAAAATCATTGGATTTAGGGGATTGATGAAATATACATTTCATCTCCCAAAATGAATGAATGATTTTAATTTGATAAAATTCCTCCCATGACCAATTTGTGTTTCTCTCATTTCCCCTTCCTCTTCATCTTCAATCTCATTCTCTCCCATCCTCTCTATTGACCAATGAAATCTCAATATCCTAAGGCTAATTGGTTCATCAATAACTTTGTGTTAGATGAACCAATACAAGTATGGATGAGATAGGTCCATCCTTTCATCTTTTTTCTTTTTGTGTGTGGTATGTTTTAGGAGTATGGTTCATTATACCATATCTCTAACATGCATTAACCCCAAAATTTCTATTGCCCGGTCTCAGATAGTTGTGACTTCTACATAAGTCCAATTACGATTGCTTAACATGGAGCTAAATTTTGACCCAAAGGCATAACATTCTAGTAAGTGAGATTGCAAGTCTCCCCCCTTTCATGGTATTGTGTGAAAACTTGGTCTTTTTTCCTTCCTTTGGAATATGTTTTGGTTCAAGGATCCATGCTTGTGAATAGAGTGTTGAGTGTTCTCCAAAGAACAACTTAATCAATTGAAAAGAAAACTCCACTAACTCATAATCAACTAACGTTTGACTAACTTATATTATTCTTGATTATATTTTCAAGTCAATTACTTTATGCAATTTAAATTCAAGTCATTTACCATTTCATTTATCATTTACACATCATTTAACTTGTTTATGTTTATGTCAACTTCACTTTACTTATTTGAGCCATATATTGTGATTGTATATATTTGTTTGTGTATTTTGTTTGTGTTTGTGGTCTTAGGACCTTAAAATACTTAATAAACAATAAAAACCCTAAAAAAAATGTTTGTGTCGACTGTTGGCTTGATTTGAGCTTTTGGACTTAGAATTAGGCAACATTCCCTATGCAAAAGGACTTGGCCAATGCCAACATTTCTGAGACCAAGTTATTATGATTTGAGCTTTCATCTAACGCAAGTATAGGGATCTACATGAATTCATCTGCTACATGGCCTTGATATAACTGTTACTTTGAACATGTGTCTAAGGCCTTATTCTGAGCTAATCAAGGAGTATGTCATCTGATACATAAGAAGACAAAAAAGATTGTCAGCTGTGAAGTTGCTTGCTTGAATGTGACTATCTTTATTTGATGCGTTGCTCTTCATATTGCTAATTTCTTGTTGATATTGCTTGATTTAAAGTCCAATGGAAAAGTGGGTTTTCTATATGACATTCTTGTCTATTGGATTGCATCCCATTGGTCAGATCTTTTCAACTCTTAACTTTTAATTTTATGCTTAGGATTAGTCTCTTCATCTTCTCCCACTTCTTAAATTTCAAATCTCTCCCCATTTTCAAAAATCTTCTTTGCTTGTGATTTCTAAACTTAGACTTTATTGCAAAATAGAAACTTCGGCTTTATGTCATTGCCTTTTTTTAACTCTTTTCTTAAATTAAACTTGTAAATGAACTTAACCATATTGACTTAAAATTTCAAAAGACAAAAAGAACTAACACTCATTCAATCTCTTTTAGGCCTTTTGTGCCTCTTTTAAACTTAACTTTTGAGTAAAATCAATCCACTCATTTTGAAATTGATACCACGAACTACGAGGTTTTGATCCCTCATTTTTATGTTGGTATATAGGCACAAGTCCGAAGGTCTTGTCAAACACAGAAATATAATTAATGAATTCTTTTCTCATCCCCACACTCTATTTGTTGCAAACATATTTTACACCAAAACACATATACGCATAAAAAAGGGCTCCCTAGGAGTACCTAGGACACTTTAGGTGCTAACACCTTCCCTCTATGTAACCAACCCCTTTACCTGTAATCTCTGGCATTTTATTAGTTTTGATTTGAAAACTTCTTATCTTTGGGTTTTGTTCGGACTTTTCCCTTTTCCTTTGGAAACAATAAAAGTGCAGTGGTGACTCTGGTTTTATTGATGTTAAGTTTATCCATAGCTTAATGGTCATGAATTTACCGCTACAAGGAGAATAGTGGATGTTCACTTGCATTTATGCTAATCCAAATGGAAATAAGTAGGTTATGGGATAGCTTGAAGAATCTAGCTAGTAATATCATGAGTCTTTGGATGTTGGCTGGAGATTTCAATGAGATTTCTTATGCTTGCGAAAAAAAAGGCGGGGTGCGGGTTTCTTAGAGAAAGTGCATGGCCTTCCTTAATAATATTGAAGAGTGTATGTTACATGATCTTGAGGCTAGTGGTCCTAAGTTTACCTGTAAAAGACTAGTTTTTCGAGGAGGCCAACGTATATATGAGAGATTGGATAGAGCCTTGGGCAATGAGGATTGGAGATTGATGTTTCCAGAAGCTCATATCAAGGTTCTCACTAGGGTTGCGTTTTCGGATCATCTCCCTATCATGATATCATTTCTTGTAACATTTACTCCAAAGTTGCTAAGCATTTCAGGTTTGAGAGTGGTTGGTTGCTTGATAGTAACTACATGGAGATGCTCGTGGGTGTGTAGATGGATAATGATGGGTTAGGTCTGAACCTCAAAAAGATATAAGATGACTCAAAAGCTTGGAAATGATGTACTCTAAACCAAGTCCATGTGAGGAAAAAAGAGATTATGGAGAGACTATATGGAGTTCAGGAGTGTATGTAGAGGAAATATAACATGGGGACATGAAATCGCTTGAGCTTAGGTTTCACGAAGAGTTAAACATTATTCTGAAGAAAGAAGAGCTCACGTGGTTTCAACGATCGAGGGCTAAATGGCTTACTGATAGGGATATGAACACTAAGTATTATCATTTAAAGACTATTACAAGAAGAATGAAGAATGTGATTGTCATGTTAAAAGATGAACAAGGTAATTGTATTGAAGATGGGAAACAGCTGAAGGAGATGGTTAACAATTATTACAAACAATTGTTTCAAATTAGTGATAAGTGGCAAAACTGGATATGCAAGTTACGAATGTTGATATCAAAAGGGCTCTCTTTGACATGAAGTTGTTGAAATCCTCTGGGCCAAATGGTTTTCATGCAGGCTTTTACCAAAAGTCGTGGGATATAGTTGGGGAAAATATTTGTGAGTTTGTGCAGAGAATTTGGAAGAAGCCAGATGGAATTGCTGAAGTGAATCAAACTAACATTTGTCTTATTCCTAAAAGTGATCACCCCATAATTGTTATGAAATTTCGTCCCATATTATTATTTAACATTATATATATAAGGTTGTTAGTAAGGTTATTATGGGAAGGTTGAAGAATCACATGAACAAATTGATATCTCCTTTTCAAACAGGTTTTGTGTCGGGAAGAGCGGTCCATGAAAACATTATTATAGCCAAAGAAGTCATGTATAGTATGGAGAGATTGAAAGGAAAAAAAGGTCACTTCATGATTAAAGTCGATCTATCTAAGGCTTATGAAAAATTAAGTTGGGAGCTTATTTGGCGTACTCTTTAAGAAATCAAAAT
Organism: Lathyrus oleraceus; assembly: GCF_024323335.1. Classification (NCBI taxonomy): domain Eukaryota; kingdom Viridiplantae; phylum Streptophyta; class Magnoliopsida; order Fabales; family Fabaceae; genus Lathyrus; species Lathyrus oleraceus. Next base: position 55,845,871 of record NC_066585.1, read on the forward strand.
CCCTGCAAGTATGATTAATTTAATCATGCATGCAGTTTAAAGTGTGGAAACTAATGTCAACTGGAATGGAACTAGAAGTAGTTTTTTCCGGCCTCAACGTGATTTTTGCCAAGGAGGCCATATCTCTCCATATCTTTTCATCCTTTGTATGGATAAGCTAACTCGCCTTATTGAGCATGATGTGAGAAAGAATAATTGGAAGACCCTAAAGTTAGAAAGGCAAGGTACCTAAATCTCGCATCTCATTTTTGTAGATGATCTTCTGCTGTTTGGAGAAGCTACTGGAAAACAAATTGAGTGTGTCATGAGGACTCATAATATGTTTTGTAGTATGTCAAGACAAGAAGTGAATCATGAAAAAACTAGCCTCATATTTTCCAAGAATGTGGGTAGTAGTATGCAAAACAAGCTTCTGAATCTCTTTGATTCCTGATAACAAGCAATCTAGGGAGTTACCTTAGAGTCCCCCTATAGCGGTAAATTCATGACCATTAAGCTACGGATAAACTTAACGTCAATAAAACCAGAGTCGCCACCGCGCTTTTATTGTTTCCAAAGGAAAAGGGAAAAGTACGAACAAAACTCAAAGATAAGAAGTTTTCAAATCAAAAATAATAAAATGTCAGAGATTACAGGTAAGAGGGTTGGTTACATAGAGGGAAGATGTTAGCACCCAAAGTGTTCTAGGTACTCCTAAGGAGCCTTTTTTTATGTGTGTATGTGTTTTTGGTATAAAACGATGTTTGCAATAAATAAAGTGTGGGGATGAGAAAATAATTTTTTAATTATATTTTTGTGTTTGACAAGACCTTCGGACTTGTGCCTACGTACCAACATAAAAATGAGGGATCAAAACCTCGTAGTTCATGGTATCAATTTCAAAATGAGTGGATTGCTTTTAATAAAAGTTTAAATTTAAAAGAGGCACAAAGGGGCCTAAAAGAGTTTGAATGAGTGTTAGTTCTTTTCGTCTTTTGAAATTTTTAGTCAATATGGTTAGATTTACAAGTTTGATTTAAGAAAAGAGTTTAAAATGCAATGGCATAAGGCCAGAGTTTCTAATTTGCAATAAAGTTTAAGTTTAGAAATCACAAGCAAAGAAGGTTTTTGAAAATGGGGAGATATTTTAAAATTTAAGAGAATGGGAGGACATGAAGAGACTAATCCTAAGCAAAAATTAAAAGTTAAGAGATGAAAAGATCTGGCCATTGGGATGCAATCCAATAGACAAGAATTTTATATAGAAACCCATTTTTCCTTTGGACTTTAAGTCAAGCAATATCAATAAGCAAATAGCAATATAAAGAGAAAGGCATCAAATAAACATAGCCACATCCAAGCAAGCAACTTCCTAGTCTTCTTATTAATCTTCCCATGTATTAGATGACATATTCTTTGATTGGCTCAGAATAAGGCATTAGACATAGGTTTAAAGCAACATTTGCATCAAGACCATGTAGCAGATGAATTCATGTGGATCCCAATACTTGCATCAGATGAAAGCTCAAATCACAATAATTTGGTCTCAGAAATGTTTGCATTGGCCAAGTCCTTTTGCATAGGAAATGTTGCCTAATTCTAAGTCCAAAGCTCAGATCAAATCCAACAGTCCACATAAACATTTTTTATGATTTGTTGTTGTTTATTAAGTATCTTAAGGTCCTAAGACCAAAAACACAAACAAAATATACAAGCAAATATATACAATTATAATATATGGCTCAAGTGAGTAAAGTGAAAATGGCATAAACATAAACAAGTTAAATGATATGTAAATGGAAAATGAAATGGTAAATGGCTTGAATTTAAATGACATAAAGTAAATGACTTGAAATTAAAAGCAATAATAATAGAACTTAGTCAAATGATAGTTGATTAGATGTTAGTGGTGTTTTACTTTTTAATTGATTAAGTCATTCTTTGGAGAACACTCAACCCTCTATTCACAAGCATGGATCCTTAAACCAAGACATCTTCCAAAGGAAGGAAAAAAGGCAAAGTTTCTATACAATATTGTCGCAACTATAAAATGCGAAAAGAACAACCGGCGAAAGAAAAGAAACAGAAGAGTCACCACCGTTTGTTATTTATCCCAAAGGAGGGAAAGGAAACGATCGAAAAAAACCTGAAGAGAAGGAAAATACAAGCTCTCGTAACCAAATCTTGGGTTCGGGAGTCGATTATGCGAAAGGAAGGTATTAGCACCCCTATGCATTTGTAGTACTCTACAGGATCCACTCTTGTTGTTCTAGTCTAAAGGGTGTATGTATATCTAAGTACTATCTGCTAAAAGAAGGTCAAAAGAAAATGAAAATGACTCGCAAGGATGTCGCGAAAGAGAAATGTGCTCGCTAAGACATCGCGTCTTATACCTACGTATATCATCTGGAATGAGAATCAGAGCAAAACGTAGTTCAGCTAACTACGAGAACAAAGGTCTCGATTGCAACTGGGGCAAGAGAAAGGGAAGGTCTCGATCGCAACGAGGGCGAGAGCAAAGATCGCAGCGAGGGAGAAAACAAGCAAGGATTAGTTGTTAGTTGTCAATAAAACTCGATGAGACATCGCATCTCATGCCTACGTATCTCATCTGAACATGAGAATCAGAGTTGCCGTAGTTCGGCTACCTAGGGGTTAAGGGTCGCCATCTGAACCTGGACTTACAAAAGAGGACACCAGCTGTGTCAAAGGAGAGTGGGCAATGTGTTCAACGTCCTAGCAGTAGGTGTCGTAGCTCGCTGAATCAAGTCTTAGGAACTTACCTCTTTGCAATAGAACGGACTGTCATGCCACAAGATCGGAGACACACGGAAGGTCTAAAAAGTGGGGAAGCTCTTCCCTAGAGTTGTCATGCAATGTGGACCTATGTGTTAGGATTTACAAAGGGGAACATCTACCTAATGTTAGAATGCAAAGAGTAAGGGAATTCTACCTATGTTATCATACAAAGGGTTCTACCTAATGGGTGCTACCTAAACGGAACAAGAGTCGACGGATGGAGCAAGGAGAGGAGCCACGGATAAGGGTAGATGGCGATGCCAGAAGCAATCGACTTACAGGTAAATGGCGATGCATGAAGCAATCGACTTACAAGAGAAATGGCGATGCATGAAGCAATCGACTTACAAAAAGGTGGATGAATGCGTGCTGTTTCTGTTAAGTTTTGAAAATGATTACTCGACGTTGGATCGAGCTTTTGATCTTGTTTTGAAATGATTATCGGATGTTCGTTTTAATTCTTGTATTAAAGAATGAAAGAATAAACATTATACACTTCATGGGAGAGGGGTACATTTGTTATGAATGGGGATGGTTCATGGAAATTAAACAATAAGAATATATGCCTCATACATCATACAAGTAGGCAACAGTTATCAATCAAAAAGAATATATGCCTCAATTATCATACAAGTAGGCAACAGTTATTAATCAATATCAGATAAATAAACAAGTATATAATCAAATCCAAGAATCAAAGAATGATATAATGGGGCATTAAACAATGTATGGGTGTATGAACATGTTAAACAATCAAGCAATATTAAGCATGGATGAAAGAAACAAGTGTAACAGATGACAGATGAATCAGACAGATGAAATGATGCACAAAAAGGGTTCACTGAATAATTTAATCAGGAAATGAGGTAGGATCAAATAAAATCAAGATGAAAGGCCTCTAATACATGGAATATGAGATGAACAAGGGAGGATCAAAAGATCTCTTCAATTGCCCTAAGCAATCCCTAAGTCAAACATCAATCATAGAAAAGTCAACTGAAAAGTCAAGTCAACTTAAAAAATATGAAATAAATAGCAAATTAATCAAGAAAAATATGAAAAATTAAACTAAGTAAGGTGGGGTCAGGACATCATCATCCCCCAAAAAGATTTTAAAAATAATGAAAATTGGTGCATGAATTAATTAAAACAAAGTAGAAGTCAAACCAAAAGTCAATCCACAAGACTAGGTTAAAAATAAATCCAAAATAAATTGAAAATGGGAAATAAAATTCCAAGAAAAGGTCGGGTTGACCATGGGACAGTGGTCAACCTTCATCCCAAAAATCAAAAGCTAAAAATAATTTTAAGACATAAAAATAAAATCAAGAAAAAAATGTGTGTTAAAATGGACCATTTAGAATAAATAACTAAATTAAAATATAAAAATTATATAAATACGAAAATAAAAATTAAATAAAGTTAAATAAGACATTAAGATAAGTGAAAAATATTTTTGGGTAATTTTATGGACAAAGAAAATATTTTAAATAATTAAAATCAAAACAGAAAAATAGATGTGAATTAAAAAAAGAAAATAAAAATGGACATGTGTTAGTGTTAATGGGCCAGGAAAGGGAAGGTGTGAAGAGAAGTTGCGCTGGGCCCAGTCCAAAATCATTTATATCAGCACGTGACACACATCAAATGGACATTTTATTAAAAATTTCATGTAACATGGCATCAATTGGGCAAGGTCCCTTAAAACACTAAAAGACAAAAAAACAATGGATGGCCAAGATTAGAAGATGCATGATGGATCTAACGGTTCGTAATCATCTTCTTCCATAAAACTTGGAACCCTAATGCCATGCATGCAGCCACGAAAATGTGCAGTGGTTTTTTCCAATTTTCCAATCAAGAATTCAAGCGCTATAGTGCACCAAATGCCACGAAATAAAAACCAAAATTCAAGTAGGAAATGTGTAGATTGTCATGGTGATTTGTTTTAGTAAAAATAATGGCTTAATCATGGAGAAAAGTTGACCACAAGATGTCAATATGGGCACGACATAATGGAAAATCACAACACAAATCTATAACATTAAGAACACTAGCATAAGATTGCCTTGTAATGATGAGGAGCATGGTAAGCAAGCATAAAAATAGCATGGTGAATAAGCATAGATATATTAATACATGGCCATGGAAGATGAAGTGAGATGATCACCTAATGGAGGAATGGAAGAAGAGAGGTGTTGTCTTGATGCCTTACTCGAGAACTCACCAATGCCTCCTCTAGGTTTAGGATTTGCATCTTTTAAATAGGTAGGTCAAATGTTTAAATGGGCTTTGAAATCTATGATGTCCATAATCAAAATAATGCCAAGTGAGGTGTAGAAAGAGGGCATGTGAAATGTGTTATTTTGGGTCAAACTTAAGTGAATAAATATCCAATGCATGGCCAAATGATGCAAAAACGTGGGCTGGTTTGTGCTGCATGGTTTGGCAAGCAAGAAAACATTCCAATGTGGTGACTTTATGGCCATGTAACTTGATGCTCAAGTCACCAAATGATGAAATAATGCAAACAGTAGCAAGATATCATGGAGCTTAGCATCTTTCATGTTGAGCACAAGTTGAAATGATGAATGGAAGAATGTGAAAAATGGCCCTCAAGTTCAGGTCTCACCATGCAAAACTGATTGGGCCAGTTTGGCCTAAAATCTGCCTATAGAATCAAGTCATGATGCCCACTTTAGGTGAATGTATCTCCCAAACCATGGATCCAAATGAGATGATTCCAAAAGGAGGTGAAAGAGGACATGGCAAGGTATAATTGTTGAGAAGAAAGTATTTTCAAATGATGCCTTGAAGTACAAGAAAACTGGCCAAGAAGTCTTGAAAAACTTTGAAGATTTTGAGACTTAGAAATTTTTCTAAGTGTCCTAAAAATATGTCTCACTTTCACTAAGCATAACTTTCTCAATCTTGATCCAAATGGAGCAAACTTTATATATCTAGAAATATTGGAATAAGAGGAACAACTTTCATGTTGGAGAAAGTTTCTAATGGAGCTTTTATTCTGATGGAAAATGGGCTTAAAGTGATTGCAACAATCATGAAAACTTGCCCTAAATGGAAAGTCAACCATTTCCAAATTAAGTAACTTTTCAAATTCCTGATTAAATGATGAATCCATGATCCAACATTGATCAAATTTCACATGTAGGCTCCCTTAGCCATGAATTTTTAGATTCCACTTTCAAAATGTCAGGAGTTGACTTTTCTGGCCCTACAGTTGACTTTTCCTAAAGTGTCTAATCCTGATTCCAGTGATCAATTGAAGCACCTCTGGCTCAAATAAAGAGCTGATTTTTTGTATGTAGACCCTTGTGGACATATGGAGGGCCATGGAAAAGAGTTTCACCCAAGGAATCAGAAATAAATTGATTTTATACCAAACCCTAATTTAGGGCAAAATTGATTAGGAACTGATTGCACTGATTGCCAATGGATCTTTCTGAGATAATTGTGAATCTTCCTAGGCCAAGATGCCTCTCTAATCATGACATGGATGAGCCCCTCTACTTCCAACCAAACATTGCTTGTTGCAAGTATCCATGAAACCCTAATTTCCGATTAAATCCAGATGAACACTCTGATAGCTCTGAATCCTCCACTGATGAACTGAGGACTATAAATAAGATATCTTGACCCCCTTGAGACACTTGAGACTTGTATACTTGGAGAATGAAGTCCAATTCTCAATCATGCTCTGTATGGGCTCCTTCTGTTAAGGAGTGATCAATCAAAACCTGATTTCCCAGTCACTAATGCAGTATGCAATGAGTATGACCTAGTATGATGCTAATGAAGTGTGAAACAAAATCCCATGCTTCCAAGAAAAATGAAGGGTAAATTTTGGGGTATTACAGCTGCCCATATTCAATCAACTGGAGACCCGAAAGGAAGATAGCAACGACTTTCGCACTTTCGAGGTATCAAGGGATTGAATACAATAAATGCCTGAAAATTTACACTGAAATGAAAAAAGAAGTAATAATGCCTGTCAGATACTGGAAATACTGGAAATGGAAATGAATGTCGCTCATCAATCAAAATACTGGAAATGACTTCGATCTGAGCATCGGAAGATACTAGATTATCAAACATCGGTCTGAACACCGAGAAATTGGCCTGAATGTCGCTTCGGTCTGAATACCGGAAACTGGCATGAATGCCACAAGTTGCATCGACCTGAACGTCGAAAACTTCTTCCATCTGAACATCGGAAAACTGGCTTGAATGCCACTTCGGTCTGGATACCGAAAAACTGGCCTGAGTGCCACAAGTTGCGTCGACCTGAACGTTGGAAACTTCTTCGATCTGAATATCGGAAAATTGGCCTGAATGCCACTTCGGTATGGATACCGGAAACTGGCCTGAATTCCACAAGTTGCGTCGACCTGAGCGTCGGAAACTTCTTTGATTTGAACATCGAAAAACTGGCTTGAATGCCACTTCGGTCTGGATACCGGAAACTGGCCTGAATGCCACAAGTTGCATCGACCTGAACATCGGAAACTTCTTCGATCTGAACATCGGAAAACTGGCCTGAATGCCACTTCGTTCTGAATATCGGAAACTTTCATGCCTGTCAGCATCAGCAGAAATAGGGAAAATGATAATTGAGGCGACACGTGGGCCAACGACCCCTGTTGGGAATAATAATAGACAAGTCATGAACGACCTCCAATCTGAGTACTGGAAACAAACTTCTGGCTTATCACTTGGGATGTCGAGAATGTCTTATGCTTTAAATGCGTATGTTTGAATTTTTCAATGGCGTAATGCTCCATGAAAATGGAAATGCTACGTGATTTGGGAGGATGCAATGCAATATGATTCTACATGCAGGGATGCGGAATGCTAGATTAGAGAGAACGCCAAGCCGAGGCAAGGAATTCTGCTGGGGAAATGATCACAATCTTCTGGACCCTGGCAATGCTGTTGGAGATACGCAGCATAATAAAATCTGTGAGGAAATGACCGGCCACGCGGTGTTCTGGCAATAATAATAATACCGAGACTCTGACTGGGGAGAGAATGGCACTGAAAGCTTGCTGCTGAGGAAAGCGACAGTGATTCTGGCAACCATGATTTGCGAGAGAGACGACTCAACAGGGGAAGCAAAACCAATACGGTACCGAGATTCTGCTTCAAGTAAAGAGACCATAAATCTAGCGTCGAGATCATCGATATGGCATCGAACCCTGAGCAGCAGCTGCTTCTGCTGTGAAGATACAGTCTGTGTAGGTGTTTAATTGGCTGCATTATATGGTAAAACACTAGATGGTTACTAATGTCTTGACGGATGTCATGACATGTATGTCTGACTACAGTGTAGTTACTGCAGGACTAGCTAACACAGGATTTATTGAATGTCAAACTGGATGCTGTGACATTCATACCTGTCAACAGATACTAAGGAATAGAACAGCAGGTGTTCTGTTAGAACTTAGTATTTATTTCCAGTCTGGTTATCAAGGAAAGACCAGACCTGGCATAAGGCCTACTGACTGAATGTCAAATTGGATGTTATGACATTCATCATTAACAGCAGCTGCTGAAGATTAGACAGAGTGGTGTTCTGCTATACTTCAGCATGTAACTTAGTTTGTTCTTCAAAAGAATAACAGAACTAACTTAAGGCCAAATGTGTAAATGTTAAGTTGGACACTTTGACATTTATTAATGTAAGCTTTCATTGTAGTATGGTCATTTTGATCATGTACAGGTTAGCAAAATTGTACAGTCTGTTTTCTGGAAAAACAGACTCAGCATATGGACCTTGATGTCAAGCTGAATGTCGTGACATTCATGCCTGACAGCATATGCTATATTGTAGGTTGTTCAGTTTTCTGTTTCAGCTTTTTCTCAGGCTATTCTTCAGGAAGTCAACAGCTTAGAGAAAAACCAGGAAATCAACAACCAATCTACATTCAATGAACCTAACAAATAGCCTATTTGTTAGTAACCTAAATGTTGAATTTATGGGAACTGGTGTGACCTTAAATTCAGGAGAATACAGGTGCAAAAGCCCAGGGTACTGCAATATAAAAGGAAGGCGTTCCTTCATTCAGTTTCAGGGATTTTGAGGCGTGAAGATTTTGTGTGTCCATCATACTTCACTGCTGTATTTTTGTGAGTCTTGTATTAGACGTATCTTGTAAGCCAAGTCATTATCAAGTAGATGATAGCTTCGGCATAGGGTGTTCATTGAGTTGTAAGTGTTGTGTCACTCAAAGCTTTTAAGCGTGAGTGTTGTGTGTCTTGATTAAAGTTGTTAAGCACAATCAAGAGTTGTTTGAAGTGTGACTTCAACTTGTCTTTAATATTGTTTAAAGATAGTAATCACTGAGGTGATTGAGGGGGAGTGAGTAGGAACTCTGATCTTAGGTTAAGATTGAAATTGCATTGGGTAGGGATTAAGTGATAAGTTGTAAACGGGTGAGTTTAGCTTTGAATTGATACTACTAATAGTGGATTTCCTCCCTGGCTTGGTAGCCCCCAGATGTAGGTCATGTTGGACTGAACTGGGTGAACAATTACTTGTGTTATTTACTGCACTTACTGTTAAGTTCTGCATAATCCCTGTCTGTGCAGAATTGGATGTCATAACAACCAGTGTGACATCCAAAGTCTGATAACTAGAATTTCAATTGGTATCAGAGCAGGCACCCTGCCTGTGAATTTCTGGGTGAGATCTAGGGAAGTTACTTTCTAGTACCATGGACAAGGATTTAGGACACTCAAACAGACCACCCATGTTGGATGGATCTAATTATGATGACTGGAAGCCTCGTATGATAGCCTTCTTAAGGTCTCTAGACAGCAAAGTCTGGAGAGCTGTCAACAAAGGATGGGAACATCCAGTGAGGACAGGTGAAGATGGAGTCAGTGTGCAGATTCCTGAAGAAGAGTGGGACAAGGAGCAAGAGGCATTAGCTCTTGGAAATTCCAAGGCCTTGAATGCATTGTTCAATGGAATCAGCAAGAATATCTTCAGGCTGGTACACCACTATGAACTAGCTAAGGAAGTTTGGGATACCCTCAAGGTAACTCATGAAGGTACTTCCAAGGTGAAGATGTCCAAACTTCAGATGCTGACCACCAAGTTTGAAAATCTGAGGATGAAAGAGGATGAGACTATTCATGACTTTCACATGAATATTCTTGAAATTGCAAACACCTCTGGTGGACTAGGTGAGAAAATGGCTGAAGAGAAACTTGTAAGAAAGATTCTCAGGTCCTTGCCTAAGAGATTTTCTATGAAGGTCACAGCCATAGAGGAGGCGCAGGACATCTGCAACATGAAGGTGGATGAACTCATTGGTTCCCTCCAAACCTTTGAAATGGGCTTGGGTGAGTATGCTGAGAAGAAGAACAAAAGCATAGCTTTTGTATCTAATGCTGAAGAGGAGTCAGAAGCAGGATATACTGGAGGTGATGAAAGTATATCAGAAGCCTTAGCCATGCTTGGGAGACAGTTCAACAAGCCCATAAAGAAATTTGATCAACAGGGTAGACCCAATGTCAAGAACATCCCGTCTGACATAAATAAAAGATCAACTTCTGAAGAAAAGGTCAACCAAGGCAAGGGAATCCAGTGCCATGGATGTGAAGGATATGGTCATATTAAGGCTGACTGCCCTACCTTTCCCATGAGGCAAAGGAAAGGGCTATCTGTCACCTGGTCAAAAGAAGACACTGAGAGTGAATCTGAAGGAGAATCGGCCCAACATGTCACTGCTCTGACCAGTGTCTGTGCCTCTGAGGATAACTCAAGTGGAGATGAGCTCACCTTGGATGAGCTTGCTGTCTCATATAAAGAATTATGTGTTAAAAGTGTAGAAGTTTGCATCCAAGGAGAAAAGCATAAGAAACTCATCAAAGAGCTAGAAGCTGAGAAACTAGAGCAGCTGAAAGTCATAGAGGGTCTGAAGGGTGAGATTTCTTCGCTGATCTCTAAGCTAGACCAAATGACCAAATCCATCAAAATGTTGAATAAGGGATCTGACACCTTGGAAGAGATCCTGAAGACAGGACAGAAGTCTGGAACCACATCTGGTTTAGGCTTTGGGAAAAGATCCTCAGCTGAACGCAAACGCCCAAAGGCTAAAGTTCAGAAATCCAAAGGGAAGTCACACCCAAAGTCACAACATCGAGGAACCAGAATGAACAATCATCAGAAGAAGAAATTCAAGAGATGGAAATGTCATTACTGTGGTAGATACGGTCACATAAAACCATTCTGCTATAGGCTGCATGGTTACCCAAACCAGACCCCTCAAGGTAGGCCTAAGAAAAAGGTGTGTATGCATAATGTCCCTATTAAGAAACAAACATGGGCGGCTAAGCAGACACCTCAGGTCAATCCTAAGCAACTGGCATCTAAGATTCACTTCTCGCCTGAGAATCAACAGTGTGTTGCTAACCTTGCTCACACTTCTTCAAGGGGATATATCAGACAAGATTGGTACCTTGATAGTGGTTGCTCAAGGCATATGACTGGGATGAACAACCTAGTGGTGAATCTACATCCTGCTAACACAAAGTTTGTGACATTGGGTGATGGAACTAAAAGAGAAGTCATGGGTGTTGGGAAGCTGGACTGTCCAGAAACTCCAAAATTGAGTGATGTATTGTTAGTAAAAGGACTAACTGTGAACCTCATAAGCATCAGCCAGCTGTGTGACCAAGGATACAAGGTGGAATTTACCAAGGGAGGATGTGTGGTGTTGAATGGGTGCAATCAAGAAGTGATGAGAGGAGATAGATCCAAAGATAACTGCTATTTATGGAAATCTAAAGACTCTCTCAACCTTCCCAAATGTCCTTTGGCCAAGGGAGATCAGGAAGGGAAGCTGGGACATGGAAGACTTGATCCCCTTCAGGTAAAAGGAGTGAAGAAGAGCAGTTCCAAGGGAGCTATAAGAAGAGTCTCATATCTGTCTTTAGGTAAAAGGACAGACTGTGGAAAGTGTCTGATCAAAAGTAATGAGCCCCTGGTTCCCATTGGTCATCATGCAACTGATATGACAGCAAGGGACAGACAGAGGTGTGTATTATTGACGTCTGCAGAAACTCAGTACCTAGCTTGTGGTAGCAAGTGGTCATCTCTAGTATGGAGGAACCTGATGCAGACGGAGTACAATGTCACCCGGAATGTCATGACATTGTACATTACTAAGTGTGAAACTGGTAAGGGCAAAAAGGGAATGCGTGCGTCTGAAAAGTTATAGCAACTAATGAAGTTAGTTAGCTACTGTTTGATAAGTCAAATTATTAAACAACAAATAGTGAGCTCTGAGTGGTCAAAATATAATAGACCTTACTCTTGCATAAAGCGTTTCATATTCAGTCGCTTCATTCTCCACTCGTGCAAACCCTCGTCCAAAGAAACGGTTCATCTTCCCTCTAAGATTTTCAGCATGGCTCGTCAATCCGATACCTCCTCCTACACCACCATGTCTGATTCTCTCAGCACCGAGTCTTACCACCCTACCCGGGAGGATCCAGTTGTTGACGCAGCAACTTCGTCCCATGCAAGAAGACCTAAGGAAACGGTCACCGGGTTTTCATCAGAAATCGCTCTTGATGAACACACAAGGGAAGGGTCAAGGTATGTACATAACTCCATTGCAACTATCGTCACTCAGATACTATCTGGTAATCGAAATGTTCCTGGGGTATCTGTTCCCTTGAACACAATCATTCCTGATATTGCTGCATGTCAAGATAAAGCTGTAGTGTTGAGGAAAAATGTCACTGACAATGTTGAGCAACCAGATGCTCATGAGGGGTCAAAGATTGACAAACCCTCAGGCAAAGTGAGAGGTGAGAAGGCCAATGTTACTCAAAGTGTTGAGGACAACCCTAGAGCTGAAACGATTAACGTGGAAGAGCTCTCGGACAATGAACTTCTGGCTTCAGTTGTCCCTAGGATAGCCAAGAGAGTTAGGTCTAGAAGGGAAAATAAGACTGTGGAGCAGAAGTCCCCCTCCAAGGAAGTTGGTGAAACAAATCCTCACAAGCAACCAGAGTCAGAGAGTGCACACAAGAGGAAAGGTTATGGACCTACAAAAGCTTGGAGCAAAGAGGTGCCTAAGAAGTTGAAGACCAAGGCTGTGGTGGTTGAGTCTGAATCTGATGTCCCATGTGATGTCACAACATCCATGTCCAGGAAGAAGCCTTCTTCCAGCAGGCTGGCAACCAGTGTCCCAGAAGTTCCCATTGACAATGTGTCCTTCCACTTTGCCTCCAGTGTTAACAGGTGGAAGTATGTATACCACAAGAGGCTGGCATTGGAGAGAGAACTGGCCCAAAATGCATTGGAGTGTAAGGAAATTGTGGATCTCATCAAAGATGCAGGACTGATGAGAACTGTGAGTAAACTCCCTAAATGCTATGAGACCTTAGTAAAGGAGTTCATTGTTAATCTGTCTGAGGAGTGTGCTGATGGGAAATCCAGAGAATTTAGAAAGGTCTATGTGCGTGGCAAGTGCGTGACTTTATCCCCTTCAGTGATAAATCTGTATTTGGGAAGACTAGATGAAGTGCAGCCAGAACTTGAAGTGACTGACAACACTATCTGTCAAGTCATCACAGCAAAGCAAGTACATAAATGGCCTCTCAAAGGGAAGCTGGTAGCCAGCCAACTAAGTGTTAAGTATGCAATACTTCACAAAGTTGGAGCAGCCAACTGGGTACCCACTAATCACAAGTCAACTGTGTCTGTGGCATTAGGGAAGTTCATCTATGCAGTGGGAACCAAGACAAAGGTGGACTATGGCACTTACATCTTTGATCAGACAATGAAACATGCTGAGAGTTTTAGTGTGAAGGGACCCATTACCTTTCCATCTCTCATATGTGGAATTGTGCTGAATCAATTTCCACATATCCTGACAGATAATGACTTTGTGAGGAGAAGAGAGAGTCCATTGGCTTTCAGCTACAAACTGTTCCTGGGCAAGCATGTCCCTGACATTGTCTTGACATCAGGAGAAACATCCAAAGCTGGCAACCAACCAGACAAAGCTGATGTTATTGCAGTTCTCAAAGAGACTTGCAAAGAACTGGAGGCTAGAAAGCATGCTCTGGAAAAGCTCATCTTGCAATTGGAGACTTCTGCTGAGGACACGGATGGAGCTGATAAGCAAAGCTCTGAGGAGGAGGAGGAGGCCAGCTCTGAAGAGGAGGCTGATGATGAGGCTGAGGATTAAATACCTGTCTTTCTGTGTTTTTCTGTCATTACTATTTGTGGATCTGTAACTTAATGTGTTGTTTTGGCAACATTTTTGACAAAAAGGGGGAGTGACAAGTGATACCCCAAGACAACAAAAGTTTACTTTGTTAAACTTTGTTAAATTTGTTAAAACAGGTTCTCATTCGGACAGATTGAAGTTTTCCTCTACTGCAACTTATGTGTGATGAAGTGTGCATTTAGCTTCTGTTTGTATGCTGCTATGTGTGTGTGAAGTTTTTATTTAACTTCTCTCCCCTGCAGTTATTGTGTGTGAAGTTTTTATTTAACTTCTGTATGTGTGTGCTGCTGTGTGAAGTTTTTATTTAACTTCTGTATGTGTGTGCTGCTGTGTGAAGTTTTTATTTAACTTCTGTATATGTGTGAGTGTGCTGCCACTCTGAGTGTATTAGCTAGTATTATTTCCTGCTAGGTGTGTGATTCCGCTGCTATGAACTCTGTTATGGGGATCAAAGTGTTTTAGCCAAAAATTTGCCAAAGGGGGAGTTTGTAGGTGTTTAATTGGCTGCATTATATGGTAAAACACTAGATGGTTACTAATGTCTTGACGGATGTCATGACATGTATGTGTGACTACAGTGTAGTTACTGCAGGACTAGCTAACACAGGATTTATTGAATGTCAAACTGGATGTTGTGACATTCATACCTGTCAACAGATACTAAGGAATAGAACAGCAGGTGTTCTGTTAGAACTTAGTATTTATTTCCAGTCTGGTTATCAAGGAAAGACCAGACCTGGCATAAGGCCTACTGACTGAATGTCACATTGGATGTTATGACATTCATCATTAACAGCAGTTGCTGAAGATTAGACAGAGTGGTGTTCTGCTATACTTCAGCATGTAACTTAGTTTGTTCTTCAAAAGAATAACAGAACTAACTTAAGGCCAAATGTGTAAATGTTAAGTTGGACACTTTGACATTTATTAATGTAAGCTTTCACTGTAGTATGGTCATTTTGATCATGTATAGGTTAGCAAAATTGTACAGTCTGTTTTCTGGAAAAACACACTCAGCATATGGACCTTGATGTCAAGCTGAATGTCGTGACATTCATGCCTGACAGCATATGCTATATTGTAGGTTGTTAAGTTTTCTGTTTCAGCTTTTTCTCAGGCTATTCTTCAGGAAGTCAACAGCTTAGAGAAAAACCAGGAAATCAACAACCAATCTACATTCAATGAACCTAACAAATAGCCTATTTGTTAGTAACCTAAATGTTGAATTTATGGGAACTTGTGTGACCTTAAATTCAGGAGAATACAGGTGCAAAAGCCCAGGATACTGCAATATAAAAGGAAGGCGTTCCTTCATTCAGTTTCAGGGATTTTGAGGCGTGAAGATTTTGTGTGTCCATCATACTTCACTGCTGTATTTTTGTGAGTCTTGTATTAGACGTATCTTGTAAGCCAAGTCATTATCAAGTAGATGATAGCTTCGACATAGGGTGTTCATTGAGTTGTAAGTGTTGTGTCACTCAAAGCTTTTAAGCGTGAGTGCTGTGTGTCTTGATTAAAGCTGTGAAGCACAATCAAGAGTTGTTTGAAGTGTGACTTCAACTTGTCTTTAATATTGTTTAAAGATAGTAATCACTGAGGTGATTGAGGGGGAGTGAGTAGGAACTCTGATCTTAGGTTAAGATTGAAATTGCATTGGGTAGGGATTAAGTGATAAGTTGTAAACGGGTGAGTTTAGCTTTGAATTGATACTACTAATAGTGGATTTCCTCCTTGGCTTGGTAGCCCCCAGATGTAGGTCATGTTGGACTGAACTGGGTGAACAATTACTTGTGTTATTTACTGCACTTACTGTTAAGTTCTGCATAATCCCTGTCTGTGCAGAATTGGATGTCATAACAACCAGTGTGACATCCAAAGTCTGATAACTAGAATTTCAGTCTGGCACTGTCAACTCCGCTTGGGATATACATCTGGCACTGTCGACTCTATTGGGGAGTGTATAATATGAAACACATGCTTGGGGAAGTACAGTAGTGAGAAACTGTCAGGGATTGAGGAATCCAATGCTTGGACCAACCTTACAGGGATAAGATACCAAATACCAACTGTTGAAGAAAAACAACGGCGATCACCTGCTGGGAACCTTAAGGAAATGCCCCGAGTCTACCTGTTCTGAATAGATGATCCAAAGCACTTAAAATTTACAGCAATTTTAAATGTTTATTAAGCATGTACCTGTAAAGCTCTTATGTTTCATGATGCAATGTTTATCAAAAATTCGGACGTCATTTTTGCAAACAAAACAGTAAAATGAAAATGAAAATAGAGATATACTGAATAACATGATTTTATTGATTGGAAGGCCTCTGAATAGGCATTTACATCACGAAGCAATCCCTGGAAAGAGGTAATTGCACAAAAGATAAAAACAGAAATTAATCTAATGGCAATGTGAAATGGATTTCTATCGGGTTCCAATTCTGCTATGACTCGCTCGTCTTCAAGATCCTCCAGATGATCAGCTTTCTGAAAAAGGTGATTGGACTGTTTCCTATCCTTCGAAAGTTTCCAGTTATCGACACGAGATGAGATTCAGAACTACTCAGAACACAGTCATTCGCTTAATCCCTAACTTTTGCCTAGATCGCCCTTTCGGGTTTGCAATCCACCGGGATACCCATTTTTGCCTAAGTTGCCTTTTCAGGTTTTCAACTTACCGGGTGTACAATCTTTTCATTTTTAAATTCCTAATTTTTTCCCGAACCTTTTTCTCATTTTCTTGGTTCTCCGGGATGCCCATTTTTTGCCTGGACTATTCATTTTATTGTCCAGCGGGTCTATTTTATGCGAAGTATTTTTTAACTGCGTCTGAGTTTGTAGCGGTGTATTCGTCGCTATATGATTTATTGATTAAACCATAAGCAAAGAATACAATGAATCGAGTCGCCACCAAACTTTTATTTATCCTAAGGACTGGTTAAAAAGCGAACAAAAACCTAAGAAGTTTTACACGTAGAAAACTAATAAAAAGATCAGAGAATCTGGGTAAGGGGTAAATTACGCAATGGGAAGGTGTTAGGCACCCAAAACGTCCTAGGTACTCCTAGGGAGCCCTTTTCACACTTGTTGTATAAAAAATGTTTATTTGTTTATGACATATTGTGCAAACATGAATGGGAAGATGAGAAAAGAATATACAATTTTTATTGTTTTTGTGTTTGAACGGATGAACCTGTTGCCTACGTACCTTCCATCAAAGGTAAGGATCAAAATGCCGTAGTTCGGCTAAAAGATTTCCAAAAATTAGTGAGTTCATTTTTAAACACAAGCTATAAGGCTTTTCATTACCAATGGGAGAAAACTCAACCTGAATCAACAATCCACCATGCGAGGACGGCTTCGACGTACTAGAGGGGTTAACCCTGTTTTCAGTACGGAAGTCTTACGATCGACTCACTAAGAATAAGGTAAGATTTACATCAACCACTATGGTAATTGAAACCTATGGCTAATGTGTGAAAACATATTAACAATGGACAAAGCCACAAAACAATTGAATGGGTGAAGTTAATTGATTATGAGTATTTACAAAATATGGTCAAGATATGATTAGGATTGATTCAAAGAAGTGTTATGAAATGGAGTTAGAAAAGTCAAGGACTTAGGGTCCAGGTTTCTAATTTGAAAAGACATGAAGATGTTTGCACAACAGGTCAAAGTTTTTGAAAGTAAAGTGTGAAAAGGTTTAGGACAAAGAGGGTGGATGGACAAAAGGAGTGTAAAACTTCTCAGAAAGGTTCACCTCTTGAGATCATATAGAAGATGATTCAAGTGTGTCCTTAGGAATAGGCAAATGAGCAATAACAAATAAGCGAACAAATGATACCGGAGGCCAATAGCTGGGCTTATACCAATCTCACCTCAAAGGTGGATACTGGATACCAATAGATGGATTTACACCCGTCTCCTAAAACAAACAGGGATGTCAGATGCCAATAAATGGACTTATTCCAACCTCCTAAAACAAAACAAAACCTGGATATCAGATGCCAATATATGGGCTTACTCTAATCTCCTCAAAGTAAAACAAAATGTGGATGTCAGATGCCAATCTGTCTAGACTTACTCTAATCTCCAACAGATGATCATAGGAATAACAAATGCCAACAACATGGTCTTACAATTGCATCCTCACATACAACAAACAAACAGATGCAATGGACATAAGTGGCCAAAGGAAATGGTCTTACACTCTATCCCTTCCAAATCATAGGAACAATGGCCAATGAATGGACTTACAGTTGTCCTCAATGGGTAAACCAAAGATGGATCACAAAGATATGAAATGATGATCATGCAATAATGAACAATCAATGATAATGAGTGCACAAAGGCAAGCAAACAAACATGTACAGATGCACTGAGCAATCAATCAAACAAAGTCATTTAGCACACACTATAACCAAGCAATTAGGCTCAAGCAAGGGTTAGACTTTAAAGTCAACTGGAATGGGGTAAGTGGTGCTCTTAACCTTGACATTGAGAGCCAAGGTGAAGTAGATGAAAGGATATGAGGGGTGTGCCTCATGCTCTTATCCCTGGTCAGGGAGAGTTTGAATGATAGAAGGTGTGGGAGTTCAGAAAGATGGAACTCTCTCCACAAGTTAGTGACTCGATAGATCTTGGGCTTTTACTCACTATGCATCAACACATGTGGTGTGAGCAAGGTGAGTGACACACTGAATAGTAGGAGATAGGCTACATATCTCTTCTATCTACCAATTGCCTTATTAGAAGGACTTTCCTGCTTGGGGACAAAGTAAACAATCATAAACATTGCCTCTTAAGGAGGACTTCAGACAGGTGCCTGGCTAAGTAACAAGCCAGGTCTTCCAGACTACATGGAGACAAGAGATTCTACCTCAATGCTTAAGCAAAGCAAAGCAATAGCAAGTTCACAGTGGAACTATAGCAACTAAGGTACCTGGTTTGAAGTGCAGCTTTTGATTTGCGATTTTCTGGCTTTGGAAAGGCAAAACAGATGATCAATGATGATGAGGAAGATGATTGAAGGATGTTCTTTAGCTCAACAAAGCTCAGGTTCGAAGAAATCTCAAACTGCCATGGAAATCTTCAAGTTCAACAGTCAAGATCCAGCACGAATTCTCAATGATCTTCCTTCAATTCACACCAATAAAGCCTGCAAATGATGATTAGAACAAGAACAAAGCAAAAGCAATGCAGAAATTGATGAAAAGAAGTTGAGAAAATTTGAACAAATTTGAGAGAATTTTGGTGAATTTGAGTTTGGATCATGAGAGAATGAATTGTTGATTCCAATTTTCTGTTATGATTAAGGTCTTATAGTACCTGTTAATCCACTTGGTCAACATGATTAGCAACAAATGAAATGGATTAGTGAATTGCACATGTTATGCAAAAATGCCAAAATGCCCTTTTTCAAATAGAACCAATGGAACAGTGAAATTCTTCTTGCAGCAAATCCAAATTTCTGTTTTGAAGTGATTGGCATTGGTTTGGAGTGAAAATTGTGCTTACTTTTCAAAATCACCTTTTTTCCCACCAAAATTTAAATTGTTTCACTTGAAAAATGGACTTTTTATGTGATGATTTTTGATGAAATGTAATGATGGATTATGATAGCTCATGTCAAATGGGAAGTGCTCAAAGAAACCTCACTCAATTTGGCCAAATGGTTCAAGAGTTATGCCTCCTTGAAGTTCAAAATTTCTTGAAAATGATTTGGCCATAACTTGCCAACCACATATGAGAAATGGATGTTCTTGGACTTTTTGGAAAGGCAAGAGCAATATCTTCAACTTTCATGTTGGACAAAATTTGATTTGAAGCTTTCTTGATGATGTAAAGTTGAGGAGAAGACCTTTCCATTTTTGGCAGTTTGAAATTACAGGTCACTTACTATTTTTGGAAACTTTTTGTCTGACCTCCAATTCCTCAATGATGATGTTTGAAATGTTATATGAGGCTTGTGTGGACATGAATGAGACCTCAACAATCATTTCCCACCATCAAATCCCTGGTTTTATGCACAGTTGACCGCAGTTGACTTTGTTAGGGTTTTGGTTGACAGAGCCATGCTTTGATGAAATCTAAGCCTCTACCACTTGAGATCTTGATCCAAAATGATATCAAAACTCATATGAATCTCTTATGAATGATCATGGTGCCCAAATTCTTCAAGAATGGCCACCATCTATGGCTCAATGACTTGCCTGTGACTGGCTTGACCTAGTTTTGCTTCATCTGCAAGTAACAATGTTAGATGACAATATTTTTGTACTTTTGGGTTGGTAAACAAATGAAAAGCAATGATATACAAATGCAAAACATGCTTGGTGATCAAGAATCACACTCACAAGATAACCCACCCACTAGGAGGGAAGCAAAGGTGCACAATGATCCTTGAGGCAATGCTATGGTATGATATGATGCCATGAGGGATCTTAGGGCAAAAATTGGGGTCTTACAGAGTTTACATGGGAAGTGAAGTCTTCATCATCCATAGTTGCAAGCATTAAGGCTCCATAATCAAAAATCTTAGTGACAATATATGGTTCATCATAGTTAGGAGTCCACTTGCCCCTGTGATCTGTCTAAGGAGGAAGGATCCTTTTCAACACCAAATCTCCGACTTGGAAGCATCGAGGACGCACTTTCTGATCAAAGGCTCTCTTCATCCGACTTTGATACAACTGCCCATGACAAATGGCTGTCATTCGCTTCTCTTCGATAAGACTCAACTCATTGAACCTTGTCTGAATCCATTCAGCTTCGTCTAACTTGACATCCAACAGGACTCTTAGAGAAGGAATCTCCACTTCGATAGGTAGGACTGCTTCCATACCATACACAAGGGAGTAAGGGGTTGCCCCGGTCGATGTACGTACTGAAGTACGGTACCCATGCAAGGCGAAGGCTAGCATCTCATGCCAATCTTTGTACATAACGACCATCTTCTGCACAATCTTCTTTATGTTCTTATTTGTTGCCTCAACAACACCGTTCATCTTAGGAAGATAAGGGGAAGAATTGTGATGTTGAATGTTGAAGTTCTTGCACAACTGCTTCGTCATTTTGTTATTGAGATTAGAACCATTATCAGTAATGATTCTTTCGGGAATACCATAACGAAAAATGTTCTCTTTCTTAATGAATCGGGCAACCACATGTCTCGTGATCTTCGCAAATGACGTTGCTTCGACCCATTTGGTGAAATAGTCGATGGCAACAAGGATGAAGCGATGCCCATTGGAAGCGGTCGGCTCAATCTTTCCAATCATATCAATGCCCCACATAGCAAATGGCCACGGCGAAGACATCACATTCAGAGGACTTTGCGGCACATGCACCTTATCAGCATAAATCTGGCATTTACGACATTTCCGAGCATATTTGAAACAATCTGATTCCATGGTCATCCAGTAATAACCCACTCTCAACAATTTCTTAGCCACTGCATGTTCGTCGGCATGAGTACCGAAGGAGCCTTCATGAACTTCCTGCATTAACATGTTCGCTTCGTGTCTATCCACGCATCTTAGCAAATCCATGTCGAAGTTCCTCTTATACAGCACATCGTCTTTGTTCAAGAAGAACTTGCCTGCCAATCCTCTTAAAGTCTTTCTATCATTATTGGATGCCCCTACAGGGTACTCTTGATTCTTCAGAAAGCCCTTGATGTCGTGATACCAGGGCTTGTCATCAACTACCAGTTCAGCAGCAAACACATACGCGGCCCTATCAAGGCGCATAACATCAATCCTGGGAACATAGTTCCACTGAATCACCTTGATCATGGAGGATAAAGTAGCAAGAGCGTTTGCCATCTGGTTCTCATCACGAGGTGTATGATACAGCTTTACTGTTGTGAAGAAAGTCAACAGTCTTCTCGTGTAATATCTGTAGGGGACCAGATTAGGCTGGAGAGTATTCCAATCACCATTCACTTGATTGATCACTAGAGCTGAATCTCCGAAGATGTCCAAAGTCTTGATTCTCAAATCAATGGCTTGCTCAATACCCAAGATACATGCCTCATACTCAGCTTCATTATTGGTGCACTCAAAAGTCAGACGAGCGGTGAAAGGCATGTGGGCACCTTTCGGAGTGGTAATGACAGCACCAATTCCACTTCCTTTGGCATTGACGGCCCCATCAAACATTAAAGTCCACTTTTCATCTGGATCAGGTCCCTCCTCAACAACTGGCTCTTCACAGTCTTTCATCTTGAGGAACATGATGTCTTCATCTGGAAAATCAAACTTCATCGGCTCATAATCATCAATCGGCTGCTGAGCAAGATAGTCTGACAGAATACTCCCTTTGATGGCTTTCTGGGATGTATGCTGGATGTGTATTCTGTCAGTACCATTTGCCAACGAGCAACCCTTCCGGTGAGGGCTGGCTTCTCAAATATATATTTGACCGGATCCATCTTGGAGATCAGTAAGGTTGTGTGAGTCAGCATGTATTGTCTCAATCGCTTAGCAGCCCATGCAAGTTCACAACATGTCTTTTCAAGCATTGAGTATCTCGACTCGCAATCTGTGAATTTTTTACTCATGTAGTAGATGGCCTGCTCTTTCCTACCTGTCTCGTCGTGTTGACCGAGAACACAACCCATGGAATTATCAAGTACTGTCAAATACATAATCAGCGGTCTCCCTGGGACTGGAGGCATAAGGATTGAAGGGTTCTGCAAATACTCTTTTATCTTTTCGAAAGCCCTTTGACAATCGTCATTCCACCTGATAGCCTGATCTTTTCTTAAAAACTTGAATATTGGCTCACACGTGGCTGTTAGGTGAGAGATGAACCTTGCAATGTGGTTCAACCTCCCTAAGAAACCACGAACTTGTTTTTCTGTTCTTGGCTCAGGCATTTCTTGTATTGCTTTCACTTTGGCGGGATCCACCTCAATCCCTTTTCCACTAATAATAAAACCCAACAGTTTTCCAGATCTCACCCCGAAAGTACACTTGTTCGGATTAAGCCTCAGCTTGAATTTCCTCAAACACTCAAACAGTTTCTGCAAATTCACCAAATGTTCTTCTTCCGTCTGAGATTTGGCAATCATATCATCAACATAAACCTCGATTTCATGATGAATCATATCATGGAAAAGAGTTACCATAGCTGGTTGATATGTTGCCCCAGCATTCTTCAGACCAAACGGCATCACCTTGTAGCAGAAGGTGCCCCATGGGGTTATGAAAGTTGTCTTCTCCATGTCTTCTGGTGCCATCTTAATTTGATTATAGCCAGAAAAGCCATCCATGAAGGAGAATACTGAGAACTGAGCCGTGTTATCCACCAAAACGTTGATGTGAGGTAATGGGAAATCATCTTTAGGACTAGCTCTGTTCAAATCCCGGTAGTCGACACACATCCGTACCTTTCCATCCTTCTTAGGTACCGGAACGATATTTGCAACCCATGGCGGATAATTTGTAACCGCTAGAAACCCTGCATCCAAATGTTTTTGCACTTCTTCCTTTATCTTGATAGCCATCTCTGGTCTTGTTCTTCTGAGCTTCTGTTTGACCGGAGGACAATCCTCTTTGAGAGGCAAACGGTGTACCACAATGTCTGTGTCAAGCCCTGGCATGTCCTGATAAGACCAAGCGAAGATGTCGACATACTCTTGCAACAATTCAATCAGCCCCTTCTTCATATTATCTTCCAAAGCAGCCCCTATCTTGATCTCTCTTTTGACGTCCTCGGTGCCAAGATTAATCACTTCAATAGACTCTTGATGCGGTTGAATGACCCTTTCCTCTTGATTTAACAACCCGGCAAGTTCTTCAGGGAGTTCACAGTCTTCATCACCCTCTTCTTCAGCTTGAAAGATTGGATTTTCAAAGTCGAAGTGAGCCATAGCAAAACTGTTATCAATAGGATCCGGTGACGTGCATCTGCATGAGTGATGGTATGTGCTTATGAGTGTGAACAAGAAGTGAAAACTAAACAAATAATTTCCAAATATTTTTCTTGATTTTTTTTTGAAAACTGCAAAAATAGAAAGACAATGAACAAAATATTTGAATGCAAAAAGACGTCATTTATTTATGATAAAAAATGCAGGTATTCACATAGATGAGCCCTACAATGAGTCATTACGCCCTGGGCGGAACGTAAGACTTGGATATGCATGAACAAACAAAGAAAATTACTCTTCAAGAAGAGTGACTTGGATAATCTCTTCAGAAGACCAATTGCGGAGAACTTCACCAGGGACCCTTGGACGCACCCAGTTGTCAATGTCGCAATCACTATCCTCATCTTCTTTGTTGATTCCTTCGGGTACCATATCGGTGAATGCCTGAGTCAGCTATCCTGCTAGTAGAATACCAAACAAACTGAGAACACTGCGGCGGTACCTGTTATGCAGGACATGCTAATGGATATGCAAATGCAGTGACATGTTTATCAAATCCAAAGGGTATTCTACCCCTTGATTCCAGTCTCACATCAGATAAAATATCCATTTTAAAAGTACCAGAAAACCCCGACTAGAATCAAGAAGAAGATATAAACCCCTAGAAATAGATAAACATGTGTTAAAATGATATGAGTGCAAAATAATGTGATGCAATGCAGTGACAGGGGAATCAGGATTGTTGTATCTGCTTGAACAACTGTCAGGTCACACTATCTGAAGAGAAAACCACTGAGGAACATATAAGAGATCACAGTTCTGCTCCAACAAGAATACCAGAAAACCGGGTTGGTTGAAGGTTAAGGTTTCCTGAATTTAGCCCGCCCCTCACTGATAGGTTCTAAGAACAGAAGTTCGTCAGCTTCTAGCCCTTCAGTCGAGAATAATACGTTTACCACTGAAGGTTTGGCATTATTACAAGACAAAATACCTCCACTGACTCCCCTCAATAGGACATCCTAAAAGCAAGTTCCCAACCTCGGGGTCCTCGGAGGAGAGGCCTCGGCCGGGTCCTTGGGAAATGGTCACCAGAGTCGACAATTCCTAAAGGAACATTCTGTCGTTACGGAACACCCGTAGGACAGAATATATCCAAAAGAAACCTCGTCTGGGTGTGGGTTTTCGTGAACGACTTAACGTAGCAACATGCCACGCAAGCCTCATGACTATCCATTCTAAAACCTGTGTGTACGCTCAAGCCTGGGTAGTGGGCTTATCTCTCATAGAACAAACCACCCCAACAAACAACCCCACAGATCCAATAGATACAGTAATCATATGTACACAATGCAATAAGATAAAGCAGATAAATGCTGAAAGTAAATGACTGTACGAAAGAATAAACACCCAACAAACAAGAAACTCACAAAAGCTAGGAGGGACTCGCATAGGGAAACCGGGGTCCCCAGTAGAGTCGCCAGCTGTCGCAACTCTAAAATGCGAAAAGAACAACCGGCGAAAGAAAAGAAACAGAAGAGTCTCCACCGTTCGTTATTTATCCCAAAGGAGGGAAAGGAAACGATCGAAGAAAACCTGAAGAGAAGGAAAAGACAAGGTCTCGCAACCAAATCTTGGGTTCGGGAGTCGATTATGCGAAGGGAAGGTATTAGCACCCCTACGCATCTGTAATACTCTACGGGATCCACTCTTGTTGTTCTAGTCTAAAGGGTGTATGTATATCTAAGTACTATCTGCTAAAAGAAGGTCAAAATAAAATGAAAATGACTCGCAAGGATGTCGCATCCACTGCCTACGTATCTCATATGAACATGAGAATCAGAGTCTTCGTAGCTCGGCTACCTATGGGCGAAAGAGAAATGTGCTCGCTAAGACATCGCGTCTTATGCCTACGTATCTCATCTGGAATGAGAATCAGAGCAAAACGTAGTTCAGCTAACTACGGGAACAAAGGTCTCAATTGCAACTAGGGCAAGAGAAAGGGAAGGTCTCGATCGCAACGAGGGCGAGAGCAAAGATCGCAGCGAGGGCGAAAACAAGCAAGGATTAGTTGTTAGTAGTCAGTCAAACTCTGTGAGACATCGCATCTCGTGCCTACGTATCTCATCTGAACATGAGAATCAGAGTTGCCGTAGTTCGGCTACCTAGGGGTTAAGGGTCGCCATCTGAACATGGACTTACAAAAGAGGACACCAGCTGTGTCAAAGGAGAGTGGCCAATGTGTTCAACGTCCTAGCAGTAGGTGTCGTAGCTCACTGAATCAAGTCTTAGGCAGTTACCTCTTTGCAATAGAACGGACTGATATTCCACAAGATCGGAGATGCACGGAAGGTCTAAAAAGTGGGGAAGCTCTTACCTAGAGTTGTCATGCAATGTGGACCTATGTGATAGGATTTACAAAGGGGAACATCTACCTAATGTTAGCATGCAAAGAATAGGGGAATTCTACCTATGTTATCATACAAAGGGTTCTACCTAATGGGTGCTACGTAAACGGAACAAGAGTCGACGAATGGAGCAAGGAGAGGAGCCACGGATAAGGGTAGATGGCGATTCCAGAAGCAATCGACTTACAGGTAGATGGCGATGCATGAAGCAAACGACTTACAAGAGAAATGGCGATGCATGAAACAATCGACTTACAAAAAAGTGGATGAATGCGTGCTGGTTCTGTTAAGTTTTGAAAATGATTACTCGATGTTGGATCGAGCTTTTGATCTTGTTTTGAAATGATTATCAGATGTTCGTTTTAATTCTTGTATTAAAGAATGAAAGAATAAACATTATACACTTCATGGGAGAGGGGTACATTTGTTATGAATGGGGATGGTTCATGGAAATTAAACAATAAGAATATATGCCTCATACATCATACAAGTAGGCAACAGTTATCAATCAATAAGAATATATGCCTCAATTATCATACAAGTAGGCAATAGTTATTAATCAATATCAGATTAATAAACAGGTATATAATCAAATCCAATAATAAAAGAATGCTATAATGGGGCATTAAACAATGTATGGGAGTATGAACATGTTAAACAATCAAGCAATATTAAGCATCAATGGAAGAAACAAGTGTAACAGATGACAGATGAATCAGACAGATGAAATGATGCACAAAAAGGGTTCACTAAATAATTTAATCAGGAAATGAGGTAGGATCAAATAAAATCAAGATGAAAGGCCTCTAATACATGGCATATGAGATGAACAAGGGAGGATCAAAAGATCTCTTCAATTGCCCTAAGCAATCCCTAAGTCAAATATCAATCATAGAAAAGTCAACTGAAAAGTCAAGTCAACTTAAAAAATATGAAATAAATAGCAAATTAGTCAAGAAAAATATGAAAAATTAAACTAAGTAAGGTGGGGTCAGGACATCATCATCCCCCAAAAAGATTTTAAAAATAATGAAAATTGGTGCATGAATTAATTAAAACAAAGTAGAAGTCAAACCAAAAGTCAATCCACAAGACTAGGTTAAAAATAAATCCAAAATAAATTGAAAATGGGAAATAAAATTCCAAGAAAAGGTCGGGTTGACCATGGGACAGTGGTCAACCTTCATCCCAAAATCAAAAGCTAAAAATAATTTTAAGACATAAAAATAAAATCAAGAAAAAAATGTGTGTTAAAATGGACCATTTAGAATAAATAACTAAATTAAAATATAAAAATTAAATAAATACGAAAATAAAAATTAAATAAAATTAAATAAGACATTAAGAAAAGTGAAAAATATTTTTGGGTAATTTTATGGACAAAGAAAATATTTTAAATAATTAAAATCAAAACAGAAAAATAGATGTGAATTAAAAAAAGAAAATAAAAATGGACATGTGTTAGTGTTAATGGGCCAGAAAAGGGAGGGTGTGAAGAGCAGTTGCGCTGGGCCCAGTCCAAAATCATTTATATCACCACGTGACACACATCAAATGAACATTTTATTAAAAATTTCATGTAACATGGCATCAATTGGGCAAGGTCCCTTAAAACACTAAAAGACAAAAAAACAATGGATGGCCAGGATTAGAAGATGCATGATGGATCTAACGGTGCGTAATCATCTTCTTCCACAAAACTTGGAACCCTAATGCCATCCATGCAGCCACGAAAATGTGCAGTGGTTTTTTTCAATTTTCCAACCAAGAATGCAAGCGCTATAGTGCACCAAATGCCACAAAATAAAAACCAAAATTCAAGTATGAAATGTGTAGATTATCATGGTGATTTGTTTTAGTAAAAATAATGGCTTAATCATGGAGAAAAGTTGACCACAAGATGTCAATATGGGAACGGCATAATGGAAAATCACAACACAAATCAATAACATCAAGAACACTAGCATAAGATTGGCCTTGTAATGATGAGGAGCATGGTAAGCAAGCATAAAAATAGCATGGTGAATAAGCATAGATATATTAATACATGGCCATGGAAGATGAAGTGAGATGATCACCTAGTGGAGGAATGGAAGAAGAGAGGTGTTGTCTTGATGCCTTACTCGAGAATTCACCAATGCCTCCTCTAGGTTTAGGGTTTGCATCTTTTAAAAGACTCGAAGAATGCATTGATTTGAGAATCAAGTATCTTGATGTCTATGGTGATTCGGCCCTGGTTGTCAATCAGATCAAGGGAGAATGGGAGATGAATCAACCTGGTCTCATCCCATACAGAGATTATGCAAGAAGAATTTCAACTTTCTTCACAGAAGTTGAATTTCATCACATTCCTCGAGAGGATAATCAGATGGCAGATGCTCTTGCAACGCTTGCTTCCATGATTGTGGTCAGATGGTGGAATGATGTCCCCAATATTACTGTGATGCGCTTGGACAGACCCGCTCACATATTCGCAATCGAAGAAGTGAAAGATGACAAGCCTTGGTATTTTGATATCAAGAATTTCCTCCAGAACCAGGTCTACCCGCCTGGGGCATCTGTGAAAGATAGGAAAACTTTGAGAAGGTTGTCAGGCAGTTTCTACCTCAGTGGTGAAGTGCTGTATAAGAGAAATTTTGATATGGTGTTGCTCAGATGCGTGGATAGACACGAAGCAAACCTGTTGATGACTGAGGTCCATGAGGGTTCATTTGGTACTCATTCCAATGGACATGCCATGGCTAAGAAGATGTTGAGAGCAGGCTACTATTGGCTGACAATGGAGTCTGACTGTTGCAAGTATGTGAAGAAATGCCACAAGTGTCAAATTTATGCGGATAAGATTCATATTCCTCCGACACTTCTGAATGTGATTTCATCACCATGGCCTTTCTCTATGTGGGGAATCGACATGATCGGCATGATTGAGCCGAAAGCATCCAACGGACATCGGTTTATTCTCGTAGGAATTGATTACTTCACCAAATGGGTTGAAGCCGCTTCGTACGCGAATGTAACCAGACAGGTGGTCGTGAAGTTTATCAAGAACCAGCTGATTTGCCGTTATGGTGTGCCAGAGAGGATCATTACTAATAATGGATCTAATCTGAATAACAAAATGATGGATGAGTTGTGCGTTGAGTTCAAGATTGCACACCATAATACCTCTCCTTACAGACCTAAGATGAATGGGGCTGTTGAAGCTGCTAATAAGAATATCAAGAAGATTATCCAGAAGATGACTGTCACGTATAAAGATTGGCATGAGATGCTGCCATTTGCTTTGCATGGATATCGTACGTCTGTACGTACTTCAACAGGGGCAACCCCTTTCTCTCTTGTTTATGGCATGGAAGCTGTTCTCCCAGTAGAGGTGGAGATCTCATCAATGCGAGTCTTGATGGAAGCCAAGTTGACTGATGCTGACTGGATTCAAAGTCGTTATGACCAATTGAATTTAATTGAAGAGAAGCGTTTAACTGCCATGTGTCATGGTCAGTTATATCAGCAAAGAATGAAGAAAGCATTCGATAAGAAGGTCAAGCCTCGCGTGTTCCGAGAAGGTGACCTCGTGCTCAAGAAAGTTTTGTCTTTCGCGCCCGATTCCAGGGGCAAGTGGACTCCAAACTACGAGGGTCCATATGTTGTTAAGAGAGCCTTTTCAGGTGGTGCTTTGATGCTTACAACAATGGATGGGGAGGATTTCACTCGTCCTGTGAATTCAGATGCAGTCAAGAGATACTTTGCCTAGAAAAAAAAGTATATGCAAATTAAAAAAACAGAATAGCTCGCTAAGTTGAAAACCCGAAAGGGCGGCTTAGGCAAAAATGAGCGTCTCGGTGGAGAACCCGCAAGGGTAATTCAGGCAAAAATTAGAGACTTGAAAAAAACCAAACAAAAAAAAGAGAATATTTGCATCCCGCTAGATTGAGTACCTCACCCTGGGGCAATCTAGGCAAAAATTAGGGATTTGGCAAGTAATTGCATCCTGACAAGACTTTTTTTTCATCAGTCGTCATTTCGTCAGAAGATTCTCGATTCGTCATCAACCGAAGCTTCGGATACATCGAGATTCAAATTGGTAGAGAAAGGATCATTATGTTCAATGTAGCCCTCTTCCAATATATATCACTGATTTCAAATTTGTACAGATCTATGGAGTCTTGCCATTTGCAGGCTACCATTCCATCAAATCAATTTGAGCTTTTTATCCAATTATTTGCACTCTTATTTGTTTCAATTCAACAAATGTTTTGCATGTTTTAAATTGATAAAATATCATTGTTTTAAACAAATCAAAATTTTCAGAAATATTGTTTTAACAAAGTGAACATTCACAAGATTGAAAGGATACTCAAGAATATCTCAGTGCTCTCCCGAGGGAGGCATGATTTCCAACAGGTAAGACATTTGTTCATATTCCTGGTTTGGTTGTACCTTCTTTCTTCAGATCTTTGTTGGGGTTGTTCCTCAAACAGAGTTGTTGTTGGGGTTGTTCCCCAGTATAGTCGCAAGCAGAGTGTTGTTGAAGACTTCGTTTTCTCCAGCAGCAGTTTTCCCCAGCATGGGTGTTTCCTTGTGAGTTTCGGCGGTTGATGGTTTGTCATCTTGGTGCCCCGTCACTTTCTCCAGTGGGTCGCCTGCCCCAGACTTTATTTGTCTCCTCATCACAGTCACGAGTAGAGCTGTTATTGATATCCCCATCGGAGTCGCGAGCAGAGTTGTTGTCACTCTTCCCAGTGCAGTTGCCAGCGGAATTGTCTGTTTCCTCAGCACGATCGCTTTCTTTTTGAAAGACTCGGTAAGTCAGCGGTTTGATACCCGGTACTTTACCTTTTCCCCGGCGAAGTCGTCTGCGGAATTGTTGCTATCTCTCCATCAGTGTTTGTTCTCTTCAGTAGAGTAGGAATTATTTTCCTATTCAGTGGTTGATTGGGTTGATATCCCAGTATTGCATCCATCTTTTCCTCAGCGCAGTCTGCAGAGCGTTTGTTGTGGCAGTTTTGCCTGTTGAATACTCCTTCAATCCCCAGTATGGTCGGATGATGGCTCTAGCATCCCGAGAATGGATTGATTTCCTGACTGTTTGTGATCCCCAGTAGAGTGGCTTATATTGCAGAATCTACTTGTTGTGATAAGTTTGCTTTGTGTATTCTCCCCAAGTAGAATGGTTCGTTGCAGAATCTACTTGTGTGGTACATTCCCCCTCAGTGGGTTGTTCCCCAGCGGAGTTATGTGGAGTTGCTCCTACAGCAGTTCGTGCTTGTGCAACGCACCCTTTGTTTCTCAGTTAACACTGGGATCCCCTGCAGATATCTTGGGTTTTCTTTTGTTCCCCTACAGATTTGTCTTGGTGGTTGCTTTGCCCGTTGTGACGTTCTGTACCTGGATTGGGTTGTTTCCTGATACCTCTGATCCTCTGCTTTCTTCAGCAGTACTCGCAGCTCTTTGCTTGACAGCGTATAGATCTCCGCAGATTGGCTCTCCAGCTGGTTGTTCCCCTGGAAGTATAATACCGGGCGTTTAGTTCCTGGACCTGTTTGTGTTAGAACTGTCTGTTTTGTCAGCATTCATCAAACATAAATCACGCATATTCATGCATATTCATAAAACATTCAGATATTCATGTTGCATTTCTTGCCATATATCTTTCGTTTGTCGTGTCTCCCGCTATGGTGATGCAGATCTTCTTTATAGATCTTCCCTTAGCAGATGTCGGGTGTCTAAAATCTCTCCATATAGAGTCAGCCCCATAAGCAGAAAATGCTTGTTGTCTTTCCTTCTGCAGTTCCCCACTGAGATATATCCTCGTGGATGACGGTTTCTTCCGTTTCCTCCCAACACATATATTGGGATGGATTTTCCTATTTGAGTTACATCCTCATTAGGACATGTCTTGATTCAGTCCGTCCTTTCGGATTATTCCCGAACTGGCTATTTGTCAAATGTCTTGTGCTTCCCAGTGGGTTGTTCCCCAGCGGAGTAGTTTTGGGCCTCTACCCTCATATCGGTAGTTATAAGTCCTATTTTTCCTGGCTTTCTCGACAGAATTTGTGGTTATACACCTTTTATTCCCCAGCCAGAGTTGTTGGTTTTCTACCTCATACCGGTAGTTGTAAACCCTATTTTCCTACTCTCCAGCAGTTTGTGGTTTGTTATAAACCCTATCTTGTTTCCCGTGCGGATTTGTGATTTGTTCTATCCCCACGCAGAGTTGTTGGTCTTCTACCCCGTATTCGGTAGATGTAAACCCTAATTTTGTGGTTATTCCCACCAGAGTGTGGCCCTCTGCCTACAAACCAGCAGTCGTAAGTCCTATCTTTGCGGTTTTTCTACCTACAAACCGGTAGTCATAAACCCTGTTCTCTCCACTTGCAGAGTTAACTTTGTTGTTCATCCCAACCGATGACAATTTCCCCCTTGTGGTTTTCTTCATCTAGTTCTTGATGTTGATTTTCTTTTGCTTGGATAAGTTGCTCAGATCAGCACTTATATCCCCAGCAAGTCTTTTGTGGATAATTGCCGTACGCTAGCAATTTTATCCCCAGCGGGTCCTTTCACCTTTTATCAGTGATTGTGTTCCCCGGATCATTGATTTTCATCAATGCATCCCAGCGAGTCTTCTTTCATTTACCCCCTTTGTTGGTAATGTTTGTTGCTCCCTTTGACTGGTCATCATTATCTACCTATTTTGGTATCCCGATGCCTTTCTTTTCGGATTTTATCCTATAAACAACCTACAACCCGGTTAAGGATAATATTCCATGCGAGGTTATTATTCACGTTTTGACGGCTATGAATAATATATCTCATGCACTCTTCAGTCGAAGCCTTTCGTGTTTCCCTGGTCGAGTAAGATTCGTTTTTTCCCCTTTTGTGAAATTGAATATTTCTTTGTTGTCGGATAATTGCCGGATGCTTGCAATTTATCCTTTGAGTTGTCTTTCGTTTACCTGTATGCTTGGTATCGATTGTCTCTCTTTTTGGTTAGTCACCTATTATATACTTCGGTATCTCTGGTGTCTTTTCCTTTCGAGTATATTATTCACGGTCTGTCGGTAATGAATAATATGTCTCATGCGCTCTTTGGTCGGAGTCCTTTGTTGATCCTCCCCAGTCGAGTAAGATTCGCATTCCTTGTGGAATCGAATGTCCATCCTATAAACAAGTCTGCTGTTCTAGCTTTCTTCAGGATGATGAGTGTTTTGGAACAAAAACCAATGCACGATTTCGGATCTTATCCTATAAACAACCTACAACCCGGTTCAGGATAATCTTCCATGTGAGTATTCTATCCACGTTCTGACGGCAATGGATATTATATCTCGTTCACTCTTGGGTCAATCTCTTGATTGTTTTCTCCGCAGAGTAAGATTCGTATTCCTTGTGGAATCGAATTTCCATCCTATAAACAAGTCTGCCGTTCTAGCTTTCTTCAGGGTGATGAGTGTTTTGGAACACACACCAATTCACGTCTTTGGTCGGTCACCTGTTACATACCCACAACCCGGTATCCTTGGTGTTCCTTCCTTTCTGCTCCCTATTTTGACCTCGGTCCCTTGTGGAGTCAGATTTTCCTGAGTTTATGTACCTTTTCCAGGTCTTTCTCAGATGTTTGGTCGATTGATATCTCTCACCCTTATACCGGTCTTAGATATTCATTCCTCCTGAGTTTGTTACCCTTATACCGGTAACATCTCATTTCTTTGGTGCTTCCTCAGTGAAGTTTCCTTTTGCTTCTCCCCAGGAGTCAGCTTGTGTCTTTCCAATGGATTTATTTTCCTTTGGAGTTCTTTTCCCCAGTGTGAGCCCTTCACTCCCCAGTGAGGCCTCCAGTCTGATTTCTGTTATTCCCTAACCAGAGTCGTGTCTTGTTCACGCTGTGTCAGTTTTGTTTATCCCCAACAAGAATCTTGTTAGAGTCTCTGTTCCTTGGTGAGTGAATTACTCCGACGGGTCGTCTTTTCTTCTGTGTGAATCACATTCCCCACAGAATTTGTGTCTTTTGCATGCATACATTTGCATCGTGAGGTCTCTTAGGGACCAAAATTTGTCTCATTACTATTATTTAAGCCCATTCTACCGCGTCGAGATGAAGATTTCTAAACTTCACTTCTCCGGCTAGAATGACCTTAAATAGGGGCATCTGTAAGACCCCAATTTTGGCCCTAAGATCCCTCATGGCCCATATCATATCATATCATGGCCTCAAGGATCATTGCATGCCTTTGCTTCCCTCCTAGTGGGTGGGTTACCTTGTGAGTGAGGTTCTTGATCACCAAGCATGTTTAGCATTTGTATATCATTGATTTTCATCTGTCTATTAACCAAAAGTACAAAAATATTGTCATCTAACCATGTTACTTGCAGATGAAGCAATCTACAGTCAAACAGTCAAATCAGTCATTAAGCAATGGATGGTGGCCATTCTTGCAGAATTTGGGCACCATGATCATTCATCAAGAGTTCACATGAGTTGTGACATCATGTTGGATCAAGATATCAAGTGGTAGGGGCTTGGAATTCATCAGAACATGGTTCAGTCAAGCAAAACCCTAGGAAAGTCAACTGAAGTCAAACTTGGTCAACTGTCCATTTAATCAGTGATTTGATGATGGGATTTGGTCTGAGAGGTCTCATTCATGTCCATACAAGCCTCATATAACATGTCACGCATCCACAGTAAAGGAAATAAAGTCAGACAGGAAATTTCCAGAAATAGAAAGTTGACCTGTAATTGGAATTTGCCAAAAATGGAAACTTCTTGATCCTCAACTTACATCATGATACAAGCTTCAAATGAATTTTTTCCCAACATGAAAGTTGAAGATCTTGTTCTCCCATTTCCAAAAAGTCCAAGAACACTCAATTCCCATGTATGGTTGGCAAGTTATGATCAAATCATTCTCCAAAATGTTTGAACTTCAAAAGGCCATATCTTCCAAACCATTTGGCCAAATTGGGTGGGTTTTTTGCTACAAGTCACATTTGATGCCCTCTTTCCAAATTTGTCATCACAATTTACCAAAAACTCACCAATCAAAATGGCATTTTTGAACTAGCATGAATTAATTCAAGTGAGGTTGAAAAATGAGTTTCAAAGTTAAGCCATTCCAACACATTCTACCACTTGGGAATATTCAGAAATCACATTTTGGACATGTACAAAGCCCATTTTCGCAGCTACAGCTCATGCACCTCACCACTTAAGTGAAATGCACAAATTAGCAAAAACATCCAATTAGCAAATTCTGTTTACACTTCCATTAGCCAACTTAAACCAACCTTAAACAGCATATATATTCTTCATTTTCTCTCAGAAAACCCTAGCCACTCTGATTCTAAACAGACCAAATTGCATTTTTCTCTCAAGCTCTCATTTTGCTCATTGAAAACTTTTTCTGAAAATTGCCAAAGAACACGAGTTTGTGTGGTTTGCTTCATCATTCATCATCATTTTGGAGCTCATTGCAAGCCTTATTCCACGACTGAAAAGCCATTACAACTCTGTTTTCATTAAAGCTCCATCAATGGCAGATTCGGTTTTGAGCTGCTCCCAAGGTTGCTGAGCCAAAATCCTTCCACCATTCATCTCTTGGAAGCTTACAGTGCAACTGTTTTTGCCATTTGCAACCAAACAACAACTGCAGCTCAACTGCACTTCAGATTTGGTGAGTTTTCAAATTTCTTTATTTACAAAACCATGCTATGCATTAGATAGATCTCCTTGCCATGAACATGATGAACTTTGAATCCATGAAAATGGTTGAGTATTTACCAAGTTATGCTGAAATGAAATTTGGTGTTCAAACATGTTTTTGTTCGATTCATCTTTGTTAACATGTTTTAATGAAAATGAATGCTATATTCTTGATGTACTTGGTCTGTTGATTAGAATGGTATGTTGGTTTTCCATTTCTGGGCGAAATTAATTTTCACGATTTGGGGATGAAGATGATGTTCACTGTAGCTCACATAAACCCTAGTTTCATTTTTCCAGATTTCTGTTGAACGTGTTTTGCATGTGCTTCGCACTGTTACATTGCCATGACGAATTGTAGCGTGACACGTCCCTAAGCTGTACGCAGCGTTTCACTAATAGTTCCATCTATTTACAAACATGCCAATGCCGGATTAAATGTTTATTTAAATCATTTTTTTTGCTATTTTATTTCATTTTGATGCTCAATCTTGCAAAAATCATATCACATCCATTTTTGATCCAAAATTAATGAGATTTTTTGCATTTTATTCATCTCAATCTCTAGCTTTTTATCATGTGTTTTCCAGAATTTTTGCATGAGTGAATTTTAAATGGTGCTAGGGTTTGTGACATGTGCTCATTTTTTGTACACTTTGCCAAATCAATTGTGAAATGATGATGCTTTGTCCAATGACTCTCAAATTTTTTGTGCTTAAACTAGACACATTCATGGTGATTTTGGTGTAGAGTTTGTGAATTTATCATTGCTGGTTTGTGAGTTATGATTTTTTGAATTAGGGTGTGACAATTTGTGTCACACCATTGATGTGCAACTTCATGATTTTCATTACCATGCTTCTTGAACTCAAATTGGTTTGGATTTTTGCATGAATGTACTCCTGGATGTCTAGTTTACATGTGAATTTGTTTGGAATTATTTGTGGCATTTCCTAATTGTTTGGGATTTTCTCCCCTGTTTGGTCATATGTTGACTTTTTGTGACACATGTTCTCATATTGTTTGTGAAATCCTCATACTTTACTGGATGAACTTAAAATTTGACATGTGATTAGTAGATATCTTAAGCTTTGTCATGGTTTTAGTACCATTCATTTCTCATATGTTGTCACTGATTTATGAATTATTGAAGTTGGTACATGTTTGGTTGACTTCTTTGAGCATGCTTAAACTTGCCTTGCCTTTCTGATTTTCATTGACCATCTTCCCATGATTCAAATGAGCTGAAATTTTATATGCTTATCATGTTATGGATTATGATTGATCATGAATTATTTTATGATTTATTGAATTGTTTATGATTGGTTTTGAGTTGAGTCTTGCTGTTGACTTCTATGAGCTTTCATATGCCATGCCTTGACCTAATTTGTTTATAAAATCATGATGATGAATGATATGAATGTGGAACCGATTGAGTTTGTTTCTTAATTGTTTAAACTTGATTTTGGTTGAATTTCATTTGCTGTTTTGACTTTCTCATCCCTTTTTGACCCTAGGCTTGTCCTAGTGGTCTTGTTGCTCATGTTTGAGTTCATGTTTTTAGGTTAAGCAACAAATGCTTCAAAGAGATCATTACAAATTGATTGAGCTTGATTGTTTATCATGAATAACTTGTTTGTTTTGTAGGTTGCTTGGCTCACAAGCTTTGAGCCTTGTGCATTGCACACTTAATTGATTGTGTTGACTGTTAATCCTATTCTCATTTTGCTTTAACTTTGAATTGAGTACTGATTCTGTTTGACTGTTTCAGGTACCTTTTAGTTGCTTAGTTCTTTAAGAACTTGCTTTGCTTTGCTTAAATAGCAATTTGCATTGAGGTATAATCCCTTTTCTTCATGTAGTCTGGAAGACCTGGCCTGTTACTTGGCCAGGCAACTGTCTGAAGTCCTCCTTAAGAGGCAATGCTTGTGTGTGTTTACATTTGTCCCAAGCAGGAAAAGTCCTTTTAATAAGGCAATTGGTAGATCAAAGAGATATGTAACCTATCTCCTACTATTCTGTGAGTCTTCTCCTTGCTCCCATTACATGGTTGTAGCATTGAGATCCAAACCCAAGATCTATCGAGTCAATAATCTGTGGAGCGAGTTCCTACTTTCTGAACTCCCACACCTTCTGATATTCAAATGCTCTCCCTGGCCAGGGATAAGAGCAATGAGGCACACCCCTCATATCCTCTCATCTGCTTCACCTTAGCCCCTCAATGGCAAGGTTAAGAGCACCATTAACCTATTCCGGTTGGCTTCAATGCCTAACCCGTTGTATGAGCCTCATTGTGTGGTTATAGTGTGTGCTGATTGACTTCATTGATTGATCACTTACTTCATATACACATGTTTGCTTGCATGCTTTGTGCACTCATCATCATTTATTGCTCATCAATGCATAACCATCTCATTTGTCTTTATGACTTATCATTGTTGTTTACCCATTGAGGACAATTGTAAGACCATCCATTGGCCATTGCTCCTAGGATATGGAAGCGATTATAAGACCATCACATTGGCCACTCGTCTTATCTTTGCTTGATGCATTTGTTTGTTGTATGTGAGGATGCAACTGTAAGTCCCTGCAAGTTGGCATTTGCTTTCCTATGACCATAATGATGCATTTGTTTGTTGTATGTGAGGATGCAATTGTAAGTCCCTGCAGGTTGGCATTTGCTTTCCTATGATCATATGTTGGATATTGGTATAAGTCCAGACAGATTGGCATCCGGTATCCAAGTTTCATTTTGTTAGGAGATTAGTATAAGTCCATTGAGTGGCCTCTGATATCCAGTTCTGTTTTAGGAGATTGGTGTAAATCCATCTAGTGGTATCCGATATCCGCTTTTGTTTGTGAGATTGGAAAAAGACCATTGAGTGGCATCCGGTATCATTTGCTTTCTTACATTATTATTGCTCATTGCCTATTCCAAAGGACACACTTGAATCATCTCCTATATGATCTCAAGAGGTGAACCCTCTAAGAAGTTTTACATCCATCCTCATCCATTCATCCTCATTATGTCCTAAACCTTTTCACACTTTGATTTCAAACTTGAGATAGATATTGTGCAAACGTCTTCATGTTTTCAAACTAAAAACCTGGACCCCAAGTCCTTGACTTTTCAAACTCATTTTCATAATACTTCTTTCAAATCAATCTTAATCATACTTTGACTCTACTTTCAAAATCACAATCAATTAACTTCACCCATTCACTTGTTTTGGCTTTGTCCATTGTTAATCTTTTCACACATTAGCCATAGGTTTCAATTATCATTGTGATTGATGTAAACCTCACCTTATCCTTAATGAGTCGACTATAAGACTTCCGTACTGAAAACAGGGTTAACCCCTCTAGTACGTCGAAGCTATCCTCGCATGGTGGATGTTGGTCTTGGTCGAGTTTTCTCCCATTGATAATGAAGAGCCTCAGTGCTATTGTTTAAAATTGAATCCACTAACTTTTGGAAATCTTTTAGCCGAACTACGGCGTTTTGATCCTTACCTTTGATGGAAGGTACGTAGGCAACGGGTTCATCCGTTCGAACACAAAAATAACTAACTTGTATATTCTTTTCTCATCATCCCAATCATGTTTGCACAATAAATATTTCATAACAAGTAACAATTTTATACAACAAGTGTGAAAAGGGCTCCCTAGGAGTACCTAGGACGTAGTGGGTGCCTAACACCTTCCCATTGCGTAATTTACCCCTTACCCAGACTCTCTGATCTTTTTATTAGTTTTCTACGTGTAAAACTTCTTAGGCTTTTGTTCGCTTTTTAGCCAGTCCTTTGGATAAATAAAAGTGCGGTGGCGACTCGAATTCATTGTATGCTTTGCTTATGGTTTAATCAATAAATCATATAGCGACGAATACACCGCTATAGAAAAGTGGCGACTCTGCTGGGGAAGCAAATCGATCCTTGGTGGTATTGCCTACTTTTCACCCTTGTTGTGCTATATTGTTATTTGTTATTTGACATATTTTTGTACCATTTGGGATAACTGTATTGATTGTAATGATTGAATTGCTTGATATACAATTGCTGTTTGCTTTGTTGATCTGTGAGATGAGTTCTATACCCGAACTCGAGTGCACTCTAGGATAGGAGAATGGCATAGTCTCGTTGACTGGTGTGGAGTATTCCTTAGCCAGTTGACTTGCGAGTCCATTCACTTGGTGGAGGTCATGTTGGATTAATAATGTCACACAAGTTATTTCTGGTTAGGCATTATTCTTTCAATCATGTTCCGCAGAAGCCAAGGACCTTAGTTTACCAAACCCATCTTGGCCTATGTTTTAGGACCGTAGTGCGAAGGTCGTTCAGATGTAAGTTCTGATGCGATTGTTACGCGATACTACACTCATAAGAGTTTCTCTTGAGAATATTCTTGGAATACGAGTATTCGTTCCTCCGATAATATTCGAAAGATGGAACGATGATTATGGGAACCTCTGATAGAACATGTCTGGCAGGTTTAAACCCTAGTACACTCCCTTTGGGTGGTTCTTAACCAAGACTCCATGCTCGTGACTCTCAACAAACCCGTGATTCGTGGTTGAGTCGTTCAAACATCGTTAATATCAATGGAACCCGGATCAGGTGTAAAACCTAAAATCCACCAAAGCGGCTGGTTGATATTAAGGATGTCCGAACCGGTTCATGTACCGTTAATATCAATGGAACTTAGGTGTCGATAAGGTGAAAACCTAAATCCACCAAAATGGATGATTGATATTAGGGATACAATGAGCTTTCCCACGACCTTTGTTTGGTGTGCCTTGCTTGATCCTTGAGTGTGATTGTTGCATTCATACATTCATGCATTCATCCGCATTCATGTCATCAGAAAAAAAAAGAAAATTTTCAAGGAACTTAAAGGGTTTATTTGCAAAATTTTCAGACATGGAAAGACCAAAAAGGCATACAAAGAAGTACAACTTTAGACAGCCCGATGTAAAAGAGTTAAGGAATCTGACATCATATGTATTAGATCCCTTGGGTTTCAAAGCTCGCTATGGGAAGCTTCTGCCTCTGCTCACCACTCAGATTGACGAAGGGTTGATGAGTACCTTGGCTCAGTTCTATGATCCTCTGTATCATTGCTTCTCATTTCCGGACTTCCAACTGTTGCCGACTTTGGAGGAGTATTCTCATCTCATTGGGATTCCGATTCTGGATCAAGTGTCGTTCAGTGGCCTAGAGAGTATTCCGACTGCTCGAGAGATTGCAAGCTTGTTGCACATAGATGAAGATCTGATTAGAGCTAATCTGACTACCAAAGGTGGAATTCAGGGTTTTCCTTCCGAGTTCCTCATTGCCCAAGCTACCTTTTATGGGAAAACCATGAGTGAGGATGCCTTTGAGGCTCTATTTGTGCTGCTCATCTATGGATTGGTGTTGTTTCCCAACTTCGACAAGTTCGTGGACATGAACGCTATTAGGATCTTCTCAGTTCTTAATCCAGTTCCGACTTTGTTGGGCGACGCTTATGTCTCTTTGCATCTGAGGAACGCAAAGGGTGGACGAGTTATTGTATGCTGTCTGCCTATGCTGTATAAGTGGTTTATTTCGCACTTGCCGCAGACAGTTGCTTTCAATGAGAACAAGGGATGTCTACGGTGGTCTCAGAGACTCATGTCTCTCACTAATGACGATATCTCTTGGTATGATCGCGTGTATGATACCGTCCAGATCATCGACTATTGTGGTGAATTCCCTAATGTGCCTCTTCTTGGCACATGTGGTGGGATTACCTACAATCCTATTCTTGCACGTCGTCAGCTTGGGTTCCCCCTAAAGGATAAACCTAATAACATTCTGTTAGAAGGTGTGTTCTTCCAGGAGGGTAAAGATCCCCAAGGCCTGAAAGCCAGATTTGTCTGTGCATGGCGCAGTATTCACAAGAAGAGTAGAAACGAGTTGGGTCCAAAGAACTGCATTGCTTTGGAACCATATACCTCGTGGGTCAGACAGAGAGCTGCCACCTACTTGATGCCGTATGATCATCCGAGACCTACACCGTTGGATGTGGCTGGGCCTTCAACCCTCCCTACCCAACGTGTAGAGGAGTTGAGAGAAGAAGACCTTTCACGTGCTTGGATCCGTGAAAGAGAAGAATTGCTGCAGCAACTCAAGGAGAAGGATGCTATGATTGAGTTTCTCTAGCACCGAGTGATCGACGACCCGAACGACACTTGGACTTCTCTGCTTCCTCAGTCATCCAAATTCTGGAAGAGGAGGTATGATCGACTTTCAAAGGAGAAAGATGACATGGAAGCGGCCTATGAGAGAGAGATCAAGAAGTTGTGCACTTCTCGTCTTCCAGCATCCCGAGCTTCTAGGGATCCATAGGATGTCATTTACCTTTTCTCTTTGTAATGAATCAAAAATGCTGTACTTCTTTGTCTCAATATATTGAATGAAATATTTTCCATGAGAAATTAAAATGTTTAAACTATTCAAAATATTGCAAATAATACCCTAAGGGTTCCTTGAAAACAAAGCATTTGCACAAGCATTTCATGCATCATTTTTGCATAAACAGGTACTCCTTTTCTGGTCTTCTTGCCCTAACCCTTTGCTCTTCATTTATTTTGAAGACAAGCTGACTCACCGGTATTATACGCGAGTCAACTCTGCGAGAGTCATGGAGCAACTAGAACAAGAGAACAGAGAATTGAAGGAAGAGGTCGCCAGACTTGGCGCTTTGATGGAGCAACTCCTCGCTGCTCAGAATCAGCCTGCTCAACAGCCAGCAACTCCTGCTCAGAGGACAGTCATCTCAGAAGTAGCCACTTCGACTGTGCCAGTCAGTGCTCATCAGCCTAATGCTATGCCGCCCGGTTTTCCTTGGGGAATGCCTCCAGGTTTTATGCCTGATCTGCCAGCTCCAACCTTTGCTCATATGCCGGCATCTAGCCCGGTCCCTGTTCCCGCTCCTCCTGTCGTGCATACGATGCCCAGGGTAGACGACACCATCTATCACTCTGAGCCATCTGAGGGCTCAGACGTTCATGAAAAGATGGATGCCATGAACGACCAATTCCTCGAGCTGAGAAAGGAATTGAGGACCCTCCGTGGTAAAGATCTCTTCGGCAAGTCTGCAGCCGAGTTGTGCCTAGTTCCCGGTGTCAAGATACCGATCAAATTCAAGGTCCCTGACTTTTAAAAATACAAGGGGAACACCTGTCCACTTGCTCACCTGGTCATGTACGCCAGGAAGATGTCAACTCAGACAGATAATGATCAACTCCTGATTCATTATTTTCAAGACAGTCTATCTGGTGTCGCGCTCAGATGGTACATGAGCTTGGACCGCGCCAATATCAGATCCTTCAACGACCTTGGCGAAGCTTTCGTCAAGCAATATAAGTACAACGTCGATATGGCGCCTGACCGAGATCAACTCAGGTCCATGTCGCAGAAGGACAAGGAATCTTTCAAGGAGTACGCCCAGAGATGGCGAGAGCTGGCAGCTCAGATCACTCCACCGCTAGAAGAGAAGGAAATGACCAAGATCTTTCTGAAGACTCTTGGCTCGTTCTATTATGAGCGGATGGTAGAAAGCGCTCCCTCTGATTTCACCGAGATGGTGAACATGGGGATGCGTCTCGAAGAAGGTATCCGTGAAGGACGGTTGGCGAAAGATGATGGTTCTTCTTCTAAACGATACGGGGCGTTTAAGAGGAAAGAAGGTGAAGCACACGCTGTGCAGTCTCAGCCTAAACACAGAAGACCCTCTGTTCAGAGGAAGCCTGCACGACATGCCAGTCATCAGCACCAGGTGGCTCACGTAGCACCTGTTTTCAAGGACAATACTCCTCAACATCAGCAATATCAACATCAACAGTATCAGCATCAGCAACAATATCAACAACCGCAGTACCAACAACAACAATCTCGTCCACAGCAACAGGCTTACCAGCCTCGTGGGAGTACGAGTAATCAAGCGAACATGGGTTATGATAGGAAGAAGATTAGTTTTGATCCGATCCCTATGTCGTACGCAAAATTATATCCCTCTCTAATAGAGCGGAAGTTGGTTTCTCCGAGAGATCCTCCGGCCATACCGGTCAACCCTCAGTGGTGGTATAAGCCTGACCTGTACTGTGTCTATCACTCTGGCGCTCCGGGCCATGACATAGAAAATTGCTTCCAGCTGAAGACTAAGGTGCAAGACCTTATGAGAAGTGGAATCCTGAGTTTTGAGGACTCAAGCCCGAACGTCACCAAGAACCCATTGCCTGCGCATGGGAGATCTGTCAACATGATTCAGGAATGCCTTGGGAAGTACAAGGTCAGGTATGTCAGCCACATCAGGCAGTCGTTGGTTGAATTACATCGGATGCTGTGTCAGTACAGCTACTTGGAGCA
This sequence comes from Lathyrus oleraceus, assembly GCF_024323335.1. Taxonomy (NCBI): domain Eukaryota; kingdom Viridiplantae; phylum Streptophyta; class Magnoliopsida; order Fabales; family Fabaceae; genus Lathyrus; species Lathyrus oleraceus. The sequence goes on from NC_066585.1 coordinate 55,890,297, forward strand.
TAACCACGACAAGTGCCGCGTCTGCTCGGTTAATCGCTTGGGTTGCAACCAGGTCCGCCGAGAACTTCATCATTTGTTGAATGAGGGTACCATTGAGATTCTGCAGAATCGCAATGTTGATAAAGTCGAGCCTGAAGTGAACGTCATTTCACCAGTGTTCAAGCTGCCTGAGCCCGTTGTTACTCGTTACAATAGCACAAGCCAAAGGCTTCCCCTTCTTTGATCATTAAACCTGCAGGCCCTGTGCCTTATTCATCTGACCGAGTTGTACCTTTCAGATACAACCCTGTTGCTGTGCAGGATGGGGTAGAAGTGCCTTTACCTTCCACTTTCGTAACCAATGTAGCTGATGTGAGTGGCTTGACCCGAAGTGGTCGTGTGTATTCTGCACCTGCTAAGGCTGTTTCTTCTGATGCTGTTGAGCGCCCTGTGGGGACCGCTGTAAATATTCAGAATCCGGCACTTGATGTCGCCAAACCATCCTCCTCCGTACAAAAGACTCCCGTTTCTTCAGTTGGCCCGAGTGGCATTGTAGATGAAGAATCTGATGAGATGCTGAGGCTCATCAGAAAGAGTGAGTACAACATTGTAGACCAGCTTCTACACACGCCATCCAAGATTTCCATTCTGTCTCTGCTGCTGAATTCAGAACCTCATAGGGAGTCTCTGCAGAAAGTCTTGGATCTGGCGTATGTTGATCACGACGTCACCCTTGAGCAGTTTGATAGTATTGTTGCAAACATCACCGCTTGCAACACTTTGAGCTTTTGTGACGCTGATCTCCCTGAGGAGGGAAGAGACCACAACATGGCTTTACATATCTCCATGAATTGCAAATCTGATGCAATGCCCAATGTGTTGGTGGACACAGGATCTTCTCTAAATGTATTGCCAAAATCCACACTCTCTCGATTGTCGTATCAAGGTCCTCCTATGAGGCAGAGTGGGGTTATTGTAAAAGCATTTGATGGGTCGCGCAAGACCGTGATTGGGGAAGTTGATCTCCCAATCAAGATAGAACCAAGTGATTTCCAGGTTACCTTCCAGGTAATGGATATCCACCCATCGTACAGTTGTCTCTTAGGCAGACCATGGATTCACGAGGCTGGCACCGTGACATCCACCCTACACCAGAAGTTGAAGTTTGTGAAAAACAAGAAATTGGTTGTAGTAGGGGGAGAAAAGGCTCTCCTGGTTAGCCATCTGTCTTCTTTCTCGTACATTGACACAGAGGATGAAGTTGGAACTCCATTCCAAGCTTTATCTATTGATGAACCAATCGAGAAGAAGTCTCCTTCATTCACTTCCTACCGTGATGCGAAGCTGGCCATTGAATGTGGTGCAGTTGCTGGATTAGGGAAAGTGCTTGAACTCGAAGACAACAGATCCCGGGCTGGCATTGGCTACTGTTCTGGGGCACATAATGAGCAAGGTTTGTTCACGAGTGGAGGATTCATCCATGATGATCAACCTGAAGAAGAGGAAGTTGTTGCTATCTTGGAAGAAGATGCAGAAGACGTGAACAACTTCGTTATTCCTGGTGGTGTCTGCCACAATTGGGTCGCTGTAGATGTTCCTACAGTCATCCATAGATCAGAGTAATTGTTCGCTTTGTTTAAAACCCTTCTCCCATGCCAAAAGGAGAAGTGATGACATTGTTGGCAAAGCATATATACAATGATGTTTTCATTCAATTAATGCATTGTTTAACATTTGTTTTTCTCCTTTGTTTTCACTTTTTGCTTTTCGCATGAAATCAGTGATCACAAAAAAAACCATAAAAAACCAGAATAAAAGCAAACACTTTTCATCTGCATAATGATTTGCTTGTTTAAATTCTGAAGTTTTTTCCTTAACCAAAATCATTATGCAGGTTGATCCTAAAACCCATTGAACATAATGATCCAACGCCATCTCCCAATTTTGAATTCCCTGTATTTGAGGCAGAAGAAGATGACGTTGAAGAGATTCCTGATGAGATTACCCGTCTCCTTGAGCACGAAGAGAAGATCATTCAGCCGCATCTCGAAGACTTGGAAACAGTCAACTTGGGGTCTGAAGAGTGTGTTCGTCTGGTGAAGATTGGGGCACTTCTTGAAGGGTCTGTCAAGGAAGATTTGATCAGCTTGCTACGAGAATATTCAGATATCTTTGCTTGGTCCTATGAAGACATGCCGGGTTTAGATACAGATATTGTGCAACATTTCCTGCCTTTGAAGCTTGAGTGCGTGCCTGTGAAGCAGAAGCTCAGAAGAACTCATCCAGATATGGCAGTGAAGATCAAAGAGGAAGTTCAGAAGCAAATTGATGCGGGGTTTCTGGTGACTTCTACATATCCTCAATGGGTGGCCAATATTGTGCCTGTTCCTAAGAAGGACGGAAAAGTCCGTATGTGCGTTGATTACAGAGATCTGAATAAGGCTAGTCCAAAAGACGATTTTCCTCTACCACACATTGACATGTTGGTAGACAATACAGCCAAATTCAAAGTCTTTTCCTTTATGGACGGATTTTCCGGATATAATCAAATCAAGATGGCACCAGAGGATATGGAGAAGACAACATTCATCACACCTTGGGGAACATTCTGTTATCGAGTGATGCCCTTCGGTTTGAAGAACGCCGGAGCCACGTATCAACGATCTATGACTACCTTGTTTCACGATATGATGCACAAGGAGATAGAAGTCTATGTTGATGATATGATTGCTAAGTCCCGAACGGAAGTTGAGCATATTGAGCATTTGTTGAAGCTTTTTCAGCGTTTGAGGAAGTTCAAACTTCGCCTGAATCCGAACAAATGTACTTTTGGAGTCCGTTCTGGCAAGTTGTTGGGTTTTGTGGTAAGTGAAAGAGGTATTGAGGTTGATCCTGCAAAGGTCAAAGCAATACAAGAGATGCCCGCACCCAAAACTGAGAAGCAAGTCCGAGGTTTTCTTGGCCGCTTGAATTACATTTCCAGATTTATATCCCACATGACTGCCACATGTGCGCCGATATTCAAGCTCCTCCCGAAAGATCAGTCTCATGATTGGACCAAAGATTGCCAGAAAGCTTTCGACAGTATCAAAGATTATCTGTCCGAACCTCCGATATTGTCTCCGCCTGTGGAAGGAAGACCTCTGATCATGTATTTGACAGTTCTTGAAGACTCGATGGGTTGTGTACTCGGTCAACAAGATGAATCAGGGAAGAAGGAGTTTCCTATCTACTACCTCAGTAAGAAGTTTACTGATTGTGAGTCTCGGTACTCTACGCTTGAGAAGACGTGTTGTGCTTTGGCTTGGGCTGCTAAGCGTTTGCGCCAGTACATGATAAATCATACAACTTGGTTGATATCCAGAATGGATCCAATTAAGTATATCTTCGAGAAGCCTGCTTTAACTGGGAGGATTGCCCGTTGGCAGATGTTGTTATCTGAGTATGATATTGAGTATCGAGCTCAGAAAGCTATCAAAGGTAGTATCTTGGCTGACCACCTAGCGCACCAGCCGATTGAAGATCATCAGTCTGTTCAGTATGACTTCCCTGACGAGGAAATTCTGTATTTGAAGATGAAAGATTGCGATGAGCCTACACTTGATGAAGGTCCGGAACCTGGTTCCAGATGGACGATGGTGTTTGATGGCGCTGTTAATCAATATGGAAATGGAATTGGGGCAGTGATCATTACTCCTCAAGGTTCACACATTCCGTTTACAACAAGGCTAACTTTCAAATGCACGAATAATATGGCGGAGTACGAAGCCTGTATTATGGGACTTGAAGAATGCATTGATTTGAGAATCAAGTATCTTGATGTCTATGGTGATTCGGCCCTGGTTGTCAATCAGATCAAGGGAGAATGGGAGACGAATCAACCTGGTCTCATCCCATACAAAGATTATGCAAGAAGAATTTCAACTTTCTTCACAGAAGTTGAATTTCGTCACATTCCTCGAGAGGATAATCGGATGGCAGATGCTCTTGCAACGCTTGCTTCCATGATTGTGGTCAGATGGTGGAATGATGTCCCCAATATTATTGTGATGCGCTTGGACAGACCCGGTCACATATTCGCAATCGAAGAAGTGAAAGATGACAAGCCTTGGTATTTTGATATCAAGAATTTCCTCTAGAACCAGGTCTACCCGCCTGGGGCATCTGTGAAAGATAGGAAAACTTTGAGAAGGTTGTCAGGCAGTTTCTACCTCAGTGGTGAAGTGCTGTATAAGAGAAATTTTGATATGGTGTTGCTCAGATGCGTGGATAGACACGAAGCAAACCTGTTGATGACTGAGGTCCATGAGGGTTCATTTGGTACTCATTCCAATGGACATGCCATGGCTAAGAAGATGTTGAGAGCAGGCTACTATTGGCTGACAATGGAGTCTGACTGTTGCAAGTATGTGAAGAAATGCCACAAGTGTCAAATTTATGCGGATAAGATTCATATTCCTCCGACACTTCTTAATGTGATTTCATCACCATGGCCTTTCTCTATGTGGGGAATCGACATGATCGACATGATTGAGCCGAAAGCGTCCAACGGACATCGGTTTATTCTCGTAGCAATTGATTACTTCACCAAATGGGTTGAAGCCGCTTCGTACGCGAATGTAACCAGACAGGTGGTCGTGAAGTTTATCAAGAACCAGCTGATTTTCCGTTATGGTGTGCCAGAGAGGATCATTACTGATAATGGATCTAATCTGAATAACAAAATGATGGATGAGTTGTGCGCTGAGTTCAAGATTGCACACCATAATTCCTCTCCCTACAGACCTAAGATGAATGGGGCTGTTGAAGCTGCTAATAAGAATATCAAGAAGATTATCCAGAAGATGACTGTCACGTACAAAGATTGGCATGAGATGCTGCCATTTGCTTTGCATGGATATCGTACGTCTGTACGTACTTCAACAGGGGAAACCCCTTTCTCTCTTGTTTATGGCATGGAAGCTGTTCTCCCAGTAGAGGTGGAGATCCCATCAATGCGAGTCTTGATGGAAGCCAAGTTGACTGATGCTGAATGGATTCAAAGTCGTTATGACCAATTGAATTTAATTGAAGAGAAGCGTTTAACTGCCATGTGTCATGGTCAGTTATATCAGCAAAGAATGAAGAAAGCATTCGATAAGAAGGTCAAGCCTCGCGTGTTCTGAGAAGGTGACCTCGTGCTCAAGAAAGTTTTGTCTTTCGCGCCCGATTCCAGGGGCAAGTGGACTCCAAACTACGAGGGTCCATATGTTGTTAAGAGAGCCTTTTCAGGCGGTGCTTTGATGCTTACAACAATGGATGGGGAGGATTTCACTCGTCCTGTGAATTCAGATGCAGTCAAGAGATACTTTGCCTAGAAAAAAAAGTATATGCAAATGAAAAAAAACAGAATAGCTCGCTAAGTTGAAAACCCGAAAGGGCGGCTTAGGCAAAAATGAGCGTCTCGGTGGAGAACCCGCAAGGGTAATTCAGGCAAAAATTAGAGACTTGAAAAAAAAACAAACAAAAAAAAGAGAATATTTGCATCCCGCTAGATTGAGTACCTCACCCTGGGGCAATCTAGGCAAAAATTAGGGATTTGGCAAGTAATTGCATCCTGACAAGACTTTCTGTTCATCAGTCGTCATTTCGTCAGAAGATTCTCGATTCGTCATCAACCGAAGCTTCGGATACATCGAGATTCAAATTGGTAGAGAAAGGATCATTATGTTCAATGTAGCCCTCTTCCAATATATATCACTGATTTCAAATTTGTACAGATCTATGGAGTCTTGCCATTTGCAGGCTACCATTCCATCAAATCAATTTGAGCTTTTTATCCAATTATTTGCACTCTTATTTGTTTCAATTCAACAAATGTTTTGCATGTTTTAAATTGATAAAATATCATTGTTTTAAACAAATCAAATTTTTCAGAAATATTGTTTTAACAAAGTGAACATTCACAAGATTGAAAGGATACTCAAGAATATCTCAGTGCTCTCCCGAGGGTGGCATGATTTCCAACAGGTAAGACATTTGTTCATATTCCTGGTTTGGTTGTATCTTCTTTCTTCAGATCTTTGTTGGGGTTGTTCCTCAAACAGAGTTGTTGTTGGGGTTGTTCCCCAGTATAGTCGCAAGCAGAGTGTTGTTGAAGACTTCGTTTTCTCCAGCAGCAGTTTTCCCCAGCATGGGTGTTTCCTTGTGAGTTTCGGCGGTTGATGGTTTGTCATCTTGGTGCCCCTTCACTTTCTCCAGTGGGTCGCCTGCCCTAGACTTTATTTGTCTCCTCATCACAGTCACGAGTAGAGCTGTTATTGATATCCCCATCGGAGTCGCGAGCAGAGTTGTTGTCACTCTTCCCAGTGCAGTTGCCAGCGGAATTGTCTGTTTCCTCAGCACGATCGCTTTCTTTTTGAAAGACTCGGTAAGTCAGCGTTTTGATAACCGGTACTTTACCTTTTCCCCGACGAAGTCGTCTGCGGAATTGTTGCTATCTCTCCATCAGTGTTTGTTCTCTTCAGCAAAGTAGGAATTATTTTCCTATTCAGTGGTTGATTGGGTTGATATCCCAGTCTGCAGAGCGTTTGTTGTGGCAGTTTTGCCTGTTGAATACTCCTTCAATCCCCAGTATGGTCGGATGATGGCTCTAGCATCCCGAGAATGGATTGATTTCCTGACTGTTTGTGATCCCCAGTAGAGTGGCTTATATTGCAGAATCTACTTGTTGTGATTAGTTTGCTTTGTGTATTCTCCCCAAGTAGAGTGGTTCGTTGCAGAATCTACTTATGTGGTACATTCCCCCTCAGTGGGTTGTTCCCCAGCGGAGTTATGTGGAGTTGCTCCTACAGCAGTTCGTGCTTGTGCAACGCACCCTTTGTTTCTCAGTTAACACTGGGATCCCCTGCAGATATCTTGGGTTTTCTTTTGTTCCCCTACAGATTTGTCTTGGTGGTTGCTTTGCCCGTTGTGACGTTCTGTACCTGGATTGGGTTGTTTCCTGATACCTCTGATCCTCTGCCTTCTTCAGCAGTACTCGCAGCTCTTTGCTTGACAGCGTATAGATCTCCGCAGATTGGCTCTCCAGCTGGTTGTTCCCCTGGAAGTATAATACCGGGCGTTTAGTTCCTGGACCTGTTTGTGTTAGAACTGTCTGTTTTGTCAGCATTCATCAAACATAAATCACGCATATTCATGCATATTCATAAAACATTCAGATATTCATGTTGCATTTCTTGCCATATATCTTTCGTTTGTCGTGTCTCCCGCTATGGTGATGCAGATCTTCTTTATAGATCTTCCCTTAGCAGATGTCGGGTGTCTAAAATCTCTCCATATAGAGTCAGCCCCATAAGCAGAAAATGTCTGTTGTCTTTCCTTCTGCAGTTCCCCACTGAGATATATCCTCGTGGATGACGGTTTCTTCCGTTTCCTCCCAACACATATATTGGGATGGATTTTCCTATTTGAGTTACATCCTCATTAGGACATGTCTTGATTCAGTCCGTCCTTTCGGATTATTCCCGAACTGGCTATTTGTCAAATGTCTTGTGCTTCCCAGTGGGTTGTTCCCCAGCGGAGTAGTTTTGGGCCTCTACCCTCATACCGGTAGTTATAAGTCCTATTTTTCCTGGCTTTCTCGACAGAATTTGTGGTTATACACCTTTTATTCCCCAGCCAGAGTTGTTGGTTTTCTACCTCATACCGGTAGTTGTAAACCCTATTTTCCTGCTCTCCAGCAGTTTGTGGTCTGTTATAAACCCTATCTTCTTTCTTGTGCGGATTTGTGATTTGTTCTATCCCCATGCAGAGTTGTTGGTCTTCTACCCCGTATTCGGTAGATGTAAACCCTAATTTTGTGGTTATTCCCACCAGAGTGTGGCCCTCTGCCTACAAACCAGCAGTCGTAAGTCCTATCTTTGCGGTTTTTCTACCTACAAACCGGTAGTCATAAACCCTGTTCTCTCCACTTGCAGAGTTAACTTTGTTGTTCATCCCAACCGATGACAATTTCCCCCTTGTGGTTTTCTTCATCTAGTTCTTGATGTTGATTTTCTTTTGCTTGGATAAGTTGCTCAGATCAGCACTTATATCCCCAACAAGTCTTTTGTGGATAATTGCCGTACGCTAGCAATTTTATCCCCAGCGGGTCCTTTCACCTTTTATCAGTGATTGTGTTCCCCGGATCATTGATTTTCATCAATGCATCCCAGCGAGTCTTCTTTCATTTACCCCTTTTGTTGGTAATGTTTGTTGCTCCCTTTGACTGGTCATCATTATCTACCTATTTTGGTATCCCGATGCCTTTCTTTTCGGATTTTATCCTATAAACAACCTACAACCCGGTTAAGGATAATATTCCATGCGAGGTTATTATTCACGTTTTGACGGCTATGAATAATATATCTCATGCACTCTTCAGTTGAAGCCTTTCGTGTTTCCCTGGTCGAGTAAGATTCGTTTTTTCCCCTTTTGTGAAATCGAATATTTCTTTGTTGTCGGATAATTGCCGGATGCTTGCAATTTATCCTTTGAGTTGTCTTTCGTTTACCTGTATGCTTGGTATCGATTGTCTCTCTTTTTGGTTAGTCACCTATTATATACTTCGGTATCTCTGGTGTCTTTTCCTTTCGAGTATATTATTCACGGTCTGCCGGTAATGAATAATATGTCTCATGCGCTCTTTGGTCGGAGTCCTTTGTTGATCCTCCCCAGTCGAGTAAGATTCGCATTCCTTGTGGAATCGAATGTCCATCCTATAAACAAGTCTGCTTTTCTAGCTTTCTTCAGGATGATGAGTGTTTTGGAACACAAACCAATGCACGATTTCGGATCTTATCCTATAAACAACCTACAACCCGGTTCAGGATAATCTTCCATATGAGTATTCTATCCACGTTCTGACGGCAATGGATATTATATCTCGTTCACTCTTGGGTCAATCTCTTGATTGTTTTCTCCGCAGAGTAAGATTCGTATTCCTTGTGGAATCGAATGTCCATCCTATAAACAAGTCACTGATTTATGAATTATTGAAGTTGGTACATGTTTGGTTGACTTCTTTGAGCATGCTTAAACTTTCCTTGCCTTTCGTATTTTCATTGACCATCTTCCCATGATTCAAATGAGCTGAAATTTTATATGCTTATCATGTTATGGATTATGATTGATCATGAATTATTTGATGATTTATTGAATTGTTTATGATTGGTTTTGAGTTGAGTCTTGCTGTTGACTTCTATGAGCTTTCATATGCCATGCCTTGACCTAATTTGTTTATAAAATCATGATGATGAATGATATGAATGTGGAACCGATTGAGTTTGTTTCTTAATTGTTTAAACTTGATTTTGGTTGAATTTCATTTGCTGTTTTGACTTTCTCATCCCTTTTTGACCCTAGGCTTGTCCTAGTGGTCTTGTTGCTCATGTTTGAGTTCATGTTTTCAGGTTAAGCAACAAATGCTTCAAAGAGATCATTACAAATTGATTGAGCTTGATTGTTTATCATGACTAACTTGTTTGTTTTGTAGGTTGCTTGGCTCACAAGCTTTGAGCCTTGTGCATTGCACACTTAATTGATTGTGTTGACTGTTAATCCTATTCTCATTTTGCTTTAACTTTGAATTGAGTACTGATTCTGTTTGACTGTTTCAGGTACCTTTTAGTTGCTTAGTTCTTTAAGAACTTGCTTTGCTTTGCTTAAATAGCAATTTGCATTGAGGTATAATCCCTTTTCTTCATGTAGTCTGGAAGACCTGGCCTGTTACTTGGCCAGGCAACTGTCTGAAGTCCTCCTTAAGAGGCACTGATTGTGTGTGTTTACATTTGTCCCAAGCAGGAAAAGTCCTTTTAATAAGGCAATTGGTAGATCAAAGAGATATGTAACCTATCTCCTACTATTATGTGAGTCTTCTCCTTGCTCCCATTACATGGTTGTAGCATTGAGATCCAAACCCAAGATCTATCGAGTCAATAATCTGTGGAGAGAGTTCCTACTTTCTGAACTCCCACACCTTCTGATATTCAAATGCTCTCCCTGGCCAGGGATAAGAGCAATGAGGCACACCCCTCATATCCTCTCATCTGCTTCACCTTAGCCCCTCAATGGCAAGGTTAAGAGCACCATTAACCTATTCCAGTTGGCTTCAATGCCTAACCCGTTGTATGAGCCTCATTGTGTGGTTATAGTGTGTGCTGATTGACTTCATTGATTGATCACTTACTTCATATACACATGTTTGCTTGCATGCTTTGTGCACTCATCATCATTTATTGCTCATTAATGCATAACCATCTCATTTGTCTTTATGACTTATCATTGTTGTTTACCCATTGAGGACAATTGTAAGACCATCCATTGGCCATTTCTCCTAGGATATGGAAGCGAGTATAAGACCATCACATTGGCCACTCATCTTATCTTTGCTTGATGCATTTGTTTGTTGTATGTGAGGATGCAACTGTAAGTTCCTGCAAGTTGGCATTTGCTTTCCTATGACCATAATGATGCATTTGTTTGTTGTATGTGAGGATGCAATTGTAAGTCCCTGCAGGTTGGCATTTGCTTTCCTATGATCATATGTTGGATATTGGTATAAGTCCAGACAGATTGGCATCCGGTATCCAAGTTTCATTTTGTTAGGAGATTAGTATAAGTCCATTGAGTGGCCTCTGATATCCAGTTCTGTTTTAGGAGATTGGTGTAAATCCATCTAGTGGTATCCGGTATCCGCTTTTGTTTGTGATATTGGAGTAAGACCATTGAGTGGCATTCGGTATCATTTGCTTGCTTACATTATTATTGCTCATTGCCTATTCTAAAGGACACACTTGAATCATCTCCTATATGATCTCAAGAGGTGAACCCTCTAAGAAGTTTTACATCCATCCTCATCCATTCATCCTCATTATGTCCTAAACCTTTTCACACTTTGATTTCAAACTTGAGATAGATATTGTGCAAACGTCTTCATGTTTTCATACTAAAAACCCGGACCCCAAGTCCTTGACTTTTCAAACTCATTTTCATAATACTTCTTTCAAATCAATCTTAATCATACTTTGACTCTACTTTCATAATCACAATCAATTAACTTCACCCATTCACTTGTTTTGGCTTTGTCCATTGTTAATCTTTTCACACATTAGCCATAGGTTTCAATTATCATTGTGATTGATGTAAACCTCACCTTATCCTTAGTGAGTCGACTATAAGACTTCCGTACTGAAAACAGGGTTAACCCCTCTAGTACGTCGAAGCTATCGTCGCATGGTGGATGTTGGTCTTGGTCGAGTTTTCTCCCATTGATAATGAAGAGCCTCAGTGCTATTGTTTAAAATTGAATCCACTAACTTTTGGAAATCTTTTAGCCGAACTACATCATTTTGATCCTTACCTTTGATGGAAGGTACGTAGGCAACGGGTTCATCCGTTCGAACACAAAAATAACTAACTTGTATATTCTTTTCTCATCATCCCAATCATGTTTGCACAATAAATATTTCATAACAAGTAACAATTTTATACAACAAGTGTGAAAAGGGCTCCCTAGGAGTACCTAGGACGTAGTGGGTGCCTAACACCTTCCCATTGCGTAATTTACCCCTTACCCAGACTCTCTGATCTTTTTATTAGTTTTCTACGTGTAAAACTTCTTAGGCTTTTGTTCGCTTTTTAGCCAGTCCTTTGGATAAATAAAAGTGCGGTGGCGACTCGAATTCATTGTATGCTTTGCTTATGGTTTAATCAATAAATCATATAGCGACGAATACACCGCTACACTCTGAATCCTCCCTTGATGAACTGGGGACTATAAATAAGATATCTTGACCCCCTTGAGACACTTGAGACTTGTATACTTGGAGAATGAAGTCCAATTCTCAATCTTGCTCTGTGTGGGCTCCTTCTATTAAGTAGTGATCAATCAAAACCTGATTTCCCAGTCACTAATGCAGTATGCAATGAGTATGGTCTAGTATGATGCTAATGAAGTGTGAAACAAAATCCCATGCTTCCAGGAAAAATGAAGGGTAAATTTTAGGGTATTACAGCTGCCCATATTCAATGAACTAGAGACCCGAAAGGAAGATAGCAACGACTTTCGCACATTCGAGGTATCAAGGGATTGAATACAATAAATGCCTGAAAATTTACTTTGAAATGAAAACAGAAGTAATAATGCTTGTTAGAATCGGCAAAGAGGTGGTCTTGAAAAAGGAATCCGTCTGGTACGGTGAGAGTCGGTCTGGACACCGAAAAGAAAGAATGTTAGCCTGAATATCAAAATAAATGGTAACACAGGAATAACCATGGCCTGAATGCCGCTCATCAATCAAAATACTGGAAATGACTTCGATCTGAGCATCGGAAGATACTAGATTATCAAACATCGGTATGAACACCGGGAAATTGGCCTGAATGTCGCATCGGTCTGAATACCGGAAACTGGCATGAATGCCAAAAGTTGCATCGACCTGAACGTCGGAAACTTCTTCCATTTGAACATCGTAAAACTGGCTTGAATGCCACTTCGGTCTGGATACCGGAAAACTGGCCTGAGTGCCACAAGTTGCGTCGACCTGAACGTCGGAAACTTCTTCGATCTGAACATCAGAAAATTGGCCTGAATGCCACTTCGGTCTGGATACCGGAAACTGGCCTGAACGCCACAAGTTACGTCGACCTGAGCGTCGAAAAATTCTTCGATCTGAACATCGGAAAACTGGCCTAAATGCCACTTCGGTCTGGATACCGGAAACTGGCCTGAATGCCACAAATTGCATCGACCTAAACATCAAAAACTTCTTCGATCTGAACATCGGAAAACTGGCCTGAATGTCACTTCGGTCTGAATACCGGAAACTTTCATGCCTGTCAGCATCGGCAAAAATAGGGAAAATGATAATTGAGGCGGCACGTGGGCCAACGACCCCTGTTGGGAATAATAATAGACAAGTCATGAACGACCTCCAATCTGAGTACTGGAAACAAACTTCTGGCTTATCACTTGGGATGCCGAGAATGTCTTATGCTTTAAATGCGTATGTTTGAATTTTTCAATGGCGTAATGCTCCATGAAAATGGAAATGCTACGTGATTTGGGAGGATGCAATGCCATATGATTCTACATGCAGGGATGCGGAATGCTAGATTAGAGAGAACGCACAGCCGAGGCAAGGAATTCTGCTGGGGAAATTATCACAATCTTCTGGACCCTGGCAATGCTGTTGGAGATACGCAGCATAATGAACTCTGTGGGGAAATGACCAGCCACGCGGTGTTCTGGCAATAATAATAATACTGAGACTCTGACTGGGGAGAGAATGGCACTGAAAGCTTGCTGCTGAGGAAAGTGACAGTGATTCTGGCAACCATGATCTGCGAGAGAGACGACTCAATAGGGGAAGCAAACACCAATACGGTACCGAGATTCTGCTTCAAGGAAAGAGACCATAAGTCTAGCGTCGAGATCATCGATCTGGCATCGAACTCTGAGGAGCAGCTGCTTTTGCTGGGAAGATACAGTCTGGCACTGTCAACTCCGCTGGGGATATACATCTGGAACTGTCGACTCTATTGGGGAGTGTATAATCTGAAACACATGCTTGGGGAAGTAGAGTAGTGAGAAACTGTCGGGGATTGAGGAATCCAATGCTTGGACCAACCTTACAGGGATAAGATACCAAATACCAACTGTTGAAGAAAAACAACGGCGATCACCTGCTGGGAACCTTAAGGAAATGCCCCGAGTTTACCTATTCTGAATAGATGATCCAAAGCACTTAAAATTTACAGCAATTTTAAATGTTTATTAAGCATGTACCTGTAAAGCTCTTATGTTTCATGATGCAATGTTTATCAAAAATTCGGACGTCATTTTTGCAAACAAAACAGTAAAATGAAAATGAAAACAGAGATATACTGAATAACATGATTTTATTGATTGGAAGGCCTCTGAATAGGCATTTACATCACGAAGCAATCCCTAGAAAGAGGTAATTGCACAAAAGATAAAAATAGAAATTAATCTAATGGCAATGTGAAATGGATTTCTATCGGGTTCCAATTCTGCTATGACTCGCTCGTCTTCAAGATCCTCCAGATGATCAGCTTTCTGAAAAAGGTGATTGGATTGTTTCCTATCCTTCGAAAGTTTCCAGTTTTCGACACGAGATGAGATTCAGAACTACTCAGAACACAGTCATTCGCTTAATCCCTAACTTTTGCCTGGATCGCCCTTTCGGGTTTGCAATCCACCGGGATACCCATTTTTGCCTAAGTTGCCTTTTCAGGTTTTCAATTTACCGGGTGTACAATCTTTTCATTTTTAAATCCCTAATTTTTGCCCGAACCTTTTTCTCATTTTCTTGGTTCGCCGGGATGCCCATTTTTTGCCTGGACTATTCTTTTTATTGTCCAGCGGATCTATTTTATGCGAAGTATTTTTTAACTGCGTCTGAGTTTACAGGGGAAGTGAAGTCTTCATCATCCATAGTTCCAAGCATTAAGGCTCCATAATCAAAAATCTTAGTGACAATATATGGTTCATCATAGTTAGGAGTCCACTTGCCCCTGTGATCTGTCTAAGGAGGAAGGATCCTTTTCAACACCAAATCTCCGACTTGGAAGCATCGAGGATGCACTTTCTGATCAAAGGCTCTCTTCATCCGACTTTGATACAACTGCCCATGACAAATGGCTGCCATTCGCTTCTCTTCGATAAGACTCAACTCATTGAACCTTGTCTGAATCCATTCAGCTTCGTCTAACTTGACATCCAAAAGTCAATCCACAAGACTAGGTTAAAAATAAATCCAAAGTAAATTGAAAATGGGAAATAAAATTCCAAGAAAAGGTCAGGTTGACCATGGGACAGTGGTCAACTTTCATCCCAAAAATCAAAAGCTAAAAATAATTTTAAGACATAAAAATAAAATCAAGAAAAAAATGTGTGTTAAAATGGACCATTTAGAATAAATAATTAAATTAATATATAAACATTAAATAAATACGAAAATAAAAATTAAATAAAATTAAATAAGACATTAAGAAAAGTGAAAAATATTTTTGGGTAATTTTATGGACAAAGAAAATATTTTAAATAATTAAAATCAAAACAGAAAAATAGACGTGAATTAAAAAAAGAAAATAAAAATGGACATGTGTTAGTTTTAATGGGCCAGGAATGGGAGGGTGTGAAGAGCAGTTGCGTTGGGCCCAGTCCAAAATCATTTATATCAGTACGTGACACACATCAAATGGACATTTTATTAAAAATTTCATGTAACATGGCATCAATTAGGCAAGGTCCCTTAAAACACTAAAAGACAAAAAAACAATGGATGGCCAGGATTCGAAGATGCATGATGGATCTAACGGTTCGTAATCACCTTCTTCCACAAAACTTGGAACCCTAATGCCATGCATGCAGCCACGAAAATGTGAAGTGGTTTTTTTTTCAATTTTCCAATCAAGAATGCAAACGCTATAGTGAACCTAATGCCATGAAATAAAAACCAAAATTCAAGTATGAAATGTGTAGATTATCATGGTGATTTGTTTTGGTAAAAATAATGGCTTAATCATGGAGAAATGTTGACCACAAGATGTCAATATGGGCACGATATAATGGAAAATCACAACACAAATCCATCACATCAAGAACACTAGCATAAGATTGGCCTTGTAATAGACTCTCAGGGGACCAAAAGCATCGATCTAGGTAAGAGCTAGAAAGAAATGATCAATCAAAGACTTGACCCGGTGAGGATATAACTCAAGGGGAGTGGTTCCATCCAGATAATCAACTGGGGAGGAAACTGAAATTATAACCATCCATGAGGAAGTAACTCAGTGGGGAATGAGAAAGGATAAATTATTTCTACTTAGGGGGTTGACACTCTACAATTGAGAGAGGACAGACACACCAGATCTACATGGGGAAATGATATCACCATAGCAGAGGATCAGAAAAATAATGAATCACAAAGTGCCATAATAATGCAATAATGAAATTTATGAATGTATATGTATATGACTGATGATTATGTTGACAAAAATAACCATGAAGGATACAAATGTCAACAATATGAATCATCGATACAACACTCGGCTAATCTCGACCAGATGGGGGCATCGACTAGAGAAAAAGAGTTGGGGATGGACATAAACCATCCATCTCAAAGGCTTGACCCTGGTTGGGGAAAGCAAGAGGGTCTGCTGAGGATTTTGAATCATCAACCCCCTGAGCGGAATTTTAGGTCAACACCATATTAAATGGGAGACAACCTCGCAGAGGAACAAAATTTTTTGCTCAAGAATCAATGATGACGGGGATCAGGGATAACTCCGCTGGCGACCTGAGAGGAAATAAAATATGTATTGAATCTATGCAAATCGTTGAGAATACATGCCTATAATTCAGCTAGGGAAGCGATCTCAAAACTCGGTTGGGGAAACCAACTTGCTGAACTAACTTCTTGAGGAGGACCAACAATGCTTTGTATTTCAGGATTTACCTGTTCTCAGACTGATGTTGATATTCCTAAATGAAATCGGTTGCTCCTTAAAAGTAATTTCTTTTATTATTCTTTTAAGAAAGACGATTTCTTTTTTATTTTTAAAATTCAATTTCAAAATGATCATCATAAAATTTAATTCTATTTGGCTTAAAGATAAATAAGAGTAGGAACAATCGAATAAAAAGCTCAACTTTATTTAATGGAATGGTAGTCCGTAAATGACAAGACTCCATAGATCTTTACAAAAGTTGAAAACGGTAATTTACATGGAAAAGGGCTATATTGAACACAATGATCACTAATCCTTCTACCGTCTTCAATATCCATTGTGTTCTAGGCTTTGGTTGAGAATGACGAATCAGAGTTGACTGACTTCCTCAAGAATGTCTTCAAGACTGAAGATCAACCGAATGAAGTTACTTGCCATAATCCCTAATTTTTGTATAAATTACCCCAAGGTGGGGTATTCAATCTATCGGGATAAATTTTGCTATTTTATGTCTCTAATTTTTGCCTGGATCGCCCTTTCAGGTTTTCAACCTACCGAAACACTCATTTTTACCTAAGTAACCCTTTTGGGTTTTCAACTTAGCGAGTTGTTCTTTTCTTTTTATGCGAAGTATTTCTTGACTGCATCGGCATTCACAGGACGAGTGAACTCTTCACCATCCATAGTTGTAAGAATCAAAGCACCGCCCGAAAAGGCTCTCTTAACAACATACGGACCTTCATAATTAGGAGTTCATTTGCCCCTAGCATCTGGTTTGAAAGATAGAATTTTCTTGAGCACAAGGTCACCTTCTCAAAATACACGAGGCTTGACCTTCTTGTCAAAAGCTTTCTTCATTCTCTGCTGGTACAACTGACCATGACACATGGCAGTTAACCTTTTCTCTTCAAATAAATTCAACTGGTCATATCCGGTCTCACACCATTCAGCCTCAGTCAACTTGGCTTGCATCAAAACACGCAACGATGGGATCTCAACCTCTATTGGGAGCATAACTTCCATTACATAAACAAGTGAGAAAGGGGTTGCCCATGTTGAAGTGCGGATGGATGTACGATACCCATGCAAAGCAAATGGGAGAATCTCATGCCAATATTTGTATGTCGCAACCATTTTCTGAATGATCTTCTTAATGTTCTTATTTGCAGCTTCAACAGTGTCGCATTACGCGAAAAACCGGCGGGAAAACGAAACAACAGAGCCGCCACCGTGCGTTATTTATCCCAAAGGAGGGAAAGGAAACGCTCGAAGTAAACCTGGAAAAGACATGGTCTCGCGACCAGAGATGCAAGGATCGGGAGTCGGTTATGCGAAGGGAAGGTATTAGCACCCCTACGCATCCGTCGTACTCGACGGGATCCACGCTCAAAAAGAATAGAAGAAAATTTGCTAAAGACTGCTCAAACACTGCACACATGCTGGAAACAAACACGGATGAAAGTCGGAAGAAACGGAACTCGGCAGGATATCGCATCCTGGGCCTACGTAGCCTGTCAGACACAGACATCAGAGTCGACGTAGTTCGGGGGGAAAGCGGAACATGCTCGCTAGGATGTCGCATCCTATGCATACGTATCTTCTCTAACCAGAGAAGAATCAGAGCACTCGTAGCTCGGCTAACGCACGCCAAACAAAACACAAATAGGAAACCGATTGCCAATCGCTGGACTTACGTCAGACTCCACACAAACAGGCAAACATGGAAACCGAATGCCAATCGCTGGACTTACATCAGACTCCAACAAACAAACACACACAGGAAACCGACTGCCAATCGCTGGACTTATGTCAGACTCCAACAAGCAAACAAGACACAGGAAACCAACTGCCAATCGCTGGACTTACGTCAGACTCCAACACAACACAAAGGGGTTGCAAAAGAAAAAGGGCGCCCGGAGAGATCAGCTTATCTCCTACCTACGTACCTCATCTGGTATGAGGATCAGGGCGACGTAGTTCCCCTAAACAGGGAAAGAACTTCTAACCTAACCAGAGACAAGGGAGATAACAAGCTACTAGGGAGACTACGACTCGAGCCTTGAAGTTGTCATGCATAAGATCCCTATGTTGAGGTCTCTATCCTAACTTGCACAGGAAGCAAGCTAGCCTAAACAGCACATCAAGCAAATACAAGCACAATAAAGCAAGCACACACACTATATGCAAACAAATGGGCTCTTACAAGGCTAGGCTGTAGAAACAAGCCAACTGGAATGGGGTGTTTTTAGCTCTTAACCCTAACATTGAGAGTTAGGGTGAAGCAGATGAAATGGGAAGTGAGGGTAAGACCTCACAGCTCTTATCCCTGGCCTGGGAGAGCTTGACTCAAATAGAAAGTGCGGGAGTTCAGAATGTAGGAACTCTTCTCCACAAATGACTGACACAACAAGATCTTGGGTTCTTATTCACAATGCATCAACACCTGGTGTGAGCAAAGTGAATGACACAACTGAATAGCAGGGGATGGATTGCACATCCCTTTTATCTGCCAATTGCCTCTTAGGAGGTCTCTACCTGCTTGGCACAAAAATTAAACAACCACAAACATTGCCTCTTAAGGAGGGCTTCAGACAGGTGCCTGCCAAAGTAACATGACAGGTCTTCCAGACTACATGAAGATCAAGGAATTATACCTCAGTGGTATGCCAACCACAAGCAAGCAAAGCAAAGTTCAAATGAACTTAAAGCAACTTAGGTACCTGTGGAAACAGCTAAACCAATCAGTACACAATCCAGACAAACAATCAACAGTCAATATCAAACAGACAACCCAATATGCAACATATAAGCCATAAACACAAGTGAATTGTCCTCAAAGCCTACAAAGCAAACAAATGTTAGCCAACAACAACAAATGATCAAACTCAAGTGAAGGAGCAACATCAACCATGGAGATGTATATTTGAACCTGAAATCACAACTCAAATGTAAGTAACAAACCACTAGGTCAAAGCCTAGGGTCAAAAGTGAATCAAAAATCCAAAACAGAAGCTCAAACTCAACATGAATCATATTTAACCAATCAAGAACAAGTCCTAAAAAGGACCAAACCAAAATCATCATGCAAGTTCATGTAATAGGCAAGAGAAGTCAATGACCAATTCAAGGCATGCATTTGAACATTAAGAAAGAAAATTCCCAATAAAAACATAAATGATTCAAATAATTCTAGAAAAATTCATGAGCATTCAACAGATCTAACATGATCATCATGCAAAAATCAGAAGCATTAGAGGTCATTTGGCATGGAAATCAAATTGCACAAGTAAGACAATCAAATGTGTGACACAAATTGTCACACCATGTTAAGACAAGCATAAAACAAAAATGGTAAATGAGAAAAATACCAAACCAAGCCTAAAACATCCAGCAATGTGTCTATAATCAGCATGTAAAATTTCAAGTCCATTGGATTAAAAACAAGCATTTCATGATAGTTTGAACAAAGCAAGGTCATACAAGCACACATGATCAATCAACCTAGAACAAATAAAATTCCAGCCATGCACAACTTTCAAACTCATGATCATTAAAAACTAGACAAAACAAGGATCATTTTGAAAAAAATTGGGAGTAATTTGATGCATTTTTCAATTTGTTATGGATTTTACAAGTTGGATAAAAAATGAATTCAAACATGTGAAGCATATATGGAAAATAGGAGGGAAAGCAAAAAATTATGAAGCCATTTGAAAAAGTGCATGCGGCCAGAATCGAACCGTGTGTGAAATCAAATGTGAGTGTGCTACATGAAACGCATGCGTTTTAGTCAAGAACCCTAGCGCGCAGATTAGGGCGGTTCAAACCGTCGCTATTTCCAGAAAACTGACGCAATTTTCCAGAAATGCATGCATCTTAATCTTCTTCATGATGAAGATGATGAATGTTCATCCAGAATTTCCAAATTTTTCAGATTTGTCCAGAATTTAAAGATTTTTATATCATTAGCAAGATCTTGCAATGTAGAACACGGATCAACAAACATTTCATGCTAAATCATCATCAATTAACAGAATCGAGCAAAATAGTTTTCACACATAAAACTTCAATCACTCATATCTTGCTCAATAATACACCAATTCACGTGAAATTTGCATCAGAATCCCCAAGAACACAAGATCTACAAGAATATAACAATGAATTTCAAAAATAAGAGGATCGAAAATTAACCTCTTGAAGAACAGAACCTTTGAACTGCAAGATCCACAGCTTGTATTGATCCAAATTCACTCCACAATGCTTGCAATGATGTTTGATGAAGAAAAGGAGGCTTGAACACGTGTAGATCTAGCTTAAACTTGAATTTCCATTTTCAACTTCATGAGCTTCAACCACTTGATTCTTGCACGAATTCCACGAACCAACACTTGATTCACACTATAATCAACTCACTGATCATGAATCTCCAACAAAAAACAAGTGCTATGTTCAAGAAATTTGAATTTTGGTTTGAAGAAAGTTTTGGAGGGAGAGAGAATTTTGGATCTAGAAATGTGAATTGTGATTAACCTCCCCCAATTCTGTTATGATTAGAGTATTTATATCCTTTCCTAATCACTTTACTAATCCATAATTAACTTGGCTAATGAAAATGAGGTGTTTTGCAAAAAATCAAAATTTGCATGGTGCATGTACTAATTACACGTGAACAGTACCCTTGGCTTGATCATTTTCACTTAAAATCCTTTTTTAAACTCAATGGCAATGGTAGAAAGTCCATACAATGCACCATTTTTGAATTTTGCAATTTCCCTCCAAAAAAGTCATGGGTATGCAAGTGATTATAGGATGCGATTTTATGCAATGTGATGGTTTGTTTGGAAACCTCATGACATGAGAAGAACAATGCAAAAAGAACCACCAAATTTGGAGTTTTGGTTCAAAAGATATGGCCATTTGAAGTTCCAAGCACACTTTACAATGATTTAATCATAACTCCTTAACCATTCATTAGAAATTCATGATCATGGACTTTTTGGAAATGGGAGAGAAAGATCTTCAACTTTCATGTTAGACAAAATTTCATTTGAAGCTTCTTTGATGTTGGAAAGTTGAGTCGAAGCTGGTCCAAAAACTTGCCATTTTTGGAAACTTGAAATTACATGTCACTTTCCATTTTTGGAAACTTTTGATCTGGCTTCAAAATCTTCAAGGTAGATGTTTGACATGTTTAATAACCTTCTTTGGGACATGAATGAAGTGTCTCAAACCATTTCTCCATCTCCTAGCCCTCAGTTGACTTGCAGTTGACTTTTATGGGCCTTAGATGACATGATCATGCACTGGGGACTTTGAGCCTTCAACACTTGGCCAAATTGCATCAAAATGAACCTTGGGTCATGTAAGCTCTCTAGAATAACCATAGGGCCTTTATCTCATGGAAATTCCCTTGCTCCCTTGCACAGATGGATTCTCCTGATCAGTCTTGACTGATGAGATGTAACATGAGATGCAATGACAATGCAATGTTAATGTGATGTTAGTGACCTAAAAAATGAAATGAATGTACAAATGGGAGGTGCAAATTTGAGGTGCTACAGCTGCCCCTATTCAATCAACTGGGAACCTGAACGGATGAGAGCGACGGCTGTCAGACCTTCAAGGTACACAGGGATTGAATACCAAAGAACCGTAGAAATTTGCACTCTGCGGGGGATTCAAGAAAAGACTGTTCACCAATGGCCACTTCCACTGGAATCTGATACTTATCACGGGACTCGACCAGACGTCAACGGACAAACGGGAGAAGCTCGACGTTTATCGACACCAATGGAGAGGTGACCAGACATCAACGGATGAACTGGGAAGACTCAACCAAACATCAACGGATGCAAGGGAGGAAAAGGATACAACCAGACGTCAACGGACGAATGGGAAAAACTCAACATTTATCGATACCAACGGAGAGGTGACCAGACATCAACGGATGAACTGGAAGAAAGAGATACAACCAAACGTCAACGGACGAATGGGAAAAACTCAACGTTTATCGATACCAACGGAGAGGTGACCAGACATCAACGGATGAATGGGAAGACTCGACCAGACGTCAACAGACGAACGGGAGAAGCTCGACGTTTATCGACACCAACGGAGAGGTGACCAGACATCAATGGATGAATGGGAAGAAAGAGATACAACCAGACGTCAACGGACGAATGGGAAAAACTCGACGTTTACCAATACCAACGGAGAGGTGACCAGTCATCAACAGATGAATGGGAAGACTCGACCAGACGTCAACGGACGAACGGGAGAAGCTCGACGTTTATCGACACCAACGGAGAGGTGACCAGACATCTACGGATGAATTGGGAAAGGACTCGACCAAACTTCAACGGACGAACGGGAGAAGCTCGACGTTTATCGACACCAATTGAGAGGTGACCAGACATCAACGGATGAACTGGGAAGACTCAACCAAACATCAACGGATGCAAGGGAGGAAAGGGATACAACCAGACGTCAACGGACGAATGGGAAAAACTCAACGTTTATCGATACCAACGGAGAGGTGACCAGACATCAACGGATGAACTGGAAGAAAGAGATACAACCAAACATCAACGGACGAATGGGAAAAACTCAACGTTTATCGATACCAACGGAGAGGTGACCAGACATCAACGGATGAATGGGAAGAATTGACCAGACATCAACAGACGAACGGGAGAAGCTCGACGTTTATCGACACCAACGAAGAGGTGACCAGACATCAACAGATGAATGGGAAGAAAGAGATACAAGCAGACGTCAACAGACGAATGAGAAAAACTCGACGTTTACCAATACCAACGGAGAGGTGACCAGTCATCAACAGATGAATGGGAAGACTCGACCAGACGTCAACGGACAAACGGGAGAAGCTCGACGTTTATCGACACCAACAGAGAGGTGACCAGACAGCAACGGATGAACAGGGAAAGTACTCGACCAGACGTCAACGGACGAACGGGAGAAGCTCGACGTTTATCGACACCAACGGAGAGGTGACCAGACATCAACGGATGAACTGGGAAGACTCAACACAACATCAACGGATGCAAGGGAGGAAAGGGATACAACCAGACGTCAACACACGAATGGGAAAAACTCAACGTTTTTCGATACCAACGGAGAGGTGACCAGACATCAACGGATAACTGGAAGAAAGAGATACAACCAAACGTCAACGAACGAATGGGAAAAACTCAACGTTTATCGATACCAACGGAGAGGTGACCAGACATCAACCGATGAATGGGAAGACTCGACCAGACGTCAACGGACGAACGGGAGAAGCTCGACGTTTATCGACACCAACGGAAAGGTGATCATACATCAACGGATGAATGGGAAGGAAGAGATACAACCAGACATCAACAGATGAATGGGAAAAACTCGACGTTTACCAATACCAACGGAGAGGTGACCAGTCATCAACAAATGAATGGGAAGACTCGACCAGACTTCAACGGACGAACGGGAGAAGCTCAACGTTTTTCGACACCAACGGAGAGGTGACCAGACATCAACGGATGAACTGGGAAAGGACTCGACCAGACTTCAACGGACGAACGGGAGAAGCTCGATGTTTATCGACACCAACGGAGAGGTGACCAGACATCAACGGATGAACTGGGAAGACTCAACCAAACATCAACGGATGCAAGGGAGGAAAGGGATACAACCAGACGTCAACGGACGAATGGGAAAAACTCAACGTTTATCGATACCAACGGAGAGGTGACCAGACATCAATGGATGAACTGGAAGAAAGAGATACAACCAAACGTCAACGGACGAATGGGAAAAACTCAACGTTTATCGATACCAACGGAGAGGTGACCAGACATCAACAGATGAATGGGAAGACTCGACCAAACGTCAACAGACGAACGGGAGAAGCTCGACGTTTATCGACACCAACAGAGAGGTGACCAGACATCAATGGATGAATGGGAAGAAAGAGATACAACCAGACGTCAACGGACGAATGGGAAAAACTCGACGTTTACCAATACCAACGGAGAGGTGACCAGTCATCAACAGATGAATGGGAAGACTCGACCAGACGTCAACGGACGAACGGGAGAAGCTCGACGTTTACCGACACCAACGGAGAGGTGACCAGACATCAACGGATGAATTGGGAAGACTCAACTAGACGTCAACGGACGAATGGGAAAAACTCGACGTTTATCGACACCAACTGAGAGGTGACCAGACATCAACGGATGAATGGGAAGACTCGACCAGACTTCAATGGACGAATGGAGAAAGAAAGGGGTGAGGTGTTACCGATTATTAGGTAACAAGCTCGGGAAGAATGAATATGTAAGACCGGTGTATGGTGAGAGATATCAATCAACCAAAAACATCTGAGGAAAACCTGAATAGGCATATTTCGACTCAGGAAAATCTGACTCCACAGGGGACCAAGGTCGCAAAAGGGAGCAGGAAGGAAGGAACACCAAGGATACCGGGTTGTATGCATGAAACAGGTGACCGACCAAAGCGTGAATTGGTTTGTGTTCCAAAACACTCATCATCCTGAAGAGAGCGAAAGGAATCTTGTTAAACGATGGACATTCGATTCCACAAGGAATACGAATCTTACTCAGTTGGGGAAACAAACAAAGGGTTCAACCAAAGAGCGCATGAGATATATTATCTATAGCCGTCAAAACTTAGATAATATACTCGCAAGGAAGATTATCCATAACCGGGTTGTAGGTTTTCAGAGGATAAATCGACCGAAATCGTGAATTGGTGTGTGTTCCAAAACACTCATCATCCTGAAGAGAGCAAAATCAAACTTGTTAAAGGATGGACATTCGATTCCACAAGGAATACGAATCTTACTCAACTAGGAAGGACAAAACTTAGACCAAAGAGTGCATGAGATATATTATCTATAGCCGTCAAAACGTAGATAATATACTCGCATGGAAGATTATCCATAACCGGGTTGTAGGTTGTCAAAGGATAAATCAACCGAAAAGAAAGGCATCGGGATACCAGGACTAGGTATGTAAATGACGACCAATCAAAAGGGGAAACCACAAACATTACCAGGAAACGGTGAATGAAAGAGGACCCACTGAGGATAAAAGGCTTACTCTGAGCAATTATCCAAAAGGAAGGGGAAGACCCGCTGGGGATAAGATTGCTTAATCAAAGCAAATATCAAAAAGGGAAAAGGACTATCAATACCGAAAACTGGATAATGATAACCGCAAAGAGGGGATTACATCTACCGGTTCGTAGGTAGAAAACCACGGAAAAGTAACCGTCATCCACTAGGATGAGCACAAGGGTTGACTCCACAACGGGGAGAAAAGAGGATTCACATCTACCGGTTAGCAGGTAGAAGACCACAAAGATAGGACTTACAACTACCGGTTAGTGGGTAGAAGCCACAAAGATAGGACTTACAACTACCGGTTAGTGGGTAGAAGCCACAAAGATAGGACTTACAACTACCGGTTAGTGGGTAGAAGCCAACAACTTCCGCTGAGGATAAGATGAATGAGTGTCGGTTAGTGAGCAACTATTCATTTATACCACAGGGAGGCACAAGAGACAGCCAATAGGAAGCCAATTTAGGATCGATCCAAAAAGGCAAACTGAATCAAGACTCATCCTAATGATGAAAGAACTCAATAGGGAAAACCCATCCCATTATGTGTGTAGGGAGGGAACGGAAACAACCGTCATCCACGAGGATATAACTCAGTGGGGAGTGCATAAGGAAATGGTAGACACTTTCTGCCTAAGGGGTCGACTCTATATGGAGAGATCAGACACACCCACATCTGCTTGGGGAATTGATCCTAGCTTGCAAGATGCTATCAATTTTGAGGGGAGTAGTATTGCTCGGGATACCCACTCAACTAATGAGTCACTTGTTGGGAAAACACCAACCTCTCTGCCCTGCTGGGGAACCCAGTTCTGAAATCGATCCAATGTCGCGATGCTAAACTTTTCCGACAACCCAATCTCGGATGGTCACCACAGCCTAGGGCTAATTTATGTTTGCAATGCTGATGCATGAGTTTTTTTTTTAGCGCAATGCTCCATAACCATGGAAATGCTACGCACTAATGATGCAATATGTTATGCTTATCTAAATGATGAATGCATAAAAACACGTCTCCTCCAGAGACAACACCGGGGAGCTCAGGAACTCTGCTGAGGACTTCAATACCACGTCAATTTCCACCCTGCTGGGGAAAGATAAACCTTGCTGGGGATGATCTCCACTGAACCCGATCCGCCTGGGGACTACCCTGCTAAGGGAAGCAAACAATGCTTATCTCTACTGGGGATAATTTTCACCGAACCTGATCCGCTTGGGGACTTCGCTGGGGGAAAACCATCAACACAAACCTCCGCTGGGAAGACCGCCCACCTCAGACTTGGAGAACAATCACAACCCTGCTGGGGAAATGCATCCACGACCATGCTGAGGATTACAATACTTCATATCTAACTGCTGAGGAACAGACTACTCACTGATACCTCCGCTGGGGATACAACCTTCCGGCTCAGTGGGAACCAACAGCTTTCATACTAGCTGGGGATAGGTCAACTTTCAGACCTGCTACTCGACTGCTGAGGGACACACTACCCACAGACGCCTCTGCCGGGGAAAACAGTTCTAATAGTTTTCAGACTTGCTTGGGGAAACAGCCACTTACAAGCCTGCTGGGGAAACATCCTCAACCCTGCTGAGGAATCCCAGATCTTGACTATGCTGGGGATAACACTCCCAAATCCACTGGGGGGATACGACCTATTTGACATGGAACACCCTTCTATTCGACGAACACCGACCTTCATCATCCGACCGTAACGTCAACCTTCCACTTTTGAGAGACTCCCAGACTCATCCGGTCTTTTCTGATTCATCACTTAGTAATCTCGTCTTTTCTTTGCTTTGAGACAATCGATATCCTCATATCCGGGCTAACTCTCCAATCTTCAGACTTTGAAGAGTCTTCTTGATTACCCTCTAGGATCGTCGTCCTTCTTTCGCCGTCTTTTCACCGTTCTTCTATCCCTTGCCCCTGATCGGACTCTACAGGGATCTTCTGTAAAAATGTTACCCATCACAAACTGCAAGTGAATGAAGATATCTACAGCACCTGCACAAGAGATCGTTAGATAAAAGCGTGCCCCAGGCGTGCCAACATTTCAACACCTAGGTCACTCAAACTTCCGAATAAGATTTCCAGATTCCAATCTTATAAGCATGCATCGGATGGGACCTCTATGTTTCAAAATGCAAATATTCTTATAAAAAATAAATGGATGTTTTCGCAATCAAAGCGGTAATGAAAACAAAAACAAAAATTATTTGACTGAACATGCATTTATTGACTGAAAAAAAAGGTGGCTCAGAACCGAGCAACACACAGGAAGCAATCCCTGAAAAGAGGTGATCGCCCACAAAAGGAAAAATCTATCCTAATGGCAATGTGAAACCGTGATCTCATCGGGTTTTAACTCGGTTACACCACATATGTCCTCGAGACTTTCCGCACTTTCTGTCTTCTGAACAAGACGCTTCCGATCGATCTCTGTCGGGGATTATCCATGATGTGTTAACCAAAATATCAACGATTATGCTGGACGCAGTTGTTCGTTTCAATCCCTCTTTTGCCTGGACCTCCCTTTCGAGTTTTCAATCCACCAGGATACCCATTTTTGCCTAAGCCGCCCTTGCGGGTTTTCGACTTATCGGGTGTACATATTCTTTTCATTCTTTATCCCTAACTTTTGCCCGAACTTTTTCCTTCTTTTTTTTTTGGTTCGCCGGGATGCCCTTTTTTGCCTGGACTATTTTATTCTTTTCGTCCAGCGGGTCTCTTTTACGAAGTATCTTTTAACTGCGTCCGCTTTCACAGGGGGTGGAAAATCCTCACCCTCCATGGTCGTCAACAACAAGGCTCTGCCAGAGAACGCCTTCTTGACCACGAATGGGCATTCATAATTGTGTGTCCACTTGCCCCTACGATCGTCTTGATGAGGAAGGATCCTTTTCAACAACGCGTCTCCCACATGATACGCCCGAGGTCGCACTTTTCAGCCACAAGTGTCGCATTACGCGAAAAACCGGCGGGAAACAAGAACAACAGAGCCGCCACTGTGCGTTATTTATCCCAAAAGAGGGAAAGGAAACGCTCAGAGTAAACCTGGAAAAGACATGGTCTCGCGACCAAAGAGAATGGGATCGGGAGTCGGTTATGCGAAGGGAAGGTATTAGCACCCCTACGCATCCGTCGTACTCGACGGGATCCACGCACAAAAGGAAGGAAAAATGGTTGTTAAACACTGCTCACACACACACACTGGCTGAAAGAGACACAAGAAAACAAACAAGACAGAACTCGGCAGGATGTCGCATCCTGGGCCTACTTAGTCTATCCAGCATAGACATCAGAGTCTAAGTAGTTCGGACTGGGGAAACGACACATGCTCGCTAGGATATCGCATCCTATGCATACGTATCTCCTTTGGACGAAGGAGAATCAGAGCATTCGTAGCTCGGCTAATACGCACACAAACGAACACAGGCAAAGGCAAAACGTGGAGCCCGAATGCCAATCACTGGACTTACATCAGCATCCGAACCCAACAAACACACACAGGAAACCAACTGCCAATCGCTGGACTTACGTCGGACTCCAACCAGAAAAGGAGAAGCAACTCACACAAACAAAACAAAAAGGCGCCCGGAGAGATCAGCTCATCTCCTGCCTACGTACCTCATCTGGTATGAGGATCAGGGCGACGTAGTTCCCCTACGAAGGGACACAGGACTAGCCTAACCAGATAACAGAGGGAGACACAACTAGGGAGACTACGACTCGAGCCTAGATGTTATCATGCAAATTCATCCCTAAGTTAAGGTTTCTAGCTAACTTGCACAGGAAGCAAGCCTATCCTAAACATGACTTGCACAGGAAGCAAGCCAAACCAAACCTAACTTGCACAGGAAGCAAGCTAAAGCAAACACACAAGCACAAGTAACACACACTATATGCAAGCAAATGGCTCAATCAAGGTTAGGTTTTAGTCGAGGGGTCATATCAACCTCAACAAACAAACCACTGTAACAGAGTAATGTTAGCTCTTAACCCTAACATTGAGAGTTAGGGTGAAGCTGATGAAAGGTGAGTGAAGATGAGACTTCACAGCTCTTATCCCTGGCCTGGGAGAGCTTAAGACAAGAATGTGTGGGTTCAGAAAGTGGGAACCCTTCTACACATATGACACTGACTCAATGTACAATGATCTTGGGTTAATATCTGCAATGTATCAACACAGTGGTGTGAGCAAAGCAGATGACACACAGAAATGCAGGAGATGGACTACACATCTCTTATATCTGCCAATGCCTCTTCACTTAGGAGGTCTTTGAATAAATGCAAGGACAAAAGTAAACAGTCACAAACATTGCCTCTTAAGGAGGACTTCAGACAGGTGCCTGGCCAAGTAACAGGCCAGGTCTTCCAGACTACATGGAGTAAGGAAATTATACCTCAATGCAAATTGCTATCCAGCAAAGCAAAGCAAAGTTCACAAAGAACTACTAGCAACTAATGTACCTGAAATCAGTCAAACACAATTAGTATACCAGACACAAAGTTAAAACAAACAGTATAAGCCAATGGACAACACGGTCAAGCATATGTGCAAAGCACAAGCTCATAACAAGTGAGCTAAGCAACCTACAAAACAAACAAGTTAGTTCATGATAAACAATCAAACTCATTCAACTTGTATTAATCTCTTTGAAGCATTTGTTGCTTAACCTGATAAACCAAACTTAAACATGAGTAACAAGACCACTAGGACAAGCCTAGGGTCAAAAGGAGATAACAAATTTAAAACAGCAAGGGACAAGTGTCCAAAGTCAAGACAAATCAATCAAGAAGCAAACCCAAGTAGTTTCACATTCATATCATTTACCATTATCATTTCACAAGCAAATTAAGTCAAAGCATGGCATATAGAACCTCAAAGAAGTCAACAGAATGTCTCAACTCAAATTCAATTACAAACATTTCAATAAATCCTCAAATAAATCATGATCAAACATCATCCACATCATGATAAGCATACCAAATTTCAGCTCATTTGGATCAAAGTAAGTAGGTCAATAAAAATCGGAAAGTCAAAGCAAATTCAAGCATACTCATACAAAGCATCAAAACATGCACCAACTTCAATTAATCATAAAACAGAAACAACACATGATAAATGAATGGGAATAAAACCATGATAAACTCTAAGATGTCTACAATCCACATGTCAAATTTTAGATCCATCCAATAATGCATGAGAATTTCACAAATCAAATGAGAACATGTGTCACAAAAGTCAACAATTTGGTCAAACAGGGGAGAAATTATCAATCAAATAGGAAATGCATTCAAAAATTCCAGAAAAATTCACACACATTCTAAACATGCACAAGTGTCTCCATGCAAAAATCCAGACCATTTTGATTTCAATAAGCATGGTAATTAAAATCATGAAGTTGGACATGCATGGTGTGACACAAATTGTCACACCCCTATTAAAAAAATCATATCTCCACAACCAGCAATGATAAAATTACAAACTCTATACCAAAATCACCATGAACATGTCGAGTTTAAGCACAAAAAATTTGAGAGGCATTGGATTATGTATCATCATTTCATAAGCAAATTGGCAAAGCATACACAAAATGGATACACATGAACAAACCCTAGCACATTTAAACATTCACACGTGCAAAAAATCTGGAAAAATCACCATAATAAAGTAGAGATCAAGAGGAGCATGGTGCAAAAAATCCCATCTCAAATGGACAAATATTCGTTGACTTATGATTTTTGGAAGATCATCATGTGTAATGAAATAAAAATTTGAAATGAAAAAAGGAAATAAATGATTTAAATATGATTTTTAAATAAATGACAAAAACGCCCATTGCTGAGTACAAAACTCAGCGTTTCATTAAAAGGGGGGGGGGGGTCAACGCCCCGTCAACAGAAACAAATGGCCACTCGCGTGCCAGCATGGCTACGGCATGACCAATCATATTGCGTCTTCTAAAAACAACATGCAAACCCTATTTTTTGCTACAGGAAATCGAAAAAGAAGAAAAAAGAAAATCTGGGCAGCGCTTCATCAAGCTCATCAATGGAACCCAACTCAAGAACAAAATTTTGGTAAATCGAGTTTAAGCACATCATCGTGTAGCTCTCACTTCATACATCACAAATCCATATTCCGTTCATCAAGAAACACTAAGGCAAGTGTGAATCGAAGCAAACAAATTCAGCATCAAAATATTCAATCGACCCTAACTAACTCAGAACAACACCATTTTCCTCGAAATTCATATCAGCGTCATCACCGAACTAAGCTCTACATGAATATCACCAAGAATCACAAAAATAGAGAAGTCAAAATCCTACCTGTTGAAGAACAGCAGTTGAATTCGTCGTGATTCCAGGCCTATGAAGTTCCAAGATCCGTGTATGATGCTTATGGAGGTGTTTGGAGAAAGATTGAGTCACTAATCGTTCATGAACTCAGCTCCCATTGAAGTCACCATTGATTCTTATGCTTGGAGAATGCAGTGATCTTGTACTGCTAGCTTCGATCTCGTGTATCACGTTCTCTTCAAGAGCAATGCAGTAGTATGAATCTTGTGAGATGAATGCAGGTTGTGTGAAGAAAAAGCCAGAAAAGTTTTTAGAGCAAAATATTGATTTTAGATCTAAAATGTGAAAAATGATTATCGTCCCCTCTATTTCTGTTACAATTAGTAATATATATGCCTTATTAATCATGTTTGTTAATCCTAATTAGCTGTAATGGAAATGAGTTAGTGAAATACATGTTTATGCACAAATTGGGCCAAACACTCTATGCACATGCTAACCTTGCTACAGTACCCGAATTTTAGCTCAAACACCTCCCAAATGTTGATTTAAGGCCAAATGTGAAGCTTAGAAGTGTGGCAAATGCATATGGTGAAAGTCACTTTTTCTACTCTCCCTTTTTAAATTCAAACCACTTGAAAAATGCCCTTTTGATTGGATGATTTTTGATGAAATGTAATGATGCAATGTGGTAGATCATGTCAAATGTGACTTGTAGCAAAAAACCTCACTCAATTTGGCCAAATGGTTTGGAAGATATGCCACTTTGAAGTTCAAAAATTTATGAAAATGATTTGATCATAACTTGCCAACCATCAACGAGAAATGAGTGTTCTTGGACTTTTTGGAAAGGTGAGAGCAAGATCTTCAACTTTCATGTTGGACAAAATTTCATTTGAAGCTTTTATGATGATGTAAATTTGAGGAGAAAAACTTTCTATTTTTGGCAGTTTCCGATTACAGGTCACCTGCCATTTTAGGAAACTTTTTGTCTGACTTCAAATTCTTCAATCTTGATCTTTGAAATGTCAAATGAGACTTGTATGGACATGAATGGACCCTTTCAAACCATCTCCCACCTTGAAATCCATAAAATCAGGCACAGTTGACCACAGTTGACCATAATTGACTTTCTAGGGTTTCTGGTGGACTGAACAATAACTGATGACTTATGAGCACCCAATCCTTGACCAAATCACTTCAAAAGGACCCCTAGGTCATGTGAACATGTTGGACCAACCCTAGGGCCTTGTCTCAATGGACTTTACACTTGCTTGCTTGATTGACTGATCTCCTGACCAGTTGACCTAATTTTGTCTGATGGCTTGCACTTGGGCAAAGGACAATGCAATGCTATGCAATGGACCATGTTATGTTAATGACCTAATATGAGAATGTATGTACAAAAGGTAGGGTGCAAATTTGAGGTGCTACAGCTGCCCCTATTCAATCAACTAGGAACCCGAACGGATGAGAGCAACGGCTGTCAGACTTTCAGGGTAAACAGGGATTGAATACCAAGAACCGTAGAAATTTGCACACTGCTGGGTATTTTTTGTTATCTTTTTTTCTTTTCTTTTTTTTAAAAAAGATACGGCCACATCCAGACATCACAACGACGATGAATGGGAATAGAAATCACAACTAGGTGTCAACGGACAACTAGGAAAAACTCAACGTTTACCGAGACCAACGGAGAGGTAACCAGACATTAATGAATGACTGGAAGAGATACAACCATACGTCAACGGATGAAAATGGGAAAAACTCAACGTTTACCAAGACCAACGGAGAGGTAACTCAACTAGGGACGACCAGGAAAAACTCGACGTTTACCAAGACCAACGGAGAGGTAAGCAACTGGGGACGACCAGGAAAAACTCAACGTTTCGAAACCAACGGAGAGGTAACCAGACATTAATGAATGACTGGGAATACTCGACCAGACATCAACGGATGAATGGGAGAAAATTCGACGTTTACTGACATCGAAAGATGATGTTTACTGACACCAAGAAAGATCGACCAGACATTTACTGATGAATGGGAAGACTCGACGTTTACTCACATCGAAAGATGATGTTTACAGACACCAAAAAAGATCGACCAGACATTTACTGATGAATGGGAAAAAAAGAGACATACAACCAGACGTCAACGGACGAATGGGAAAAACCCGACGTTTATCGACACCAACAGAGAGAAGAAGCTACTGGGGGAAAAACTAATCACAACCAAACGTCAACGGACGATTGGGAAAAACTCGACGTTTATCGACACCAACGGAGAGGAGGAAAGCTCTTCTGGGGAGAGCGAACACAACCGAATCATCAACGGATAATCGGGAAAAACTCGACGTTTATCGACACCAACGGAGAGGAGAAATCTTCACTAGGGAAGGGAGGACGACGTTACGAACATCGAAAGATGATGTTTACCGACATCAAAAGAAGACCAGACACTTACGCATGACTGGGAAAGCACCGAAAGATGGTGTTTACCGACACCACAGAAGACCAGACACTTAAGCATGACTGGGAAATCACCGAAAGATGGTGTTTACCGACACCAAGGAAACAACACACGCGGGTGCTGACAGGATATCGACATCTACCAGATGACAGGGCAAGGCTTGACACCTGCGTGGGGTCTCACTGGGGAGAAATAAACTTTCCTTTCACCAACGGATGAGGAAATAAACCTCTGTGGGGATTAATCCTGAACGCCATCAGGAGCAACTGTAGCAAACGTGTCGTACAGGTTGAACAAACATCCGCCTCTGTCGGGGATACAGTCTGATGGGTTTCGAACACAATGAATGCATATGTTTGAATTTTTCTATGGCGTAATGCTCCATTTATGAATGGAAATGCTACGCATTTTGAGGATGTAATGATCACTATATGCAAAATGCAACATGAACCCTGGCTGGGGAGCCAAAACGATCAAATACTCCAACTCTACGGGGAGACTCTGCTTGAAGGATACTCTGCGGGGAGAGCCTCATCCGGGAATGCTTTGCGGAGAAAGCAACGACTTCTCACTCATGCTGGAGAAACACGACCGTTGCTGAGGATATCCTACACAGAACCCAATCCACTTGGTGACTCCGCTTGGGAAGCAATCAACACAATTCCGCTGGGGAAGACAAATCAGGCAACTCTTCGGGGATTAACCAATACTGCTCCTCCGGGGAAAGTAAACCAGGCAACTCTCTGGTGAAACCACTCGCTGGGGAGCAACGAAACGACCTTACCGGGGGATGATAAAGCGACTTCACTGGGGAAGACCCAACCAAACCTCGGGTATGACAAACTTTGGGGAATAACTGCTACTCCCCTGGGGAAAATATCTGCCAGGCACTCAGCTGGGGATAGGTAATCCTTAGATCTGCTGAGTAAAGAAGGTACTATCCACAGACATCTCTGCAGGGGATTATAGCTCTGACAGCTCTCAAACTAGCTGGGGATTCAGCCCCCTTCTTGGTCTGCTCGGGAATAGAAAGCACTATCCATAGACGTCTCTGTAAGGGGACATAGCTCTGATAGCTCTCATCTCGGCTTGGGGAAACATCTGCTGGGGAATCACGTTCAACCCTGCTGAGGAAGTCCTGATCTTGACATATGCCGAGGAGACAACACCCTTAAACCCACTGAGGAGATACAACTTATTCGACCTGGAATACCTGTCAACCTATCGAACACTCGCGTTCATCATCCCGCCACAGTGTCAACTCTCTACTCTTGAGAACTCCCAGGCTCATCTGGACTTTTCTGCTCCATCATCTCGTATTCCCGACTCCTCCGTACTTTACGGAGATCAAACTCCTGGGATTCAAATAACCTTTCCAGGCATCAGACTTTGAAGAGTCTTCTTGATTATCTTTCCGGGATCGTCGTCGTGACTCTGTCACGGTCTTCTCACCATTCGTCTATCCCTTGCCCCTGGTCGGGCTCTGTAGGGATTTCTTGTCAGAAAGGGTTCACATTACCACCGGCAAGTGAATGAAGATATCTATTAGCACCTGCACGAGAGATCATTAGAAAAAAGCGTGCCCCAGGCGTGCCCCTTGTTCCCACACCTAGGTCACTCAAACTTCCGAATAAGATTTCCAGATTTCAATCTCATAAGCATGCATCGGAAAGGACCCTTATGTTTCAGAATGCAAATATTCTTATCAAAATAAACGGATGTTTTCGTAATCAAAACGGTAATGACAAAAAAACAAAATTTGTTTGACTGGACACACACTTTATTGACTGAAACAAAATGAAATTCTGGCGTAGTCAGTATTCAGATGTTCTACTTCAAGTCATGACATCTGATCTAACATTGTACTTATTACAGCAAGACAGTTATTACACTCTGTACTCATGTGCACCTTTTCACAGTGTCACGACCTCTCCTTCTATGTCATCCTATAGAGGAGGAACACTTAGTTATGTGCACCATAACCTTCACTTCTGTTGTTTTCCTACACAGATATCAGCATGATGTCTCAATCCTGTTTTGAGCATCATCTGTTACATTGTTCCAGTTTGTTGGTCATGTACTTGTATTTCCTAAATTAAAGGTTGTAACAAGTTAAACTAATCTCCACTTATTAAGGATCTAACAAATAGATTATTTGCCAGGTTCATTAATTGTAGCTTAGTTGTTAGTTTCCTAGATTTTAGATCAGCTGGTGGATTCCTAAAGAATAGCCTGAGAAAAATCCTGAAACAGAAAACTAACCATCCAACAATTTAGCATATGCAGTTAGGAGTGGATGTCACAACATTCCGTTTGACATCCAAGTCCAGAACCATATGCTAAGTCTGTTTGGTTCCTGAAAACAGACTGAGCTAAATTTGTTGTACTGTAAAAGACCAACCAGTCTCTACTTCAGTATCAGCTTTCTGGAAGAACTGTCAAGACACCCCAGTTTGACAGTTTCACACTGATCTTTTGGCCAGGTCTGTGATGCTTTTGAAATCCAGACTTCACTACATACTGAACTGAGATCATCAGCTTATTATACAGTATGTGCTGTTGTTGATGAATGTCAAAACATTCTGCTTGACATTCCAACAGAAGGCTGTGTATCAGGTCTGCTATTATCTTGCTGAACAGACTGAATTACATGCTCAGTTTTGGCAGACATGATTATATCATACAGAAGGAAAACAAACACAGGAAATTGTTAACCCAGTTCAGTCCAACATGACCTACATCTGGGGGCTACCAAGCCAGGAAGAAGATCCACTATTAGTAGTATCAATTCAGAGTTAAACTCCCCCGTTTACAACTCATCACTTAATCCCTACCCAATGCAATCTATACCTAGGAACTCCTAGATAGAAACCTCCAGTTTCCATTCCTATCACTACAAATACAATGTAATGTGCAAACACCTTGAACTTGCTTCACAGCTTCATTCAAGAACATAGTTACTCTTGCCTACAGGCTTTGAGTAACAAACATTCTCAGGTTTACCACTGAGAAACACATGGTAACCTTCCCACAGATTGGGAGGTTTACCTTACACACACCCCTAAAAATTCATTCTAAGAGGCTTACAAAAACTAGATTATAATCAGCTATTTATAACCTAATCACCCAACTGGATTTGGGCCTTCAGAAAATTGTAGCAGACTTGTTCTTTGCTGTTACAACTTCAGCAGAAAAATTCTGCTACAAACAAGGTCTTCAAGTTCCTAATCTCTCTCCATATATATCTCCATCTTTAGAGCCTATATGTATTCTGAATTAGTCTTCAAGGCCTTCACAAGGGAGTTAGGATATTCACCAGATATCCTTGCTGATCCCTTGACATATACTGAATTAATTAATTCAGTCTTCTACATATGTGCGATGTCACAGACCTGACGTCGTGACATCGTACATGACATGTTGGTCCAGATGTTGAATTTCTTCAACCCAACATATTAAAACAACAGAGATGTTTACATTATTTGTTTTCTAAAATTACTGCCAATCCTAAGGAATCAACAATCTCCCCCTTTGGCAAATTTTAGCTAAAACAAATAAGTCTCTGTCATTCTCTCCACCACCACAAACACCTATGTTGGTGTACATGAGGAGGTAGAGAAACAAGGCTCAGTTGTTCCAGAACCTTTCCCCTCAACAGGAGAGCTTCCTGAAGAGTATGTAGTGCTGAGTACACGAATGATGTAACTCAGATTACAAGGCACAACTGTCCTCTTAACTCAGATCACAAGACACAAGTGGTAATTCAGTTGGTGAATTTTGTGTCTAACCCCAACCCCAACTTTCTGTTTGCTACCACAGCGATCTGTTTGCTTCTCGACCCCAGGACTATGTTTCTTTCTCTCCCCCTTTTTAGCTAAACATTTGTAAAGGCTCCCCTCACAAAACCAGATCCAGGCGCAGCTTGCCCAGACCTTAACATACCCCATGATTCTGAGAATGGAGTGTTTCTGTTGTGAGGAGATGAGGGCTCTTGCATCCTTTAAATAGTCCTGTCCGTGCCTAGGAATTTCCGGTAGAAATAAATGCTTGGTCAAGATGCATTTATTTTTGCTGAGAAACAGTCAGAGAATCACCAATAAAATCTCAGACTATCTTTGAATACCTTTTATAGCTCTTGACTGTTTCTTTTCCAAAACAGCCGTTCCAGTGCATGGAGACCATTCCATATATGCAGTCAGACACGTTGCACGCGATGTCTTAACATTCCTGCATTCAGCCAGTATTCAACAAGACCTTTGTCATCCCTCCAGTAGAGACTTGACACCTAGCACTGCTACAGCCAACTTTTCACACTTCAGTCGATGGTTACTCCCCTTGTACCACACAGCTGTAGCCATCAGGCTTATTCTGGTTTATCAGACTTTGCCACATCACCCTCATAATTCCTAATGACTTTAAGATTCAGAAGGAATTAACAGCACTATCCAGGGCAATGTCATGACATCCGGTCAGACATTCTTCTGCTCACTCAGCCTTGCCACACTTCACAGCATCCTAAAAACTACCAGGCTGCCATACCCCGTTATCTGAGAGCACATAGACCCCAAGTTTGGTGATTACTTGCAGCACACGGAAACACTCCCCCTGTCATGGACAACCTACTCTTTTGGTCGTCACCCATGATCATATCCAACACCCCAATGTAGGACCTTCACCTACTTCCTGATTCAAAGAGATTCCAGACCACTTGATGAAAGGAAAACATAAGACGCATCTTCATGTCTTCAAGAGCGCACCCTCTGTCCAACCCTCTTGGCTGAACACATCCATACTCTGTGTCAGTCTCTCTTCTAACCAGAATAGAAGATCACTTCACAAGATGTTTTAACATCAGCTGGGACATCCTTCACAGCATCACAGGGAGCACTATCTGATAGACTTCAGATATTACTGAGTCACCAGCTTGGGCCAGAGGAACCCTTACATACATTGGGATATCTACACTCTCATCCCACTCCCAGAGACAGTCTTCCATAGATAGCTCAGAACTCCTAACACAAGCTGCAAGGGATGACTAGAAAACACCTCCTTTTGTCTTCAACTTAATACTTTTCTGCCCAAAAGTAATTTGTCTTAGACTTTCCTCAAGAATAATCAGCTGCCTTATGTTGATTATCTTGATCCTTCGAACTCACTTCTGAGATAGACCAAATGCCACTGGTTGATTACCTCCTTCATGAATTCTCATATGGCAAGATCAAATGCTGCCTTTTGACCTTCCCAAGTTTATCAGACTTCTCCCAAAGATATTCTGACCTTTCAAGTGAGATTTGAACTTCAACATTATGAAGTGTCCAATCTACAACCCTGTAGATCCTTCTATCTCAAGTTGATGTGCCACTTCATCAACTCAGAATCTGATGCAGAACCGAATGTCACAACGTTGTGCTTGACATCCAACTGTTGAATTCAGTTCCTTCTTCTGCCACTTGAAAGAACTTCCTCCCTTTACAGAACAAGAGTTCACTGTTCTCATAGACTTGATTGTGGAACCAAGTTTGAGTAAACAACCTCCATCCTGCAGGTTTGCAGTTAAGTCATCCAAGCTCACACCTTGATGAATTCCTGCTTCTTCTCCAAAGACATCAGACACTCTGATGTATGAGTCTTCAGAAGGACCAGTTAGAAACTAACCCTTCAGTTATGCCAAGGATTCCTCTTCCTAAAGCAAGGCTGTTTCCATGATGTCAAGACTGCTGCCACTAGTTCTTGACTCCACAGGGTGCATAAGCTAATGCACTTCCTTACCTAGATCAGAAATAAACTGATCCACGTAACCACCATCAAGACTATGATGTCTTCTTCTTCTTGTACACACCAGGGCTGAACATGTTTCTTGCCAGGAAACCTTTTCAGAGATCATACGCTTTTGCTGCCACCAAAGAGATAGATCATAAGCCAATGTACTATCCTTCCTGTGATTCTGCACAGGGTCTTGAAGAAGAGATGTTCCAACATCTCTAAGAACATCAGTTATCTTGAGTTCCAAGGATAATCAATTTAAATACTTGTACTTGACACAAGTAGACATTGATCTTAAATCCTTTCCCAATTATCCTTTCAGATACTTCCACCACAAGAATACTTTGAAAGTACTCTTCTTGTGTCAACATCTTCTGCTTGCAAGCACCTCAACAGTCTTGAGACTCTTTCCAGATTAGATTCACCCTTAGGAAAGAGAGAGATGAATCCTTCCTTGCAAATGTGTCACACATCAACCAGAACCCATGTGACACAGGTCAACAGCCAACCTGACCCTAGGCTGACCAAATGTAAGGAGGTTAACCAAAACTCCCCCTCAAATTAACAATCATGGAAACTCCACACCAATATCCATGCACTGTACACAAATGTCTTAACATGACATTCACCCTCCCTTACCAGTGGCAACTAACTCCTCCAATCATGCCAATCAGACTTCAGCTGACCGTAAGTACTAGTGAGACACACAACACCAGTCAATAGTAGATATGCATTGCCAGAGCATATTACCTCAACCAACCACTGAATCTTCATATTCTCACTCCTAGTAAGAACTGCCACTTCTGAACGTGGTGTTTGAATAACAAGATTCATGGTTACACCCCCTTAAATGATATCACAGTCAGGTTACCCCATTATTGACTGCTAACAT
Organism: Lathyrus oleraceus; assembly: GCF_024323335.1. Classification (NCBI taxonomy): domain Eukaryota; kingdom Viridiplantae; phylum Streptophyta; class Magnoliopsida; order Fabales; family Fabaceae; genus Lathyrus; species Lathyrus oleraceus. The sequence goes on from NC_066585.1 coordinate 55,931,346, forward strand.
CCAGGAGACTTGTCTTCCAACACACCATAGTACTTCAGGGAACAACTATCCAACCCTGATCAAACTGCAGGGAGATGCCTAACAGCAGGAGATTGCATAATGTCACATCTCAACCAGCTCAACTTCTAGGGATGACCTTCTTGAGCACACATACAGTTGACCCAGCTCTTGTCAACTTAGCACACACAGATGTCTCCTCTTCCAGGTCAGGAGTAGGTTCCAAACAGTATTATCCCTTTGTTTGAACCCTAAAAACATCTGCTCTTCAACCAGTAGTTGCATACTCGTTGAACAACATGTTCTAACATCACATAGAACATTGGTTCCACCTCCTTGGAACAAACCTTCCTTGAAGGTCTTCAAGGTCTTCATATACACTACTCAAGAGAGTAAGAGACTCAGTGATTAAGTGATTCTTACCATCCTGAAGTGAGAACGTCGTGATGAGTGGACTTGAGGAGACTCAAGTATCTTTGACATCTTCAGTAGATTATGATGAGATCTTGAACACAGCAGCCTTTCATCCACATGAGGGGAAACTACATCAGAGTTTGAGTTTTGCCAGATATTATGCAGCGGAAATCATAATACAACTCAACCTATGAACACACACTTCACCAGATTGGCCTCCAAGACCATACCAGGTTTGAATGTGATTTAGTACTGGCACAGCTGTCTCACACACAGGCCAATTGCCAACCTCCAGAGACAGGAACACACCATTCCTGTCATGAACAGTCCATCCACCTACTTCAAGGGACCATTCAGGGAATTACAGAACCTTACACAGGTTCCAGCTTCAGTACTAACATAACCCCTTGCCAGCTACCAGAAAGTATTACCCATGGATCTCATCCAGATACAGAACAGGATGCCCGCTCTGATACCAATTGAAATTCTGGCGTAGTCAGTATTCAGATGTTCTACTTCAAGTCATGACATCTGATCTAACATTGTACTTATTACAGCAAGACAGTTATTACACTCTGTACTCATGTGCACCTTTTCACAGTGTCACGACCTCTCCTTCTATGTCATCCTATAGAGGAGGAACACTTAGTTATGTGCACCATAACCTTCACTTCTGTTGTTTTCCTACACAGATATCAGCACGATGTCTCAATCCTGTTTTGAGCATCATCTGTTACATTGTTCCAGTTTGTTGGTCATGTACTTGTATTTCCTAAATTAAAGGTTGTAACAAGTTAAACTAATCTCCACTTATTAAGGAGCTAACAAATAGATTATTTGCCAGGTTCATTAATTGTAGCTTAGTTGTTAGTTTCCTAGATTTTAGATCAGCTGGTGGATTCCTAAAGAATAGCCTGAGAAAAATCCTGAAACAGAAAACTAACCATCCAACAATTTAGCATATGCAGTTAGGAGTGGATGTCACAACATTCCGTTTGACATCCAAGTCCAGAACCATATGCTAAGTCTGTTTGGTTCCTGAAAACAGACTGAGCTAAATTTGCTGTACTGTAAAAGACCAACTAGTCTCTACTTCAGTATCAGCTTTCTGGAAGAACTGTCAAGACACCCCAGTTTGACAGTTTCACACTGATCTTTTGGCCAGGTCTGTGATGCTTTTGAAATCCAGACTTCACTACATACTGAACTGAGATCATCAGCTTATTATACAGTATGTGCTGTTGTTGATGAATGTCAAAACATTCTGCTTGACATTCCAACAGAAGGCTGTGTATCAGGTCTGCTATTATCTTGCTGAACAGACTGAATTACATGCTCAGTTTTGGCAGACATGATTATATCATACAGAAGGAAAACAAACACAGGAAATTGTTAACCCAGTTCAGTCCAACATGACCTACATCTGGGGGCTACCAAGCCAGGAAGAAGATCCACTATTAGTAGTATCAATTCAGAGTTAAACTCCCCCGTTTACAACTCATCACTTAATCCCTACCCAATGCAATCTATACCTAGGAACTCCTAGATAGAAACCTCCAGTTTCCATTCCTATCACTACAAATACAATGTAATGTGCAAACACCTTGAACTTGCTTCACAACTTCATTCAAGAACATAGTTACTCTTGCCTACAGGCTTTGAGTAACAAACATTCTCAAGTTTACCACTGAGAAACACAGGGTAACCTTCCCACAGATTGGGAGGTTTACCTTACACACACCCCTAAAAATTCATTCTAAGAGGCTTACAAAAACTAGATTACAATCAGCTATTTATAACCTAATCACCCAACTGGATTTGGGCCTTCAGAAAATTGCAGCAGACTTGTTCTTTGCTGTTACAACTTCAGCAGAAAAATTCTGCTACAAACAAGGTCTTCAAGTTCCTCATCTCTCTCCATATATATCTCCATCTTTAGAGCCTATATGTATTCTGAATTAGTCTTCAAGGCCTTCACAAGGGAGTTAGGATATTCACCAGATATCCTTGCTGATCCCTTGACATATACTGAATTAATTAATTCAGTCTTCTACATATGTGCGATGTCACAGACCTGACGTCGTGACATCGTACATGACATGTTGGTCCAGATGTTGAATTTCTTCAACCCAACATATTAAAACAACAGAGATGTTTACATTATTTGTTTTCTAAAATTACTGCCAATCCTAAGGAATCAACACAAAAGACAGCTCACAACCGAGCAACACACAGGAAGCAAACCCTGGAAAGAGGTGATTACGCACAAAAGGAAAAAATCTATCCTAATGGCAATGTGAAATCATGATCTCATCGGGTTCCCACTCAGTTACACCCCATATGTCCTCAAGACTTTCCGCACTTTCTGTTTGCTGAACAAGACGCTTCCGATCGATCTCTGTCGGAGATTATCCAAGTGTATCTTCCAATATTTCAAACGATCATGCTGGACGAAGTTGTTCGTTCAATCCCTCTTTTGCCTGGACCGCCCTTTCGGGTTTCAGTCCACCGGGATACCCTTTTTTGGCCCAAGTCGCCCTTGTGGGGTTTTCGACTTGCCGGGTGTACAGTTCTTCTTTTCTTATTATCCCTAACTTTTGCCCGAACCTTTTCTCTTTTTCTTGGTTCGCCGGGATGCCCTTTTTTGCCTGGACTCTTTTATTCTTTTTGTTTAGCGGGTCTCTTCTTTTTTTTCCCACGAAGTATCTTTTAACTCCGTCCGCATTCACAGGGGATGGAAAATCTTCATCATTTGCGGTCATCAATCACAAGGCTCTGTCAGAGGAGACCTTTTCGACCATGAATGGAAATTCATAACTGATTATCCATTTGCCCCATGATCGTTGAGGAGGAAGGATCCTTTTCAACACCATATCTCTTCCATGCCACCCACGAGGTCGCACTTTTCGGTTAACAACACTTCTTCCATTACTGGGTACAACTGCCCCATGACAAGTAACTGTCAGCCGCTTTTCCTCAATCAGGTTCAATGCGTCATACTGAGTCCTTATCCACTCACCCTTTTTCAAGTTTACGTCCAACGAGACTCCATGAAGAAACCTGGGTCTCAACTGGTAGTACAATCTTCATCCCATACCCGAGTGAGAAAGGCGCTGCCCCAGTAGATGCACGTACCGAAGTACGACACTCAGTATACCAAATTTGTACTCAGCCACCATCGTTGGTGCATTCGAATGTTATCGGGGAAGCACTAGCTCACTCACTTTAAACTCTCCCCATCAGACATCGGAATCCGTTCGGATTCAGGGTCAGGCCCCTCCTCCGGGATCGGTCACTCTCAATCTTTCGATTTGAGTACCTCGAGATGTCCTCATCAGGGACCTCAGACTTCCTTGGTTGATAATCCTTAATGGGTTGCCGGGCGAGATAACCATACAATACCCTCCTCTTGATTGCTTTCTGGGAGGTATACTGAATATCGTATTCAGTCAACATCACTTGCCCTCTCGCAACCTGTCCGGCTCATGCTAACTTCTCAAGCACATACTCGATCAGATCCATTTTGGACATCCACAAGGTGGTATGAACCAGCATACTGTCTCAGTCGGCGAGCAGCCTATGCCAAAGTACATCAAGTTTTCTCGAGCAGTGAATGTATTGTTTCACAGTCGATAAACTTTTTGCTTAGGTAAATTGCATGCTCTTTTCGACAAGACCCATCATGCTGACCCATACACACCTCATAAACCCCTCGAGAGCTATCAAGTACCAGATTAACAATTGTTTCTTCCACGGAATGTCTCAGAATCAGAGGTTCCTGCTACTCATTTTTTTATCTTCCCATGCCCCTTGGCAGCCATCATTCCACCTGACCATTTGATTTCTTTCCCTTTTTTTTTTTTTTGGTTCAGGCGTTTCTTGCATTTTTTTTTATTTTTTTTTTAGTAGGATCGACCTCGATTCCTCTTATCCGCTCACAATAAGCCTCGGTAGCTTAACGGACAGCACTCCATAAGTGCGCTAATTCGAACTCAACAGTATGGGTTATCTCTACCTGTCAAACAACTGGATCAAGTCCACCGGATGCCCCTCTTCTGCTTGGGACTTTGTCATCATGTCATCAACATGGCATTTGCTTTCACGATGAATCCTATCATGAAACAAAGTCACCCTTGACCTGTGATACTTGGCACCGCCTTCTCGATACTGACCGACATCACCTTATAGCAAGAAGGTGCCCCTTGTGTGATGGACATGGTTTACTCCATATCATCTGGCAGCAATTCAATCTGGTCTTGGCCAAGAATCCATCCATGAAGGTAAACTGAGCATTATAATCAACCAATACTTGTTGTGACGTATCGGGAATTCATTTCTCGAACTAGCTCTGCTCACGTCTCAGCAGTCCATACACATTCTCATCTTTCAGCACCGGTTTCCGCTTCACTGGAGGACAGTCTTCTCTTAAGGGTAGCTTGTGCCCCACAACATTGGCATCCCACCCTGGTGTATCTTGATACAACCAGGCATCCACCTGCTCTTCTAACAGGGCTACCATTCTGTTCTCGACTTGCCTCTGAAGCGGCCTCAACTTTCACTTTCCCTTCTGACCTCGGCGGTACTTGGGATGACAATCTTGACTCGCTCCTCGTGCGGTTGAATCACCTTCTCCTCTTGTTTCGACAACCTGGCTAATCCCAGCAGATCACAATCTTCTTCGCCTTCTTCTTTGGCATGATAGATCGGATGGTCGAAGTCATACAGAGGTGTAACCAAATTGTTATCGATGAGATCAGGATGATAATCACTTTTGAGGTTGGAAACGAGACAAATCAAAAGGAAAGAAAACGAAAATAAACATTGCCATTCTTATTATATATCTTTTTTTTTTAAAAACTGCAAAAAGTGAAAAACAGGGAACATCGCTTTTAATCACAAAAACATCTATTTATTACTGATGCAAAAATGTTGCAAAATGAAACACATGAGGTGGCCCTTACAATGGACCAGTACGTTTCGGGCCAAACGTATGGCTTTCATGCAAACAACATTAAAACACAGAAATACTACACTTCCAAATGAGTGACAGTGGTGCCTTTGGAGACCTTCCAGTTGCCTAGTACGCACGACTTTATCCATAACTCGAGCTCGCGGTCACGGTCGATCTCTTCACTCACTGAACAAGCATGATCAGGATCCAGCATTCCTGCACTGACAAAGGTGTACGGTGGGCGACATCCTCTGTTTGGTCTAGACGACTCTTGATCCGGCTGATAACCGACCCCAAACATGTCTGCTTTTACCACGATGTCAATGATCCTGCCCCAGCCTTGGGCCTCTTGGTTCTTCACCACCTCTAGAGCTTGTTTATAAGAAGAAATGGACAGCTTCTTCTCTTTCTCAGCACCAAGGGCATTCTCCATCTGGACGGTTTCGACTGCCAGACTGGGTGCTTTACATCTTTCATCGTCCATTTCTACTTTCTTCATCTTCTGGGTTGTGTCTTTCATCAATACACACCCCTCTGTGGCGACGGCCGCACAGCAATTACCAACACTAGAGAGAGCTCCATCCCTTATTAGAGGTTTTGGGACCACAGACGTTGGAACCTTTAACTGATTCTCCTAAGCCACTTCCATTACTCTCTTGGTCTTTTTCACCATCTTCACCTTTACCGGACCCTGCCTGGGTACGGGGTTGACATCCTCATTCATTATCTGGGCCAAGCTGATAGCCTTGGAGTCCACCATATCTTGGACGATATGCTTGAATTCTCTACAACCCTCAATGTTGGGTCCGGGTGCCCCAGAGTGAAACTCGCACTTGGCACTCTCATCATAATTTGCAGGCCTCCGCTGCTGTTCTATAGGAATCAACATCCTTGGCCGGACTAATCCCAAATCCCTCAATCTCTTGAACAAAAGAGTATAGGTCACAAGCGGCTCATCGAACTGACGATCCTCCTTCTTCTTCTTTACTTGGCTTTCAGCTTTCGGTGCCTTCTGTTGAGGTGGCAGTTGTTGCCGTTGAGCAGGTGGATTGCTGACAGGAGTGGTTACAGTGGCAGCATAAGGGTGATAACGATATTTACTATGTTCTTTCTTTGCTGGCACACCAACTGGCTCAACCTCTTTCTTGAATGGACCACTGTCGGAGGGTTTCTTTGCTATAGAGTCAGAGGGATTTGTTACTTCGGGCGACGGAGCCTTTCCCTGAACTTTCTCCACTATCAGCCACTTCTCAATCTTTTCCAATCTCTCAGACATGACTTTCTGCCCCAGGGCAAGCCCTTGCACAACACAGAACAAGTCCCTCATCATCTCTTTCAACTCAAGGATGTCGGCGTTGGTAAGATCCATCAGCTTGGATTTGTTGACCCCCAGCAGGTTATCTGAACAGACGAGCTATGCGCACCGGCTGAATACTGAAACCTCAAAACAGCAAACAGGTTAGTATGACTCACACATGCAATGTCTACCCGTACTAGGAATATTCTGTCCTTTGATTCCGGTTTCATCGAGACAGATAAAATTTTATCAACAACATTCTGACATCTGGGTGTCTCTCAACCTGAATTTCAATCAAAAATAATGGATCCTGAGTACGGATAGACATGAGCTGAATGCAAATGAATGTGAAATGATATGATGCAAATGCATGAATGCAGGCCACTGTGCCACCAAGTCATCTGAAGACCCACAGTCACAGTCATCGGGACTACGTCACCATAAATCCGACTTGGGGAGTTCCGAAATAAACGGAACCGGAGATTACATCACTATCTTCACAGGAACATCCACTGAACGGATGACAAACGGATCCTCTGAACAAATATTCTCAACTCAACCCGGGGTTCCGAAATAAACGGAACCCGCTGATAAACCACGGACAGAACTCTGGCGTCCCAGAAATAAGTGTCCACAATTCATATTCACCATCAGTACCAAGAGTCACCAATAAGTCACCAACAAATCAGCAACTGTACCTGTAATGATCAAACCCTTCCCCACTCACGGGTGTCGTCTAGGCCAGGGTAAAGTTAAGAGAAACGCAGCATAAATAACCTTTCGCAGAATACCATCATATACACACCCGAAGTATGTAACGACAATATCCCACCAGGGTCTGAACTGCTCGTGATATCAATGTTCCGCTAAGTGGCGTAATACCACCCGCTTCCCATGAATCACTCTATTCCTAAGCATCCTAGATTTCACTCATGGTCTGGGTATTGGACCTTTTACCTCAAGTGACTCCCACCCCAACAGAGAGAAACAGACAACCAGCCAGCCAGATAAACAATGAATGTGAATGAATGCAAACATAAGTGCAAACAGAAATGCAAACAATAGATAATGAATGCAAACAATAAATAATGAATGCAATAAATAAACACAGCACAAAGCAACCAAAACCCTAACCTAGAGAGCGCTAGGAGAGACTCGCTTAGGGAAGATGGACCAGCACAGGTCAACTTCTCGTATTCCCCAGCAGAGTCGCCAGCTGTTGTATTACGCGAAAAATCGGCGGGAAACAAGAACAACAGAGCCGCCACCGTGCGTTATTTATCCAAAAAGAGGGAAAGGAAACGCTCAGAGTAAACCTGGAAAAGACATGGTCTCGCGACCAAAGAGAATGGGATCGGGAGTCGGTTATGCGAAGGGAAGGTATTAGCACCCCTACGCATCCGTCGTACTCGACGGGATCCACGCACAAAAGGAAGGAAAAATGGTTGCTAAACACTGCTCACACACACACACTGGCTGAAAGAGACACAAGAAAACAAACAAGACAGAACTCGGCAGGATGTCGCATCCTGGGCCTACTTAGTCTATCCAGCATAGACATCAGAGTCTAAGTAGTTCGGACTGGGGAAACGACACATGCTCGCTAGGATATCGCATCCTATGCATACGTATCTCCTTTGGACGAAGGAGAATCAGAGCATTCGTAGCTCGGCTAATACGCACACAAACGAACACAGGCAAAGGCAAAACGTGGAGCCCGAATGCCAATCACTGGACTTACATCAGCATCCGAACCCAACAAACACACACAGGAAACCAACTGCCAATCGCTGGACTTACGTCGGACTCCAACCAGAAAAGGAGAAGCAACTCACACAAACAAAACAAAAAGGCGCCCGGAGAGATCAGCTCATCTCCTGCCTACGTACCTCATCTGGTATGAGGATCAGGGCGACGTAGTTCCCCTACGAAGGGACACAGGACTAGCCTAACCAGATAACAGAGGGAGACACAACTAGGGAGACTACGACTCGAGCCTAGATGTTATCATGCAAATTCATCCCTAAGTTAAGGTTTCTAGCTAACTTGCACAGGAAGTAAGCCTATCCTAAACATGACTTGCACAGGAAGCAAGCCAAACCAAACCTAACTTGCACAGGAAGCAAGCTAAAGCAAACACACAAGCACAAGTAACACACACTATATGCAAGCAATGGGCTCAATCAAGGTTAGGTTTTAGTCGAGGGGTCATATCAACCTCAACAAACAAACCACTGTAACAGAGTAATGTTAGCTCTTAACCCTAACATTGAGAGTTAGGGTGAAGCTGATGAAAGGTGAGTGAAGATGAGACTTCACAGCTCTTATCCCTGGCCTGGGAGAGCTTAAGACAAGAATGTGTGGGTTCAGAAAGTGGGAACCCTTCTACACATATGACACTGACTCAATGTACAATGATCTTGGGTTAATATCTGCAATGTATCAACACAGTGGTGTGAGCAAAGCAGATGACACACAGAATAGCAGGAGATGGACTACACATCTCTTATATCTGCCAATGCCTCTTCACTTAGGAGGTCTTTGAATAAATGCAAGGACAAAAGTAAACAGTCACAAACATTGCCTCTTAAGGAGGACTTCAGACAGGTGCCTGGCCAAGTAACAGGCCAGGTCTTCCAGACTACATGGAGTAAGGAAATTATACCTCAATGCAAATTGCTATCCAGCAAAGCAAAGCAAAGTTCACAAAGAACTACTAGCAACTAATGTACCTGAAATCAGTCAAACACAATTAGTATACCAGACACAAAGTTAAAACAAACAGTATAAGCCAATGGACAGCACGGTCAAGCATATGTGCAAAGCACAAGCTCATAACAAGTGAGCTAAGCAACCTACAAAACAAACAAGTTAGTTCATGATAAACAATCAAACTCATTCAACTTGTATTAATCTCTTTGAAGCATTTGTTGCTTAACCTGAAAAACCAAACTTAAACATGAGTAACAAGACCACTAGGACAAGCCTAGGGTCAAAAGGAGATAACAAATTTAAAACAGCAAGGGACAAGTGTCCAAAGTCAAGACAAATCAATCAAGAAGCAAACCCAAGTAGTTTCACATTCATATCATTTACCATTATCATTTCACAAGCAAATTAAGTCAAAGGATGGCATATAGAACCTCAAAGAAGTCAACAGAATGTCTCAACTCAAATTCAATTACAAACATTTCAATAAATCCTCAAATAAATCATGATCAAACATCATCCACATCATGATAAGCATACCAAATTTCAGCTCATTTGGATCAAAGGAAGTAGGTCAATAAAAATCGGAAAGTCAAAGCAAATTTAAGCATACTCATACAAAGCATCAAAACATGCACCAACTTCAATTAATCATAAAACAAAAACAACACATGATAAATGAATGGGACTAAAACCATGATAAACTTTAAGATGTCTACAATCCACATGTCAAATTTTAGATCCATCCAATAATGCATGAGAATTTCACAAATCAAATGAGAACATGTGTCACAAAAGTCATCAATTTGGTCAAACAGGGGAGAAATTATCAATCAAATAGGAAATGCATTCAAAAATTCCAGAAACATTCACACACATTCTGAACATGCACAAGTGTCTTCATGCAAAAATCCAGACCATTTTGAGTTCAATAAGCATGGTAATTAAAATCATGAAGTTGGACATGCATGGTGTGACACAAATTGTCACACCCCTATTCAAAAAATCATATCTCCACAACCAGCAATGATAAAATTACAAATTCTATACCAAAATCACCATTAACATGTCTAGTTTAAGCACAAAATCTTTGAGAGGAATTGGATTATGTATCATCATTTCACAAGCAAATTGGCAAAGCATACACAAAATGGATACACATGAACAAACCCTAGCACATTTAAAAATTCACACGTGCAAAAAATCTGGAAAAATCACCGTAATAAAGTAGAGATCAAGAGGAGCATGGTGCAAAAAATCCCATCTCAAATGGACAAATATTCGTTGACTTATGATTTTTGGAAGATCATCATGTGTAATGAAATAAAAATTTGAAATGAAAAAAGGAAATAAATGATTTTAATATGATTTTTAAATAAATGACAAAAACGCCCCTTGCTGAGTACAAAACTCAGCGTTTCATTAAAAGGGGGGGGGGGGTCAATGCCCCGTCAACAGAAACAAACGGCCACTCGCGTGCCAGCATGGCTACGGCATGACCAATCATATTGCGTCTTCTAAAAACAACATGCAAACCCTATTTTTTGCTACAGGAAATCGAAAAAGAAGCAAAAAGAAAATCTGGGCAGCGCTTCATCAAGCTCATCAATGGAACCCAGCTCAAGAACAAAATTTTGGTAAATCGAGTTTAAGCACATCATCGTGTAACTCTCACTTCATACATCACAAATCCATATTCCGTTCATCAAGAAACACTAAGGCAAGTGTGAATCGAAGCAAACAAATTCAGCATCAAAATATTCAATCGACCCTAACTAACTCAGAACAACACCATTTTCCTCGAAACTCATATCAGCGTCATCACCGAACTAAGCTCTACATGAATATCACCAAGAATCACAAAAATAGAGAAGTCGAAATCCTACCTGTTGAAGAACAGCAGTTGAATTCGTCGTGATTCCAGGCCTATGAAGTTCCAAGATCCGTGTATGATGCTTATGGAGGTGTTTGGAGAAGGATTGAGTCACTAATCGTTCATGAACTCAGCTTCCATTGAAGTCACCATTGATGCTCATGCTTGGAGAATGCAGTGATCTTGTACTGCTAGCTTCGATCTCGTGTATCACGTTCTCTTCAAGAGCAATGCAGTAGTATGAATCTTGTGAGATGAATGCAGGTTGTGTAAAGAAAAAGCCAGAAAATTTTTTAGAGCAAAATATTGATTTTAGATCTAAAATGTGAAAAATGATTATCGTTCCCTCCATTTTTGTTACAATTAGTAATATATATGCCTTATTAATCATGTTTGTTAATCCTAATTAGCTGTAATGGAAATGAGTTAGTGAAATACATGTTTATGGACAAATTGGGCCAAACACTCTATGCACATGCTAACCTTGCTACAGTACCCGAATTTTAGCTCAAACACCTCCCAAATGTTGATTTAAGACCAAATGTGAAGCTTAGAAGTGTGGCAAATGCATACGGTGAAAGTCACTTTTTCTACTCTCCCTTTTTAAATTCAAACCACTTGAAAAATGCCCTTTTGATTGGATGGTTTTTGATGAAATGTAATGATGCAATGTGGTAGATCATGTCAAATGTGACTTGTAGCAAAAAACCTCACTCAATTTGGCCAAATGGTTTGGAAGATATGCCACTTTGAAGTTCAAAAATATCTGAAAATGATTTGATCATAACTTGCCAACCATGAATGAGAAATGAGTGTTCTTGGACTTTTTGGAAAGGTGAGAGCAAGATCTTCAACTTTAATGTTGGATAAAATTTCATTTGAAGCTTTTATGATGATGTAAATTTGAGGAGAAAAACATTCTATTTTTGGCAGTTTCCAATTACAGGTCACTTGCCATTTTAGGAAACTTTTTGTCTGACTTCAAATTCTTCAATCTTGATCTTTGAAATGTCAAATGAGACTTGTATGGACATGAATGGACCCTTTCAAACCATCTCCCACCTTGAAATCCATAAAATCAGGCACAGTTGACCACAGTTGACCATAGTTGACTTTCTAGGGTTTCTGGTGGACTGAACAATGACTGATGACTTCTGAGCACCCAATCCTTGACCAAATCACTTCAAAAGGATCCCTAGGTCATGTGAACATGTTGGACCAACCCTAGGGCCTTGTCTCAATGGACTTTACACTTGCTTGCTTGATTGACTGATCTCCTGACCAGTTGACTTAATTTTGTCTGATGGCTTGCACTTGGGCAAAGGACAATGCAATGCTATGCAATGGACCATGTTATGTTAATGACCTAATATGAGAATGTATGTACAAAAGGTAGGGTGCAAATTTGAGGTGCTACAGCAAGCACGTTTCATTCACTGGGTACAACTGCTCATGACAAATAACTGTCAGCCTCTCTTCCTCAATCGGGCTCCCTTCATACCGAGTCCTTATCCACTCGGCCTTTTCTAATTTCTCATCCATCAGGACTCTCCACAATGGGATCTAGACCTCAGCAGGTAATGTCGCTTCTATCCCATACACGAGCGAGCGCGGTGTTGCCCCAGTAGACGTACGCACCGAAGATCGACACCCAGGATACAAGCTTTGTACTCAGCCACCATTGTTGGTGCATTCAAATGTTATCCGGGCAACAAAAGGAATGTGGGATTTTTTCGGCGTAACCAAAACGGCACTAACTCATCTGCATTAACCTCCCCCCATCAGACATCAGAATCCGTTCGGATTCAGGGTCAGGCCCCTCCTCCAGGATCGATTCCTCACAATCTTTCGATTTGAGCACCTCGAGATGTCCTCATCAGGGAACTCAAACTTCCTTGGTTGATAATCCTCAATGGGTTGCTGGGCGAGATAATCGGACAATACACTCCCCTTGATCGCCCTCTAAGATGTATATTGTATACCAACATCAGTCGAAATTATTTACCATCTCGCAACCCGTCCGGTCAATGCTGGCTTCTCACTTGTTTACTTGATCAGGTCAATCTTGGAAATCCACAAAGTGGTATGAACCATCATATACTATCTCAGTCGGCGAGCAGCCTATGCCAAATTACAACAAGTTTTCTCGAGTAGTGAATGTATTGTTTCACAGTCGATAAACTTTTTGCTAAGGTAAATTGCATGCTCTTTTCGACCAGACTCGTTATGCTGACCCAGTACACACCTCATAGACCCCTCGAGGGCTGTCAAGTACAGAATTAATGATCGTCTCTCCACTGGGAGGCATCAGAATCGGAGGCTCCTGCAACTTATTCTTTTATCTTTCAATGCCCCTTGGCAATCATTAATCCACCTGACCGTTTGATCTTTTTTTTTTCAACAGCTTGAATGGGTTCTCCAATGGCTGTTAGATGAGATATGAACCGTGAAATGCAGTTCAATCTATCTAAGAAACCACGAACCTTCTTTTCTGTTCTTCGATTCAGGCATTTCTTTGTATTGCTTTTTTTCTTTTTCTTTTTTTTATTAGCAGGATCGACCTCAATTCCTCTTTCTTTCACAATAAGCCTCGGCAACTTACCGGACAACACTCCACAAGTGCACTAATTCTGACTCTACCTCAGTCTGAGTTGTCTCGAACGGTCAAACAAATTGGCCAGATCCACCAGATGCCCATCTTCTGCTCGGAACTTTGCTATCATGTCATCACCATAGCATTTGATTTCACGATGAATCATATCATGAAACAAAGTTATTCTGATACGTGGCACCGGCGTTCTGCTTCACTGGAGGACAGTCTTCTCTCAATGGTAGCTTGTGCACAACGACATGGGTATCCGACCCTGGCATATCCTGATATGACCAGGCGAAGGTATCCAGATGCTCTTTTAACAGTGCTACCATTCTGCTCTTTATATTTGCCTCTGAAGCGGCCCCCAACTTTCACTTCCTTCCTGACCTCGGCGGTGCTTGGAATAACAATCTTGAATCGCTCCTCGTACGGTTGAATCACCTTCTCCTCTTGTTTTAACAACCTGGCTAATCTTCCAGCAGATCACAATCTTCTTCGCCTTCTTCTTTAGCATGATAGATCGGATTGTCGAAGACATACAGAGGTGTAACCGAATTGTTATCAATGAGATCAGGAGGATAGTCACTTTTGAGGTCGGGACAAGACAAATCAAAAGGAAAGAAAAATGAAAATAAACATTGCCATTTTTATTTTTTTTAAACTGCAAAAATAAATGAAAGACCGGGAACACCGCTTTTAATACAAAAACATCCATTTATTAATGATGCAAAATGTTGCACAATGAAACACATGAGATGGCCCTTACAATGGACCATTATGTTTCGGGCAAAACGTATGGCTTTCATGCAAACATAATTGAAAAACAGAAATACTACTCTTCATGATGAGTGACAGTGGTGATCTTTGAGGCCTTCCAGTTCCCTGGTACGCACGACTTTATCCACGACTCAAGCTCACGGTCACAGTCAATCTCTTCACCCACTATACAGGCGTGACCTGGATCCAACATTCCGACACTAACGAATGTGAACGGTGGACGACGTCCTCTGTTTTGTCTAGACGACTCTTGGTCTGGCTGGTAGCCAATCCCGAACATATCCGCTTTTACCACAATGTTTATGATCTTTCCCCGGCCTAGGGCTTCTCCGTTCTTCACCACTTCCATGGCCTGTTTGTAAGAAGAAATGGACAGCTTCTTCTCTTTCTCAGCAAGAATGGCATCCTCTACCTTGACGGTTTCAACTGCCTGACTTGGTGTTTCGAATTTCTCACCGTCCATTTCTACTTCCATCATTCTCTGGATCGTTTCCCCCATCACTACACACCCATTTGTGGCGACGGCCGCACAACAGTTATCAACACTAGGGAAAACTCCTCTCTTCATCAGATGTTTTGGGACCACAGACACTGAAGTTTTTAACTGATCCCCCTCAGTCACCTCTATTCCTTTCTTGTCCTTTGACATCCTCTTCATCCCCACGGAACCTGGCACGGGGTTAGCGTTAACATTCAGTGTTGGCGCCAAACTGATGGCCTTAGAATCCACCATGTCCTGGACGACATGCTTAAAAGCTCTACAACCCTCAATGTTATGTCCGGGTGCCCCATAATGGAACTCGCACCTGGCATTCTCATCGTAGTTTGCAGGTCTCCGATGCAGTTGTACAGGAACCAATATCCTTTGCCGAACTAACCCAAGATCCCTCAACCTCTTGAACAGAAGGGTATAAGTCACGGGTGGCTTATCAAACTGACGATCCGTCGTCCCCTTCGTCACTTGGCCCTTAGCTTTCTGTGCTTTCTGTCGAGGTGGCGGTTGTTGCTGTTGTACAGGTGGATTACTAACAGGAGTGGTTACAGTAGCAGCATAAGGGTGGTAACGATCCTTACCGTGTTCCTTCTTGGCCTGCACACCACCTGATTCAACCTCCTTCTTGAGTTGACCATTGCCAGAGGGCTTATTGACTCCAGACGACGGAGCATTTCCCTGAACTTTCTCCTTTATCAGCCATTTCTCAATCCTCTCCAACCTCTCAGCAATTGCCTTCTGCCCCAAGGCGAGCCCCTGCACGACTTTGAACAATTCTCTCATCATCTCTTTCAATTCGAGAATGTCGACGTTGGGTGGATCCATTAGCTTGGACTTGTTGGGTCTGGCAGGACGTCTGAGCGGGAGAACTGTGTGCACTGGTTAGATACTGACACCTACAAAACAGCAAACAGGTTAATATGACTCACGCATGCAATGTCTATCCGTATGAGGAATATTCTGTCCTTTAATTCTGGCTTCATCGAGACGGATAACATTTCAACAATAACATTGACATCTGGATGTCTCTCGACCATAATCTTAATCAAAAATGGACCCTGAGTACGGATAGACATGGGTTAAATGCAGATGAATGCGAAATGGGGATGATGCAAAATGCATGCACGCAGGTCACTGTGCCATCTTCCAAGTCAACTGAGGATCAACTGTACTAGACCGGTCTCTGAACTGATTACAATCATCTGAGGGCCCGAGTAACCATAAATCCAACTTGGGAGTTCCGAAATAAACGGAATCGGGGGATATGTCACTATCATCACAGGAAATCCACTGAACGGATGACAACCAGATCCTCTGAACAAGTATCCTCAAATTCAACCCGGGGATCCGAAATAAACAGAACTCCGGCCTGTCAGAAATAAATATCCACAAATCCCTCTGAACCATAGTCACCATTAATACCTGCAAATGATTCAATCCCTCCCCACTCACGGGTGTCATCTAGGCCAGGGTAAGGTCAAGAGAAACGCAGGATAAACAACCCTTTCAAGAATATCATCATGTACACACCCGATGTATGCACTGATAATACCCCATCAGAGTCTGAACTGCTCGTGATATCATGTTCCGCTAAGTGGCGCAATACCACCCGCTTCCCATGAATCACTCTATTCCTAGGTGTCCTAAAGTTCACTCATATCCTGGGTATTGGGCCTTTTACCTCATGTAACTCCCACCCAACAGAGAAATAGAGACACAACCAGCACAATGATAACTGATACATGCAAACATATATGCACATATATACAATCACATCATAATCATAAATGCAATAAATAAAGCAGTAAAAGCAACCACAACTATCCTAAAGAGCGCTAGGACTAACTCGCTTAGGGAAGATGGACCAGCAGGAGGTCAACTTCTCTCATGTCCCCAGCAGAGTCGCCAGCTGTCGCATTACGCGAAAAACCGGCGGGAAAACGAAACAACAGAGCCGCCACCGTGCGTTATTTATCCCAAAGGAGGGAAAGCAAACGCTCGAAGTAAACCTGGAAAAGACATGGTCTCGTGACCAGAGATGCAAGGATCGGGAGTCGGTTATGCGAAGGGAAGGTATTAGCACCCCTACGCATCCGTCGTACTCGACGGGATCCACGCTAAAAAAGAATAGAAGAAAAGTTGCTAAAGACTGCTCAAACACTGCACACATGCTGGAAACAAACATAGATGAAAGACGGAAGAAACGAAACTCGGCAGGATATCGCATCCTGGGCATACGTAGCCTGTCAAACACAGACATCAGAGTCGACGTAGTTCGGGGGGAAATCGGAACGTGCTCGCTAGGATGTCGCATCCTATGCATACGTATCTTCTCTAACCAGAGAAGAATCAGAGCACTCGTAGCTCGGCTAACGCACGCCAAACAAAACACAAACAGGAAACCGACTGCCAATCGCTGGACTTACGTCAGACTCCACATAAACAGGCAAACATGGAAACCGAATGCCAATCGTTGGACTTACATCAGACTCCAACAAACAAACACACACAGGAAACCGACTGCCGATCGCTGGACTTATGTCAGACTCCAACAAGCAAACAAGACACAGGAAACCAACTGCCAATCGCTGGACTTACGTCAGACTCCAACACAATACAAAGGGGTTGCAAAAGAAAAAAGGCGCCCGGAGAGATCAGCTTATCTCCCGCCTACATACCTCATCTGGTATGAGGATCAGGGCGACGTAGTTCCCCTAAACAGGGAAAGAACTTCTAACCTAACCAGAGACAAGGGAGATAACAAGCTACTAGGGAGACTACGACTCGAGCCTTGAAGTTGTCATGCATAAGATCCCTATGTTGAGGTCTCTATCCTAACTTGCACAGGAAGCAAGCTAGCCTAAACAGCACATCAAGCAAATACAAGCACAATAAAGCAAGCACACACACTATATGCAAACAAATGGGCTCATACAAGGCTAGGCTGTAGAAACAAGCCAACTGGAATGGGGTGTTTTTAGCTCTTAACCCTAACATTGAGAGTTAGGGTGAAGCAGATGAAATGGGAAGTGAGGGTAAGACCTCACAGCTCTTATCCCTGGCCTGGGAGAGCTTGACTCAAATAGAAAGTGCGGGAGTTCAGAATGTAGGAACTCTTCTCCACAAATGACTGACACAACAAGATCGTGGGTTCTTATTCACAATGCATCAACACCTGGTGTGAGCAAAGTGAATGACACAACTGAATAGCAGGGGATGGATTGCACATCCCTTTTATCTGCCAATTGCCTCTTAGGAGGTCTCTACCTGCTTGGCACAAAAATTAAACAACCACAAACATTGCCTCTTAAGGAGGGCTTCAGGCAGGTGCCTGCCAAAGTAACATGACAGGTCTTCCAGACTACATGAAGATCAAGGAATTATACCTCAGTGGTATGCCAACCACAAGCAAGCAAAGCAAAGTTCAAATGAACTTAAAGCAACTTAGGTACCTGTGGAAACAGCTAAACCAATCAGTACACAATCTAGACAAACAATCAACAGTCAATATCAAACAGACAACCCAATATGCAACACATAAGCCATAAACACAAGTGAATTGTCCTCAAAGCCTACAAAACAAACAAATGTTAGCCAACAACAATAAATGATCAAACTCAAGTGAAGGAGCAACATCAACCATGGAGATGTATATTTGAACCTGAAATCACAACTCAAATGTAAGTAACAAACCACTAGGTCAAAGCCTAGGGTCAAAAGTGAATCAAAAATCCAAAACATAAGCTCAAACTCAACATGAATCATATTTAAACCAATCAAGAACAAGTCCTAAAAAGGACCAAACCAAAATCATCATGCAAGTTCATGTAATAGGCAAGAGAAGTCAATGACCAATTCAAGGCATGCATTTGAACATTAAGAAAGAAAATTCCCAATCAAAATAGAAATGATTCAAATAATTCTGGAAATATTCATGAGCATTCAACACATCTAACATGATCATCATGCAAAATATCAGAAGCATTAGAGGTCATTTGGCATGGAAATCAAATTGCACAAGTAAGACAATCAAATGTGTGACACAAATTATCACACCATGTTAACACAAGCATAAAACAGAAATGGTAAATGAGAAAAATACCAAACCAAGCCTAAAACATCCAGCAATGTGCCTAGAATTAGCATGTAAAATTTCAAGTCCATTGGATTAAAAACAAGCATTTCATGATAGTTTGAACAAAGCAAGGTCATACAAGCACACATGATTAATCAACCTAGAACAAATAAAATTCCAGCCATGCACAACTTTCAAACTCATGATCATTAAAAACTAGACAAAACAAGGATCATTTTGCAAAAAATTGGGAGTGATTTGATGCATTTTTCAATTTGTTATGGATTTTACAAGTTGGATAAAAAATGAAATTCAAACATGTGAAGCATATATGGAAAATAGGAGGGAAAGCAAAAAATTATGAAGCCATTTGAAAAAGTGCATGCGGCCAGAATCGAACCGTGTGTGAAATCAAATGTGAGCGCGCTACATGAAACGCAAGCGTTTTGGTCAAGAACCCTAGCGCGCAGATTAGGATGGTTCAAACCGTCGCTATTTCCAGAAAACTGACGCAATTTTCCAGAAATTCCAGAAATGCATGCATCTTCATCTTCTTCATGATGAAGATGATGAATGTTCATCCACAATTTCCAAAATTTTCAGATTAGTCCAGAATTCAAAGATTTTTATATCATTAGCAAGATCTTGCAATGTAGAACACGGATCAACAAACATTTCATGCTAAATCATCATCAATTAACAGAATCGAGCAAAATAGTTTTCACACATAAAACTTCAATCACTCATATCTTGCTCAATAATACACCAATTCATGTGAAATTTGCATCAGAATCACCAGGAACACAAGATCTACAAGAATATAACAATGAATTTCAAAAATAAGAGGATCGAAAATTAACCTCTTGAAGAACAGAACCTTTGAACTGCAAGATCCACAACTTGTATTGATCCAAATTCACTCCACAATGCTTGCAATGATGTTTGATGAAGAAAAGGAGGCTTGAACACGTGTAGATCTAGCTTAAACTTGAATTTCCATTTTCAACTTCATGAGCTTCAACCACTTGATTCTTGCACGAATTCCACGAACCAACACTTGATTCACACTATAATCAACTCACTGATCATGAATCTCCAACAAAAAACAAGTGCTATGTTCAAGAAATTTGAATTTTGGTTTGAAGAAAGTTTTGGAGGGAGAGAGAATTTTGGATCTAGAAATGTGAATTGTGATTAACCTCCCCCAATTCTGTTATGATTAGAGTATTTATATCCTTTCCTAATCACTTTACTAATCCATAATTAACTTGGCTAATGAAAATGAGGTGTTTTGCAAATAATCAAAATTTGCATGGTGCATGTACTAAGTACACGTGAACACCCTTGGCTTGATCATTTTCACTTAAAATCCTTTTTTTAACTCAATGGCAATGGTAGAAAGTCCATACAATGCACCATTTTTGAATTTTGCAATTTCCCTCCAAAAAAGTCATGGATATGCAAGTGATTATATGATGAGATTTTATGCAATGTGATGGTTGGTTTGGAAACCTCATGACATGATAAGAACAATGCAAAAAGAACCACCAAATTTGGAGTTTTGGTTCAAAAGATATGGCCATTTGAAGTTCCAAGCACACTTTGCAATGATTTGATTATAACTCCTTAACCATTCATTAGAAATTCATGATCTTGGACTTTTTGGAAATGGGAAAGAAAGATCTTCAACTTTCATGTTGGACAAAACTTCATTTGAAGCTTCTTTGATGTTAGAAAGTTGAGTCGAAGCTGGTCCAAAAACTTGCCATTTTTGGAAACTTGAAATTACATGTCACTTTCCATTTTTGGAAACTTTTGATCTGGCTTCAAAATATTCAAGGTAGATGTTTGACATGTTGAATAACCTTCTTTGGGACATGAATGAAGTGTCTCAAACCATTTCTCCATCTCCTAGCCCTCAGTTGACTTGCAGTTGACTTTTACGGGCCTCAGATGACCTGATCATGCACTGGGGACTTTGAGCCTTCAACACTTGGCCAAATTGCATCAAAATGAACCTTGGGTCATGTAAGCTCTCTAGAATAACCATAGGGCCTTTATCTCATGGAAATGCCCTTGCTCCCTTGCACAGATGGATTCTCTTGATCAGTCTTGACTGATGAGATGTAACATGAGATGCAATGACAATGCAATGTTAATGTGATGTTAGTGACCTAAAAAATGAAATGAATGTACAAATGGGAGGTGAAAATTTGAGGTGCTACAAACAGCCCCATTCATCTTAGGTATGTAGGGAGAAGAGTTATGATGTGAAATCTTGAAGTCCTTGCAAAGAGCTTCCACCATATTATTTTTCAAGTTAGATCCATTATCAGTAATGATCTTACTTGGCACACCATACCGACATATAATCTGATTCTTGATAAACCTTACAACAACTTGCTTGGTTACATTTGCATACGATGCCACTTCAACCCACTTTATGAAGTAATCAATAGCCACCATAATGAAATGATGTTTGTTCGAAGCTCTGGGCTCAATCATACCAATCATATCAATTCCCCACATGGAGAAGGGCCATGGAGAGGAAATGACATTCAACAGTGTCGGAGGAACGTGAATCTTATCTGCATAAATTTGACACCTGTGGCATTTCTTCACAAACTTGCAACAGTCAGATTCCATTGTCGGCAAATAGTAACCTGCTCTCAACATCTTCTTAGCCATAGCATGTCCATTGGAATGGGTACCAAAGGAACCTTCATGGACTTTACGCATCAATAGCTATGCTTCGTGTCTATCCACACATCTGAGCAGAACCATATTGAAGTTTCTCTTGTAAAGCACATCACCATTCAGGTAGAAATTACAAGCTAATCTTCTCAAAATGTTCTTATCTTTCAAAGATTCCCCAGATGGGTAAATCTTACTTTGGAGGAAACATTTAATATCAAAATACCACGGCTTCTCATCTTTGACTTCTTCAACAGCAAACACATGAGCTAGCCTATCAAGACGCATCACAGTCGAATTGGGAACTTCATTCCAAAACTTCACCACAATCATTGAAGCTAACGTCGCAAGAGCATCTGCCATCCAGTTTTCATCTCGAGGGATATGATGAAATTCAACTTTTGTAAAGAAAGTTGAAATTCTCCTCGCATAATCTCTATATGGTATAAAATTGGGTTGATTTGTCTCCCACTCACCTTTGATCTGATTCACACCCAAAGTTGAGTGTCCATAGACGTCCAAATACTTGACTTTGAGATCAATGGCCTCTTCAAGCCCCATAACGCAAGCTTTATACTCAGCCATATTATTCGTACACTTGAAAGTCAATCTAGCTGTAAATGGAAAATGTGTGCCTTGAGGAGTAATAATCACTTCCTCAATGCCATTACCATACTGATTAACAGCTCCATCAAATACCATGCCCCAAAAGGAGCAAGGTTCTGGCCCTTCTTCAAGTAATGGTTCATCACAATCTTTCATTTTCAGGTACAAGATCTCTTCATCAGGGAAATCATACTGCACTGACTGGTAATCTTCAATCGGTTGGTGAGCCAAATGGTCAGCCAAGACACTACCTTTAATTTCTTTTTAAGATCGGTATTCAATATCACACTCAGATAATAACATCTGCCAACGGGAAATCCTCCCAGTTAAAGCAGGCTTCTCAAAAATATACTTGATTGGATCCATTTTGGATATCAACCAAGTAATATGATTCAACATATACTGACGTAGACGCTTGGCAACCCAAGCCAATGTGCAACAAGTTTTTCCAAGCATAGAATACCTAGTCTCATAGTCGGTGAACTTCTTACTGAGGTAGTAAATAGCATATTCTTTCTTTCCAGCTTCGTCTTGCTGACCTAGAACACAACCCATACTTTCTTCAAGCACAATCAAATACATGATCAAGGGTCTCCCTTCAACAGGTGGAGACAGAATGGAAGGCTGAAGCAGGTACTCTTTGATACTGTCAAAAGCTTTCTGGAAATCTTTGGTCCAATCACAAGACTGATCTTTCCGAAGAAGCTTGAATATAGGCGCACATGTGGCAGTCATATGCGAAATGAATCTTGAGATATAATTCAAACGGCCGAGAAAACCTATGACTTGCTATGAAGTTTTAGGCGCAGGGATCTCTCGTATTGCTTTGACCTTGGCAGGATCAACTTCAATACCCTTCTCGCTGACAATAAAGCCCAACAACTTACCAGAATGAACACCAAAAGTACATTTATTGGGATTCAACTGGAGTTTGTATTTCCTCAAACACTGGAATAACTTCAACAAATGTTCAACGTGCTCTTCTTCATCACTCGATTTGGCAATCATGTCATCGATATAAACTTCAACCTCTTTATGCATCATATCATGAAAAAGAGTGGTCATGGATCTCTAGTACGTTGCACCAACATTCTTTAAACTGAAAGGCATCACTCTATATCAGAATGTTCCCCAGGGTATAATGAATATGGTCTTCTCCATATCTTCGGGTGCCATCTTGATCTGATTATAACCAGAAAATCCATCCATAAACGAAAAGACTTTGAATTTAGTTGTATTATCTACCAACATGTCAATGTGTGGCAGAGGGAAATCATCTTTCAGACTAGCTTTGTTCAAATCTCTATAATCAACACACGTACGGACTTTTCCATCCTTCTTAGGAACAAGCACAATATTGGCCACCCATTGCGGATACTCAGCGGTAACAAGGAAACTGGCATCCATCTTCTTCTGCACTTCTTCTTTGATCTTTACTGCCATATCAGGATGAGTTCTCCTCAACTTCTCCTTGACTGGCGGGCATTATGGCTTCAACGACAATCTATGCTCTACAATCTCAGAATCCAAACCAGACATGTCTTGATAGTGTAACACCCTTCTAAATACCCCAAAATATTTAATTAAAAATATTAACATATGACAATCAGAGTAATTATGCCTCGAAGGGTGTCACACAATATTCATCAAAATATCCTGTCATGCTCATTTATTTAATCAAAATAGGGCACTTTTGCATAATTCGCAGCGGATAGAAAATCAATTCAATCATGTAATAACATGTACCACATTACATGTGAATTATTCAACAATCAACATCAAAATGATTAAAACATAGTCAAACATCCCCTCCCGATGTTACATCTACCAGAGCATGACCACTAAGGACGACACTAGACTCCAAGGACTAGCTTCTACTCAGTCACTGCTCGTTACCTGAAAACATAGTTGTAAGGGTGAGTTCCTCAATCAATATAATAAGCATTATACAACATTATGTAATGTTAAGTAAATACGCATTTATTCACCCTAACCAGACTACACACTCAGCAACTGCAGTATCAACTCAAACATCATACTCAACAATAACATATAGCATATGTATAATCTCAACCACACTCAACGTCAACAACACAACACACAACATTCAACACACATATAATACTGGAATACATCCATTCATATTATATGCCATACATTCATTATGCAATGAGACTCAACATATGCGGTACCGACTATTCTTGAACATACAGTTCAAGCTCACCGATCCCTCCAGATACGGCTACAGAGCTCACTAGTCCCACTCATTGAGATCTAATGACTCACTCACTAATTCCTCACCATGGGAATTAGCTACAGCCCTAAAGGCTAGACTATGCACACTAATCATCTAGCATGCAAACATCAACAACAATCCACAACGATTTACTCACTAATTCCTCACAATGGAAATTAGCTACAGCCCCACAGGCTATGCCATGCATGCTAATCACCTAGCAATGCAACAACAACAACAACAACTCAAGAATAGACATATGCTCACACTCTAAGCCATACGGCAGTCTATTCACAAATGTACACATAACTAATACATTCACAGCATCATGCATATCATCACACATCATTAATACATTTTATCACAAAAGCACATCACATCATGCTACAAAATCAAACACAGTATTAGAACACACTACTAACACCTACACTGCTCAAAGCAACGGGAAATGATCCCTACTACATCACACCTCGGCTAAGTTACCTCACTCAGCCTAACAACCAAAACTACACAACAATAGCACAGAAAATTCACAACTCTGGCCATACGCAATCATATAATCCCTGTTAATTATTTATAATACAATTACAGCGACTTACTAAGAGCCTCGCCACTCAACGTACTCAAAACTCACCAACATCAACTTCTGCACAGTACAGTTCGCGCCGCGCAGCAGGGTTCGCGCCGCGAACGGTGCGTTACAGAACTCCTCTGGATTTTGCCAGTTCGCGCCGCGAACGGGGCTTCGCGCCGCGAATCGCGCACGAACAGAACCCTCTGCTACAGAAACCAGATTTCCAGATCTGCAATGGCTTTCTCTATCACGAAACCTATCCGATCCAACCTTCTACAGTCCAAATTACACAAAATAATCGTCCATATCCTCTACACGAATCATATCCTATTCGCCTCCACCAATTCTAACCTTATCCCATCTAATTTCTACGAATCCCTTTCAATTATCATCCAATTTTATTCATCCAATATTTCACAATTCATCATGCATCAATCTAATCAGAGGTAAAACAATGGTAAATACTACCCATGACATATCATCACATAATACCCTTTAACCGATGATAAACCCCCCTTACCTGAGTTAATCCGGCAAATTCTGCAGCTTCAAGCTTTTCCTCTTCTCTTGCTCTGCCTTTTGCCCTTTCTCTCTTTCAGCCGCTTCTCTTTTCCTTTTCACGTGAAAACCCTTTTTCCAAAATTGGGACTTTTTCTAACTTCCAACTTTTATTCCAATAAAATAATAACCCAATAATTATTATTCCAAAATAATAATAATAATCCAACTTCCAAATTATTCAATTAAATTAATAAATAAAATATTAATTTAAATTAAATAATTATCTTATTTTAATTGGAGTGTTACAACTCTCCCCCACTAAAAGAGTTTTCGTCCTCGAAAACATACCTCAAGCGAACAACTCTGGATAAGACTCCTTCATCTGACTCTCAAGTTCCCAAGTCACATTGCCACCTGCTGGTCCTCCCCAAGCTACCTTCACTAAGGCAATCTCTTTACCC
Organism: Lathyrus oleraceus; assembly: GCF_024323335.1. Lineage (NCBI taxonomy): Eukaryota > Viridiplantae > Streptophyta > Magnoliopsida > Fabales > Fabaceae > Lathyrus > Lathyrus oleraceus. The sequence continues at coordinate 55,957,597 of NC_066585.1, forward strand.
CGCAACTGCTTCAACTCTCGATCTTCAATCCTCATAGGTGATGTTTCAACAGTCAGGTTATCTCTCACCTGTACATCATCTACTTGGACAACATGCGACGGATCATGAATGTACCTCCTCAACTGAGATACATGAAAAACATCATGCAAATTCGCAAGCGACGGCGGTAAAGCGACACGATAGGCTACCTCCCCTATCCTCTCCAAAATCTGATAAGGACCAATAAATCGAGGAGTCAACTTCTTCGACTTCAAGGCTCGACCAACACCAGTTATCGGAGTAACACGAAGAAACACATGATCTCCCTCTTGGAACTCAAGTGACTTTCTCCTCTTATCATGATAACTCTTCTGACGACTCTGAGCAATTCTCATCTTATCCTGAATCATCTTAATCTTTTCAGTAGTCTGTTGAACAATCTCTGGTCCAACCACAGCACTCTCACCGGACTCATACCAACATAAAGGTGTCCGACATCTCCTACCATACAAAGCTTCAAACGGTGCCATACCAATACTCGAATGAAAACTATTGTTGTAGGTAAACTCAACCAAAGGTAAATAACAATCCCAAGCACCTCCCTTTTCCAAAACACAAGCTCTCAAAAGATCCTCTAATGACTGAATCGTCCTCTCAGTCTGACCATCAGTCTGCGGATGATATGCAGAACTCAATCTCAACTTAGTTCCCAAAGCCTTCTGCAAACCTTCCCAAAACTTCGATGTAAATCTAGGATCTCTGTCCGAAACAATACTCGACGGGATACCATGTAGACTTACAATCTTCTCAATATACAATTCAGCTAACCTCTCCAACGGATAATCCATTCTGATCGGAATGAAATGAGCCGATTTTGTCAATCTATCCACAATCACCCAAATAGCCTCAAAATTCTTAACTGTTCTCGGTAAACCCGAAACAAAATCCATACTGATACTATCCCACTTCCACTCTGGAATAGCCAACGGTTGCATTAGCCCAGACGGCTTCTGATGCTCAATCTTTGACTTCTGACAAGTCAAACAGGAATAAACAAAACTCGCAATTTCTCTCTTCATTCCCGGCCACCAAAATAACTTTTTCAAATCATGATACATCTTCGTAGCTCCAGGATGAATACTCAAACCACTACGATGTCCTTCTTCAAGAATACTTTTCTTAAGCTCGGTAACATCCGGAATGCACACCCGATTACCAAATTTCAAAATACCATTCTCATCAACTCTGAATTCACCACCTTGACCTTGATTTACTAAAGTCAACTTATCAACCAAAAGCACATCGGATTTCTGACCCTCTCTGATCTCATCCAAAATACCACTTGTTAGTTTCAACATTCCCAATTTAACACTATTGTGAGTACTCTCACACACCAAACTCAAGTCTCTAAACTGCTCAATTAAATCCAATTCCTTGACCATTAACATAGACATATGCAATGATTTCCGACTCAAAGCATCGGCCACTACATTTGCTTTACCCGGATGGTAATTCAAACCAAAATCATAATCCTTCAAAAATTCTAACCATCTTCTCTGTCTCATATTCAGCTCTTTCTGATCAAACAAATACTTTAAACTCTTATGGTCGCTGAAGACTCCAAATCTTGACCCGTACAAATAATGCCTCCATAACTTAAGAACAAATACCACAGCTGCCAACTCTAAATCATGTGTCGGATAGTTCCTCTCATGAACCCTTAGCTGTCTCGAAGCATAAGCTATAACCTGCTTATTCTGCATCAACACACCACCTAAACCCAACAATGAAGCATCACAATAAACCTCAAATAATTCCGACGAACTCGGTAATATCAGAATAGGAGCAGTAGTTAACCTTCTCTTTAACTCTTGGAAACCTTCTTCACATCTTGAGTCCCAAACAAACGCTTGCCCCTTTCTAGTCAACATCGTCAACGGTAACGCCAACTTGGAAAATCCCTCAATGAACTTCCTATAATAACCAGCCAAACCAAGGAAACTTCGAATCTCAGCAACGGACTTCGGAGCTTCCCACTTAGATACCGCTTCTATCTTAGAAGGATCAACAGCAACCCCACCTCTTGAAATCACATGACCAAGAAAACTAACCTCTTCTAACCAAAATTCACACTTGGATAGTTTAGCAAATAACTTCTTTTCTCTTAGAACTCCCAAAACCACTCTCAAATGCTCAGCATGCTCTTCTTCAGATTTCGAATACACCAAAATGTCATCAATAAACACTACAACAAACTGATCTAGATACGGATGAAAAATCCTATTCATATACTCCATGAATACTCCAGGCGCATTAGTCACACCAAAAGGCATTACAGAATACTCATAATGTCCATACCTTGTTCTGAAAGCAGTCTTCTGAATATCCTCAGTCTTCACACGTATCTGATGATACCCAGATCTCAAATCTATTTTGCTGAACACACTTGCACCAACCAACTGGTCCATCAAATCATCAATCCTCGGTAACGGATACCGATTCTTGATCGTCACTTTATTCAGTTGCCTGTAGTCCACACACAACCTCATAGTACCTTCTTTCTTTTTAACCAATAACACTGGTGCACCCCACGGTGACACACTCGGACGAATAAACTTCTTATCCAACAGATCTTCCAATTGACTCTTCAATTCAGCTAACTCAACAGCAGACATACGATACGGAGCCATCGATATCGGTCTAGTACCAGGTACCAAATCAATCGAGAACTCAACTTCACGCTCTGGCGGTAATTCATTCACTTCTTCCGGAAACACCTCAGGAAAATCACACACCACAGCGAGATCGCCAATCACCAGTTTATCTTTAACTTCCAAAGTCGCTAACAGCATAAACAACTCCGCCCCATCTGCTACTTCCTCATTCACTTGCCTTGCTGATAGAAACAAACTCTTTCCTTCCTCAATCTCAGGAAAGATCACAGTCTTATCAAAACAATTGATATAAACTCGGTTAAACACCAACCAGTTCATACCCAGAATAACATCAATCTGCACTAGTGGAAGGCACACAAGGTCCATCCCAAAGTCTCTACCGAAAATACTCAAAGGACAATTTAAACAAACTGACGTAGTAGTCACTGAACCCTTCGCAGGAGTATCAATCACCATACTACCACGCATCTCAGATATCTCTAACTTAAGTTTCACAGCACAATCCAAAGATATAAAAGAATGAGTCGCACCTGTGTCAATAATAGCTACAAGAGGAAAGCCATTAATATAACACGTACCTCGGATCAAACGATCATCTGCAGAAGTCTCAGAACCCGATAAAGCAAAAACCTTGCCTCCCGACTGATTCTCTTTCTTCGGCTTAGGACACTGCGGACTGATATGACCCAACTCTCCACAGTTGAAACAAGTCACAGTCTTCAACCGGCACTCTGCAGCCAAATGACCACCTTTTCCACACTTGAAACACTTCATCTCAGCACTGGTACACTCATGAACACGATGTCCAGCCCGACCACATCTGTAACACTTAACAGGAGCACTAGAGTCTCCCCCACTATGCCTCTTCATCCCACTCTGTCTCTGAAAACCTTTGCCAGCTGCATACGGTTTTCCACGATCAATCTGATTCTTGCCTTTCCTATCAACCCTCTGCTGATAGCTCTCAGCTCTGGCCTTGGAATCCTGTTCAAAAATCCTGCAACAGTCAACCAGATCAGAAAACACTCTAATCCGTTGATATCCAATAGCCTGCTTGATCTCAGGACGCAACCCGTTCTCAAACTTCACACACTTTGAAAATTCCCCAGCAGCCTCAGCATAGGGAGTATAATACTTCGACAGCTCTGTGAACTTAGCAGCATACTCAGTAACAGTCCGGTTACCCTGCTTCAATTCCAAGAACTCTATCTCCTTCTTTCCTCTGACATCCTCGGGAAAGTACTTCCTCAGGAATCTCTCTCTGAACACATCCCAAGTGATCTCAGCATTCCCAGCAGATTCCAACTCAGTGCGGGTAGCAACCCACCAATCATCAGCTTCCTCTGACAGCATATGTGTACCGAACCTGACCTTCTGGTTATCAGCACACTTAGTTACTCGGAAGATCCTCTCAATCTCCTTCAACCACTTCTGAGCACCATCTGGGTCGTATGCTCCCTTGAACATTGGAGGATTGTTCTTTTGGAACTCACTCAACTGACGAGCAGCTCCCATTCCCACAACATTCGGATTCCCTCCAAGTACTCCAGCCAGCATACCCAGAGCCTCAGCAATCGCAGCATCATCTCTACCTCTTCCAGCCATCTCAATTCTGAAACCCAACAACTAAACAATAAGTACTGATAGGGTTACACAACACCTATCCCGTACAGGGGAAATAGAGTAATTACGACTCGATACGACCGACTATGCTCTGATACCACTAATGTAACACCCTTCTAAATACCCCAAAATATTTAATTAAAAATATTAACATATGACAATCAGAGTAATTATGCCCCGAAGGGTGTCACACAATATTCATCAAAATATCCTGTCATGCTCATTTATTTAATCAAAATAGGGCACTTTTGCATAATTCGCAGCGGATAGAAAATCAATTCAATCATGTAATAACATGTACCACATTACATGTGAATTATTCAACAATCAACATCAAAATGATTAAAACATAGTCAAACATCCCCTCCCGATGTTACATCTACCAGAGCATGACCACTAAGGACGACACTAGACTCCAAGGACTAGCTTCTACTCAGTCACTGCTCGTTACCTGAAAACATAGTTGTAAGGGTGAGTTCCTCAATCAATATAATAAGCATTATACAACATTATGTAATGTTAAGTAAATACGCATTTATTCACCCTAACCAGACTACACACTCAGCAACTGCAGTATCAACTCAAACATCATACTCAACAATAACATATAGCATATGTATAATCTCAACCACACTCAACGTCAACAACACAACACACAACATTCAACACACATATAATACTGGAATACATCCATTCATATTATATGCCATACATTCATTATGCAATGAGACTCAACATATGCGGTACCGACTATTCTTGAACATACAGTTCAAGCTCACCGATCCCTCCAGATACGGCTACAGAGCTCACTAGTCCCACTCATTGAGATCTAATGACTCACTCACTAATTCCTCACCATGGGAATTAGCTACAGCCCTAAAGGCTAGACTATGCACACTAATCATCTAGCATGCAAACATCAACAACAATCCACAACGATTTACTCACTAATTCCTCACAATGGAAATTAGCTACAGCCCCACAGGCTATGCCATGCATGCTAATCACCTAGCAATGCAACAACAACAACAACAACTCAAGAATAGACATATGCTCACACTCTAAGCCATACGGCAGTCTATTCACAAATGTACACATAACTAATACATTCACAGCATCATGCATATCATCACACATCATTAATACATTTTATCACAGAAGCACATCACATCATGCTACAAAATCAAACACAGTATTAGAACACTCTACTAACACCTACACTGCTCAAAGCAACGGGAAATGATCCCTACTACATCACACCTCGGCTAAGTTACCTCACTCAGCCTAACAACCAAAACTACACAACAATAGCACAGAAAATTCACAACTCTGGCCATACGCAATCATATAATCCCTGTTAATTATTTATAATACAATTACAGCGACTTACTAAGAGCCTCGCCACTCAACGTACTCAAAACTCACCAACATCAACTTCTGCACAGTACAGTTCGCGCCGCGCAGCAGGGTTCGCGCCGCGAACGGTGCGTTACAGAACTCCTCTGGATTTTGCCAGTTCGCGCCGCGAACGGGGCTTCGCGCCGCGAATCGCGCACGAACAGAACCCTCTGCTACAGAAACCAGATTTCCAGATCTGCAATGGCTTTCTCTATCACGAAACCTATCCGATCCAACCTTCTATAGTCCAAATTACACAAAATAATCGTCCATATCCTCTACACGAATCATATCCTATTCGCCTCCACCAATTCTAACCTTATCCCATCTAATTTCTACGAATCCCTTTCAATTATCATCCAATTTTATTCATCCAATATTTCACAATTCATCATGCATCAATCTAATCAGAGGTAAAACAATGGTAAATACTACCCATGACATATCATCACATAATACCCTTTAACCGATGATAAACCCCCCTTACCTGAGTTAATCCGGCAAATTCTGCAGCTTCAAGCTTTTCCTCTTCTCTTGCTCTGCCTTTTGCCCTTTCTCTCTTTCAGCCGCTTCTCTTTTCCTTTTCACGTGAAAACCCTTTTTCCAAAATTGGGACTTTTTCTAACTTCCAACTTTTATTCCAATAAAATAATAACCCAATAATTATTATTCCAAAATAATAATAATAATCCAACTTCCAAATTATTCAATTAAATTAATAAATAAAATATTAATTTAAATTAAATAATTATCTTATTTTAATTGGAGTGTTACAGATAGGACCAAGCAAACACAACTTAATACTCGCAGAGAAGATCAATCAACCTCTTCTTAACCTCTGGACACAGTTGAGATCCAATCTTGACTTCCTTCACATCATCTTCGGAACCCAGGTTGACTAGCTCAATCTGCTCTTCGAACGGCTGAATGGCTTTTTCCTTATGCTCAAGTAGACGAGATAGTTCATCAAATATTTCTTCATCAATCTCTTCCTCAACCTCAAACACAGGGAACTCAAAGTTTGGAGAGGGAGTAGGATCATTGTATTCAAAAAACCAACCTGCATAATGATTTGATATTTTGATTTTAGAGAACTGAATTGTGATTAAATATTATGCAGATGGACAGTAATTATTTATTTATGTTTTTTGTGATTACCATTTTCAGAAAAGCAAAAAGTAAAAATAAAAGCTCATAGATATGGATGAATAGAATTGCATTTTATTGATGAAAATTTGAAAATGTCCAACAATGATCACTTCTCCCTTAGGCATAGGAGAAGGATTTTTCTTAAAAATAATGAAAAAAAAAGCAAGTTACTTAAAACGATGGATAATAATAGGAACACCAACAGCAACCCAATTGTTGCAAGTATTGTCATGCGTCACAAAGTTGGCGCAGTCTTCAACTTCATTGCCTTCGATCACAGCAGCTGGGTGTTGTTCATTACCATGGATGAACCCTCCGCTACGGAAACTCGGTTGCACTTCTTCAGCTTAGACATTAGGCGGCCCTTGCTGAAATCCCAATCCGGCTTGGTTCTTGTTCTCGGAGACCTCTACCATACGGCCCCATTGATCTGTGTTGCCTGCTTCAATATCTCTCTGAGCATCCTTGAAAGAAGACATGGATGCCCTAGTTTTCTTTACCTCGGCAATAGACAAGGCTTGGAATGGAGTTCCTACCTCTTCCTCAACTTCAACATATGAAAAGGACGATAGATGGCTCACCAAAAGCGCTTTCTCTCCACCCACAATGACAAGCTTGCCATTCGTCACAAATTTCCATTTCTAGTGCATAGTGGATGTTACAACCCAGCTTCATGGATCCATGGCCTTCCCAATAAATCGTTATAGGCCGGGTGGATATCCATTACTTGAAAAGTAATTTGAAAATCACTCGGACCTATCTTCACCAGAAGGTCCACTTCTCCAATGACGGTCTTGCGAGAACCATCAAAAGCTTTGACAATCACGCCACTATACCTCAAAGGGGCTCCTTGATAGGATAACCTTGATAGAGACGATTTGGGGAGTACATTCAGAGAGGAACCGGTATCAACCAACACATTTGACAATGCATCTTCCTTGCAATTCATCGATATATGCAGTGCCAGGTTGTGATTTCTGCCTTCCTCGGGAAGTTCTTCATCACAAAATCTCAAGTTGTTGCAGAAAGTAATGTTAGCCACAATGTGGTCAAACTGCTCCACAGTTACATCATGCTCGACGTAGGCTTTTTTCAACACTCTTTGCAATGCTTCTCTGTGCGCTTCTGAATTCATCAGCAAAGACAACACTGAAATCTTCAAAGGAGTTTGGAGCAGCTACTCCACCACATTAAACTCGCTCTTCTTAATTAATCTCAATACCTCATCATCATCATCAGGCTTCAATTTGCTAGGTTCACCAGACTGACACATTGGAGCACTAACTGAGCTTACTGCAGGTATATCAACCTTCTTACCAACTAAAACATCTTCTACATCCTTCAAGAAAATGGGACCAAAAACATGACCGCTACGGGTCACCTTCGCAATATCTACAATATTCACAATAGAATTGGTCATAGGCAACGGAACCTCTTGACCATTCTTCACCATTGTAGCATTATACTGGTATGGAACAGCTCTATCAGATGCATACGGGATGGGGCATACTAACCGTATCACTAATGGCGATACCGATCTATTGACGTTGTTACTACTGCTGCTATCAAACTGAATTACTACCCGCTCCTGGGTCTTAAATACAGGAACAATCATATTCACATCATCTATATCCCTAGACTGTTGAATCTGGATTACATTCTCATCCATCAACTTCTGGATATCTCTCTTGACTATCAAACATCCACGGGGGTTTACACTACAAATTGCACAACCATCATGGTCGTGCTCACAATCACTAATGGTACACAAGGTCTTATGCATCTCTACCAAGGACCTACGAATACGTCGCACATCGAAGACTTGGAAATTTCTTGGACAACCATCTACCATATTAATAAAGGAATTACCATGAGCGGGCAATGTGTTAGCATTTACATTCGGTGCATGGTCCTCAAAGGACACCATCCCACTTTTTACAAGCTTCTAGACCTCGTACTTCAACGGGTAACAGTTCTCGATATCATGGCCGGGAGCTCCTAGATGAAAGACACAGCGGAGTTCGGGCTTATACCACAACGGAACTGGTTCTGGAATTTGAGGTGGATTTCTTGGCTGGAGTAGGTTCTTGAGAACCAAAGACGAGTAGAGTTCAGCGTATGACATAGGAATAGGGTTAAAAGAGACCTTCTTCCTCTCGAAGTTTTGTTGTTGTTGATTATTGTTGTTGTTGTAGTTGTTGGTTCTTTGTTGCGGTTGTTGTTGAAGTTACTGTTGAACTAGCACTGATTGATTATTTGTAAATACCGGAATAACTTATGAAACTTTATGTTGATGCTGACGTGGTTGCGGATTTCTTTTGACATGAGGCCTCCTCTTCCTCCCTACTGATACTGCATTGGTTTCCCCTTCTTTCTTTCTGGAAAAACCACTTACATGCTTCTTACTAGATGACACCTCTTATTTAGACAATCGTCCCTCTCAGACTCCTTCCTCTAATCCCATCCCCATGTTTACCATCTCGGTAAAGTCACTGGGGGAACTGACAATCATTCATTTGTAATAAAACAAACTCAGGGTCTTAAGAAAAATCTTGGTCATCTCTTTCTCTTCCAACGGAGCAAGCTCTCTCCACCTTTGAGCAAACTCTTTGAATGTCTCTTTGTCCTTCTGAAACATAGACCTCGGTTGGTCTCTATCAGGCACCATGTCCACATTGTACTTATACTGCTTCACAAAAGCTTCACCCAAATTATTGAACGTGTGAATACTTGCACTGTCTAGCCCCATGTACCATCTCAAAGCGGCACCAGTCAGACTGCCTTGGAAGTAGTGAATCAATAACTGATCATTATCAGTTTGAGTTGACATTTTCCTGGCATACATGACAAGGTGACTAAGCGGACAGGTATTTCTGATCGTATCGATTTGCAAGTGCACGAATTACGTTAAAGTAATATAAAAGAATATCGATCCCACAGAGATCAATCGTCAATCTAGTGATTACTATCGTTACGGTGTTTATCTAAGGCGGTATAAAAGAGATATTGGGTTTGCAAAACAACGGTAAATAATATATTCAGGTAAAGACAAGTTGAATGTAATTCACGTCAGTTAAGTGATGTTTCGATTGTCTAAGTAGAACTACTTATGAGGCAATATTTTCTACTCTTGAAAAGAATCCATTTAACAGGAAATGCCGCTTTCGCGTATTCAGAACCGAGTTTACCCTTAAATTGAGGCCTTTTATTGTCACTTATAAAAGGTGCGCAGAACGCTAAAGTAGTAAACCTATTTTTAAGAAATGAGACTCGTAAACTTAGTTGAAAAGTGATTTTAATTTGGAAAGTTTACCCAAGGAGTTTCCTGATTTTAAATCTATCAACGCGTCCGAAAACAGTTTCAAAAATAGTTTTTCCTTAAAGTGATAAAAATTCCTAGTTATTAAGCCAGGGTGCTTTCGCACTCCTCGAATAGTTAAAACTAACCAAGTCTGTTTTAGAAAACTCAAGTTAAAAATCAAAACAGCCTTTTAAGTATTTCTACAGATTTCAATATGTGAAAGATTACTTTAACCGCGATCCTTATATTCTAACCTTTAAAAGATTTAGCCAGACATGGTAACACAAACGAACACAACGGTGTTAATCATGATGAAAAGTTTGTTTTAGAATGTGAGGCGTAGAGAGCGAGTAAAGTGCGTAAAGTAAATAAAGTAAGGCGAGTGCGGAAAATAAATAAAGTAAAGCGAGTGCGGAAAATAAATAAAGTAAAGCGAGTGCGGAAAATAAATAAAATAAAAGCGATGTGGGAAATAAATAAAATAAAAGCGATGTGGGAAATAAATAAATAAAGTCGGTGCGGAAAATAAATAAATTAAAGCTAGTGCGGGAAAATAAATAAAATAAAAGCGATGCAAGAAATAAATAAAATAAATAAGAACCTGCTCCAAACGGAGGCTTCGATTCTGGTACAAAAATAAACCTCCGACTCCTGAAGCTAAAGACGACAGTAACTCGAAGTGACCCAACTCAATCTCACAAAGGTGCGATAACCCCCCGATGTGACGGATTATCGCTATTACAAATGATAAATATATGCTTAGTGTTGTAAAACTAAGTTGGATGATTAGAAAACAAAATGGAATGAGCTATTTATAGAGGTTTCCAGCAGCTTGTAAAGACCATGGTGCCCTCCAACTTCCCCTTAGTGGGAACGTGACTTCCAAAGGTGGCGCCCGCCATCCCTTCATGGTGCTCGCCATGTGTGTAAATGGGGTGGATCATGGGAACGTGGCGGTTACATCCTAGTTGAGGGCTGATGACTCATGGATTTCCCTATAACGGTCGCCATGTGCAACGCCGTGTGTGTAATTTCGCCAAAAAACCCTAATTTTAGGTCTTTTTGCTTCGTTTCTTCCAAAAGAGTCTGAAAGTGCTAAATGTCTGAAAACAAGAGAAAAGAGAGCATAATACAAACAAAACGATAATAAAGTCCTAATAAACATGTGTAATCCGAGTCAAAAACACAGTGTAATTCAGTGTGATCAAATTCTCCCACACTTAAACATTTGCTTGTCCTCAAGCAAAACTCTTTATAATTTATGCAAGAAAATCAGTATCAACTAGAGTTAATTCGAGGCAAAAAGTCTTACGAGTTCATTCAAGGAATGTATCGATAGGTACTAACGAATCAAACTAAGGATGTTGTAGTGACACTTCCCGCAATTGCGGTCGTAGGCTTCGTTCCTCTACAAATCAATCCACATTACCCCACCATACCTAAGCCTTCTTTTTTGTTTTCTTAAAGTCTTTTCATTCAGGTGCAATCACATTAAGCTTGTTATCCGTACATACTCATAGTAAAGCGACCGGTTAGTGATTATGATCTTAAGCATGGGGCTCTGGTACATAAGTTGGTGTAACCCTTTTATTCAACCTAATTTACAGTTGTAGGGGATTGGATTGTAATCCACCCTACCAAGTTCAGCACCAGATACCTCTGAACCAACAAGCAAATAGGCTTATTTTTTTATTTTTCTAAGCATGGGGATCTGGTACATAAGTTGGTGTAACCCTTTTATTCAACCTAATTTGCAGTTGCGGGGGATTGGATCGTAATCCACCCTACCAAGTTCAGCACCAGATACCTCTGAACCAACAAACAAATAGGCTATTATTATTTATTCTTTTTATTTTACTTCTGCATGTTCCGCATATGTTTTTGTTGGGTTAAATGACCGTGTGAGAGTCACCTAGCCCGGATTTTCATGTGATTTGAGAACAAAGCAGGAATTTTTGTGATCATTCACTTATTTTCATCGATCCTCTACGTAAAGCATTCTTAAGTCGGAGCTGACTGCTAGGATAAACTACTTAAGGACTTATTTGGAACAAAAACTGGGGCTACAGCATATGGGGTATCGGGATTGACTCTTATAATCATGAAGCCTAAGGTGTTAACACAATACGGATTTTTAGAAAAAGTTTTCCCAATTCTTTTACATCCTATTATAAACTTGTCTTATAGCCTGAATGTTCAAGATGTACTGTTTTCTTAGCTAAAAGTAAAGGAAAACGGTAAAAAGCGATAAAAATAAAGGAAAGCGATAAAAAGCAATAAAAATAACGGAAAGCAATAAAAATAAAGGAAAGATGAAAAGCGATAAAATCTCCTTCCACACTTAAATCGAACATTGTCCTTAATGTTTTGATATGAGATAGGGCAGGAGTAACCTGGAAGAGAGAGAGAGAGAGAGAGAGAGAGAGAGAGAGAGAGAGAGAAAGAGAGAGAGAGAGAGAGAGAGAGAGAGAGAGAGCTAGGGGTGAGCACCGGTACCGTCACCATCACGCCCTGGTCAGGATGCTTGGGTCGATGACGTCTGGTTCGAGTACTAAATCCTTCCTGCAGCTGCTGAGAGCGACCTAGGAGAGATCCTTGGGTGGCCTCGATGAGAGCGAAGTGATGCTCATTAGCTTGTCGCTGGCTTTGCTGCTCATTAGTGATCGCAAGCAAGGACTCAGTGACAGTCCGATGTGCTTTCTCACTACGCTGCTGGGAAGCTACCATAAAACTCATATTATCTGACAGTTGTTGGTTTATGGTGTTCAGAAGGATGTCATGCCTTTCCTCACGAGCCAGGTGCTCGCGCCACATCTCCTCGGTGATGTAGAAACTGGGAGTGGTACCTGCAAAAGGGTTAGAGGAAGAAGGTGCGGTGTGTGCAGGTGATGCATCAAGAATATCATGAGCAGGTGACTGGTCGCGCCGGTCATACTCATCATCGGTCCCTTGCCCATCGCCATAGGAACGTTAGGTGGCAAAGGACCGATAAAGGGTGGAGCATCAAGATCGTATGTTCAGTTCCTCGCATGTCGCACATCCGTACGCTGAGAGCAAGGTAGGACAATACTGGGTACAGCTGCACCATGTATCATGAGGTAGAAACCACCTTCTCGCCACACCTTGAATAATTTCATATCTTTCAAAAACTTCAAGTTAATGGTGCGGTGAGGGAGTGGTTCCAAAGTGGCTAACTCAGCGTGTAGATTCAACGCTCTAGCAATGGAGGTAATCAAACCACCGAAAGAGATGGTTCCTCCTTTTTTAAGGATGGCAGACATATGGGCCAACATGAAAGGAACAGGATTGAGTCTGCGATTAGTGAGGCAACCCTGTAAAAATAGCAATTCTCGAGCATTTACTTTGTTAGAATTTTCCCGGCTAAATATAGTACATGCCAAAAGGCATCTAAAAATATGTATGGTCGGGTTATGGATATTAGAAGCCAAAATTCCTTTAAAGGAAGTGACATTTATATTAGATAATCTGTTCCAAAAAGTAAATGCCTCGAGTGCCCATTCAGTATCTAAGGGCATCTCACAAATAGCACCATCACCATAAGGCATTCCGAGCAAACCCGCTAAAGCATTGGTAGTGTACTCGTATTCTACATTAAACATTCTAAAATAAACGGTACCTACCGTCCTAGCAGTGCCAGGATGGACAGTGTAAATTATGGAACTTAAAATTCCCTAGTGAGCCTATCGTAGGTGGGCGCTTTACTAGCAAAAATATCGTGTAATCCTAAATTATCAAGCATGTGGAAAACATTATGGTATGTTCCTAGAGTGTACAAACAGTCTTCGTCGACATACCTGGTAGCGAGGATCTCCCGAGTTTGCAATCTTTGCAAAATCTTGATTTGTCGCTCACCGGGCTTTCCTCCACGAAGAGTGATGTTGTTAAACTCCATTCCGGCCATTAATGGTGGTTGTAGAGAAAAATGAGTATTTATAGAAAAGAAATTAAAAAATGAAATTTAATGGATTTTGGTGGAGAGTTGGAGAAGTGAAGTGGGGGAATTGTAATGGCTTGTAGTGAGAAGAAGAAACTTTGAATTTTTTTTATGAATTTTGGTGGAGTTGGGAGAAGGAGAGAATGGGTTTGGAGAGGTTGAAGAAGGTATAAATAGTGGAAAAGGAAAATCTGATCGTTACGTCATGGCGCCCGCCATGAAGCTTATGGCGCCCGCCATGTCTTCAGATTTGGTTTGGGTCGGCTATGTTGTTTGCTTCTTGGGCCTCAATCCTCTCGTCTTCATTTTTGTAATGGGGTGTATATAGCTATCCACGAATGCTGTTTTTTTGTTTTTGATTTTAAGCTTGATAAAATAAAATAAAATGAAATAAAATAAAACAAAATAGAGTAAAACAACACAAAATAAGATAAAACAAAATAAAATAATGGACATAAAAACATAATAATTAATATAATGCATATATATATATATATATATATATATATATATATATATATATATATATATATATATATATATATATATATATATATATATATATGTATATCAAGAGTCAATAATAATTCACGAGTCCAGAGATCTTAGGAAAAATAAAGCAAGCATAATGTCAAAGGAAACGATAAAAATAGGCATGAATAATAAGTAACGGAAAAATAGGGAAATTCAAACGGTATTTCTCGGTCCATGATGGCATCAATGCTCAGGGTATAGTGGAGTCTCCTCGACTTCGTAGCCTCGAAGCTCTGTGATCTGGCGTCGGAGATCGGCGATCTCATCATGCAGCATATCAGTCTCGGTGTCGTGTGAGGCAACTGATACCTCGACCTACAGAGCAATGTCAGCAAGCTCCTGGAGAAGCTCAGTTATCTCCATGCGAAGCTTAACTAATTCGGACCGCATGCTCGGAGTCTGGAGATTCAGATTGTTGGTACAGACTTTGATTCTGATCGATGCAATCTTCGGCGCATCTACTGTCTCTCCTTGGCCTTCTATGGCGTAGGCCCAATTGGCCTGATCAATAACACAAGTCACCTGAGGGTCAGGTAAAGTGAAGTAGTGAATGGTCTCACCCTCAATTAACAGCCTGTATTGATCCGGATGGAAAGAAGATCTCATCATGAGGCCACAGTCCAGACAGAAATCAATATCCATCAAGGTGTAGTTGCAATAAGACGTCAGGTGAGATAGTCTTCTATCGAGTCCCAGGGCTGAGGCTATGTGAGTCATTGTGCTTCCAACATGTATGGGGCTCACAGCAGAGCAAGCATTAAGGTATAGGCTCTCGATCAAGAAAGCTCCATAGTCTATCGGGCGTGACTGAGTGGTACAGTACATGAAGAAGATCTCTTCAGCACTCACATGCGTATCAGGGTCACTCTTCCCCAGGAAGGTGTGGACAATGATCATCTGGAAGTATCAGAAAGTAGGGTTGTGAATCTTGTTGGAGAGATCTGGGTTGAAGGGTTAGGACTACCTCCACACGTGATATGCTCCATAACTTCTCGACGTCTCGGCTCAGAAAGTAGCTCATGGGGAGCTCAGATGAAGCATCATAGGCAGTCTGAAAACCAAGCAAGTCGCCGAAATGCTTGTGGTTGAAGGTGTATTCTGCCCCAAACAACCTAAAGTTAATGTATCCTCCATCACTGGTATGACCAACATAAGGCTCGTAGATAAGCGAGCTCAGGAACTCCAAAGTCAGGTTCGTGTAAGTCACGTGCATAGCATCTGTATATTCATCCCACTGTAACTGATTACACAAGTGACTGACACTACGCTCAATGCCTAATTCCTCCATACATCTCGAGTCGGGATATCTGGTGGGCAGTATTGGGCGCTGTGAAAGCATGGCGTAGCGCTGCTCTTGAACTGGGTCACGAAAGATTACTGGTATAGTGTCAATATTCTCCATTCCTGAAAGGTTAGATTAGAAACAGAGGACACCTGAAATCACAAATATTATAACTGTTAGTCTCCACATAAATATACATATATATATAAAACAAATAAAAATATAAATTGAAAATAGTAAAAATAAAGGAAAAGAAGTCATGGGTTGCCTCTCATGCAGCGCCTGTTTAACGTCATTAGCTTGACGATTCGAACTTTATATGTTAGAGGTAGGAACTAGAGGGTCGGTCAGAGTTTGGTCATGACATTCTGTGTGTATGTCACCTCCTTGGTATTGCTTCAGTCTTTGTCCATTTACCACGAACGGATTACATGAGTTATTTTGGATTTCAACTTCTCCGGATTTAACGATTTTGGACATTTCAAAGGGGTCTGTCCATCTCGAATGCAGCTTACCTGGAAAAAGACGTAATCTCGAATTGAAGAGGAGAACAGGGTCTCCTATATTAAATTCCTTTTTCACGATCCTTTTGTCGTGCCAAGCTTTGGTTCTCTCTTTGTATATAACGGCATTCTCGTAAGCGTTCTGGCGAAGTTCCTCCAATTTGTAAATATCAAGGATTCGCTTCTTGCCAGATGCTAGGTAATCCAAATTTAGGGTCTTGATGGCTCAATATGCCTTGTGCTTGAGTTCAAAAGGTAAGTGGCATGACTTCCCGTAGACCAACTGGTACAGTGTAGTTCCAATAGGGGTTTTGTAAGCAGTTCTGTAAGCCCACAGTGCTTCTGTTAGCTTTTCAGACCAATCTTTTATAGATATTGATACAGTTCTCTCCAAGATCTGCTTAATCTCTCTGTTAGATACTTCCACTTGACCATTAGTCTGGGGTGATATGGTGTTGCTACTCTGTGTTTTACTCCATATTTCCTTAAGAGTTTATTAAATATCCTGGATATAAAATGTGATCCACCATCACTTATGACAAGTCGTGGCACTCCAAATCTGAGAAAGACATTATTCTTGAACATCTTAATGTGGGTGCGGCGATAGCTTCTATCCACTTGGACACATAGTCAACTGCTACCAAAATGTACTTATTTCCCAATGAAGATGGAAAAGGTCCCATGAAATCAATACCCTAAACGTCAAATGGTTCTACTTCTTGAATGATCTTCAAAGGCATTTCATCATGTCTTGAGATGTTTCCAGCGCGCTGGCACCGGTCACTGATAACACTGAAATTTACCGTATTTTCGACTCCGATTTCACATGCATTCTAGTTGTTTTATTGTTATTTTGTTGTGTTATTGCTATGTTTTCCTTTGTTTTCAGGTTTTTACTTTAATCGGAGCCCCGATCGAGAAAAGGAGTGAAAAAGAGCTAAAAACCCTAAAAATCAGCATTTTGTACTTGTGGCCTACCCCATGGCTGGCGCCATAGACCCTGCCATTACGTGTCAAAGCTCAACTTCCCTCAACTGCCATGTTCCCCACTAATTCCACTAAGGCACCTCAGATTGGCCTTGTGGCGGGCGCCATGGGCTTGTGGTGAGCGCCACAAGAGGAAAAGTTTTCCCTTCCATTTTCAAGTTGAAGGGCATCCTTGTCATTTCCATCTTTTTACTTGCTTATAAATAGAAACTCGAAATCACTTTTACAATCATCCAAACTTAGAGCAGAGGCAAACTCAGAGCAACTTTGTTTCACTTAGGCATATATTCAGTATTATAAAGTGGTAATCGCTTCGCATTGGAGTGTTACCACAATTGTGTAATCAAGTCTGTGATAGAGTCTGTAATCCAGTTTGGAGCACTTTGGAAGGAAGTTAATCCTGCCGCCATTTTCATTTCCGCTTTGCAATTTATTCAACCCTCCGATTTGAGCAGGTTTTTATTACTTGTCTTTATCTTATTTATTTTCCCGCACTCGCTTTACTTTTGTTTATTTCTCGCACTCGCTTTACTTTATTTATTTCCCGCACTCGCTTTACTTTTGTTTATTTCCTCGCACTCGCTTTACTTTTGTTTATTTTCTCGCACTCGCTTTAAATTATTTATTTCCTCTCACTCGCTTTAAATTATTTATTTTCCGCACCCGCTTTAAATTATTTATTTCCTCGCACTCGCTTTAAATTATTTATTTTCCGCACTCGCACTACTTTTATTTATTTTAATGCACTTTTACTTTACCATGTCTAACTAAATTTATAAGGTTAGAATGTAAGGATCGTAATTGAACTGATAATCCGTACAATTGTTCGTAGAAACACTTAAGGGCTATTTTAACTTTCAACTTAAGTTTTCCCGCACTTCAATTCCGTTGGGTAAGATCGAAAGCCGTCCAACGTCTTTTTAAACTTAATTGTTTTTAACTATTTCAAAAACAGCGAAAGCGCTTTGTTTAGTTCATTAGGAGTTTTTAACTTAAGAAGAAAAGAGATTTTAAAACTATTTTCAGACGCGTTTATAAGTTTAGAGTCTGGTTCGTGAGAACCTCTTTTGGTTAAGAAATTCAGGTTATAATACTTTTCAACTTAGTCAAGATACTATATTTCTTTAAAATAGGTTTACTACTCTAACGCAATGTGCGTCTTTTTATAAGTGACAATAAGAGGGTTTTATTAGGGAGTACAACTCGGTTCTGAATACGCGAAAGCGATAGTTCCTGTTAAATTAGTTCTTTTCAAAGTAGGAAACACTGCCCATAAGTAGCTCTATTAGCAAGTACTTGGATTATTAATTAATTACGTGAATTACATTTGACCCTGTCTTTATTAATTAAACTTTATTCAGCACTTTACTTTTCATTGCATACTCTAAAAACACCTATTTTAATCGCCTTGGATAAACACCAAAACAACAGATAACGATAGATTGACACTTGGTCTCTGTGGATTCGACAATCTTTTATATTACTCTGACGCGTCTGTACACTTGCGAAAAGCACGCATCAAGTTTTTGGTGTCGTTGTCGGGGACCAATTTCGTCAAATTTCATTTCCCTATTGTTATATCGTTTAGACTTAGGCTGTTTCCCTCCGGTCAATGCAAAGAACTCGCAGCACCGGAAGTTTAAGCTTAGTATACCCTCTGGCAGAACCTGAACGTTATGCTCGCGCACGTTTATTCTTTCATAGAATTAAGAGAGCTATGGCCGAAGATCAAAACCAAAGACCTCTTAAGGACTTCGCTCAACCATCTAGTGAAGAACCTAGTTCTAGTATAGTAAACCCAACCATCCCAGCTAATAATTTTGAACTTAAACCATCCCTGTTGCAACTAGTGCAACAGAGACAATTCGCAGGTCTCGCTACTGAGAACCCAAACCAACATTTAAAAATATTTCTTCAATTAGCAGACACTTTTAAAACCAATGGAGCTTCTCCGGAGGCAATACGTTTAAGATTATTCCCTTTTTCCCTCAGAGATAAAGCCCTATCATGGTTAGATTCCCTTCCACCCAATTCCATTACGACTTGGGATAACCTTAGAAGAGTTTTTCTTGCTAGATATTTTCCCCCGAGTAAAACCGCCGTTCTTCGAAACCATATAACTAGATTTACCCAAAACCAACGAGAATCGTTGTTCGAAGCTTGAGAGAGATATAAAGAGTTGTTACGAGCATGCCCACATCATGGTTTAGAAAATTGGTTAATCATTCAAACCTTCTATAATGGACTTCATTATAACACAAAGATGATCATCGATGCTGCCGCAGGCGGTGCTCTGATGAACAAACCTTATCCTGAAGCTAGTTCCCTCATCGAAGATATGGCTCAAAACCATCAATCATGGGGAGTCGAACGAGCGACAGTTGAGAAGAAGGAAGCCCAAGGAGGAGTGCATGAACTAAGCTCTATAGACATGATGCAAGCTCAAATGGACGCATTAGCCCTTAAAGTCGAGCATATGTGCATAAACCCGAATACTGTAGCCGCAGTTTCGTCGGATTGTGAGATATGTGGAACCAAAGGACACCAATCTGCAGAATGTAGTCTATTAAACGAAACCCACTATGAGCAACTGAACTACACCCAAGGGAACCCATACTCGAATACCTATAACCCTGGATGGAGGAATCACCCGAACTTCTCCTATAAAAATAATAACCCTATTCAAAATAATGCACCTCCGAGACCTATTTATCAAGCCCCTAGATCAAATCAACCTATGCAACCTGTACCATCAAAGTCGAGCCTTGAGAAAATTATGGAAAATTTTATCACCGCTCAAACCCAACAAAACAAGGAGTTCATGAACCAAAACATTCATGTTAACGAATTGACTACTTAGTTAGGAACCAAGGTTGACCAAATAGTTACTCATACCAAGATGCTTGAAACCCAGATCTCTCAGGTATCTTTAAACCAAGCCCCTCAGACTACTCCTGGAGGACAATTCCCTGGACAACCTCAACAAAATCTGAGAGGACAAGCCAATGCCATTACCCTACGAACTGGGAACGCTTATGATGAGCCACCAAACCCTAGATTGAGTGAACCCGAAACTTCTAAGGAATGTACCAAGCCCCCGGACGGAGTAAAGGAACCAGAGGAACCTGAAAACCAGGAAGGTCGAGAAAAAGGAGAAGAACCTAAAGATAAAACTTATGTACCACCCCCGCCATATACACCACCTATACCATATCCGCAAAGACTCAAACAAACCCAGATCAATAAACAGTATCAAAAATTTATTAAAGTTATAGAAAAACTTCATGTAGAAATCCCTTTCACAAAAGCCATCACCCAAATACCTTCTTATGCAAAGTTTCTCAAAGACATCCTTACCAACAAACGTAGACTTGACGATCCGAAGCCTTTGGAATGTAATGCTATTTCCGAGGGCAAATTAGCAAAGAAAGATAAAGACCCAGGAAATTTCTCCATTCCTTGCCTTTTGGGTAATCATGTCATCGAAAAAGATTTTCTAGACTTAGGAGCTAGTGTGAGCCTAATGCCTTTAGCAGTTTATGAGAGGTTAAACTTAGGAGAATTACAGCCCACTAAGATGTCACTTCAGTTAACCGATAGATCTGTTAAATATCCGATAGGAATTTTAGAAGATGTCCCTGTTAGGATAGGTCAGTTGTTTATCCCTACTGATTTTGTTGTCATGGACATCAAAGAGGACAATGATATACTAATCCTTCTAGGTAGACCATTCTTATCAACTGCAGGAGCCATAATAGATGTCAAGAAAGGAAAGTTGACATTTGAGGTAGGTGACGAGAAAATAGAATTTATACTTTCGAAATTTCTTATGGCACCTGTGATGGGAGACTCGTGTTATGCCTTAGATATCATTGATGAATGTGTTAGAGAATTAGAACAAAAAGAAATTATAAAAACAATTAAGTTACCATCAACTCTCATAAGGGAAGATGATGACTTTAAGAAACCCTACATCGATAATAACCTTTACGAATGTTTATCCCTTACCCCAAATCATATGCCATGCCCTAAGAAACCAACCTTAGAACTTAAGGAACTGCCTAAGAACCTGAGATATGAGTTCCTCGATGAAGAGATGAACCGTCCAGTTATAGTCAGTGCTACCTTGAGCCAAGAGGAAACGAACCAACTTTTAGACGTTTTTCGAAGATATCCCTCAGCCTTAGGATATAATATCTCTGACCTGAAAGGTATAAGCCCATCCGTATGCATGCATCGGATTTCGCTCGAAGAAGATTCAAAACCCTCCAGGGAACATCAAAAAAGAATAAACCCTATAATGAGTGATGTTGTTAAAAAGGAAGTTCTTAAGTTACTTGAGGCAGGTATCATCTACTAGATCTCGGATAGTAAGTGGGTGAGCCCTATGCATGTAGTACCTAAAAAGGGAGGCATCATAGTCGTGCAAAATGATAAAGGCGAACATGTAGCAAAACGATTAGAAGGAGGACGGCGGATGTGTATAGATTATAGAAAATTAAATAAAGCAACTAGGAAGGATCATTTCCCTTTACGATTTATAGACCAAATATTGGAGCGTCTAGCCGGACACTCTTACTTCTGTTATCTAGATGGATACTCTGGATTCTTCCAAATACCTATCCACCCCGAAGATCAAGAAAAAACTACCTTTACATGCCCTTATGGAACTTTTGCCTACAGACGAATTCCATTCGGCCTCTGTAATACCTCAGCTAATTTCCAACGCTGCATGATGTCAATCTTTGCAGATTACCTAGATGGTATCATGGAAGTGTTTATGGATGATTTCTCGATTTGCATATTTGATTTCCATAATTGTCTTGCTAACCTTGAGAAAATCCTGGAGAGATGCGTGGAGGTGAACCTCGTGCTAAACTGGGAAAAGTATCATTTCATGGTGACCGAAGGAATAGTTTTAGGACATATAGTTTCCGAAAAAGGTATAGAGGTAGATAGAGCTAAAATAGAAGTTATAGAAAACCTAAAACCCCCAAAAACCATCAGAGAAGTCCGAAGCTTTCTGGGACACGCTGGATTCTACCGGCGTTTTATTAAGGACTTCTCCAAAATAACTAAACCTTTAATTGGACTATTAATGAAAGATGCTGAATTCATTTTCGATGAAAAATGTAATGACGCATTTAATCTTTTAAAGCAAGCATTGATCTCAGCACCCATTATGAAACCACCTGATTGGTCGGAACCTTTTGAGATAATGTGCGATGCTAGTGATTATGCAGTTGGAGCCGTTCTAGGACAAAGGAAAGATAAAAAATTACATGCCATTTATTATGCCAGTAGAACCCTAGATGATGCCCAACTTAACTACGCAACAACTAAAAAAGAATTACTCGTTGTAGTTTTCGCTATAGACAAATTTAGATCTTATCTAGTAGGAGCAAAAATTATAGTTTACACCGATCATGCTGCCATTCGTTACCTATTAAGTAAAAAAGATGCCAAGCCCAGGTTACTCCGATGGATTCTATTACTACAAGAGTTTGATTTAGATATAAGAGATAAAAAAGGAACTGGAAATGTAGTAGTCGATCACCTTTCTAGGCTAGAACATCTAAAACCAGAACTAGTACCCATAAATGATGATTTCGCCTATGATAGACTGATAGCTAGAGTAGAAACCATTGAAGATAATAACCTAAGCTCTCATGAGCATCCCCAAAATTCCTTAGCAATAAGTAACGTACCCTGGTATGCAGACTTCGTTAATTACCTAGTTGCTGATATAGTACCCCCTGATCTTGACTACCACCGCAAGAAGAAATTCTTCCACGATGTGAGAAACTTTTATTGGGACGAACCGCTTCTTTTCAAAAGGGGTAAAGATGGCACTTTTCGCCGTTGCGTTCCAGAAGAAGAGGTAAGTAGTATTATCGAGCATTATCATTCTGCACCCTACGGTGGACATGCGAGCACCTCTAAGACATACGCCAAGATTCTTCAAGCTGGCCTATTCTGGCCTACCATGTGGCGTGATGTCTATGCTTGCATTGTCAAGTGTGATAGATGCCAACGCACTGGAAACATTTCAAGGCGTGATGAAATGCCTCTAATAAACATTTAGGAAGTAGAACTCTTTGACGTATGGGGTATAGATTTCATGGGACCTTTCCCACCATCCTTAGGAAACAGGTATATCTTAGTAGCTGTAGACTATGTGTCTAAGTGGATTGAAGCTATAACTGCACCCACAAACGACATTAGGGTAGTAATCAAACTATTTAAAAACTATATATTCCCTAGATTTGGAACACCACGTTTAGTCATAAGCGATGGAGGATCACACTTTATATCGAGAATATTTGACAAACTTTTAAGAAAATATGGAGTTAGGCATAGAGTAGCAACACCATACCACCCACAAACTAGTGGCCAAGTAGAAGTATCTAATAGGGAGATAAAACAAATCCTAGAGAAAATTGTTTCTATTTCTAGGAGAGTCTGGTCTCAGAAGCTTCAAGAAGCATTATGGGCCTACATAACCGCTTTCAAAACCCCTATAGGAACTACTCCTTATCAACTAGTTTATGGAAAATCCTGTCACTTACCGTTCGAATTAGAGCATAAGGCCTATTGGGCCATTAAAACTTTGAATTTAGACTACCTAGCCACTGGAGAAAAGCGTACCCTAGACATTCATAAACTAGAAGAACTTAGGCAATCTGCCTACGAGAATGCAAAAATATATAAAGAGAGGACAAAAGCCTATCACGACAAAAGAATAGTAAAGAAAAACTTCATTATAGGCGATCCTGTTCTCCTTTCCAACTCTAGGTTACGACTCTTCCCTGGAAAGCTACGTTCAAGATGGACTGGTCCTTTCGAAGTATCCAAGATTTTGAGATCCGGAGCCGTGGAAATCAAGAACGAAACTTGTAGTCCATTCATTGTAAATGGACAAAGACTGAAGCTCTACGAAGGAGGAGACATTCCAGCATATTACTTAAGCCACACCCTGATTGATCCACCAATTCCTACTACTACAGGTGTATAAATTCTAATCGTCAAGCTAATGACGTTAAACAAGCGCTACTTGGAAGGCAACCCATGGTTTTTCTTTCATTTTTACTTTTTCGCATTTATTTAATTTTATTTTTATTTTATTTTATCATATTTTGCATTGAGACTAAAATTTGAATGGTTTTCACTTTCAGGATCACTTTCTTAACTTTTACAGGATGCAGGATTTTAATGACATGCACGTGGCCAATAGAGATAATGCTCAGAGAGAGCGCTACATCGCTCTGTATCAGCATCCTATGGCACCCACACGTTATCCCGATCAGCACTGTATGGAGGTGTAGCGGGGTATTCGTTACCATTAGAGATATTGACTAAATCCAAGGTAAATCATACATGTCGAGTCGCCACCGCACTTCTATTTATCCAAAGGAATGGTTAGAAAGCGAACAAAAACCTAATAGTTTTAACAAAAACTAGTAAAAGAAAACAGAGATCTGGGTAAGGGGGTTGGTTATGTAATGGGAAGGTGTTAGGCACCCAAAACATCCTAGGTACTCCTAGGGAGCCCTTCTCATACTTATTGCAAGGTTGTTATTTTTGTGAAAAATTTGTTTGTGCAAACATGATTGAAGAGATGGGAAAAGAATATACAAGTTTATTTACATTTTATGTTTGGATGGATAAACCCATTGCCTACGTACCATCTTATAAAAAGATTAGGATCAAAACCTCGTAGTTCGGGGTAAAAATCTCAAAATGAGTTTGTGAATTGATTGGTCCAAAAGCCTTAAGGTCTTTTGTTATCAAAGGGAGAAAACTCAACCAAACCACAAATCCACCATGTGAGGATAGCTTCAACATGCTAGTGAGGGGTTAACCCTATAATAAGCATGGAAGACTCATTGTCCATCACTAAGGATATAGGTGAGTATTACATCTACCACAAGGATAACTCAAACCTAATGACTGAAGGTTATGAAAACTTGATTAAGGAGGTGGCCATTGGAACCACAAAAGACATTTGAGTGGGTTATATTTACCAATTAGAAGTATATACAAAAATGGTCAAAATTGACTTAAAGGTTCAATTCAAAATAAGTATTATGAAAAGAAAGTTTGAAAATCAAAAGCATAAGGCTTAGGTTTCTAATGTTGAAAACAAAAGGTTAAATGTTTGCACAAAAAGTTTTGGCTTGGGTTAGAGTGGAGAGAAGAGGAAGAAGGGCTAAGTCCTAGGTAAAACAAAAAAGAGAAGGGATGAAGAATCAAAACCACAATGGAGTCCCTATCTTGAGATCATATTGATGATCCAAGTAGCTCCCATCCTTTGGAATTAGGCAATCACAAAAAAGCATAAGCAATCACACAAGTCTCCTAAGAGATCCTCAATGTGTCTTGTATCTTTCACTTTGGATGAACATGGCAATAGTCCTCCAATTTGAGCCCTCATTGAATTCCCTAGCACAAAAGCACACACATCAAAAGTTCCATGAAGTAAAACAAGAATGGACAAGAGTAAGTTTAGAGGTTTGGTCCCTCTTCCATCTTCATCATTAAGGTCCATTCACTCCAATTTTGCACAAGGAAAGTCCTAAGATCTAAGTCCAATTGTCCATTCTTTGCATAGGGAAGGTCCTAGAGACTAAGTCCATTTATTTGCATTTGGTTCACAACAATCAAAACAAAAGACAAGCACAATAGTATATACAAAATTATGTGCTCAAGTGAGCAAAAGGCAAATGGCATTAACATAAACATGTGCTCAAGTGAGCAAAGAGAAAAGCAAATGGATAATATGTGTAAGAATAGTAAATTGCAATAAAGGTAAAGTGCATAAAGTAAATGTTAATTGTCAATAGTTAGTGTTAGTAGTTAGTGTGCCATAAGGCAAATTTAGCGCTATGTTAAGCAATCACAATTGGACTTATGTAGAAGTCACAACTATCTGAGGCCGGTCAATAATAATGTAGGCAACAAACATAAGTTAGGAGTCTTGATTAGTGAACCAAGTCCCAACAACTTGCCATGCCAAAAAGAAAAGGAGAATTGATCTTGTATTGGTTTAAGTCTTTTGCATGATTTAGGAAACAACCTATCCTTAATGCAAAGCCATTCACTTGATCAATTGATCAAGATGAATTAGATTTGAATCAAGGAAGATTAAGTCTCCTTAATCAATGCTAACTTATCAACCTTCAACTCATCGATCAAAAGGAAAAAGAAGAAGAAGAAGAAGAAGATGGATAAGAGAAATGGAAATGGCAAAATGATACAAATGCATTAAATGAAATACCATGTACCAATCATCATATGTTGACCAATGGCATTGAAAGTCAAAGTCAAACAATCAAAAACAAAAGTGAGATGAAGATTGGAAGTCAAAAAATGAACAAAAATATTTTTGGCATTTTTTAATATTAAAAGTAAACTTGAATTTAAAATAAAAGAAAGGTCAAACTTCAAAATCACTTCGAATCAACCTTGAAAGGTCCAAGTGATTTATCCCAAGTTCAACAAGGTCAAACAAAGTTTGACAAGAAGTTTCAGCATTTTTAAAAGTCAGAAACTATTTTTAATCAATTAAAAATGAATAAAAATAACCTAATTGAACTAAAATCTCAAATAAATCTCAAATCAATTTAAAAATTGATGAGAATATTTTTCATGGATTCATCATCATTCAAATAGGTTAGGAAAATATTTTTGTATTTTTTGAACATCAAAAACTATTTAAAATGAATTAAAAACAACCAGAAAAGAGAAAATTCACAAAAAATATCAAATGACAAATTAAAAAAAATAAAAAATCAGAAATAGAAACTAGAATTTATTTGGAGACTAATGCAATTGGTCCCATAATTTTTGGATAAAAAATGAAAGAGATATTGATTTTTGAAATAAAATGAAACTAAAGAAAATAAAATGGAAATTAATAAAAATCAGAAAAAGCTTGGCGCGTTGGATGAGATTCATTAAATGATGTGGCACATCAGATGGCTCACATGCGCGCGCGTACCAAACACACTAGTCAACTGAAGCGCATGGTGCATTAAAAAAATCATAACAACTGAAGGTCCAGATTAGATCTGGAAAAGAGATCACACGGTCCAGATTTGATCTGGAGTTGGGACGGCCACCGGAGCCACCGTCTTCTCCGATGAGACCTCCAGCTTCGGTGAGAATTGCAGACATGGCAAACTCAACCAAATGGAGCGATCTATACATCAATCGAAAGAGGAAGTGATGTACATCACTCCTATACCATGCACTTCCACTCTAGATCCCTATAAATGGAGAAATCAGAGTTGGAAGTATGATGGTGTTCATCATGAACTTCATGTTTTTGCAAAATTGAAAGCACAAATCAAATGCCTCTATTGAGAGGACTTCGGCCAGACCAAGGAACACAAGAAATAAGCCAAGATCAAAGAGTTTGGAAGAGAAAAAGTTTTGTTATCCACCTTTGAAATGCAGGTCTTGAGAGCACGATTCTTCACAACCAAAGCTTGCAATGAGATCTAGAGATGAAGAGGAAGCAAGGCTGAGGAATTATAGGTCTGAAAATCAACCAAGGTAGTTGAAATTCAGATCTGAATTTTTTAGAGAAAAGTGAAAATTCCTTTAGTGATGGTTATGGAGAGAATTCTGCAGCATTTCAGGTTGAATCAGGGCGAAGAACAGTGGAGCTGAGCACACTTATTTATAGCAAATGGCAAGGCAAACAAGGTGAATTCTCGTGTGCATGCATGAAGAGGGCCTCCATGCATGGGCCTGTACAGGCGCATGGAGGGCCCAAATCTTATTGGAATGGCAAGCTGAAGTCAATTTGATCTGAAATGGACGTGTAGATATGAGGTAATTGGAATGTGCAATGAGTTTGAATCAAGTTTCCATAAATGCACCAATATATTCCCTTCTTCGAAAGTGTCATTTTCCAAATCCAAACATGATCATGTGAGTAATGGTTGGAAAGGTCTTGATGTAAGGAACAATTGTTATGTTGGGCAAAAATCCGTTTGAAGTGTGGAAATTTATGAAATTTGAGTTTAAAATGCAAGGTGCATGACATGTCAAGGCAAGGTTTCCAAATTTGGCAAATTTTCAAGCCCCTCTGTTTTTTGATGATGCAAGCCTCAAATGGAAAAACCTCCAACATCAAAGTTGTAGATCTTTCCACGAAAATCAAAATGAACTTAAATTTTACATCATTTGGATTTTTGATGAAAGAGTTATGGGCACTTGAGGTTGGACTTTTTTGCCTTTTAATGCATTTGACCCATAAGGACCTATAATGTCTTGCATTATCACATGTATTTACTTTGAGATTTTGAAATTTTGTTAAACATAACATTTGTAGTAGACATCTTAAGCTTTCCAATTCATTTGATCCTACCTCAAAATCATAAAAAATGAATGAGTTATGTCCTTGGGAAGTTGACCCAAAATTAGGGTTTCAGTCAAAATGACCTATAATGTATTGGAATGGGAGATTGCCTTCCAAGCTTCAAATCAATTTTTGATAAACATGAAAGTTGTTCATATTGTACTTAAGAATATTTTTGCTTTTGGGACCATCTCCATTTTACCAACACATAAAAAGTTAGGTCTCAGTGCATTTCAAAATAGTCAGATGAATTGACTGATCAACTTCTCAAGTCCATGACTCATATCTTGATGAATTGATGATTGAGGATACTCAAATAAGTTCAAATATGCATGAAATGATGAATTAAATAACTTCCCTTGATTTTATTTGATCATGGGCTGAGGTTGCTTCAAGAGCAAGGCATTATGGTGCACAGATGAATTAGGGTTTCCTTGGGGGACCAACCTCAAACCTTTGACTTGCTTTGATCAAAATGATGAATTGAGATACTAGGGAGGCATATTTGATGGATGATAGCTTTGGGAACCATTACCATGCTTGCTATCATCTTCTCTTGGTCATTTCTCTATACAAAGGATCTCCTTGAAGCTTTGGACCTTGTGATTACTCAAGCTACAAACAAAAGATGTTAGTGAAATATTTTTGTGCTTTTGGTTAGTAAACAAAATAAGAAAAGCAATGATATACAATTCAAGCATGCTTGGTGATCTCAAAACCACTCTCAAGAAGTCCCACCCAAAAGCAAAGGGAACCAAGAAGCTAGTGATCCTTGAGGCAATGCAAATGCAATGTTATGATGCCATGAGGGATCTTAGGGACAAAATTAGGGTCTTACAGGAGGCACTGGGTATCGAGCCGAGTATCCGATTCCTTAGCCACCAACTTCACTAGGACGAGTTTGCTGATGACTTGAGTAACACCTACAGGAACCTGACACTGGAGTTCCTGAGTTCATTCGACTATGACCCATACTCTGGACCAGATGGGTATGCTGCTTTCAGGCTCTTTGGAGTTGAGTACTCCTTCAGCCAGAAAGAGTTCGGCGACTTACTGGGTTTCCAGACCACTCCTGATGTTATCCCGGAGACACGTATGGGATATTTTCTGGGTAAGGAGGTTGAGAAGTTTTGGAGTGATATCTCAGGTGGTGGAAGCCAGGATCCATCTACATAGCTGTCTCATGTTATACATAACCCCGCCTTCAGATACTTTCAGATGATATTAGCACATTCCTTCCTGTGAAGACCGGATGCAGATATACTACTGAGTGAAGAAGAGATCTTCCTATTATTTTGTGCATCCTAGTCTCGCCCAGTAGCATGTGGGAACTTTTTATTATTGTAAGACCCCAATTTTGTCCCTAAGATCCCTCATGGCATCATAACATTGCATTGCATAGCCTCAAGGATCATTGAGCATCTTGGCTCCCTTTCCCTTTGGGTAGGGATCTCTTGTAAGTGGTTTGAGATCACCAAGCATGCTTGAATTGTATATCATTGCTTTTCGCATTTGATTTACTAAACAAAAGCACAAAAATATGTCACTAACATTTTGTTTGTAGCTTAAGCAATCACCAGGTCAAGAGCTGCAAGAAGATTCTTTGTGCAAGAGATGAGTTATTTTCTTGGGATGAGGATCACATGATTATTACAAGGAGCTTACATGATCTAGGGTTTCATTTTGGAGCAATTTCACCAAGTGGTAGAGGCTTAAGTCAATCAAGACATTTCAAGGTCATCTAAGGACCAAAAGTCAACAGTGCAGTCAACTGAGGGCTATGAGGTGGGGAAATGAGTTGAAACACCTCAATCATGTTGAAATAGGTTCTATTCATATTTCTAAACATCCATCTTGAAGATTCAAAGGTCATGGAAAAAGTTACTAAAAATGGAAAATGACCTATAATTCAAAGTTTCCAAATTTGGCAAGTTTTTGGTCCACATTCAACTTGACTTGTCGATATCAAAGAAGTTTCAAATGGATTTTTGGTGAACATGAAAGTTATAGATCTTTGTCTCCCCTTTCCAAAAAGACATAATTCATGTCCATATGATGATTGGTTGAGAAGTTATGGTCATTTGATCACAAGGTGTGCATGGAAATTCAAAATGGCCTAACTTTTGATACAATGCTTCAAATTGGTTCATTCTTTTTGCAAAATGCTTCTCATGTTCAAGGCATCTCAAAATGACATCATTTGGCTCAATTGTGCAAAGGAATCACAAAATGTTCATTATGTCACACATGTGCAAATTGAAGAAAATATTCAACATTCATTTTTGGCTTAAGATACAAGCAAAATAACACTTCCAGCATGACCATTGGATGATTTTGAGTGGATTAAAGCATTAACATGGGAAAGAACACGTGCATTATGGCCATGCTAGCTTAATGTGTATTTTTTGCAAGATGCTTCAATACTCACTAATCATGATTAGCCAATCGAAAAGAGGATTAGCATGGTCATTAGCATGAAGTATAAAAGGCCAAACCCTAATCATAACTGCAATAACAGAACCATTTTCAGATCAAAATTCAAGAAACTCTCCAAAATTCTCTCTCTTCGAATTTCAATTTTCCTCGCACAATTCTTCAAGATCTTTGCATATTCTTGTTCCTGGTGCTTCACTGAGCAAGAATCATCATCTGTTTGGAGTAATTCATCAAGAAATCGTGCAGTTCAAGTGCTTCCTCATGTGGATCAGATTTGAAAATTGAAGTGGATTCAAGAGGATTCAACCGTTCATTTTTGCTTAAAGCTTCAAAGGAGGTGCATAGGAGTAGATCTAGAGATTTTGAGCTTGTGAGAACGTGTGTACAACAACCTTCATTTCCAGGTGATGCAAATTTCATCCTCTCCTTTTGCTGTTTTTTGATCATATATGTGTAGATCATGCT
Source organism: Lathyrus oleraceus (assembly GCF_024323335.1). Taxonomy (NCBI): domain Eukaryota; kingdom Viridiplantae; phylum Streptophyta; class Magnoliopsida; order Fabales; family Fabaceae; genus Lathyrus; species Lathyrus oleraceus. Next base: position 55,989,252 of record NC_066585.1, read on the forward strand.
GTGTAGATCATGTACATGTGTTTAGAATTGAATTTGGTTGAGTATTGAGTATGTATGGTTGAATGTAAGTTTAGATCTAGAAAATGTTTGTCTTCGATTTGCAAAAATCATGAGGAATTAGGAGAATTGGATGTGATATTTGGAACCTACGTGGAAAGACGGTTCGAATGATGTAAGCCTTGTTGATTTCTGGAAATTTTTTTGGTTGGAGTCGTCGGTGACTCGCAGGAGAAGACGATCGGAGATGTAGCTCCGGCGTCTGTGTATTGCTAGGGTTTGTGCTGACTGTATGCCATGTGTGCCTTGCGTGTGAGATTGATTGGATGATGTTTGCTTGACCAAGCCACGCGTGAACGCTGACTGATGAGTGGCATGCTAACTGGTTTAAGTGAAACGGCGTGTTTTGATGTTTAAACTTGGACCATTGATCTTGATGCGCGCCATATCTGATGGCTGTGGTTATTTCTGAGTTTATTTGAATTAATTCTTTTCCCTCCATTTTCCACGCATATTTCAATTATTTTGTTTGTTTTGTAAAATTCATAAAAAATGCAAAAATGATCCAAATGAGTCCCAATTATTTTTCATGGTTTTGTATGAATGTCTACTTCTTTTTTATATTAATTTCATGAATTGTTGATGTCTGGTTTTTGATTTGTGAATTTTTGAATCTATGTGGTGCTAATTTGATATGGTGCATTCAATGCATTGTCAAATTCTCTATGTTGAGCCATTTGATTCAATTTTTTGCATGCATGACATTCATACATAATATGAATTTTTGGTCACTGGTTTGGAATTTTTCTCACATGTTATCATCATTTTTGACACATAGAGAAAAGTGTGACAATTTGTGTCACATTTTTGGCATTGAATTGGTGTATTTTTGTTCATATAGCATTTGCATCATTGTGGATTTGATCTTTTGTATATTGATTGCTCATGACATGAGGAACTTGTACAAAAAATATCAAAGTCATTGCATGCATTTCTGATTTGGTATGAATTCTCTAAGTTGGAAGTTCATTTTGTGCATATTTTTTTGGTCATTGCATTACATACGCCATTTGAGATACTTGCTTATTGATTTGATGTTGGTCCTTTTGAGGACATTAGATGGATTGTTTGAATGTGTGATGTGCAAAAGATTGGGTTCTGTTTTGGTCATTTGATTTGGTTTTGAATCTAGTCTTTGCACTAGTGTTTTGTACATAAACTAACTTTGTCTTGTGTTTCAGGTTTGGACATTTAGCATTGATGGTTGATTTGTTCTCACTTTGTGAGATGCAAAATGAATTGAGTTCTGACTTATGTTTGTTTTGTAGGGTTTTAAGTGATGTGGTGAGCTCATGAGTTCATTTGAGTGCTTGGGAATTGTGCATTGAATTGTGTAACTGTTGGAAAGTTTCACTGTTTGTCTTCTGGTTTCATGACTGAAATACTAACTGTTTAGTCTTTGTACAGGTACCTTAGTTGCTTGCTTGCTTTAGCTCTTTCTTGAGCTTTGGATTGTGGTTGATACACCACTCAGGTAGTTAGCTTCTTACTTCATGTAGTCTGAAGTCCTGTCACCTTTTTGGCAGGCATTTTGCTTGCAAGTCCTCCTTCAGAGGCTCTGTTTGTGTTTGTTTAAAATTGTGCTCAAAGACCTCCAAGAAGAGGCATGTGATATTTGATAAGACCTCCAAGAGAAGAGGCAATTGACGGATAAAAGGGATTATTAGCCAATCCCCCATTATTCAGTGTGTCGTTCTTTATGCTCGCACTACGTGCTGATGCTTCTGAACATGTGCCCCAGATCTTTGTCCAGAGTCTGTCAAGTCGAAAAGGATCCCACTTTCTGGATCCCCGCGCTTTCTTTGTCATAAGCTTACCCTGGCCAGGGTTAAGAGCATGAGGTCTCATCCTCATTTACACTTTGATCAGTTTCACCCTAACGTTCAATGTTAGTTGTTAAGAGCTACAGATTACCCTTTACAGTTTGGCTTGTTTGTCGAGGTTGACATGACCCCTCTTGACTAAAGCCCACCCATTGTTTGAGCCTCTTGTATGGATATAGTGTGTGATGTTTGTTTACTTGTGAGTTAAGTTCTTGTTAGAGACCTCAACTTAGGGATGTTGATTGCATGACAACTATTAGGCTCGAGTCTTAATCTCCCTTATTAGTTTGTTGTTTCCCTGGTCTCTGGTTATGAGTGTTTTACCCCCATTGGAACTGTTGATGTGTGTGATCTTGAACTAGGAGTTTCCATTTGAGCTTAATTGAAGGATCATTATCATGTTCATCTAAGTGGAAGATACAAGATACATTGAGGATCTCTTATGAGACTTGTTTGATTGCTTATACTTTGTGCTTGCTTATTCCAAAGGATGGGAGCTACTTGGATCATCAATATGATCTCAAGAGAGGGACTCCTAGTGTGGTTTCATTTCTTATCCCTCATCTTTTTGTTTCCCTTAGGACTTAACCCTTCCGCTAACCCCAAGCCAAAACCCTTTTTGTGCAAACATTTAACCTTTGTTTTCAACATTAGAAACCTAAGCCTTATGCTTTTGATTTTCAAACTTTCTTTTCATAACACTCATTTTGAATTGAATCTTTATGTCAACTTTGACTACTTTTGTATATACTTCTAATTGGTAAGTATAACCCATTCAAATTTCCCTTTTGTGGTTCCAATGGCCACTTTCTTAATCAAATTTTCCATAACCTTTAGCTATTAGGTTTGAGTTATCTTTGTGGTAGATGTAATACTCACCTTTGTCCTTAGTGATGGACAATGAGTCTTCCATGCTTATTATAGGGTTAACCCCTCACTAGCGTGTTGAAGTTATCCTCACATGGTGGATTTGTGGCTTGGTTGAGTTTTCTCCCTTTGATAACAAAAGACCTTAAGGCTTTTGGACCAATCAATTCACCAATTTGTTTTGAGATTTTTACCCCGAACTATGAGGTTTTGATCCTAATCTTTTTATAAAAGGGTACGTAGGCAATGGGTTTATCCATCCAAACACAAAATGTAAATAACTTGTATATTCTTTTCTCATCTCTTCAATCATGTTTGCACAAACAAAATTTCACAAAAACAAACAACCTTTGCAACAAGTATGAAAAGGGCTCCCTAGGAGTTCCTAGGATGTTTTGGGTGCCTAACACCTTCCCATTTCATAACCAACCCCCTTACCCAGATCTCTGTTTCTTTTACTAGTTTTTGTTAAAACTTTTAGGTTTTTGTTTGCTTTCTAACCATTCCTTTGGATAAATAGAAGTGCGGTGGCGACTCGACTTGTATGATTTACCTTGGATTTAGTCAATATCTCCAATGGTAACGAATACCCCGCTACAGAAAAGTGGTGACTCTGCTAGGGAGTTGCCTAGTGGGTTTTGCCAACTTTTCATGCTTGTTGTATTGTATTGTTTTGTGACATATTTTTGTGCAATTTGGGATTACTGTATTGTATGTAATGTTTGAATTGCTTGATATTAATTCCTTGTATGCTTGGTGATCTTTGTGAGATGAGTTCTATACCCGAACTCAAGTGCACTTAGGATAGGAGAATGGCATAGTCTTGTCGACTTGTGTGGAGTTATTCCATAGCAAGTTGACTTGCAAGTCCATTCACTTGGTGGAGGTCATGTTGGGATCAATAATGTCACACAAGTAAGTTGTGGTTAGACATTACTCTTTCCAATATAGACCTTAGAAGCCAAGAACCTTAGTTTACCAAGCCCATCTTAGCCTGTTTTTAGGATGTAGTGCGAAGGTCGTTAAAATGTAAGATTTGATACGATTGTTACGCGATACTACACTCATAAGAGTCTCTCCGATAATATCCAAAAGATGGGATGATGACTATGGGAACCTCTTGTAGAACATGTTTGGCAGGTTTAAACCCTAGTACATTCCCTTTGGGTTGTTCTTAACCTAAACCCCATGCTCGTGACTTGCAACAAACCCTTGATTCATGGTTAATCCGTTCATACATCCTTAATATCAATGGAACTTGGGTGTTGATAAGGTGTAAACCATAATCCATCAAAATGGATGATTGATATTAAGGATGATATGATTCATCCCATGACCTTTGTTTGGTGTGCTTTGCTTGATCCTTGAGGGTGATTGTTACATTCATGCATTCATGCACCCATTTGCATCCATATCATCAAGATAATAAGAAAATTCTCAAGGAACTTAAGGGGGTTTATTTGCAAATTTTCAGACATGGAAAGACAAAGAATTATTTTATGAGATATTTCCATATGCGATAAAATGCTTAATATTTCCAAAATTTGCAAATAAAACCCTAGAGTTCCTTTGAAATAAAAAACAAATCATATGCACAAGCATTGCATGCATCATGTGCATAAGCAGGTTTTGTTCCCGACTTCTGGTCCTGTGGTCTAACTCTGTGCTCTTCATTAATTTTGAAGACAAGTTGACTCACCGGTACTACACTAGAGCCAACTCTGCAAAATTGATGGATCATCTCGAGCAAGAGAACCGTGAACTCAAAGAAGAAGTCGCCAGACTGAGTGCTTTGATGGAATCATTCCTGGCTGCCCAGAGCCAATCTTCTCCAACACCTTCAACTCCTCCTCAGAGGACAGTTATCTCAGAGATTGTATCCTCAACTGTGCCTGCAGCCAATGCACACTTTGCTCCTGCAGCCATGCCAACCGGGTTTCCGTGGGGGATGCCTCCTAATTTCATGCCTGAGGGTCCTGCTCCAACTTTTGCTTCTATGCCGGCATCTAGCCCGGTCCTTGCTGTTCCTCCTCCTGTCGTGCATACCATGCCTAGGGTAGACGACACCATCTATCATTCTGAGCCATCTGAGGGCCCAGATGCCCATGAGAAGATGGACGCTATGAACGACCAATTTCTTGAGCTTCGCAAGGAATTGAAGACTCTTAGAGAAAAGGCTCTCCTGGTTAGCCACTTGTCTTCCTTCTCATACATAGATGCCGAGGATGAAGTTGGAACTCCTTTCCAAGCTTTATCTATAGCTGAGCCTGTTGAGAAAATAATTCCTTCATTTACTTCCTATAGAGATGCTAAATGGGCCATTGAGTGTGGTGCAATTGCTGGTCTAGGAAAAATGATTGAGCTGGAAGACAATAAGTCTCGGGCTGGCATAGGCTTTTCTTCTGGGGTTTTCAATGAGAAAGGGTTGTTCAAGAGTGGAGGTTTTATCCACACTGGTCAGGACGAAGAAGCTGCTGCTGTCTTGGAAGAGGAGGCAGAGGATTCTGACAATTTCATTATCCTTGGAGGGGTCTGCAACAATTGGGTCGCTGTGGATATTCCTACAGTTGTCCACAAGTCAACGTAATGATCACTTTGTTTAAAACACCCTTCTCCCATGCCAAAAGGAGGAGTGATGACATTGTTGGCAACATAAATACAATGATATTTTCATTCAATAAATTCATGGTAAATGTTTGTTTTTCCAATTATTTTCCCTTTTCGTTTTTGCATGAAATTGGTGATCACATAAAACCCTAAAAATAGAATAAAATCAATCTTTTCGTCTGCATAATGATTTGCCTTGTTTGATTTCTAAAAACTTTTCATATCCAAAATCATTATGCAGGTTGATCAAACCCATTGAACATAATGATCCGACACCATCTCCCAATTTTGAGTTCCCTGTATTTGAGGCAGACGAAGATGATGTTGAAGAGATTCCTGACGAGATTACCCGTCTACTTGAGCATGAAGAGAAGATCATTCAGCCGCATCTTGAGAATCTGGAAACATTCAACTTGGGGTCTGAGGATTGTGTGCGAGAAGTGAAGATTGGGGCACTCCTGGAAGAATCTGTTAGGAAGGGGTTGATTGAATTGCTACGAGAATATGCCCATGTCTTTGCTTGGTCGTATGAAGACATGCCGGGTCTAGATACAGATATTGTGCAACATTTCCTACCCTTGAAGCCTGAGTGCGTGCCTGTGAAGCAGAAGCTCAGAAGAACTCATCCTGATATGGCAGTGAAGATCAAAGAAGAAGTTCAGAAGCAAGTTGATACGGGGTTTCTGGTGACTTCTACATATCCTCAATGGGTGGCCAATATTGTGCCCGTGTCTAAGAAAGACGGAAAAGTCCGGATGTGTGTGGACTATAGAGACTTGAATAAAGCTATTCCAAAAGATGATTTCCCTCTACCATATATTGATATGTTGGTAGACAATACAGCTAAATTCAAAGTCTTCTCATTTATGGATGGATTTTCCGGATATAACCAGATTAAGATGGCACCCGAGGATATGGAGAAGACAACATTCATCACACCTTGGGGAACATTCTGTTATCGAGTGATGCCCTTCGGTTTGAAGAATGTCGGAGCCACATATCAACGAACTATGACTACCTTGTTCCATGATATGATGCACAAGGAGATTGAGGTATATGTTGATGATATGATTGCTAAGTCGAGAACGGAAGTGGAACATGTAGAGCACTTGTTGAAGCTTTTTCAGCGTTTGAGGAAGTATAAGCTTCGTCTGAATCCCAACAAGTGTACATTTGGAGTCCGTTCTTGCAAATTATTGGGCTTTATTGTCAACGAAAGAGGCATTGAGGTTGATCCTGCAAAGGTCAAAGCAATACAAGAGATGCCTGCGCGCAAAACTGAGAAGCAAGTCCGAGGTTTTCTTGGCCGCTTGAATTACATTTCCAGATTTATATCCCATATGACTGCCACATGTGCACCGATATTCAAGCTCCTCCAGAAAGATAAGTCCCATGATTGGACCGAGGATTGCCAGAAAGCTTTCGATAGTATCAAAGAGTATCTGTCAGAGCTTCCGATTCTGTCAAACTGTGGAATGAAGTTCCCAATATCATCGTGATGCGCTTGGATAGACCAGCTCATGTATTTGCAGTTGAAGAAGTGAAGGATGATAAACCATGGTATTATGACATCAAGTGCTTCCTCCAGAACCAGGTTTATCTGCCTGGGGCATCTGTGAAAGATAGGAAGACTTTGAGAAGATTGTCAGGCAGTTTCTACCTCAATGGTGATGTGCTTTATAAGAGAAATTTTGACATGGTTCTGCTCAGATGCGTGGATATACACGAAGCAGACCTGTTGATGACTGAGGTCCATGAAGGTTCATTTGGTACCCATTCCGATGGACATGCCATGGCTAGAAAGATGTTGAGAGCAGGCTACTATTGGCTGACAATGGAGTCTGACTGCTGCAAATATGTAAAGAAATGCCATAAGTGTCAGATTTATGCGGATAAGATTCATATTCCCCCGACACTTCTGAATGTAATTTCATCACCATAGCCTTTCTCCATGTGGGGAATTGACATGATTTGCATGATTGAGCCGAAAGCGTCCAATGGACACAGGTTTATTCTCGTAGCAATTGATTACTTCACTAAGTGGGTTGAAGCGGCATCATATGCAAATGTGACCAGGCAGGTGGTCGTGAAGTTTATCAAGAATCAACTCATATGCCATTATGGTGTGCCAGATAAGATCATTACTGATAATGGATTTAACCTGAATAACAAGATGATGAAAGAGTTGTGTAGTGAGTTCAAGATTGCACACCATAATTCTTCTCCTTATAGACCCAAGATGAATGGGGTTGTTGAAGCTGCTAATAAGAATATCAAGAAGATTATCCAAAAGATGGTTGTCACGTACAAAGATTGGCATGAGATGCTGCCATTTTCTTTACATGGATATCGTACATCTGTCCGTACTTCGACAGGGGCAACCCCTTTCTCTCTTGTTTATGGCATGGAGGTCGTACTCCCAGTAGAGGTAGAGATCCCATCAATGAGAGTCTTGATGGAGGCCAAGCTGACTGATGCTGAATGGGTTCAGAGTCGCTATGACTAGCTGAATTTGATCGAAGAGAAGAGATTGACTGCCATGTGTCATGGTCAGTTGTATCAGTAGAGAATGAAGAAGGCTTTTGATAAGAAGGTCCAGCCTCACGTGTTTCGAGAGGGTGACCTCGTGCTCAAGAAGGTCTTGTCTTTCACGCCCGATTCCAGGGGCAAGTGGACTCCAAACTATGAGGGTCCATATGTTGTTAAGAGAGCCTTTTCAGGCGGTGCTTTGATACTTACAACTATGGATGGGGAGGATTTCACTCGTCCTGTGAATTCAGATGCAGTCAAGAAATACTTCGCCTAAAAATAAAAACAGAATAGCTCGCTAAGTTGAAAACCCGAAAGGGCGGCTTAGGCAAAAATGAGCGTCTCGGTGGATTGAAAACCCGAAAGGGCGATCCAGGCAAAAGTTAGAGACATAAAAAAATGAATATATGCATCCCACTAGATTGAGTACCTCATCCTGGGGAAATCTAGGCAAAAATTAGGGATTTGGCAAGTAACTGCATCCTGACAAGACTGTGTTCTACAACTGTCATTTCGTCAGAGATTCTTGTTCATTCATCGTCAACCAAAGCTTCGAATACATCGAATTCAGAATTGGTGGAGAAATGGTCATTATGTTCAATGTAGCCCTTTTTCCAATATATATCACCAATTTCAAATTTGTAAAGATCTATGGAGTCTTGCCATTTGCAGGCTACCATTCCATCAAACGAATTTGAGCCTTTTATCCAATTATTTGCACTCTTATTTGTTTCTATTCAACAAATGTTTTGCATGTTTTAATTGAGAAAATATCATTGTTTTAAACGAACAAATTTTTCACAAATTGTTTTTTTAAACAAAGTGAACATTCACAATGATAAAAGGATACTTAGGAGATCCTCAGTGCTCTCCCAAGGGTGGTATGATCTCCAACAGGGTAAGACATTTGTTCATATTCCTGGCATGACTGGATCCTATTCCTCTGGAACCTTTTATGGTTTCTCCCGAGCAGAGTGCTTGTTGAGGTTATTCACCTCCCCTTCCTTCAGCAGAGCAGTGATCTTTCCTCCTCAGCAGATGTGTTCTCTTTGGAATGATTTGATATTTGGTGGTCGGTCCCCAGTATTCCTTCTTTTCCTCGGATAAATCCCCAGTAGAGTTGTTGGTGTGGTGGATTTTTATCTGTGATGATTCATCCCTTGCAGAGATATTGTTGTTTTCTGGTATCTCTGATCCCCGACAGATTGGATACTCTCCGGTGATCCTAGCTTTCTCTCCTGAGATGTAGCACTGGGTGTTTGTTTCCTGGGCTTGTTTGTGTTAGATATGTCTGTTTGTCAGCATTCATCAAACATAAATCACGCATATACATGCATAATCATAACATTCAGATATTCATGTTGCATTTTTTGCCATATATCTATTGTTTGTTATCCTCTGCTAGTTAGTAATACATTTCCCAAGCAGATGTCGATGTCTGATCCCTCAATATAGAGTCAGCCCCTTTAAGCAGAAAGTGTTTATCTTTCCTATCATATTCCCCACTGAGTTATATCCTCGTGGACGACGGTTGTTTCTGCTTCCTACCAACACATATATTGGGCTGGGTTCCCCTATTGAGTTATATCCTCATTAGGATGAGTCTCGATTCAGTTTGCCTTTTTGGTTTGATCCTAAATTGGCCTCTTGTGAGTGTCTCTGGTGTTTCCCTGTGGTAAATGAATAATTGTTCAGTAATCAATAAGTATTCACCTTATCCTCAGCGGAGTTTGTGGTTTTCTACCCTTATACCGGTAGTTGTAAACCCTATTTTTCCCCCTTTGTAGAGTTAACCATTGTTGTTCATCCTAGTTGATGACGGTTACTCTTCCGTGGTTTTCTACCCAGTATCCGGTAGATGTAATCCCCTCTTTGACGGTTATCATTATCCAATATTCGGTATTGATATTCCCTCCTTCTTTTGGATAATTGCTCTGATTAAGAAATTTTATCCTCAGCAGGTCCTCTTTCATTTACCATTTGCCGGTGATGTTTGTTGCTCCTCTTGTTTGGTTATCATTATATACCTAGTTTTGGTATCCCGATGCCTTACTCTGTCGGTTGATTTATCCTTTATTAACCCAGTAATCGGTTGTGGATAATCTTCCATGCGAGTATATTATCTATGTTTTGACGGCAATAGATAATATATCTCATGCGCTCTTCGGTCGAAGCCTTTTGTTCTTCCCCAGTCGAGTAAGATTCATATTCCCTTTGCGGAATCGAATATCCATCCTATAATCGAGTTTGCTTTTAGCCCTCTTTTGGATGATGAGTGTCTTGGGAATATTCCCCAATTCACGCCTCGGTTGATTTATCCTTTATTAACCCAGTAACCGGTTGTGGATAATCTTCCATGCGAGTATATTATCTATGTTTTGACGGCAATAGATAATATATCTCATGCGCTCTTTGGTTGAAGCCTTTTGTTCTTCCCCAGTCGAGTAAGATTCATATTCCCTTTGCGGAATCGAATATCCATCCTATAATCGAGTTTGCTTTTAGGCCTCTTTTGGATGATGAGCGTCTTGGGAATATTCCCCAATTCACGCGTGTTCCTTCCTTCTGCTCCCTATTATGACTTTGGTCCCCTGTGGAGTCAGATTTTCCTGAGTTGAGATATACCTTTTAGGTCTTCCTCAGATGATTTGGTTGATTGATATCTATCACCCTTATACCGGTCTTAGATATTCATTTCTTCCCGAGCTTGTTGTTCTCTCACCCTTATACCGGTGATCAGATCACATGCCTCATTGAGCTTGTTACCCAGTAACCGGTAACACCTCATCCCGCTGCTTCCCCAGGAGAGTCTTTTAGACGTCCCCAACAAAGTCCCTTAGTGGATTGTTTTTGTCCGAATTTTTTTTATCCGAAGTATCCATTGCGGATAGTTTTGTTGTGTTGGCATATTCCCCAACACATGCATCCTTGAGTCAGCTCGAGTTTTTTCCAATGGATTTATTCCCTTTGGAGACTCTTTTTCCCCAACTTTGAGTCGTGACCTGCTCATGCATTTCTATCCTTTTACTCCCCGGTAGAGTCTCTGTCCCATTCATGGAGTGAATTACTCTAATGGATTGTCAATTTCTCCGGATGTCTTTTCTTCTTTGTGGACACATATCCCCACAAAGTTTGTTTGTTTTGCATACATACATTTGCATTATGAGGTCTCTTAGGGACCAAAATTTGTCTCTTTGTTATTATTTAAGCCCATTCTACCTCGTCGAGACGAAGATTTTAACCTTCACTTCTCCGGCTAAAATGACCTTAAATAGGGGCATCTGTAAGACCCCAATTTTGTCCCTAAGATCCCTCATGGCATCATAACATTGCATTGCATAGTCTCAAGGATCATTGAGCATATTGGCTCCCTTTCCCTTTGGGTAGGGATCTCTTGTGAGTGGTTTGAGATCACCAAGCATGCTTGAATTGTATATCATTGCTTTTCTCATTTGATTTACTAACCAAAAGCACAAGAATATGTCACTAACATTTTGTTTGTAGCTTAAGCAATCACCAGGTCAAGAGCTGCAAGAAGATTCTTTGTGCAAGAGATGAGGTATTTTCTTGGGATGAGGATCACATGATTATTACAAGGAGCTTACATGAGCTAGGGTTTCATTTTGGAGCAATTTCACCAAGTGGTAGAGGCTCAAGTCAATCAAGACATTTCAAGGTCATCTAAGGACCAAAAGTCAATTGTGCAGTCAACTGAGGGCTATGAGATGGGGAAATGAGTTGAAACACATCAATCATGTTCAAATAGGGTCTATTCATCTTTATAAACATCCATCTTGAAGATTCAAAGGTCATGGAAAAATTTACTAAAAATGGAAAATGACCTATAATTCAAAGTTTCCAAATTTGGCAAGTTTTTTTGTCCACATTCAACTTGACTTGTCGATATCAAATATGTCTCAAATGGATTTTCGGTAAACATGAAAGTTGTAGATCTTTGTCTCCCCTTTCGAAAAAGTCCTAATTCATGTCCATATGATGATTGGTTAAGAAGTTATGGTCATTTGATCACAAGGTGTGCATGGAAATTCAAAATGGCCTAACTTTTGATACAATGCTTCAAATTGGTTCATTCTTTTTGCAAAATGCTTCTCATGTTCAAGGCATCTCAAAATGACATCATTTGGATCAATTGTGCAAAGGAATCACAATGTTCATTATGTCACACATGAGCAAATTGAAGAAAATATTCAACATTCATTTTTGCCTTAAGATACAAGCAAAATAACACTTCCAGCATGACCATTGGATGATTTTTAGTGGATTAAAGCATTAACATGGGAAAGAACACGTGCATTATGGCCATGCTAGCTTAATGTGCATTTTTTGCAAGATGCTTCAATACTCACTAATCATGATTAGCCAATGGAAAAGAGGATTAGCATGGTCATTAGCATGAAGTATAAAAGGCCAAACCCTAATCATAACAGCAATAACAGAACCATTTTCAGATCAAAATTCAAGAAACTCTCCAAAATTCTCTCTCTTCGAATTTCAATTTTCCTCACACAATTCTTCAAGATCTTGCATATTCTTGTTCCTGGTGCTTCACTGAGCAAGAATCATCATCTGTTTGGAGAAATTCATCAAGAAATCGTGCAGTTCAACTGCTTCCTCATGTGGATCAGATTTGAAAATTGAAGTGGATTCAAGAGGATTCAACCGTTCATTTTTGCTTAAAGCTTCAAAGGAGGTGCATAGGAGTAGATCTGGAGCTTTTGAGCTTGTGAGAACGCGTGTACAGCAACCTTCATTTCTAGGTGATGCAAATTTCATCCTCTCCTTTTGCTGTTTTTTGATCATAGATGTGTAGATCATGTTGTGTAGATCATGTACATGTGTTTAGAATTGAATTTGGTTGAGTATTGAGTATGTATGGTTGAATGTAAGTTTAGATCTAGAAAATGTTTGTCTTCGATTTGCAAAAATCATGAGGAATTAGGAGAATTGGATGTGATATTTGGAACCTACGTGGAAAGACGGTTCGAATGATGTAAGCCTTGTTGATTTCTGGAAATTTTTTGGTTGGAATCGTCGGTGACTCGCCGGAGAAGACGATCGGAGCTGTAGCTCCGGCGTCTGTGTATTGCTAGGGTTTGTGCTGACTGTATGCCATGTGTGCCTTGCGTGTGAGATTGATTGGATGATGTTTGCTTGACCAAGCCATGCGTGAACGCTGACTGATGAGTGGCATGCTGACTGGTTTAAGTGAAACGGCGCGTTTTGATGTTTAAACCTGGACCATTGATCTTGATGCGCGCCATATCTGATGGCTGTGGTTATTTCTGAGTTTATTTGAATTAATTATTTTCCCTCCATTTTCCACGCATATTTCAATTATTTTGTTGGTTTTGTAAAATTCATAAAAAATGCAAAAATGACCCAAATGAGTCCCAATTTTTTTTCATGGTTTTGTATGAATGTCTACTTTTTCTTATGCTAATTTCATGAATTGTTGATGACTGGTTTTTGATGTGTGAATTTTTGAATCTATGTGGTGCTAATTTGATATGGTGCATTCAATGCATTGTGAAATACTCTATGTTGAGCCATTTGATTCAATTTTTTGCATGCATGACATTCATACATAATATGAATTTTTGGTCACCGGTTTAGAAGTTTTCTCACATGTTATCATCATTTTTTACACATAGAGAAAAGTGTGACAATTTGTGTCACATTTTTGGCATTGAATTGGTGCATTTTTTTTCATATAGCATTTGCATCATTCTGGATTTGATATTTTGCATATTTATTGTTCATGACATGAGGAACTTGTACAAAAAATATCAATGTCATTGCATGCATTTCTGATTTGGTATGAATTTTCTAAGTTGGAAGTTCATTTTGAGCATATTTGTTTGGTCATTGCATTACATAGGCCATTTGAGATACTTGCTTATTGATTTGATGTTGGTCCTTTTGAGGACATTAGATGGATTGTTTGAATGTGTGATGTGCAAAAGATTGGGTTCTGTTTTGGTTATTTGATTTGGTTTTGAATCTAGTCTTTGCACTAGTGTTTTGTACATAAACTAACTTTGTCTTCTGTTTCAGGTTTGGACATTTAGCATTGATGGTTGATTTGTTCTCACTTTGTGAGATGCAAAATGAATTGAGTTCTGACTTATGTTTGTTTTGTAGGGTTTTAAGTGATGTGGTGAGCTCATGAGTTTATTTGAGTGCTTGGGCATTGTGCATTGAATTGTGTAACTGTTGGGAAGTTTCACTGTTTGTCTATTGGTTTCATGACTGAAATACTAACTGTTTAGTCTTTGTACAGATACCTTAGTTGCTTGCTTGCTGTAGCTCTTGCTTGAGCTTTGGATTGTGGTTGATACACCACTTAGGTAGTTAGCTTCTTACTTCATGTAGTCTGAAGTCATGTCACCTTTTTGGCAGGCATTTTGCTGGCAAGTCCTCCTTCAGAGGCTCTGTTTGTGTTTGTTTAAAATTATGCTCAAAGACCTCCAAGAAGAGGCATGTGATATTTGATAAGACCTCCACGAGAAGAGGCAATTGACAGATAAAAGGGATTAGTAGCCAATCCCCCGTTATTCAGTGTGTCGTTCTTTATGCTCGCACTACATGCTGATGCTTCTGAACATGTGCCCCAGATCTTTGTCCAGAGTCTGTCAAGTGGAAAAGGATCCCACTTTCTGGATCCCCATGCTTTCTTTGTCATGAGCTCACCCTGGCCAGGGTTAAGAGCACGAGGTCTCATCCTCATTTAAACTTTGATCAGCGCATCCTAACGTTCAATGTTAGTGGTTAAGAGCTACAGATTACCCTTTACAGTTTGGCTTGTTTATCGAGGTTGACATGACCCCTCTTGACTAAAGCCCACCCATTGTTTGAGCCTCTTGTATGGATATAGTGTGTGATGTTTGTTTACTTGTGAGTTAAGTTCTTGTTAGAGACCTCAACTTAGGGATGTTGATTGCATGACAATTATTAGGCTCGAGTCTTAATCTCCCTATTAGTTTGCTGTTTCCCTGGTCTCTGGTTATGAGTGTTTTACCCCCATTGGAACTGTTGATGTGTGTGCTCTTGAACTAGGAGTTTCCATTTGAGCTTAATTGAAGTATCATTATCATGTTCATCTAAGTGGAAGATACAAGATACATTGAGGATCTCTTATGAGACTTGTTTGATTGCTTATACTTTGTGCTTGCTTATTCCAAAGGATGGGAGCTACTTGGATCATCAATATGATCTCAAGAGAGGGACTCCTAGTGTGGTTTCATTTCTTATCCCTCATCTTTTTGTTTCCCTTAGGACTTAACCCTTCCTCTAACCCCAAGCCAAAACCCTTTTTGTGCAAACATTTAACCTTTGTTTTCAACATTAGAAACCTAAGCCGTATGCTTTTGATTTTCAAACTTTCTTTTCATAACACTCATTTTGAATTGAATCTTTAATTCAACTTTGACTACTTTTGTATATACTTCTAATTGGTAAATATAACCCATTCAAATTTCCCTTTTGTGGTTCCAATGGCCACTTTCTTAATCAAATTTTCCATAACCTTTAGCTATTAGGTTTGAGTTATCTTTGTGGTAGATGTAATACTCACCTTTGTCCTTAGTGATGGACAATGAGTCTTCCATGCTTATTATAGGGTTAACCCCTCACTAGCGTGTTGAAGCTATCCTCACATGGTGGATTTGTGGCTTAAGGCTTTTGGACCAATCAATTCACCAATTTGTTTTAAGACTTTTACCCCGAACTATGAGGTTTTGATCCTAATCTTTTTATAAGAGGGTACGTAGGCAATGGGTTCATCCATCCAAACACAAAATGTAAATAACTTGTATATTCTTTTCTCATCTCTTCAATCATGTTTGCACAAACAAAATTTCACATAAACAAACAACCTTTGCAACAAGTATGAAAAGGGCTCCCTAGGAGTACCTAGGATGTTTTGGGTGCCTAACACCTTCCCATTGCATAACCAACCCCCTTACCCAGATCTCTGTTTATTTTACTAGTTTTTGTTAAAACTTTTAGGTTTTTGTTCGCTTTCTAACCATTCCTTTGGATAAATAGAAGTGCGGTGGCGACTCGACTTGTATGATTTACCTTGGATTTAGTCAATATCTCCAATGGTAACGAATACCCCGCGACAATTATACAGTCTCAGCGGTATCTCCAGATCTACCGAAGGAGTCATCCATGTGGGCGGAATCGTCACGCAGATTGTTGTCGCTTTAGGTCTGTCTCGCAAGCTGTCACATCTCTGGATCTACTGTGGGTACACTACCATGGACATCGATTTCTGTTTGACCAGAGGGTTGATGAGGAGAACCTCTTTCCACCCATGTCAGTTCTAATTGCTGGTCGACAGCGAGGCTATCCATTATTTCACACTGCCAGATCCTATGATGACCAGTGTGCATGATCCAGCGAATTAGAGTTATGCTCTGGAGGGCCAGGGAGAGACCTTCGAGGAGCCGAGATCACCATCCATTGCTGAATACACACCTACACCACCATCTCCCAGAATCACTGTTTTCTCTAATAATCTTTCATTACAGACCCCCGATATCCGCACCCAGATTGCTGAGTGTCGTAGAGAGATCGCAGAGCTTAGACAGGAGGTGGATGACCTCACTTTACAGATGGGAGTGTCTGATCTCACCCATGCTAATGAAGCCGACTGTCTATATCAGGAGATCGCAGAGCTCAAGCAGGAGGTAGCCATGCTCCGTGGAGCCTCTCAGGAAGACGACATCCCCACTACATGATCTCACTATTCCATCTTATTTTATCTTTCTTTTATTTTATTTTTCTCGTATTTACATAACTCATCTTATATTATCGCATTTGGAATATTATATAAACTACATCTATACATCGATATTTCTATTTTTATCTATATATGTCCTATGTTTGTTTTATTTGCATTTATTTTATTTCAGTTATTTATTTATTTATTAGTCTAATATTTAATTTTTGTTTCATTTTCATTTTTTATTTTTACTTTAGAAAATTATGCAAGTCAATGATGCTAGGAAAATCACAAAACAAATGCTATCCGGACCCCTCAAAGCCAAAAGACAAGAGAAGCCCAAACCAAAGGACCAAAATCCGGCCCAGCCAGATTTTGCCTTGTGGCGCCCGCCATAGACCCTGTGGCGCCCGCCACAGCGTCTGTAAAAGGTCGGGGCAGAACCCCTTTCTTCACCATTTTCACACCTTACAACCTTCCAAACCCATTTTTTTCACCTTGGAAAAACATCCTTGAACCCACAAAAAGCTCATACTTTTCTAACCACCACACCGTACAAATCATTTTTCTGATTTCCGTTTCCATTTTCATCCATCGGATTTCGTAAAAATCCAACCTTTTCACATTCCACTTCATCTTCTTCGCCACTTTTCAAGAGCTACACAAATGGAGTTTAATGGATTCATTCTTCGAGGAGGGAAACCGGGGGATAGACAAAGAAAAATTATCGAACGGTTGCAAAATCGAGAAATCCTCCCGACAAGGTATGTTGACGAAAACTGTCTCTACACTTTAGGTATCTATCATAGCATATTTCATTTATTAGATAACTTAGGTTTGTATAATTTCTTTTCCAACAAAGAACCCACCTATGAGCGGTTGACAATTGAATTTTTGAGTTCCTTAATTTATAATGTCAACCCTAACACTGCTAGCACAGTTGGTACTGTCAGATTTAGAATGTTTGTTGTTGAATATGAATTCAGTACCGACGAACTAGCCAACTTGTTAGGAATCCCTCATGGGGACGATGCTATTTGTGAGGCCCCTTTGGATTCAGAGTGGTCAGTTGAGGTATTTTCCTTCTGGGAGCATTTATCAAACACTTCCATAAACTCTTTTGAAGGAGTTCTTGCCTCAACTATCCACAACCCGACCATCAGAGTTTTTAGATATCTGTTGGCATGCACTATTTTTGGCCGGGAGAATCCAAATAAGGTTAATGCTAGAGAGCTTCTATTTTTACAAGGAAGCCTCACAAATAGACGAATTAATTTGGTCCCGTTCATGCTTGCTCATATGACTTTAACTTTGAATAAAGCGGGACCGATTTCTTTTGGTGGATTGATTACATCTATTGCTCGGGCACTTAACCTGAACAATGAGATGGCTACCCTAGACCCCTTACCTCCTCGCACAATTAACCTAAAATTTCTGAGAGACATGAAATTGTGCCGTTTGAGGAGAGAAGGAGGCTATATGCTTATGGTTCATGGTGTAGCCATCCCATCTGTTGTTTTACCGTGCACTAGAGGTACAGATGTACGAGATGAAAGGAATTGGACCTACGCTTTAGATGCCCCACCTGTTTTGGGTCCTCTTCCTCCTAACATTCCTGATGAGGCGGGACATGACACTGATGATGAATATGATCGGAGAGAGAGATCTCCCGTACCCCATGTGTCCCCCCATCATCCTTCACCACCACACACCGCACCATCTTCTTCTTCTGCAGGTACCACTCCTGGCTTTTATATTACGGAGGAGATGTGGCGTGACCACATGGCTAGAGAGCAAAGGCGTGACGACCTACTCTCTACCATCCAACAATAGCTGGCAAATAACATGAGCTTCATGCAAGAGTCGCAGCGGAGGACAGACAGGTCCTATGACACTGTTTTACAGTCTCTGCAAACGATCACAGATACATAAGCCTGTCAGCAACACCACCACCGTCAGCATATTGCACTCATAGAAAACACTCAGGGTTCCATTTTGGGTAAACTTCGAGACGTGAGGACCGCTCAGGATGCCCTGCAGGCGAGGATGGATCAGAGAGACCATCGTCATACCCGATCCCGTCGTCCACCTCAGGATGGCGAGGGCACTAGTGGTCAGCAATAGGTTGTCAGGTAACTCTTCCCTTATCTTATTTCGAAACATTGGGGACAATGTTCGATTTAAGTCTGGGAGGAGACTCTATCGTCTTTTCTTTATTACCTTTCTCGTTTTTTCCTTTACCGCTTTTCTTTGCTGTTTTTAGATAGTTTATTTATTGTTATTTCCTTTTAGTTGTTTATTTTGCTTTTTAGTATAATGCATGAGTCTGACGAGTCACCAAATATAGTATATCTTTAGTACAATCCTACCTCCCCATACCTTTAGCCCCACCGGAAAAAAAATTGCAAAAGAAAATAGTGTTATTCCGAAAGTTTTCAGGTCTTAAGGACATGTTTTGAGTAAGGATGCGGTGACTTGGGAGAACTTTGCGAAACATCAGTATTATTTTAGCATCATAGACTTCGTAAATATAGGAACCACTCCCGAAACCCCATATACCATGGCCTTAATCATCATTTCCGTATAAGTCCTCAGTAGTTTATCTCAGCAGTCAGCTCCGGCCTACGCATCCTCTACGTAGGGGACCGATGCAAATAAGTGAATGATCCAGAAAAACAAAAAAATAAAAGAAAGCAAAAAGGCAACTCTGGTATAGGTGACCCTCACAAAGTCATTTAAACCAAAGCATTGTAAAAAAATTGCTACAAAAAGAAAAAGAAAAAGAAAAAAGAAAAACTTACCCACTGTTGGTTGCTTCAGATGTATCTGGCACTGAACTCGGTAGGGCGGATTACGATCCGATCCCCCACAACTACAGTTGGGTCCAATAAAAGGGTTTACACATATTTATGTGCCAGAAACCCCATGCTCAGATCATAATCACTAACAGGCCACTCTACTATGAAGCATGTACGGATAACGGGATTAATGTGATTGCGCCTGAATGAAAAGGACATAAAAAGAGATAAAGAGGCAGGCCTAGGTATTGTGGGATAATATGGGTTGGTTAATATAGGAATGAAGTTTATGTCCGTATTTGCGGATTAGTGTCATCATGTTACCCTTAGTTCACTCAGTTAGTACCTATCACTCCATCCCGACTTGAACTTAGAATTTTTACCTGAAGCACTCGTTTATATAAATTTTCTTTTATGAGCTTTTTAATGTTTTGCTTGAGGACAAGCAAAGGTTTAAGTGTGGGAGAGTTTGATAACACTGAAATTTACCGTATTTTCGACTCCGATTTCACATGCATTCTAGTTGTTTTATTGTTATTTTGTTGTGTTATTGCTATGTTTTCCTTTGTTTTCAGGTTTTTACTTTAATCGGAGCCCCGATCGAGAAGAGGAGTGAAAAAGAGCTAAAAACCCTAAAAATCAGCATTTTGTACTTATGGCCTACCCCATGGCTGGCGCCATAGACCCTGCCATGACGTGTCCAAGCTCAACTTCCCTCAACTGCCACGTTCCCCACTACTTCCACTAAGGCGCCTCAGATTGGCCTTGTGGCGGGCGCCACAAGAGGAAAAGTTTTCCCTTCCATTTTCAAGTTGAAGGGCATCCTTGTCATTTCCATCTTTTTACTTGCTTATAAATAGAAACTCGAAATCACTTTTACAATCATCCAAACTTAGAGTAGAGGCAAACTCAGAGCAACTTTGTTTCACTTAGGCATATATTCAGTATTATAAAGTGGTAATCGCTTCGCATTGGAGTGTTACCACAATTGTGTAATCAAGTCTGTGATAGAGTCTATAATCGAGTTTGGAGCACTTTGGAAGGAAGTTAATCCTGCCGCCATTTTCATTTCCGCTTTGCAAGTTATTCAACCCTCCGATTGGAGCAGGTTTTTATTACTTGTCTTTATCTTATTTATTTTCCGCACTCGCTTTACTTTTGTTTATTTCTCGCACTCGCTTTACTTTATTTATTTCCCGCACTCGCTTTACTTTTGTTTATTTCCTCGCACTCGCTTTACTTTTGTTTATTTTCTCGCACTCGCTTTAAATTATTTATTTCCTCGCACTCGCTTTAAATTATTTATTTTTCGCACCCGCTTTAAATTATTTATTTCCTCGCACTCGCTTTAAATTATTTATTTTCTGCACTCGCACTACTTTTATTTATTTTAATGCACTTTTACTTTACCATGTCTAACTAAATTTATAAGGTTAGAATGTAAGGATCGTAATTGAACCGATAATCCGTACAATTGTTTGTAGAAACACTTAAGGGCTATTTTAACTTTCAACTTAAGTTTTCCCGCACTTCAATTTCGTTGGGTAAGATCGAAAGCCATCCAACGTCTTTTTAAACTTAATTGTTTTTAACTATTTCAAAAACAGCGAAAGCGCTTTGTTTAGTTCATTAGGAGCTTTTAACTTAAGAAGAAAAGAGATTTTAAAACTATTTTCGAACGCTGTCTTTATTAATTAAACTTTATTCAGCACTTTACTTTTCATTGCATACTCTAAAAACACCTATTTTAATCGCCTTGGATAAACACCATAACAACAGATAACGATAGATTGACACTTGGTCTCTGTGGATTCGACAATCTTTTATATTACTCTGACGCGTTCGTACACTTGCGAAAAGCACGCATCTCACATGGACAATATAAGCATGGACATCACGCCATAATGTCAGCCAATAAAGACCAACTTGAAGGATCTTAGCGTATGTCTTGGATGTGCTTGAATGTCCACCATAGGGTGAAGAATGACAATGCTCTATGATGCTTCTGACTTCTTCTTCCGAGACGCAATGTCGAAATATGTTATCAGTTCCTCTTTTGAAAAGGAGTGGTTCGTCCTAATAGAAGTGTCTTACATCTTTAAAGAACTTCTTCTTCTGTTGATAGTTGAGGTCAGGTGGTATGATATCAGCGACTAGATAGTTCACAAAATCAGCGAACCATGGTACTCTGCTAATTTCTGAAATCGTCCCAAGGTTGTCTCTATCAGGTTCAAGGGGAGCGGTATCTATCTTAGCTATCAGACTGTCATAGGTGAAATCATCATTTATGGGTGTCGCATCGCGCGAAAAACCGGCGGGAAAAGAAAGAACAACAGAGCCGCCACCGTGCGTTATTTATCCCAAAAGAGGGAAAGGAAACGCTCGAAGTAAACCTAGGAAAGAACATGGTCTCGCGACCAAAGAGGATGGGTTCGGGAGTCGGTTATGCGAAGGGAAGGTGTTAGGCACCCTACGCATCCGTAGTACTCTACGGGATCCACGCACAAAAGGAAGGAATATGGTTGCTAAACACTGCTCAAACTCACACACACTGGCTGAAAGAGACAAAAGAGACTGACTGAAACTGACTCGGCAGGATGTCGTATCCTGGGCCTACTTAGTCTATCATGCATAGACATCAGAGTCGAAGTAGTTCGGACTGGGGAGACGACACATGCTCGCTAGGATATCGCATCCTATGCATACGTATCTTCTCGGACGAGGGAAGAATCAGAGCATTCGTAGCTCGGCTGACACGCACACAAACAAAACAAGACACAGGCAAACGTGGAGCCCGAATGCCAATCACTGGACTTACATCAGCATCCGAACCAAAACACACGCACACTGGAACCCAAATGCCACTCGATGGTCTTACATCGGCTTCCAAGCACACAACGATACAACAAGTTGATAGGGAGTCGGGGACTCGAGCCTATAACTGTCAAGCACACACTCAAACAAACAGACAACAGGTTGCTAAGGAGTCAGGCACTCGAGCCTAGCAACTGTCAAACAACACACACAAAAAGAAAAAAGCGCCCGGAGAGATCAGCTCAATCTCCTGCCTACATACTTCATCTGGTGTGAAGATCAGGGCGATGTAGTTCCCCTACGCAGGGACAAGGATCTAGCCTAACCAGATAACAGAGGGAGATACAACTCTAGGGAGACTACGACTCGAGCCTAGATGTTGTCATGCAAAGTCAACCCTAAGTTAAGGTTTCTAGCTAAATGGCACAAGGGCCAACCTATCCTAAGCAGACACAGGAAAAAGCAAAGTCTCGATTGCAACTAGGGCAAGAGAAAGGAAGGTCTCAATCGCAACGAGGGCGAGAGAAAAGAATTAGTGTTAGTGGTTAGTCAAAACTCGGCAAGACATCGCGTCTCGTGCCTACGTATCTCACCTGAACGTGAGAATCAGAGTTGCCGTAGTTCGGCCGGCAGGGAGAGAAGACTCGATCGCAACGAGGGCGAGAGAAAGGAAAAGTCTCGATCGCAACGAGGGCGAGAGAAAGGAAAAGTCTCGATCGCAACGAGGGCGAGAGAAAGGATCGCAACGAGGGCGAGAGAAAGGATCGCAACGAGGGCGAAAGCAAGGATCGCAACGAGGGCGAAAACAAGCACGGATTAGTCTAAGCTAAACCTAAAGAGGCAAAGCAAACAGGCAATCACAATCACAGGAAGCACACTCTATATGCATACAAGAGGCTCAAGCAAAGGGTTAGGCACTAGGGCCAACTGGAATAGGGTAAGTGTTGCTCTTAACCTTGCCATTGAGGGGCTAAGGTGAAGCAGATGAATAGGAGATGAGGGGTGTGCCTCATTGCTTCTATCCCTAATCAGGGAGAGCATCAAATAAAGTGTGGGAGTTCAGAAAGTAGGAACTCTCTCCACATTATTGACTCGATTAGATCTTGGGTATTTATCTCATTGCTTCAACCAGGTACTGGGAGCAAAGAGAGGACACACTGAATAGTGGGGGATAGGTTGCTTATCCCTACCTTCCACCAATTGCCTTACTTGAAGGACTTTTCCTGCTTGGGACAATTTTAAACAAACACAGACATTGCCTCTTAAGGAGGACTTCAGACAGTTTGCCCGGTCAAATAACAGACCGGGTCTCCAGACTACATGAAGAAGAAATGTTTATACCTCAAAGCAATTGCTAAAAAGCAAAGCAAGCAACTAAAGCAACTAAAGTGTACCTGAAAAAGTCAAACTTATTAGTAAACAAGTCAACAGTTCAAAGCAAAAGGAAATGAATAAACAGTCAACCACAGAAGGTCAACTGTGCAAAGCAAGACTCAAACACATGAGTCAAACCTACAAAACAAAGGTTAGTACATGATATGTAATCAAAACCAATCACATTTGTATGATCTCAATGGCAATGGTGCTCAACCTGAAACAGGAACTCAATAGTAAGCACAGAAGACCACTAGGACTAGCCTAGGGTCAAAGATGGAAGAAAAAGTCAAGGCAGCAAGGGAAAGTCAACTCAAAGTCAAAGTCAACCAATTAGAAAGCAATCACAATTGGGCCCACAATCATATCATGCATCATCATCATTTCATGAACATTTGAAGTCAAAATAAGGCAAAGGAAAGCATACAAAAGTCAACAGAATGACTTGCATCAAAAGTCAACCCAAACAATCTCAAAAATTATGAAATAAATCACACTCAATCCTAACATCTAACATGGTAAGCATGTTAAATTTCATGGCATTTGGATGAGAGGAAGGCAGTCAAGTAAAATCATGAAGTCAAACCAAATTCAAGTAAGCATAATGAAAGTCAACAAGCATGGGTCAACTTCAAAAAATCATATCAATTTGAAAACAGAAAAGAAATGAATGAGATTAACACCAATGCAAAGCTTGAGGTGTCTAGTTATCACATATGAAATTTCATGGTCATACAATAAGATTTGAGAATTTCACAAAAGATTTGGCAAGGCATAGCACAAAAAGTCAACAAATGACCAAGTATGGAAGAAAAATCTCAATCAAATGTAAAACAGCAAGATTAATTCCAAGAAAATTCATACACAAACTAGTCATGTGATAGATGATTCATGCAAAATTTGGAGTCAATTGGATAAGAGGAAGCATGTGAACAAAAATTGGGAAAATACATGAGCATGGTATAGCACCAAATATAACACATAACTTCATAAAATCATAACTCTCAATCCACAAATGATAAATGCACAAACTTTATATGGAAATGAAGGTCAATGTGTCTAGTTTCACCACAACAAATTTCAAGCTCATTGGATGCAACATGAGTATTTCACAAAAGGAATGGCACAATGTATCATTTATGCACACATGTGAAGAAAACAATTATCATTAAAAATCCAGCCACTGAAAAATTAAATAAAATTCACCATAAAAAACTAGACACATTCATGAACATGAGGAAAATATTTCATAATTTTTGGAGTTGAAATGAATAAAAAATAAATTGTTGAAGTTTGATGAAATAATGGAATGACATGAACAAGATGGCATGGCAATTGGTCAAACAATGAGTCAACGGATGGCATACTTGTAATATTGCAGTCACTAATCGAAACTACTGCGTTTTGGGGAAAGAAATGAAATGTTCCTATTGGCTCCCAGCCAATGGAACAGTAGCATGGCCAAACAAGTCAAATTTCTGGTTTTCAAACAAACCCTTAGGATTTAAGCATGGTTCATGGTAAACTTCAAACAAATTCAGCCAACATCCAAACAGAATCAAACAGCAAACACACAATCAGCATAGCTTTTGGCAATGTTTACTCATCAAGCAATCAACAGCATACCACATGGTCTCATGGATTTTCAGGACAGATGTTATAAAGTTCAAAACAACAGCAGGGTTCAATCAGCATGGCAGCACATGTTCATCAACAATATTCAAACCTAGTTCATCCAAGCAATCACAACAGCAATAGACCAAACATTCATGAGAAAATTCTGTGCATATTCACCATAGCAGCAAGCATCATTCATCACTCAACCCAAAATTCAAACCAAACATCATTCGAAAGCATGGTATGGGAATGTTCATACTGCAACCCAAACAACAGCAATGTTCACAATTCATATGGTTTTTCAAGGCAGCTTAAGGCTTTAGAAGCAGCAGCAAGGTTTGAAATTTGGTTCACCAACATCATCATCAATTGAAATTTCAACAACATACAACTAATCATGACATTGGTAATGTTCATAATGCAAACAAACAAAAGCATTCAACATGTTTCACATAGATTTTCTAGGCATGGCAGGTTTAATATGAATAGCAAATCATCATCATGCAGTATTAACCAACAACAACAAAACATTAACCATGGAAAATCTGGGCATATTAAGATAGCAAAACAGCAGTAGGGTTTTAGCATGGCAGTACATCAACATTCAGCATAGCAGTACAAATGATCAGCAGCAGGGTTTAACAGCATCATGTAATCAACATGAACAACAGCAAGCAAGCAGCATGTAACACAGCAATCATGCAATAATCAAGCATGGTAATGAACAATTATCATTAAGCAATCCTAGTTAACAACAAAACAAAACAACCATGGGAGTTTTCTGGTCAGAGTGCTAGGGTTCGAATGTAACAGTGTTCCTCATTTCCTAAAAAACAGTATGAACAAATGTGCCCGATAGTTAACAATGTGTATATCAAAAGCTTCAGCTAGCCAAACACAAACACAATCCACCATCTACACTCATTAATTTAAGCACATAACAGAGAAATCCACATAAACAAGTTTGAGCATAGAACTTTAAGACCATATTTCTTTCAACACAGTGGATTATTTTTGATGGTTTAAAGTCTATTGGCATCAGCAAGTTAAGGAGTTCACATGGCATAGCATGGATAAGAGAAAAGAGAGGGTCGAAAAACTTACTTAGTTGTGAAGAAAAATGGATGCAGGGCTTCTTTTGAGATTGCAAGCACAAACAGTTGCCAATGATGATTGATGATGATGAATGCTTGCAGGAAAACGGTTCGAACAGCTCAAATCCTCTTTAAATCAAAATCTGCCATGGCCATTCTTTGAAGAAACAGAACTAGGATAGGCTTTACAGTAGGAGAATGGAGGTCCAAGAAGCTTCAAAATGTTGTTTGGACTATGGATGAACCAAGGTTACTCGGGTTTCTTCAAGGGTTTTTGCAGAATTTGTGCTTTTGCCAAAATGCAAGATGAGAGTGAGAGTGTATTTCTGTGACGGTAGGCTGAAAAACTAGGGCTCATTTGTGCAGAAATGAAGCTTTATATCCTCTGTTTAAGGTCCTTTAATTAATTGGTAAGCTGGTTTATGCTTAATGATGCATTTTGCAAATTTGCTAATTGACATGTAAGTGGAATGGAGGGTGTGTTTGACTGCACGATTATGGGCTGGAAAGGCTGCAGAAGGACATTCCAATAGCTGCTTGTGGTTGTACAGAAAAATGCTGTATGTGTTTTGCTTATGTACTTCTATTTGCAACATTTTGCCAATTTTGAATTTTGTCCAAAATGGTAGTGAAATAGTGAAATGAACATGCTTTTAAGCTTGAGACAAGTCACAAATGTGATTTAGAACATTTTCCAATTGGCAAAAATGAGAAAAAGTCCATAAATCAAAAAGTCAACTGTGAGTCAAACTTTGATTTTAAATGAAAAGGTCCAAAACTGCCATTTTGAATGGTAATGTTTTAGGTCATGAAATTTATATTTTTGGAAAGAGGATGAAAAATGTGGTTTGTAGGAAAAAACCCCACCAAATTTGGCCTTATGGTTTGAGAGATATGGCTTGTTGAAGTTCAAAAATTGGTGAAAATGACTTGATCATATCTTGACAACCACACATGGGATTTGAGAGTTCTTGGACTTTTTGAAAATGGGAGAACAAGATCTTCAACTTTCATGTTGGGCAAAAATTCATTTGAAGCTTGTATCATGATGCAAGTTGAGGATCAAGAAGTTTCTATTTTTGGCAGTTGAAATTACAGGTCCAGTTTCTATTTTTGGAAAATTTCTGATTGGCTTGATTTTCTTCCATGATGAGGTTGGACATGATAGATGAGGCTTATACAAGCATGAATGAGCTCCTTCAAATCAATTTTATCCATCAAATCCATAGAATCAACCACAGTTGACCAACTTTGACTTTCTAGGGTTTTGGACTTGACTGTGCACTTCTGATGAATTCCAAACCCTGGTTCCTTGAAATCTTGACTTCAAATGATGTCCCAAGACATATGAACTCTTGAATATTGACCATGGTGCCCAAATTCCACAAGAATGGCCACCATCTACTGCTTTGACTGATTGTTGACTGTCTATGATTTTTGCCTGCCTGTGCATTGACTGCTGACCTCTGAGCCTTCAACCCTTGACTTGAACACTTCAAATAGACCTCCAAGTCATGTGAACTTGTTGGGCAAACCCTAGGGCTTTTACTCCTTGAGAAACACCTTTGCTTGATTGGTTGACTGATCTTCTGATCAGTTTGACCTAATTTCTGCTTGCTTGCTCTTGAGGCAACTGAGGAACAATGCAAATGCTATGCAATGTATCATGATATGCTATGACCTAATATGAGATGATAGGTGCAAATTTGAGGTGCTACAGCTGCCCCTATTCAATCAGCTGGGAACCCGAATGGATGATAGCAATGGCTGTCAGACTTTCAGGGTAAACAGGGATTGAATACCAAAGAACCGTAGAAATTTGCACCGACTGGATAAAACACAAAGAAACCCACATCATTTACCGATGACTAACTGCATGACAACTTCAGAAAGGCGAAAACCATTTACCGAAGGTTGAAGAACTGGAACCTTGATATTTACCGATATCAACTTCAGCACGACCATTTACCGATGGCGGCTGGGAAACAAATTTCTGAAAAACAAACCATTTACCGATGGTTAAAAACTGGGACTTTGATATTTACCGATATCAACTTCAGCCAGACCATTTACCGATGGCTGCTGGGAAACAAATTTCTGAAAAACAAACCATTTACCGATGGTTAAAAACTGGGACTTTGATATTTACCGATATCAACTTCAGCCAGACCATTTACCGATGGCTGCTGGGAAACAAATTTGAGGTAGAAGGGAAGCAAGACCATTTACCGATGGTGGCTTCAAAGAAACTGGACACTTACCGATGTCAACTTAGCAAGACCATATACCGATGGCTGCTGCAACTGGAAACTCGATATTTACCGATATCGAAGAAACTGGGCCATTTACCGATGGCATCTCCGCTTGGGAAGGAACAAAATCTTTGAGGTGATACCAGACAAGACGTTTACCGACGACTTCTGGGGATTTTGATTTTATTATTAACAAGAGAACAAAGAATGACCAGACATTTACCGATGACTGGGATGAGACACGATGTTTACCGACATCGAAAGATGATGTTTACCGACATCAAAAAGAATGACCAGACATTTACCGATGACTGGGACGAGACACGATGTTTACCGACATTGAAAGATGATGTTTACCGACATCAAAAAGAATGACCAGACATTTACCGATGACTGGGACGAGACACGATGTTTACCGACATCGAAAGATGATGTTTACCGACATCAAAAAGAATGACCAGACATTTACCGATGACTGGGATGAGAAATTTATTGTGAGAGATAAACAAATATTTGCAACTGGAAACCAGATAGGACATTTACAGATGACTCTACTGGGGATTTCTGTTGGGGATTTATCAGACATTTACCGATGACTGAAAGAAAGACTCGATGTTTACCGACACCGAAACAATGGTGTTTACCGACACCAAAAAATGACCAGACATTTACCGATGACTGGGTGAGACTCGATGTTTACCGACACCGAAGCAATGGTGTTTACCGACACCAAAACAAAGAAGACACACGCGGGTGCTGACATGACACTTACCGGTATCACAAGGTCAAAACTGAGATATGTCAAGGCAAGACTGATCACTTGCTGGAGGATCTCACTGGGGAGAAACAAACTATCTGTCACCATCGGGTGAGGAAATAAACCTCTGTCACCATCGGGTGAGGAAATAAACCTCTGTGGGGATAAGCAAATTCTGAATACTGTCGAAGCAACTGCAGCTGATGTGGTGCTGATGTTGAATAAAGATGATCCGCCTCTGCCGGGGGATACAGTCTGATGTGGTTTCGAACACATGAATGCATATGTTTGAATTTTCTATGGCGTAATGCTCCATCTGGAATGGAAATGCTACGCAGTTTTGAGGATGCAATGATTACTATATGCAATGCAATATGATGAGAAACTCTGCGGGGAGAGATACACAGGACGACTGTGCTGGGGAATCTTCAAGATAAATCCACTGCTGGGGAAAAGAAGGCAACTGCTGGGGAGCCAACAGTGCAAATCCACTAGGGGAAGACAAGGCAACTCGCTGGGGAGCAATGAAACAGATCTGTTGGGGAAGAAATGAATCAACTTTGCTAGGGGAAAACAAAAGGTAATCTGCTGGGGGTGGCCCAATCAATCCACGAAACATCCACCTGGGGAAATAAAAACTCCGCTGGGGAAGCTAAATCAGGCGACTCTTTGGGGATGAGGCTTCATGCAAACCTCAGATAAAATAGACTGCCTGGGGAATAACTGCTACTCCGCCGGGGACGACCTGCAATATTGACAAGTAAAAATAACTCAGCTGGGGATGCAGATATCGACCTGCTACGGACACCTGTCCAATCCACTGGTGGGATGAACTCTGCTGGAGAAATATTTCGTGAAACCCGCTCCACTCGGGGATCAAGGTCACGACAGCGAGCAAACAGGAAGGAACACCATGGATACCGGGTTGTAGGTATGAAACGGGTGACCGACCGAAGCGTGAATTGGTTTGTGTTCCAAAACACTCAGCATCCTGAAGAGGGCTAGAAAAGCAATCTTGTTAAAGGATGGACATTCGATTTCACCAGAAATACAAATCTTACTCGGCTGGTGATAACAATCGAAAGATTGACCAAAGAGCGCATGAGATATATTATCTATAGCCGTCAGAACGTAGATAATACACTCGCATGGCAGATTATCCATAACCGGGTTGTAGGTTGTTAAATGAATAATCGACCGAAAAGAAAGGCCTCTGGGTACCAGATTAGGTATGCAAAAGATGACCAATCAAAAGAGGATAAAGTTGCTAACTCGGAGCAAGTATCCGAAAAGAAGGTGAAGACCCAATGGGGACAATACTGCTTGATCAAGGCAAGTATCCAAAGGGGAAAGAATATCAATATCACAAACTGGATACTGATAACTGCAAAGAGGAGATTACATCTACCGGTTTGTAGGCAGAAAACCACGGAAAAGTAACCAGTCATCATCGGGATGAGCACAAAGGGTTAACTCCAACAAGGGGAGGAAAGTGGGATTTTACAACTACCAGCTAGTGGGTAGAAAACCACAAAGATAGGACTTACGACTACCGGTTTGTAGGTAGAGGCCAAATGGAAAAGTAACCAGTCATCATCGAGATGAGCACAAAGGGTTAATTCCAACAAGGGGATGAAAGTGGGATTTTACAACTACCAGCTAGTGGGTAGAAAACCACAAAGATAGGACTTACAACTACCGGTTTGTAGGTAGAGGCCAAATGGAAAAGTAACCAGTCATCATCGAGATGAGCACAAAGGGTTAATTCCAACAAGGGGATGAAAGTGGGATTTTACAACTACCAGCTAGTGGGTAGAAAACCACAAAGATAGGACTTACAACTACCGTTTGTAGGTAGAGGCCAAATGGAAAAGTAACCAGTCATCATCGAGATGAGCACAAAGGGTTAATTCCAACAAGGGGATGAAAGTGGGATTTTACAACTACCAGCTAGTGGGTAGAAAACCACAAAGATAGGACTTACAACTACCGGTTTGTAGGTAGAGGCCAACAAATTCTGCTGAGGATAAGATGAATGAGTGCCGGTTAGTGAGCGACTATTCATTTATGCCCCAGGGAAGCACAAGAGACAGCCAATAGGAAGCCAATTCAGGATTGATCCAAAAAGGCAGACTGAAACAAGACTCATCCTAATGAGGAAAGAAACTCAATAGGGACAAACCATCCCGTGTAGGGAGGAAACGGAAGCAACCGTCATCCACGAGGATGTATCTCAGTGGGGAAATGGCAGGAAAGGATAGACACTTTCTGCTTAAGGGTTGGCTCTACATGGAGAGATCAGACACACCCATATTTGCTAGGAAAATCTACTAGAGAGATTCTGTATCAACAAATAGCAGAAGGCAATCATCAACAGACACACGGCAACAGCTGCAACATGAGTACCTGAATGCTATGATTATGCATGTATGCATTATGCATGATGAACGTATGATGAATGTTGACAAACAGACATGCTCAACACGCAGGTCCAGGAATCAACCATCCGGAGAGAAAACCAAAGCCACCAGAGAGCAAAGAAAATCCACTGGGGACTGGGATATCAGGGAACACTTATCCTGCAGGGGAGGAAGGCCATCGGAGGCTTCCGGAGGGATCGTCAGTCACAACCAGAGAACAGAGTTCAACATACAGGCGTATGCGCCACAACAACTCGTGATGAAAATCTGAGATACCGAGAAGCAACCAGATTTCTGATGAGAAATACAAAAGCATTGATAAAGCTCCTTACGCGAACAACTCCACTGAGGGATCCATCTGAGGGAATGCCGGATTACGGGGATGACGATCCACCAAATACTGAATCTTCAAAGAAAAACAACCATGCTGGTGGAGAGGAGAAGAATGCTCTGCTGGTGAGAGCGAAAGTTGAAGTCTTTAGTAAACACTCTGCTAGGGGAGCTGCCCCACAATAATGTCCGAAACAGCAAACCTGCTGGGGATGCCCCACGATAGGGCTCAAACAGCACCCTACTGGGGGATGCCCCACAATAGGGCTAACAGGGATTTGTAGGAAGAATCTGTACTGCCGGGAACATGAAGATGAATAACTTCCAACGACACTGCATCGGGCAACTTCACTGAGGAAAGACCATACGAGGTTCTGCAGGACAAAGATACAGTCATGCTCGAGATACGAACAATTGTCTTACCTGTTGGTAATCGTACCACCCTCGGGAGAGCACTGTGGGTCTCCTAAGTATTCTTCCATCATTGTGAATGTTCACTTTGTTTAAGAACAGTTTTTTTGAAAAATTTGTTTATTTTGAAAACAATGATACTTTATCAATTAAAACATGCAAAACATTTGTTGAGTTGAAAACAAATAAGAGTGCAAATAATTGGATAAAAGCTCAAATCGATGTGATGGAATGGTAGTCTGCAAAGGGCGAGACTCCATAGATCTGTGCAAGTTTGAAATCGGTGATGTATATTGGAGAGGGCTACATTGAACATAATGACCTTTCCTCTACCATTCTGAATTTTCGATGTATTCAGAGCTTCAGTCGATGACGAATCGAGAATTCCTGACGGATGACAGATATTGAGCACAGTCTTGTCAAGATGCAGTTACTTGCCAAATCCCTAATTTTTTGCCTAGATTGCCCCAGTGTGAGGTGATCAATCTAGCGGGATGCAAATTCTTTTTTTCCAATGTCTCTAACTTTTGCCTGGATCGCCCTTTCGGGTTTTCAATCCACCGAGACGCTCCTTTTTGCCTAAGTCGCCCTTTGGGGTGCTCGACTTATCGAGCTTTTGCTTTTATTGTTTTCTTTGGTTTAGGCGAAGTATTTCTTGACTGCATCTGGAATTCACAGGACGAGTGAACTTTTCCATCCATCGTTGTAAGTGTCAGAACACTGCCTGAAGAGGCTTTCTTGAAAACGTATGGACGTTCTTAGCTTGGAGTTCACTTGCCCCTAGAATTGGGCACGAAAGACAAGACTTTCTTGAGCACAAGGTTCCTCGGAACACACGAGGCTTGATCTTCTTGTCGAATGATTTTTCACTCTCTGCTGATATGACTGACCATGACACATGGCAGTTGATCTCTTCTTTTCGATCGAATTCAGCATCAGTCAACTTGGGACTTTGAGGGCGCTATTTCTCTTTTGTTTTTTTTTCTTTTGATTTTGCTTTTGATTTGGATTTCTTTTGATTTGGTTTTGCACCCTCTCTTTCTTTTTTCTTTCTCTCTTTTTTTTGATAATGCCCCAGTTGGCTGTTCTGCTGATTCTCGAGATGCAGCTGAGTGTGATCTTCTTTTTTTGCTCAAGAAGTCGGGAAATCTCGTCAGGAATCCCTTCAACATCATCTTCTTCCGCTTCGAATACAGGGAATTCAAAATTGGGAGATGACGTCCGATCATTATGTTCAATGGGTTTGAGAAACAACCTGCATAAAGATTTAGAGATGAAAAGCTCTTTGAAAAATCAAACAAGACAATCGTTATGCAGATGAAAAGATTGCTTTTATTCTTGTTTTTTAAGGTTTTTTGTGATCACCAATTTCATGCAAAAAGCGAAAAGGGAACCATTGGAAAAACAAATGTTTAACATGAATTTATTTGAATGAAAATATCATTGCACAAAATGTTGCCAACAATGCCATCACTTCTCCTTTTGGCATGGGAGAAGGGTTTTTAAACAAAGTGATTATTACAAAGACTTATAAACAACTGTAGGAAAGCCCACAGTGACCCAATTGTGGCAGACACCACCAGGAATGATGAAATTGTTCAAGTCCTCTGCGTCCTCTTCCAAGATAGCAGCATCCTCTTCTTCAAGTTGATCGTCATGGATGAATCCTCCACTCTTGAACAGACCTTGCTCATTGCATGCCCCAGAACAGTAGTCAATGCCAGCCCGGGATCGGTTAACCAGGAATAAATCCATCAACAGTACAAAGTCTGGCAAATATCTCTCCGAGTTCACAATTCTCTTGTTCAGGATGATCCATCAATCTGGCAGAGATGGCTCTGGTATAATACCGGCAAAGTGCGTCTTCAAAATAAATGAAGATCGCAGGGTCAGACCACAGGACGGGAGACCGGAACAGAACCTGCTGATGCAAATGATGCATGAAGTGTTTATGCATATGCTTGTTTTTTATTTCAAAGGAACTTGAGGGTCTTATTTGCAAACTTTGAAAGATTTAAACATCTTGATCATACATGAAAATATCTCATCAGATATATCAGGTGAAAAAATTTTCCCGGTTTTTTCATGTTTTTTGAAAATTTTTGCAAATAAACTCCTTTGAGTTCCTTGAAATTTTTCTTTTTCTGATGACATGGATGCGGATGAATGCGTGAATGTATGAATGCAACAATCACACTCAAGGATCAAGCAAAGCACGCCAAACAAAGGTCGTGGGAAAGCTCATTGTATCCCTAATATCAATCATCCATTTTGGTGGATTTAGGTTTTCACCTTATCGACACCCAAGTTCCATTGATATTAACGGTACATGAACCGGTTCAAACATCCTTAATATCAACCAGCCGCTTTGGTGGATTTTAGGTTTTACCCCTGATCCGGGATCCATTGATATTAACAATGTTTGAACGACTCAACCACGAATCAAGGGTTTGTTGAGAGTCACGAGCATGGAGTCTCGGTTAAGAACCGCCCAAAGGGAGTGTACTAGGGTTTAAACCTGCCAGACATGTTCTATCAGAGGTTCCCATAATCATCGTTCCATCTTTCGAATATTATCGGAGGAACGAATACTCGTATTCCAAGAATATTCCCAAGAGAAACTCTTATGAGTGTAGTATCGCGTGACAATCGTATCAGAACTGACATCTGAACGACCTCCGCACTACGGTCCTAAAAATAGGCCATGATGGGTTTGGTAAACTAAGGTCCTTGGCTTCTGCGGCACATGATTGAAAGAATAATGCCTAACCACAAATAACTTGTGTGACATTATTAGTTCAACATGACCTCCACCAAGTGAATGGACTCGCAAGTCAACTGGCTAAGGAATACTCCACACCAGTCAACAAGACTATGCCATTCTCCTATCCTAGAGTGCACTCGAGTTCGGGTATAGAACTCATCTCAACTGACTCCCATCCCACAAAGAAAACAGACAACCAGTCAGGCATAATGAATAATGGATATGAATGCAAACATAAGTGTACACAATAAATGCAAACAAATAAATGTACATATATACAATGAATGCAATAAAATACAACAAGCAGAAAGCAACCAAAACCCTAATCCTAGAGAGCGCTAGGAGAGACTCGCTCAGGGAATATGGACCAGCATAGGTCAACTTCTCTTCTTACATCCCCAGCAGAGTCGCCAGCTGTCGCATCGCGCGAAAAACCGGCGGGAAAAGAAAGAACAACAGAGCCGCCACCGTGCGTTATTTATCCCAAAAGAGGGAAAGGAAACGCTCGAAGTAAACCTAGGAAAGAACATGGTCTCGCGACCAAAGAGGATGGGTTCGGGAGTCGGTTATGCGAAGGGAAGGTGTTAGGCACCCTACGCATCCGTAGTACTCTACGGGATCCACGCACAAAAGGAAGGAATATGGTTGCTAAACACTGCTCAAACTC
This sequence comes from Lathyrus oleraceus, assembly GCF_024323335.1. Classification (NCBI taxonomy): domain Eukaryota; kingdom Viridiplantae; phylum Streptophyta; class Magnoliopsida; order Fabales; family Fabaceae; genus Lathyrus; species Lathyrus oleraceus. The sequence continues at coordinate 56,025,182 of NC_066585.1, forward strand.
ACACACACTGGCTGAAAGAGACAAAAGAGACTGACTGAAACTGACTCGGCAGGATGTCGTATCCTGGGCCTACTTAGTCTATCATGCATAGACATCAGAGTCGAAGTAGTTCGGACTGGGGAGATGACACATGCTCGCTAGGATATCGCATCCTATGCATACGTATCTTCTCGGACGAGGGAAGAATCAGAGCATTCGTAGCTCGGGTGACACGCACACAAACAAAACAAGACACAGGCAAACGTGGAGCCCGAATGCCAATCACTGGACTTACATCAGCATCCGAACCAAAACACACGCACACTGGAACCCAAATGCCACTCGATGGTCTTACATCGGCTTCCAAGCACACAACGATACAACAAGTTGATAGGGAGTCGGGGACTCGAGCCTATAACTGTCAAGCACACACTCAAACAAACAGACAACAGGTTGCTAAGGAGTCAGGCACTCGAGCCTAGCAACTGTCAAACAACACACACAAAAAGAAAAAAGCGCCCGGAGAGATCAGCTCAATCTCCTGCCTACATACTTCATCTGGTGTGAAGATCAGGGCGATGTAGTTCCCCTACGCAGGGACAAGGATCTAGCCTAACCAGATAACAGAGGGAGATACAACTCTAGGGAGACTACGACTCGAGCCTAGATGTTGTCATGCAAAGTCAACCCTAAGTTAAGGTTTCTAGCTAAATGGCACAAGGGCCAACCTATCCTAAGCAGACACAGGAAAAAGCAAAGTCTCGATTGCAACTAGGGCAAGAGAAAGGGAAGGTCTCAATCGCAACGAGGGCGAGAGAAAAGAATTAGTGTTAGTGGTTAGTCAAAACTCGGCAAGACATCGCGTCTCGTGCCTACGTATCTCACCTGAACGTGAGAATCAGAGTTGCCGTAGTTCGGCCGGCAGGGAGAGAAGACTCGATCGCAACGAGGGCGAGAGAAAGGAAAAGTCTCGATCGCAACGAGGGCGAGAGAAAGGAAAAGTCTCGATCGCAACGAGGGCGAGAGAAAGGATCGCAACGAGGGCGAGAGAAAGGATCGCAACGAGGGCGAAAGCAAGGATCGCAACGAGGGCGAAAACAAGCACGGATTAGTCTAAGCTAAACCTAAAGAGGCAAAGCAAACAGGCAATCACAATCACAGGAAGCACACTCTATATGCATACAAGAGGCTCAAGCAAAGGGTTAGGCACTAGGGCCAACTGGAATAGGGTAAGTGTTGCTCTTAACCTTGCCATTGAGGGGCTAAGGTGAAGCAGATGAATAGGAGATGAGGGGTGTGCCTCATTGCTTCTATCCCTAATCAGGGAGAGCATCAAATAAAGTGTGGGAGTTCAGAAAGTAGGAACTCTCTCCACATTATTGACTCGATTAGATCTTGGGTATTTATCTCATTGCTTCAACCAGGTACTGGGAGCAAAGAGAGGACACACTGAATAGTGGGGGATAGGTTGCTTATCCCTACCTTCCACCAATTGCCTTACTTGAAGGACTTTTCCTGCTTGGGACAATTTTAAACAAACACAGACATTGCCTCTTAAGGAGGACTTCAGACAGTTTGCCCGGTCAAATAACAGACCGGGTCTCCAGACTACATGAAGAAGAAATGTTTATACCTCAAAGCAATTGCTAAAAAGCAAAGCAAGCAACTAAAGCAACTAAAGTGTACCTGAAAAAGTCAAACTTATTAGTAAACAAGTCAACAGTTCAAAGCAAAAGGAAATGAATAAACAGTCAACCACAGAAGGTCAACTGTGCAAAGCAAGACTCAAACACATGAGTCAAACCTACAAAACAAAGGTTAGTACATGATATGTAATCAAAACCAATCACATTTGTATGATCTCAATGGCAATGGTGCTCAACCTGAAACAGGAACTCAATAGTAAGCACAGAAGACCACTAGGACTAGCCTAGGGTCAAAGATGGAAGAAAAAGTCAAGGCAGCAAGGGAAAGTCAACTCAAAGTCAAAGTCAACCAATTAGAAAGCAATCACAATTGGGCCCACAATCATATCATGCATCATCATCATTTCATGAACATTTGAAGTCAAAATAAGGCAAAGGAAAGCATACAAAAGTCAACAGAATGACTTGCATCAAAAGTCAACCCAAACAATCTCAAAAATTATGAAATAAATCACACTCAATCCTAACATCTAACATGGTAAGCATGTTAAATTTCATGGCATTTGGATGAGAGGAAGGCAGTCAAGTAAAATCATGAAGTCAAACCAAATTCAAGTAAGCATAATGAAAGTCAACAAGCATGGGTCAACTTCAAAAAATCATATCAATTTGAAAACAGAAAAGAAATGAATGAGATTAACACCAATGCAAAGCTTGAGGTGTCTAGTTATCACATATGAAATTTCATGGTCATACAATAAGATTTGAGAATTTCACAAAAGATTTGGCAAGGCATAGCACAAAAAGTCAACAAATGACCAAGTATGGAAGAAAAATCTCAATCAAATGGAAAACAGCAAGATTAATTCCAAGAAAATTCATACACAAACTAGTCATGTGATAGATGATTCATGCAAAATTTGGAGTCAATTGGATAAGAGGAAGCATGTGAACAAAAATTGGGAAAATACATGAGCATGGTATAGCACCAAATATAACACATAACTTCATAAAATCATAACTCTCAATCCACAAATGATAAATGCACAAACTTTATATGGAAATGAAGGTCAATGTGTCTAGTTTCACCACAACAAATTTCAAGCTCATTGGATGCAACATGAGTATTTCACAAAAGGAATGGCACAATGTATCATTTATGCACACATGTGAAGAAAACAATTATCATTAAAAATCCAGCCACTGAAAAATTAAATAAAATTCACCATAAAAAACTAGACACATTCATGAACATGAGGAAAATATTTCATAATTTTTGGAGTTGAAATGAATAAAAAATAAATTGTTGAAGTTTGATGAAATAATGGAATGACATGAACAAGATGGCATGGCAATTGGTCAAACAATGAGTCAACGGATGGCATACTTGTAATATTGCAGTCACTAATCGAAACTACTGCGTTTTGGGGAAAGAAATGAAATGTTCCTATTGGCTCCCAGCCAATGGAACAGTAGCATGGCCAAACAAGTCAAATTTCTGGTTTTCAAACAAACCCTTAGGATTTAAGCATGGTTCATGGTAAACTTCAAACAAATTCAGCCAACATCCAAACAGAATCAAACAGCAAACACACAATCAGCATAGCTTTTGGCAATGTTTACTCATCAAGCAATCAACAGCATACCACATGGTCTCATGGATTTTCAGGACAGATGTTATAAAGTTCAAAACAACAGCAGGGTTCAATCAGCATGGCAGCACATGTTCATCAACAATATTCAAACCTAGTTCATCCAAGCAATCACAACAGCAATAGACCAAACATTCATGAGAAAATTCTGTGCATATTCACCATAGCAGCAAGCATCATTCATCACTCAACCCAAAATTCAAACCAAACATCATTCGAAAGCATGGTATGGGAATGTTCATACTGCAACCCAAACAACAGCAATGTTCACAATTCATATGGTTTTTCAAGGCAGCTTAAGGCTTTAGAAGCAGCAGCAAGGTTTGAAATTTGGTTCACCAACATCATCATCAATTGAAATTTCAACAACATACAACTAATCATGACATTGGTAATGTTCATAATGCAAACAAACAAAAGCATTCAACATGTTTCACATAGATTTTCTAGGCATGGCAGGTTTAATATGAATAGCAAATCATCATCATGCAGTATTAACCAACAACAACAAAACATTAACCATGGAAAATCTGGGCATATTAAGATAGCAAAACAGCAGTAGGGTTTTAGCATGGCAGTACATCAACATTCAGCATAGCAGTACAAATGATCAGCAGCAGGGTTTAACAGCATCATGTAATCAACATGAACAACAGCAAGCAAGCAGCATGTAACACAGCAATCATGCAATAATCAAGCATGGTAATGAACAATTATCATTAAGCAATCCTAGTTAACAACAAAACAAAACAACCATGGGAGTTTTCTGGTCAGAGTGCTAGGGTTCGAATGTAACAGTGTTCCTCATTTCCTAAAAAACAGTATGAACAAATGTGCCCGATAGTTAACAATGTGTATATCAAAAGCTTCAGCTAGCCAAACACAAACACAATCCACCATCTACACTCATTAATTTAAGCACATAACAGAGAAATCCACATAAACAAGTTTGAGCATAGAACTTTAAGACCATATTTCTTTCAACACAGTGGATTATTTTTGATGGTTTAAAGTCTATTGGCATCAGCAAGTTAAGGAGTTCACATGGCATAGCATGGATAAGAGAAAAGAGAGGGTCGAAAAACTTACTTAGTTGTGAAGAAAAATGGATGCAGGGCTTCTTTTGAGATTGCAAGCACAAACAGTTGCCAATGATGATTGATGATGATGAATGCTTGCAGGAAAACGGTTCGAACAGCTCAAATCCTCTTTAAATCAAAATCTGCCATGGCCATTCTTTGAAGAAACAGAACTAGGATAGGCTTTACAGTAGGAGAATGGAGGTCCAAGAAGCTTCAAAATGTTGTTTGGACTATGGATGAACCAAGGTTACTCGGGTTTCTTCAAGGGTTTTTGCAGAATTTGTGCTTTTGCCAAAATGCAAGATGAGAGTGAGAGTGTATTTCTGTGACGGTAGGCTGAAAAAACTAGGGCTCATTTGTGCAGAAATGAAGCTTTATATCCTCTGTTTAAGGTCCTTTAATTAATTGGTAAGCTGGTTTATGCTTAATGATGCATTTTGCAAATTTGCTAATTGACATGTAAGTGGAATGGAGGGTGTGTTTGACTGCACGATTATGGGCTGGAAAGGCTGCAGAAGGACATTCCAATAGCTGCTTGTGGTTGTACAGAAAAATGCTGTATGTGTTTTGCTTATGTACTTCTATTTGCAACATTTTGCCAATTTTGAATTTTGTCCAAAATGGTAGTGAAATAGTGAAATGAACATGCTTTTAAGCTTGAGACAAGTCACAAATGTGATTTAGAACATTTTCCAATTGGCAAAAATGAGAAAAAGTCCATAAATCAAAAAGTCAACTGTGAGTCAAACTTTGATTTTAAATGAAAAGGTCCAAAAATGCCATTTTGAATGGTAATGTTTTAGGTCATGAAATTTATATTTTTGGAAAGAGGATGAAAAATGTGGTTTGTAGGAAAAAACCCCACCAAATTTGGCCTTATGGTTTGAGAGATATGGCTTGTTGAAGTTCAAAATTGGTGAAAATGACTTGATCATATCTTGACAACCACACATGGGATTTGAGAGTTCTTGGACTTTTTGAAAATGGGAGAACAAGATCTTCAACTTTCATGTTGGGCAAAAATTCATTTGAAGCTTGTATCATGATGCAAGTTGAGGATCAAGAAGTTTCTATTTTTGGCAGTTGAAATTACAGGTCCAGTTTCTATTTTTGGAAAATTTCTGATTGGCTTGATTTTCTTCCATGATGAGGTTGGACATGATAGATGAGGCTTATACAAGCATGAATGAGCTCCTTCAAATCAATTTTATCCATCAAATCCATAGAATCAACCACAGTTGACCAACTTTGACTTTCTAGGGTTTTGGACTTGACTGTGCACTTCTGATGAATTCCAAACCCTGGTTCCTTGAAATCTTGACTTCAAATGATGTCCCAAGACATATGAACTCTTGAATATTGACCATGGTGCCCAAATTCCACAAGAATGGCCACCATCTACTGCTTTGACTGATTGTTGACTGTCTATGATTTTTGCCTGCCTGTGCATTGACTGCTGACCTCTGAGCCTTCAACCCTTGACTTGAACACTTCAAATAGACCTCCAAGTCATGTGAACTTGTTGGGCAAACCCTAGGGCTTTTACTCCTTGAGAAACACCTTTGCTTGATTGGTTGACTGATCTTCTGATCAGTTTGACCTAATTTCTGCTTGCTTGCTCTTGAGGCAACTGAGGAACAATGCAAATGCTATGCAATGTATCATGATATGCTATGACCTAATATGAGATGATAGGTGCAAATTTGAGGTGCTACAATGGGTAAATGATCTGGCTTTAAATGCTCTAATCTGGAAAGATGGTCAGCAACTACGTTTTCTGTTCCTTTTTTGTCTCTAATTGTTGTTTCTAAGAGTTGGCAGCAATTTTGGTAAAACAAAGAGTGTTCACAAGATTTTATGTGTGATGTCTTAACATGAGATATCCTATGTACCTACTGGAGTTGAAGAACATATGCAAGCAGGATTGTTTCAGAATGCCACTTACAATGCTAAGGCTTCTGATATTGGATGTACCTGCTGGAGCTAAATTGGAAGACATATGATGCAGGATTGTTTCAGTTGACATATTCATTGTCATGGTAACTGATATGGCTGTACCTACTATAAAGGGAAACTGGATTATGCAGGATTTTTCCATATGTCAGACCCGATGTCATGACATCCTGTACACAGAACATTCAGTATGAATGTCTGGTGTTTTGTGATTGCACAATTGGTGGAAATCATTGGCTGATTGAAGATATGGCTAGCTGGCGCAATCTATCAGGGATATCAACCAGATTTGTTTATTTTCCAAGGAGATATTTACAGCTGATATGAAAAGATTTAATTGGAAAATATATTTAGGGTTTTCAAGCTGTCCAATGTTTCTATAAAAAGGGACTTAGAAAACCTGATTGTACACACAACCAAGACTGAGCGAAATTTAGAGAGAGAGCTAGGGTTTGTTTCTGTAGGTCATTCAAGTCATCCATAGATGATTGAATTGGACTGATTTGTCTTCTTGATTAAAGCTTTGAAGCAAGATCAAGAGTGTGTCTTCTTGATTGAAATTGTGAAGTAAAATCAAGAATATTGTAATTGAAAAGTATTTTCTTTTCACAAGGGATTGTTGTTTAAAATCACGGGTGTGTGATTGTAAGGGAAGTGTGTGGGTTCTCATATCTAAGAGTTCTTAGGTAGAAATTGCACGGGTAGAGATTAGGTGAGAAAGACTGTAACTTGGTGAAGTGTACGGATAGTCTTTGAACTAATTCTATTATAGTGAATTTCCTTCCTGGCTTGGTAGCCCCTAGATATAGGTGAGTTGCACCGAACTGGGTTAACAATTGCTTGTGTGATTTGCTTTTCAATTCTATTTATTTATCCATTGTGTATTAACATATATCAGTGTCGTGACATTACCTTCGACATCTTATATCTGATACCAGAATTTCAATTGGTATCAGAGCAGGCATCCTGCTCTGGTTCTGGGTGAGATCTAGGGGCAATACTTTCTGGTACAATTGAGAGAGATGGACGATTTGTTCATAGGCCACCAATTTTGGATGGTTCTAACTATGACTATTGGAAACCTAGAATGGTAGCGTTTCTGAAATCCCTTGATAACAAGGCTTGGAAAGCTGTGCTAACAGGTTGGGTGCATCCTGTCATTACTAAAGAAGGAGAAATCACCACTGAGAAGAAGCCTAAAGAACAATGGTCCAAGGAGGAGGATGATCTTTCTCTTGGAAACTCTAAAGCTCTGAATGCCATCTTCAATGGAGTGGACAAGAATATTTTCAGGCTGATAAATAACTGTGAAATAGCTAAAGAGGCTTGGGACACTCTCAAGATCACTCATGAAGGCACATCTAGGGTAAAGATGTCTAGACTTCAGCTGCTCACCTCCAAGTTTGAAAACTTAAGAATGAAAGAAGATGAAAATATTCATGAATTTTACATGAGCATTCTTGAAATTGCCAATGCCTCTGGAGCCTTGGGCGAGAAGATGTCAGATGAAAAACTAGTAAGAAAGATATTAAGATCACTCCCCAAGAGATTTGCTATGAAAGTCACAGCCATAGAAGAATCTCAAGATATCTCAAATATGAGAGTGGATGAGCTGATTGGGTCCCTCCAAACATTTGAGATGGGAATATGTGATGGAGCTGAAAAGAAGGCCAAGAGCATAGCATTTGTGTCAAACACCGAAGAGGAAGATGAGGTAGGTGGTCACGACATTGATGAAGACCTGGCAAATGAGATAGCAATGTTGGGAAGACAGTTCAACAGACTAATGAAAAAGATAGATGTCAGAGCTAAGGGCAATGTCAAAAACATCACATCTGACATCAATAAATCCAACAGCTTTGGTAAGACCACAAAGTCTGAAGAAAAACCCAAAGAAGTTCGGTGCTATGAGTGTAATGGGTATGGTCATATTAAAACTGAATGTGGGACCTACCTCAGGAAACAAAAGAGGAGTCTTGTAGCCTCTTGGTCTGATGGAAGTGAAACTGAAGAAGCTACAAGTCATGTAAATGCTTTGACAGGAAGATGGGGGTCTGAGGAAGAGTCAAATGATGATGAAAGATCCTTTGAAGAGCTGGACACTACCTACAAAGAGTGGTGCCACAGAAGGGCAGGATTGTGCAGACAAGTTAAAACACAGGAGGAAGTGATAGCTCAGCTGAAAAATGAGAAGAAAGAGTATATGGAAACCATCTCAAAATTGGAAACTGAGGCTGTATTCTTGAATTCCAAACTAGATGAGATGACTAAGTATGTAAAAATGCTTAACAATGGATCTGCCACCCTAGACAAGATTCTCCAGAATGGGCAAATAACTGGAAACAAATCTGGCATTGGATTCAAGGGTGAGTGCAGTTGCAAATCAAAATCCAAACCTAAGAGCAGTCATGGTAGAAGCAAATATGAGATGTCACATCAGATGTCACAAATGCAGAAAGGGAACCATCAAAGATGGAAATGCCAATATTGTGGAAAATTTGGCCACCTGAAGCCCTTCTGTTATAAGCTATATGGCTATCCTGGTCCTGTTCAGTCTCAACACCAATCTAGGTCCAAACATCACAAGACTGTCAGCAGAAAGCAATGGGCTCTTAAGACAAAGGTCACAAGTGTAATAGCCTACACTTCCCTCAGAGTCTCAGCCAAAAAAGATTGGTATTTTGACAGTGGTTGCTCCAGACATATGACTGGGAACAAAAACCTGTTGACTGAACTTCATCCTCATGCCATGGGCTATGTTACTTTTGGTGATGGTGCAAAAGGGGAAATCAAGGGAATGGGTAGGTTAGATTGCCCTGGCTTCCTGGCCATGATAATGTTCTACTTGTTAAGGGATTAACTGCTAATCTCATAAGCATCAGTCAACTATGTGATCAAGGTCTGAATGTCAACTTCACAAAAACTGAATGTCTGATTACTAACAAAGAAAATAAAGTAATCATGAAGGGAGTTAGGTCCAAAGACAACTGCTACATGTGGAGCTCTCAAGAAATTGGATACTCTTCAATGTGTACCTTAGCCAAAGAAGAAGAAGTGAAGATATGGCATCAAAGTTTGGGCCATCTGCACCTGAAAGGTATGAAGAGAATCATATCAGTAGAAGCAGTTAGAGGGATTCCCAACTTAAAGATTGATGAGGAAAAATTTTGTGGGGAATGTCAGATTGGAAAACAGACAAGGATGTCACACCAGAAGCTCAGACATGACACAACTACCAAAGTCCTGGAACTACTTCATATGGACTTAATGGGACCCATGCAGGTAGAAAGCCTTGGTGGTAAGAAATATGCATATGTGATGGTGGATGATTTCTCCAGATACACCTGGATCAATTTTATCAGAGAAAAATCTGATGTGTTTGAAGTCTTTAAGGAGCTGTGTCTGAAGCTTCAAAGGGAAAAAGGAAGTCCTGTTATCAAAATTAGAAGTGATCATGGGAAGGAGTTTGAGAACAGCAAATTTGCTGAATTTTGTTCTTCAGAAGGAATTCATCATGAGTTCTCATCCCCTATCACTCCCTAGCAAAATGGTGTGGTGGAAAGGAAAAATAGGACTTTGCAAGAATCAGCCAGAGCTATGATTCATGCTAAGAAGTTACCCTATCATTTTTGGGCTGAAGCCATGAACACAGCCTGCTATGTCCACAACAGAGTGACATTAAAGAAAGGGACGCCCACAACTCTCTATGAAGTCTGGAAAGGAAGAAAACCTACAGTAAAATACTTCCATGTATTTGGTAGCAAATGCTATATCTTAGCTGATCGTGAGCAAAGAAGGAAGATGGATCCCAAAAGTGATGAAGGAATATTTTTGGGCTATTCAACAAACAGCAGAGCCTACAGGGTCTTCAATTCCAAACTAATGTGTTGATGGAATCCATTAATGTAGTGGTTGATGATCAACAGACTGATGTCACCGACGATGTCGAGACATCTCTGAATGTTTCTCCAGCTGACTCCTCAGACAAGAATAAAGAAGAAGAACCACCTCAAACTGAACCTGAAGATGACAAAATCAACAAGGGACCCTCTATCAGAATTCAGAAGGATCATCCCAAAGACCTTATCATAGGAGACCCAGATAAAGGAGTCACTACTAGATCAAGAGAAGTAATCTCACATGGCTGCTTTGTGTCAAAGATTGAGCCCAGAAATATCAAGGAAGCCTTGACTGATGAGTTCTGGATCAATGCCATGCAAGAAGAACTAGGTCAATTCAAAAGGAATGAAGTATGGGAATTGGTTCCTAGACCTGAAGGAGTAAATGCCATAGGTACAAAGTGGGTATACAAGAATAAGTCTGATGAACAAGGGGTTGTTACTAAAAACAAAGCTAGATTGGTAGCCCAAGGATATACTCAAGTAGAAGGAGTTGACTTTGATGAAACTTTTGTTCCTGTAGCTCGCCTTGAGTCCATTAGATTACTGCTTGGAGTGGCATGTATTCTGAAATTCAAACTATTTCAGATGGATGTGAAAAGTGCCTTTCTAAATGGCTATCTAAATGAAGAAGTATATGTTGAACAGCCTAAAGGCTTCACAGATCCAAACCTTCCTAAACATGTGTACAGATTGAAGAAAGCCCTCTATGGGTTAAAACAAGCTCCCAGGGCTTGGTATGAGAGGCTCACAGTATTCCTCACTGACAATGGATACAAGAAAGGAGGTATTGACAAAACTCTGTTTGTGAAGAATGAAGGAGGGAAGCTCATGGTGGCACAAATATATGTAGATGACATAGTATTTGGTGGAATGTCAGAGCAGATGGCTGAACACTTTGTTAGACAAATGCAATCTGAATTTGAGATGAGCCTTGTTGGAGAACTGACTTACTTTCTTGGGCTACAAGTCAAATAGATGGAAGACTCTATCTTCTTATCTCAAAGCAAGTATGCCAAGAACATTGTGAAGAAGTTTGGCATGGAGAATGCAAGTCATAAAAGAACTCCTGCTCCTACACATGTAAAAATATCCAAAGATGAAAATGGTGTCAGTGTAGATCAAAGTCTATACAGAAGCATGATAGGAAGTCTGCTATACCTCACAGCGAGCAGACCTGACATTGCATTTGTTGTTGGTGTGTGTGCTAGATATCAAGCTGAACCAAAAGTCAGTCACATAAACCAAGTAAAGAGAATACTGAAATATGTCAATGGCACCAGTGACTATGGGATACTATATACTCATGGATCTGGATCTATGTTGACTGGATACTGTAATGCAGACTGGGCTGGAAGTGCTGATGATAGGAAGAGCACATCAGAAGGATGCTTCTTCTTAGGGAACAATCTGATTTCATGGTTCAGTAAGAAACAGAACTGTGTATCTCTATCCACTGCTGAAGCTGAGTACATAGCAGCGGGAAGTAGTTGTTCTCAACTGGTCTGGATGAAACAAATATTGTCTGAATACAATGTCACACAAGAAGTCATGACATTATACTGTGATAACCTGAGTGCTATAAATATTTCCAAGAATCCTATTCAGCACAGCAGGACTAAGCACATAGATATTAGGCATCACTTCATCAGAGAACTTGTGGAAGAAAAGATCATAGCACTGGAGCATGTTCCTACAGAGAGGCAATTAGCTGACATATTCACAAAAGCCTTGGATGCAAATCAATTTGAATGCTTAAGAGGAAAATTGGGGATCTGTGTGTATGAGAATCTATAGCAATCAAAGGAGTCTGGGGATAGTTCTCACAAAAAGAGTATAGAGTTTTGTGAGGTATGGTATAGCGAGAGATGTGATTGGTGTAAAGATTTTATGAGATTTATTTACCTTTGGTCAATTTTGACTAAAAAGGGGGAGAAGTATATGGAGCTGGTGGAGCTGGGTGAAGCTGGGTACTAGCTGAGATGGATAAATAGAAGTACAGCCATTATTGGAAGAAGTGCACAGGTGTTAAAACAGAACGTTTCTGTTGGGTTGTTAGCAGATGTCAAAGAGGATGTCTGATATGGTGCACAGGTGTTGATGTTACAGCAGATGTCAGTATGACATTCTGGCTGGTACAGGTGCTGGAGTTACAGTAGCTGTTTTTGGTGAATGCACGGATTTAGGGGGAGAAGAAGTACCCTGGTGCATTGTGCATTTGTGTGTCTTACTAGTTGCATCCATAACTAGTAATTCTGATTGTTGCACAAATTTAGGGGGAGGAGAAGTACCCTTATGCATGTGTGTATTACTAGTAGCCATAGCTAGTAATTGTTTTTTGCTTCTGCTGCTGATTAAACTAATGGCATGTGGTTTAACTGCTGATAGTTTGCCTTGTAAACAAAAAGGACAGATATATGTTTTAGCCAAAAATTGCCAAAGGGGGAGTTTGTTGTTTCTAAGAGTTGGCAGCAATTTTGGTAAAACAAAGAGTGTTCACAAGATGTTATGTGTGATGTCTTAACATGAGATATCCTATGTACCTGCTGGAGTTGAAGAACATATGCAAGCAGGATTGTTTCAGAATGCCACTTACAATGCTAAGGCTTCTGATATTGGATGTACCTGCTGGAGCTAAATTGGAAGACATATGATGCAGGATTGTTTCAGTTGACATATTCATTGTCATGGTAACTAATATGGTTGTACCTGCTATAAAGGGAAACTGGATTATGCAGGATTTTTCCAAATGTCAGACCCGATATCATGACATCCTGTACACAGAACATTCAGTATGAATGTCTGGTGTTTTGTGATTGCACAATTGGTGGAAATCATTGGTTGATTGAAGATATGGCTAGCTGGCGCAATCTATCAGGGATATCAACCAGATTTGTTTATTTTCCAAGGAGATCTTTACAGCTGATATGAAAAGATTTAATTGGAAAATATATTTAGGGTTTTCAAGCTGTCCAATGTTTCTATAAAAAGGGACTTAGAAAACCTGATTGTACACACAACCAAGACTGAGCAAAATTTAGAGAGAGAGCTAGGGTTTGTGTCTGTAGGTCATTCAAGTCATCCATAGATGATTGAATTGGACTGATTTGTCTTCTTGATCAAAGCTTTGAAGCAAGATCAAGAGTGTGTCTTCTTGATTGAAACTGTGAAGTAAAATCAAGAATATTGTAATTGAAAAGTATTTTCTTTTCACAAGGGATTGTTGTTTAAAATCACGGGTGTGTGATTGTAAGGGAAGTGAGTGGGTTCTCATATCTAAGAGTGCTTAGGTAGAAATTGCACGGGTAGAGATTAGGTGAGAAAGACTGTAACTTGGTGAAGTGTACGGATAGTCTTTGAACTAATTCTATTATAGTGAATTTCCTTCCTGGCTTGGTAGCCCCCAGACGTTGGTGAGTTGCACCGAACTGGGTTAACAATTGCTTGTGTGATTTGCTTTTCAATTCTATTTATTTATCCATTGTGTATTAACAGATATCAGTGTCGTGACATTACCTTTGACATCTTATATCTGATACCAGAATTTCACTAATGTCTAAGTCGAATTCTTGTAGCCAAAGGATCCACCTAAGTAATCTAGGTTTTGCATCCTTTTTGCTCAGAAGGTAACGGATAGTTGCATGGTCTGTATAGACTATAATCTTAAATCCTACAAGATAAGACTTAAATTTATCGATTGCGAAAACTACAGCTAGGAGTTCCTTCTCTGTTGTTGTATAATTTAATTGAGCGGCATCTAGGGTTCTACTAGCATAATATATTACGTGTAGTTTCTTATCTTTTCTTTTCCCTAAAACAGCTCCTATAGCGAAATCGCTACCATCACACATTATTTCGAAGGGTTTAGTCCAATCCGGGGTTTGTAGAATGGGTGCTGAAATTAATGTTTGTTTTAAACGGTTAAAGGCTTCGATGCATTTTTCATCGAAAATGAATTCGATGTCTTACATCAGAAGGCCGATCAAGGGTTTCGTTATTTTAGAGAAGTCTTTTATGAAGCGTCGGTAGAAACCGGCGTGTCCAAGGAAACTACGGACTTCTCTAACTGTCTTAGGAGGGTTAAGGTTTTCTATAACTTCTATTTTTGCTTTATCGACCTTAATGCCTCTTTCAAATATTATATGTCCTGACATTATGCCTTCTTTGACCATAAAGTGGCACTTCTCCCAGTTTAACACAAGGTTAACTTCTACGCATCTCTCTAGAATTTTCTCAAGGTTAATAAGGCAGTTTTCAAAGCCTAATCCACACACCGAGAAGTCGTCCATAAATACTTCCATGATTCCGTTGGGATAATCAGCGAAGATTTACATCATACAACATTGGAAAGTAGTTGGCGCATTACAGAGTCCAGACGGCATTCGTCTATAAGCAAACATTCTGTAAGGACAGGTAAAGGTTGTTTTCTCTTGATCCTCGGGGTGTATGGGTATTTGGAAAAATCCAGAATATCCATCCAGATAACAAAAGTAAGAGTGTCTGGCAAGACGCTCAAGCATTTGATCTATGAATGGAAGGGGGAAATGGTATTTCCTAGTTGCCTTATTGAGCTTCCTATAATCTATGCACACACGCCATCCACCTTCTATGCATTTAGCGACATGCTCTCCCTTTTCGTTCTACACGACTGTGATGCCTCCCTTTTTGGGTACCACATGTACAGGACTTACCCACTTACTATCAGAAATCTGATAGATTATACCAGCTTCCAGTAGTTTAAGGACTTCCTTCTTTACTACCTCGCTCATTACAGGGTTCATTCGTCTCTGATGTTCTCTGGAAGGTTTTGAATCCTCCTCTAGTGAGATCCTGTGCATACACACGGATGGGCTAATACCTTTTAAATCAGAGATGTTGTACCCTAAGGCAGAGGGGTACCTTCTTAAAGCATTCAAGAGTCGATTCGTCTCGTCTTGATTTAAGGTGGCACTAACTATTACTGGGTGGTTCATCTCTTCATCCAAGAACTCATATCGTAGGTTCTTGGGTAGTTCCTTAAGTTCTTAGGCTGGTTTTTGAGAATTAGGTGAAGGGTCTGGAGTAAGGTCCAGACATTCATTAGTGTGAGGTTTCGTTTCCTCTAACTCGTCATCCTTTTCATTCGGGTTTTAAAATGGTTTGATCTTAGGTTCTCCTTGGTCGAATTCTCTTATGTACTCATCTATGATATCGACCGCATAACATGCGTCTCCTAGAATTGGTGCCATCAGGAATTTCGAAAGAATGAACTCGATCTTTTCATCCCCTACTTCGAAGGTTAATTTCCCTCTTTTGACATCTATTATAGCTCCTGTTGTTGATAAGAATAGTCTACCTAAAAGGATAGGGATATCTTCGTCTTCTTTCATATCCATGACCACAAAGTCTGTTGGGATATAAAGTTGATCGATCCTAACTGGGATGTCTTCTAAAATGCCTACAGGATACTTAACAGACCTATCGTCTAATTGGAGGGACATCTTAGTTAGTTGTAACTCTCCTAGGTTTAACCTTTTACATACAGCTAAGGGCATTAAACTTACACTAGCGCCTAAGTCTAGGAAAGCTTTGTCGATCACATGACTCCCTAAAATGCAAGGTAAAGAAAAACTACCAGGGTCTTTCTCCTTCTTAGCGAGTTTATCCTCAGAAATAAAGTTGCATTCCAAGGGTCTTGGATCTTCAAGCCTACGCTTGTTAGTTAAGATGTCTTTGAGAAATTTGGCGTAAGACGGAATTTGGGTGATAGCTTCAGTGAAAGGAATCTCTACATGAAGCTTTTCTATCACTTTTATAAATTTTTGGTATTGGTTATTGACTTTGGTTTGTTTAAGTCTTTGCGGATATGGGATTGGTGGTTTGTACGGGGGTGGTGGTTTGTAAGTTTTATCCTTGGCTTCACCTTCTTGGTTGGTTTGTTTCTCGAGTTCCTCCGGTTCCTCTTCTTGGTTGGTAGGTATATTTCCTTTAGAAGTTTTGGACTCACTCATTGCTGGGTTATGAGGCCCGTTGTAAGCGGTCCCACTTCGTAACGAGATAGCGTTAGCTTGCCCTCGAGGGTTTGGTTGAGGTTGTCCAGGAAATTGGCCTCCAGGTGTAGTTTTTGGGGCTTGGTTTTGTGCTACTTGTGAGATCTGGGTTTCAAGCATCTTATTGTGAGTGATTATCTGATCAACCTTGGTTCCTAATTGCGTTATAAGTTTGTTTACGTGAATGTTTTGGTTTAGGAATTCTTTATTTTGCTGAGTCTGGCCCGATATAAAGCTTTCCATGATCTTCTCAAGGTTAGACTTCTGGGGCACAGCTTGCATAGGTTGATTTGGTTTTTGGGCTTGATAACCTTGCGGTCTCTAAGGTGCATGATTTTGGATAGGGTTCTGGTTTTTATAGGAGAAATTTGGATGATTCTTCCATCCAGGGTTGTAAGTGTTTGAAAATCGGTTACCTTGGGCGTAATTCACTTGGTCGGTATTTAGTTCGTTCAAAAGGTTACACTCTACCGATTCGTGTCCTTTAGATCCACAGAGTTCACACTCTGTGTGGACTACTGCTACGGTGTTAGTGTTTGTAGACATACATTCGATCCTAAGGGCTAAAGCGTCCATTTTTGCCTGCATCATGTCTAGAGAGCTTACCTCATGTATTCCACCTTGGGTCTCCTTTTTATCTATTGATGCTCATTCAGTTCCCCATTGGTAATGGTTTTAGGCCATATCCTCAATTAGGTCACAAGCTTCTGGATAAGGTTTGTTCATAAGCGCACCACCTGCGGCAGCGTCGATGCTCATCTTGGTGTTATAATGGAGTCCATTGTAGAAGGTATGAACGATCAGCCATTGTTCTAGGCCATGGTTGGACAGACTCTTAATAGCTCTTTATATCTCTCCCAAGCTTCAAAAAGCGATTCTCCTTGGTTTTGAGCAAATCTAGTTATTTGGCTTCAAAGAACAGCAGTCTTACTAGGGGGAAATATCTAGCAAGGAATACTCTCCTAAGGTCTTCCTAGGTAGTTATTGAATTGGCTGGAAGTGAATCTAGCCATGAACGTGCTCTATCCCTGAGGGAGAAAGGAAATAATCTTAAATGGATCGCATCGGGTGAAGCGCCGTTAGATTTAAAGGTGTCGGCTAGTTGGATAAAAACTTAAATGTTGATTTGGGTTCTCAGTAGCGAGACCCGCGTATTGGTTTTGTTGCACTAGTTGCAACAAAGACGGTTTTAGTTCGAAATTGTTAGCCGGAATAAGGGGGTTTACTATACTCGAACTAGGTTCCTCATCAGAGGGTTGGGAGAATTCCTTAAGAGGTCTCCTATCGCGATTCTCGGCCACAGCTTTCTTAATTCGGATGAGTAAAAGGCGTGTACGAGTATAACATTCGGGTTCCGCTGAAGGATCTACTAAATTTCTGGTACTACGGGTTCTTCACATTTACCGGCTAATAATGCCTTAGTCTATACAGTGTAACAACAGGGTACGAAATTTGACGAAGTTGGTCCCCGGCAACGACGCCAAAAACTTGATCGTATTGATTCGCAAGTGCATGAATTACGTCAAAGTAATATAAAAGAATATCGATCCCACAGAGACCAATCGTCAATCTATCGATTACTATCGTTACGGTGTTTATCTAAGGCGGTATAAAAGAGATATTGGGTTTGCAAAACAACGGTAAATAATAAATGCAGGTAAAGACAGGTTGAATGTAATTCACGTCAGTTAAGTGATGTTTCGATTGTCTAAATAGAACTACTTATGAGGCAATATTTTCTACTCTTGAAAAGAATCCATTTAACAGGAACTGTCGCTTTCGCGTATTCAGAACCGAGTTTACCCTTAAATTAAGACCTTTTATTGTCACTTAATAAAAGGTGCGCATAACGCTAAAGTAGTAAACCTATTTTAAGAAATGAGACTCATAAACTTAGTTGAAAAGTGATTTTGATTTGGAAAGTTTACCCAAGGAGTTTCCTGATTTTAAATCTATCAACGCGTCCGAAAACAGTTTCAAAAATAGTTTTTCCTTAAAGTGATAAAAATTCCTAATTACTAAGCCAGGGTGCTTTCGCACTCCTCGAATAGTTAAAACTAACCAAGTCTATTTTAGAAAACTCAAGTTAAAAATCAAAACAGCCTTTTAAGTATTTCTACAGATTTCAATATGTGAAACATTACTTTAACCGCGATCCTTACATTCTAACCTTTAAAAGATTTAGCCAGACATGGTAACACAAACGAACACAACGGTGTTAATCATGATGAAAAGTTTGTTTTAGAATGTGAGGCGTAGAGAGCGAGTAAAGTGCATAAAGTAAATAAAGTAAGGCGAGTGCGGAAAATAAATAAAGTAAAGCGAGTGCGGAAAATAAATAAAGTAAAGCGAGTGCGGAAAATAAATAAAATAAAAGCGATGCGGGAAATAAATAAATAAAGCGAGTGCGGAAAATAAATAAAGTAAAGCGAGTGCGGGAAAATTAATAAAATAAAAGCGATGCGAGAAATAAATCAAATAAAAGCGATAAATAAGAACCTGCTCCAAACGGAGGCTTCGATCCTGGTACAAAAATAAACCTCTAACTCCTGAAGCTAAAGACGACAGCAACTCGAAGTGACCCAACTCAATCTCACAAAGGTGCAATAACCCCCCGATGTGACGGATTATCGCTATTACAAATGATAAATATATGCTTAGTGTTGTAAAACTAAGTTGGATGAATCGAAAACGAAATGGAATGAGCTATTTATAGAGGTTTCCAGCATCTTGTAAAGACCATGGTGCCCTCCTACTTCCCCTTAGTGGGGACGTGACTTCCAAAGGTGGCGCCTGCCATCCCTTCATGGCGCCCGCCATGTGTGTAAATGGGGTGGATCATGGGAACGTGGTGATTACCTCCTAGTTGAGGGCTGATGACTCATGGCTTCCCCTATAGCGGCCGCCATGTGCAACGCCATGTGTGTAATTTCACCGAAAAACCCTAATTTTAGGTCTTTTTGCTTCGTTTCTTCCAAAAGAGTCTGAAAGTGCTAAATATCTGAAAGCATGAGAAAAGAGAGCATAATACAAACAAAATGATAATAAAGTCCTAATAAACATGTGAAATTCGAGTCAAACACATGGTGTAATTCAGTGTGATCAATTTCCCTTATACTTTTCAAAGTCAGGGACTTTGAACTTCATCGAGATCTTAATGTTTGGTACCAAACAGAGTTCAACATCACTCTTACCAAACAGGTCTTTTCCTCTCAATGTTTTCAATTCTTTACGCATCTCAAGGAACTGATCCTTCATTTCATCCATCTTCTCATAAATATCAGGGCCCTCAGACGGCTCAGAATGGTAGATGGTGTCCATAACACGAGGCAAGGTATGAACAACTGGAGGCGGCACAGACATGACCGGGCTAGATGCCGGCATAGAAGCAAATGTGGGTGCAAACCCTTCAGGCATAAAATTCGGTGGCATCCCCCACGGGAATCCTGCAGGCATAGACGGGCCGGATTGAGTGGCAGCAACAAGAACAATTGAGGTAACAACCTCTGAGATGACAATCCTCTGAGGAGGAGGAGTGGCAGGAGTTGGAGAAGACTGATTCTGAGCAGCTAGAACAGACTCCATCATAGCAGTTAGACGAGCAATCTCATCCTTCAGTTCTCTGTTCTCTTCCTATAAGTGCTCCATGATTCTCGGTTGATTGGCACGAGTGTTGTATCGGTGAGTCATTTTGGCTTAAGCACAGAAGAATAATCGATAAGACATCTGGCGGAAGAAAGCTTGTTTATGCAAATGATGCATGAAATGCAATGTTTTTGTTTGTTTTTATTTTCAAGGAACCTACTATTTTATTTGCAAATATATAATAATAATAGTAACAATTTGATTGACCACAAAATCTCTTTTATTCATAAAATTTGGAAGTATTACACTAAGTACAATTTCAGAAACCAAAATATAAATATAATAGAAAAGGAAACTGTGAAGACATGGCTTCTCGAGTATTTTGATGAAGACAACGATGCACGTACAGGGTCAATCATCAAAGAATGGATCAAGACTTCAATAGAGCAAATTCACACAAAGTTTCAATCATACATACCTCAAAGTCGCTCGAGAAATTGATCACAAAGGTATTGGAATTTAATCTTAGTTAAAGTTTATATATAAAGTGTTCAATTGATTGTTGCATGCATAATATGATATGGACACTTTGAATTTATTTCAAAATAGTTACATCTTTTAAAAGTTCTTAATTTTTCCTTTTTTCAATAGTGGTAACCGGTTAACACTTTTTGGGTAACCGGTTAACCCGAAACAAAATTCAATTTCTGGGCAGATTTTGTTAGCATGTAACCGGTTAACACTTTCATGGTAACCGGTTACACAGTTTAAAATTTGAATTTTTCTTAATGTTACAAGTAATGTAACCGGTTAACACAATTTGGGTAACCGATTACTACTAGGAATTTTTGTAGAAAAATTGCAAATTTTCATATTTTTAATTCATGCTTCTTCTCTATGAACCATGGCATCCATTGGTTGTTTGCACCTGTTTAAAGAGGTTCATAGAAGGATATTTAAACTAAAAAATTTCAGATTGCAAATCACCTCCTTAAAAATTAATTTTCACAATCTCTCTTTGTTTACTATTTTCAAAGATAAGTGTCCAAAATTCATATGCATCATTTGAACACTTCTATAAACATTGTGAGATTGATTATTCCAAAAGGAGAAGATCAATCCTTTGATTGATGTGCAGATATTTCCAGATTATTCAAACTTCCATTTAAATTATACACTTGTTGTTCTTCACATCTTAATTTTTCCAGCATTAGTGGAATTAAGATAGTGAGTGTTTTATCCTTACTTGTTTGATAGTAAGAGGTGCATAGGAGAGGATTGTTCTCTTATCACTAAGAAGGTTTCCTTGTTGTTTAGAAACAAGAGAGTCACTTTGAGAGGATTGTTCTCATAAGTGGACTTTGTTGGAAATCCAAGAGTTTGTTCTTGGTGGTCTTTGTTGGTCATTGTACAAGTCCAAAGAAATAGTGGAAATCTCTTTCTTGTTGGAAACGGGACTGGATGTACCTTCGGATGTTGAAGGGAACCAGGATAAATCTCCGTGTCATTATTTTTCTGCACTTTACCACTTTCCTAAACACCATTATAAACCTGAAAAATAATCCTTACAACAAGAAAATTTCAAGGTTTCTAATTCACCCCCCCCCCCCCCCCCTCTTAGACTGATTTCAGACTTACAATTGGTATCAGTGCAGGTTATAGGTAACCTGTTCCTAGACGATCCAAAATGGCTTCCGCAAATAATAATCTAGTCTTCAGAGATGGTGGTAGCAATAACAAGCCTCTACTATTCTGTGGTGAATACTTTGACTTCTGGAAAATTCGGATGAAGGCTCATTTAGAAGCACAAGGAGAAGAAGTATGGGATGCTGTCCAAAATGGTCCTTTTGTTCCTACAACGGTTATTAACGGCGTTGGTTCATCAAAGCCTAAAACTTCATGGGATGATGATGATAAAAAGGCAATAAATCTTCTTCAAAGTGCACTCAGCATGGATGAATTCTTTCGCATTTCGGCATGCACAACGGCAAAACAAATATGGGATACCTTGGTAGAAACTCATGAAGGAACTTCCAAAGTTAAAAGATCAAGATTAAATACCTTGAGTCAAGAATATGAGTTGTTCAGAATGCAGCCCAGAGAATCCATACTTGACTTGCGGAAAAGACTTGTGCACTTGACAAATCATCTAAAAGCTCTAGGTAAGACTTTAAGTGATGATGAATTGAATCTTAAAGTGCTTAGATCTTTAACCAGGGAATGGCAACCAAAAGTGATGGCAATATCAGAAACGAAAAGTCTATCCACAATGACTTCCGCTACATTGTTTGGAAAACTTCAAGAATATGAGACGGAACTTGGAAGACTTGAAAAACATGAGAATCAAGATAAGAAGTCCAAAAGCATCGCTTTGAAAGTTGACTCCAAAGATGTTGAGAAAAAAGACAATCCGGAGGAGGATGAAAACTTCTTGTTACTTGTTAAAAGGCTAGGAAAATTTTTCGGTAAGAATGACAAACCTTCCTTCTATGCGAAAAGAAAGAAACACTTCAAGAAAAGAGAAGCTTCCACTTCAATGCAAGAGGTAACATGTTATGAATGTGGTAAGAAAGGCCACATAAAACCAGATTGTCCTCAACTACCTAATGTCGCATCACGCGAAAAACCGGCGGGAAAACAAAACAACAGAGCCGCCACCGTGCGTTATTTATCCCAAAAAGAGGGAAAGGAAACGCTCGAAGTAAACCTAGGAAAGAACATGGTCTCGCGACCAAAGAGAATGGGTTCGGGAGTCGGTTATGCGAAGGGAAGGTATTAGCACCCCTACGCATCCGTAGTACTCTACGGGATCCACGCACAAAAGGAAGGATAATTGGTTGCTAAACACTGTTCAAACACACACACACTGGCTGAAAGAGACACAAGAAACTGACTGAAACTGAACTCGGCAGGATGTCGCATCCTGGGCCTACTTAGTCTATCAGGCATAGACATCAGAGTCGAAGTAGTTCGGACTGGGGAAGCGACACATGCTCGCTAGGATATCGCATCCTATGCATACGTATCTTCTCGGACGAGAGAAGAATCAGAGCATTCGTAGCTCGGCTGACACGCACACAAACAAACACGGGAAAAGGCAAACGTGGAGCCTGAATGCCAATCACTGGACTTATATCAGCATCCGAACCTAAACACACACAAGACGGCAAACATGGAGCCCGAATGCCAATCACTGGACTTACATCAGCATCCGAACCAAACACACGCACACTGGAACCCCAAATGCCACTCGATGGACTTACATCAGCTTCCAAGCACACAACAACACAACAAGTTAATAGGGAGTCGGGGACTCGAGCCTATAACTGTCAAGCACACACTCAAACAAACAGACAACAAATTGCTAAGGAGTCAGGCACTCGAGCCTAGCAACTGTCAGACAACACACACAAAAAGAAAAAGGGCGCCCGGAGAGATCAGCTCAATCTCCTGCCTACATACTTCATCTGGTATGAAGATCAGGGCGATGTAGTTCCCCTACGGAGGGGTTGAAAAAGACTAGCCTAACCAGATAACAGAGGGAGACACAACACTAGGGAGACTACGACTCGAGCCTAGATGTTGTCATGCAAAATCAACCCTAAGTTAAGGTTTCTAGCTAACTGGCACAGGGAGCCAGCCTATCCTAATCATGACTTGCACAGGAAGCAAGCCACACACACACTTAACTTGCACAGGGAGCAAGCCAGGCAAAACCTACTTGCACAGGAAGCAAGTCTAAACTAACCCTAACTTGCACAGGAAGCAAGTCAAACAATCCTAACTTGCACAGGAAGCAAGTCAAACAATCCTACAAGCACAGATAGCACACACTATACACAAACAAGTGGCTCAAACAAGGGTTAGGCACTGAGGCCAACTGGAATAGGGTCAAAGGTTGCTCTTAACCTTGCCATTGAGAGGCTAAGGTGAAGCAGATGAAAGGTGAGTGAAGGTAAGACTTCACAGCTCTTATCCCTGGCCTGGGAGAGCTTAAGACAAGAATGTATGGGTTCAGAAAGTGGGAACCCTTCTACACATTTAAAACTGACTCAACTGTACAATTGTACAAGATCTTGGGTTTGTATCTGCAATGCATCAACACAGTGGTGTGAGCAAAGCAGATGACACACTGAATAGCAGGGGATAGGTTGCATATCCCTTGGGTTCTGCCAATTGCCTCTTCACTTAGGAGGTCTTTGACTCTATGCAAGGACAAAATTAAACATCCACAAACATTGCCTCTTAAGGAGGACTTCAGACAGTTGCCTGGCCAAGTAACAGGCCAGGTCTTCCAGACTACATGAAGTAAAAGAGACATACCTCAATGCAAATTGCTTATACAAGCAAAGCAAGGCAAAAAGTTCACAAGGAACTAAGCAACTAAAGCACCTGAAACAGTCAAGCAGATGTTAGCATGCAACTTCAAACAAAACAAACAGAAACAGACACTAACAGTCAATTAGAGGCACATGGATGTGCAAGACACAAGGCTTAAGGCATGTGAGCCAAGCCACCTACAAAACAAACAAGTTAGACAATGATATTTAAGCAAGCTCAACCAAAAGAATTGGTCTCAATGGCCATTTGATTGTCAACCTGAAAACAAAAGCTCAAAAGTGAGTAACAGGACCACTAGGACAAGCCTAGGGTCAAAGGAGAATGAAAAAGTCAAAACAGCAAAGGATGAGTATCCAAAATCATGTTCAAACATTCAAGAAGCAAAACCAATTGGGTTCATGTTCATATCAATCATCATCATCATTTCATGAACAAAAGAAGTCAAAACATGGCATTTAGAAGCTCATAGAAGTCAACAGCAAGACTTAACTCAAAAGCAATCTAAACATTTTCCAAAAATCATCAAATAAATCATGATCAATCCTAACACACAGCATGGTAAGCATGTCAAATTTCATCTCATTTGGACAAGTGGAAGGTAGTCAATGAAAATCAGAAAGTCAAAGCCATTTTGAACATGCTTAAGGAAGTCAACCAAACATGCATCAACTTAGAAAAATCATAAGTCAAGAATGGTGTATGATAAATGAATGGGACCAAAACCATGGCAAAGATGAGGATGTCTAGTTATCTCATGTAAAATTTCATGTCCATCCAATAAAGTATGAGAATTTCACAAATGAAATGGGAACATGTGTCACACAAGGTCAACATATGACTAACCAGGGGAGAAAATCTCAAACAATTAGGAAATGCCACAAATAATTCCAAGAAAATTCACATGTAAACTAGACATACAAGAGTAGGTTCATGCAAAAAATCAGATCAATTGGAGGTCAAGAAGCATGGTAATGAAAATCATCAAGTTGGACATCAATGGTGTGACACAAATTGTCACACCCTAAATCAAAAAATCATAACTCTCAAACCACACAAGATAAATTCACAAACTCTACACCAAAATCACCATGAGTGTGTCTAGTTAAAGCACAAAAATTTGGGAGCCATTGGATAAAGTCTCACCATTTCACAAATGTTTTGGCAAAGTGTACAAAATATGCATACATGAACAAAACCCTAGCACCACTTAAAAGCCACTCATCCAAAAATTCTGGAAAAATAATGATAAAATACTAGAGGTCATGATGAAGACAATGCAAAAAACCCCATGATTTTTGGATCAAAAATGAACAAGTTATGATTTTTGAAAGGTTGGTGATCAAATGGAATAAGAATGAAAGAAACAACATCATTTAATGGGTCATGGGGTCCGGCCGTGGCATTTTTGTAATTCCAGAACCCACTAAACAAAACGCTGCCGTTTTGGGCCATAAAATGAAATAATTCTATTGGCTGAGGCGCGGGCACAGTAACGAGGCGTGCAGAAACAGAAAGACAAAAGCCAACACGTTCTGGGCTGAAGCTTAGGGTTTGCTACAGTGGTGTTCATCACCATTGATGAACTTTTTTTCCAGAAACAAGAAATGGGCATACCATCGTGACCATCAAGCCATGTACATACATAATCCAACAACCATTTTCATCAAATCAAGTTAAACAAAAAGGCATAAGCAAAAACAAGTTTAGATGTGAAAATTCAACTCAACATAACTTGCAAAATACCAAACCATTTTCTTCGATTCAAAGTCTAAAATGCTCATGGCAAGGAGGTCTACAAGATGCATATCAGGGTTTTGGAAAAGGTTGAGGTCGAAAACTCACCTAGTTTTGAAGACAGTCGTGGTACAGTGGTTTGTTGGTGTCCAATGGCTGAAACAGATGCTTTAGAACCTCCCCAATGATGACTGATGCAAAGGACTTAGCTCAAGGAAGCTTGGCAAGGCTCAGACCATGAACTGTCATGATGAGTGCTTGGTGAAAACAGTCGTGAAAAACTCCTTCCAGTTGGAGGGAAATGGTTGCAATGTGTTCACGAGGTTGTTTGAATGATGCAGCAACAATGGCCAAGGAGAGTTCTTTGGAGCTTTGGACAGACTTTTGAGAAATGCACACAAATGAAGCTTTTAGAATATGAGAGCACAATGGTTTTTTCTGCTGGTTATGGCTGCTCCTACTGATTTCAATTGATGAATGGATGGTCACAATAACAATGCAAGGCTTGGTCCTTTGGTGCTTTTGGCTGAAAGATGCAAGAATGTGAAAATGCCAAATGAGAGATTGAGAGTTTTTCTGTTTAGGCCAAGTGGTTTTGGTGTGGCTGCTACTGATTTAAAATGATGCTTGAATGGAGAAAAACCAACAAAGCTTGCTCTGGTTCTTTGAGTTTTTTTTGGACAGACTTCTTGCAAGGGTGCCAAAGTGAAGTTTTAGAGAAATGAGAGAACCATGTTTCTGCTGTTGGATGATGGCTATTAGTAGTGTTTTTGCATGACAGAAAATGGTGGAAAATATTGTATCAATCAAGGCCAGTTTTTCTTTTTGGAAGCTTTGGACAGAAAATGATAAATGGCCAAGAATGAAGTCTTTAGCATGAGTGAGTTAACCAAGGTTTTCTTGCTGTAGGATGGTGATGGAAAACAGGTTTAAAATGGTGAAAGGATAGTGAAACAGCAAATGCAAGGTTTTGTTCTTTTGGAGATTCTTTGACAGCTCTTTGCAAAAGTGCCAAAGCCAAGTTCTTTTTTTCTCAGAATGAAGTTCTGCTGTGATGTGTTTGATGGCTGCAATTTTGTGTCCAAAATGACAGAAAATGATGCATAAGGTCTGCTGTCTTGTGGTCCTGCATCAAAAGCCATGAAAATGTGGATGTAGCTATTGAAACATGTACTTTCTTCCCAATTCCAAGCAAGTTGGCATGGCCTTTTCCTGTTGGTTTTAGGCTGCTACTGAGGTTTCAAATGACAGCAAATGATCTTTTAATTTTCTGTTTTAAGAGTACAAAGCATGGTATGGTGGATAGTATGGATAGATATGGTGAAAGTGTCCTTTTGTCCAAATTTCAAGCAAGTTAAAGAATGGCCATATGTACTGCATAATTGAGCTTGCAAACACGTTTTAAATGACATTTCTGAGCTATTTCAATTGGCCAAATGGTAGAAACATGATTATATCAAAAAGTCAACCCTTGGTCAAACTTGCATTTAAATGAGACAAGTCAAAAAATGCCATTTTGATTGGTGAAGTTTTGGCTCATGAAATTTATATTTTTGGAAAGAGGGGATCAAATGTGACTTGTAGGAAAAAACCCCACCAAAATTGGCCAAATGGTTTGGGAGATATGGCCTTTTGAAGTTCAAGATTTTCTGAAATCGATTCGATCATAACTTGCCAACCACACATGGGAATTGAGAGTTCTTGGACTTTTTGGAAATGGGAGAACAAGATCTTCAACTTTCATGTTGGGCAAAAGTTCATTTGAAGCTTGTATCATGATGTAAGTTTGAGGATCAAGACTTTCCATTTTTGGTAAGTTTCAGTTACAGGTCCAGTTTCCATTTTTGGAAATTTTTGATCTGGCTTCAAATTCTTCCATGATGGTGTTTGACATGATATATGAGGCTTATTTGGACATGAATGAGCTCTCTTAAACCAATTTCCATCATCAAATCACTTATTAAATGGACAGTTGACCAACAGTTGACTTTTAGGGTTTCTGACTGATTGTGCATTGACTGATGACTTCTGAACATCCAATCCTTGACTAAAACACTTCAAATGGACCCCCAAGTCATGTGAACCTGTTGGACCAACCCTAGGGCCTTGTCTCCTTGAGAATTGTGCTTGCTTGCTTGGTTGACTGATCTCCTGATCAGTTTGACCTAATTTCTTGATTGGCTTGCACTTGAGGCAAAAGAGGCAATGCAATGCTATGCAATGGACCATGATATGCTATGACCTAATATGAAAATGTATGTACAATGATAGGTGCAAATTTGAGGTGCTACAGCTGCCCCTATTCAATCAACTAGGAACCCGAATGGATGAGAGCGACGGCTGTCAGACCTTCAGGGTAAACAGGGATTGAATACCAAGAACCGTAGAATTTGCACAATACAGGGATCCACCAATGGAAACGTCCACTGGGATTTGATATTTATTGCTGGGTATATATTTTTTGGTTTTGTTTTTCAAAGGGTACGGCCACATCCAGACATCACAACGACGGTGAATGGGAACAACAATCACAACTAGATGCCAACGGACAACTAGGAAAAACTCGACGTTTATCGGGACCAACGGAGAGGTAACCAGACGTTATTGAATAACTGGGAGGGATACAACCATACGTCAACGGACGAAATGGGAAAAACTCAACGTTTACCAAGACCAACGGAGAGGTAACCAAACATTAATGAATGAATGGAAGGGATACAACCATACGTCAACGGACGAAATGGGAAAAACTCAACGTTTACCAAGACCAACGGAGAGGTAAATCCACGTGGGGACAGGTACAACTAGACGTCATAGGACGAATAGGAAAAACTCGACGTTTATCGACACCAACGGAGAGGAGGAATCTCTGGGGAGAGTGAACACAACCAAATCATCAACGGATGATCGGGAAAAACTCGACGTTTATCGACACCAACGGAGAGGAGGAAAACTTCTTCGATTTGAAAATCGGATTGGCCTGAACGCCACTTCGGTCTGAATACCGGAAAATTGGCCTGAGTGCCATGAGTACATCGACCTGATCGTCGGAAACTCCTTCGGTCTGAATACCGGCAAATTGGCCTGAGTGCCATGAGTACATCAACCTGATCGTCGGAAACTCCTTCGGTCTGAATACCGGAAAATTGGCCTGAGTGCCATGAGTACATCGACCTGATCGTCGGAAACTCCTTCGGTCTGAATACCGGAAAAAACATAAGTACATCGACCTGATCGTCGGAAACTTCTTCGGTCTGAATACCGGAAAATTGGCCTGAGTGCCATGAGTACATCGACCTGATCGTCGGAAACTCCTTCGGTCTGAATACCGGAAAAACATAAGTACATCGACCTGATCGTCGGAAACTTCTTCGGTCTGAATACCGGAAAAACATAAGTACATCGACCTGATCGTCGGAAACTTCTTCGGTCTGAATACCGGAAAAACATAAGTACATCGACCTGATCGTCGGAAACTTCTTCGGTCTGAATACCGGAAAAACATAAGTACATCGACCTGATCGTCGGAAACTTCTTCGGTCTGAATACCGGAAAAACATAAGTACATCGACCTGATCGTCGGAAACTTCTTCGGTCTGAATACCGAGAAATTGGCCTGAGTGCCATGAGTACATCGACCTGATCGTCGGAAACTCCTTCGGTCTGAATACCGGAAAAACATAAGTACATCGACCTGATCGTCGGAAACTTCTTCGGTCTGAATACCGGAAAAAACATAAGTACATCGACCTGATCGTCGGAAACTTCTTCGGTCTGAATACCGGAAAAACATGAGACATATTATCTATAGCCGTCAAAACGTAGATAATACACTCGCATGGAAGATTATCCATAACCGAGTTGTAGATTGTTAAATGAATAATCGACCGAAAAGAAAGGCATCTGGGTACCAGACCAGGTATGCAAAAGATGACCAATCAAAAGAGGATAAAGCTGCTTACCCGGAGCAAGTATCCAAAAAGAAGGGGAAGACCCAATGGGGACAATACTGCTTGATCAAGGCGAGTATCCAGAGGGGAAAGAATATCAATATCACAAAACGGATACTGATAACTGCAAAGAGGGGATTACATCTACCGGTTTGTAGGCAGAAAACCACAGAAAGGTAACCAGTCATCGATAGGATGAGCACAAACGGTCAACTTCAACAAGGGGGTGAAAGTGGGATTTTACAACTACCAGCTAGTAGGTAGAAAACCACAAAGATAGGACTTACATCTACCGGGTAGGTAGAGGCCAATGGAAAAGTAACCAGTCATCGACCAGGATGAGCACAAAGGGTTAATTCCAACAAGGGGAGGAAAGTGGGATTTTACAACTACCGGTTAGTAGGCAGAAAACCACAAAGATAGGACTTACAACTACCGGGTTGTAGGTAGAGTCCACAAATTCCGCTGAGGATGAAATGAATGAGTGCCGGTTAGTGAGCCACTATTCATTCATGCCCCAGGGCAGCACAAGAGATAGTCAACAAGAAGCCAATTTAGGATCGATCCAAAAAGGCAGACTGAATCAAGACTCATCCTAATGAGGAAAGAACTCAATAGGGAAAACCCATCCCATTAGGGAGGGAACGGAAGCAACCGTCATCCACGAGGATGTATCTCAGTGGGGAAATGGCAGGAAAAGATTGACACTTTCTGCTTAAGGGGTAGACTCTACATGGAGAGATCAGACACACCCATATCTGCTTAAGGAAAAAAGACCCAAGCTGGCAAGATGCTAACAATTGGGGAGTAACACTGCTGGGGATACCCACTCGACTGAGGAATCACTTGTTGGGAAAACACCAACCTCTCACCCATGCTGATGAACCCAATTCTGAAGCCGATCCAATGGCGCGATGCTAAACTCTTTCCAACAACCCAATCTCGGCTGGTCGCCACGGCCTAGGGCTAATGGATATGCTTGCAATGTTGATGCATGAGTTTTTTCTTGCTTTACACAATGCCCCATGATCATGGAAGTGCTATGCACTAATGATGCGATATGCTACGCTTATCTAAAATGCTGAATACATAAACACACGTCTCCTCCAGAGACAACACCGGGGAACTCCAGGAACTGTGCTGGGGATCCTATAACCATGTCAACTCCCATCCCGCTGGGGGAAGACAAACCTTTGCTGGGGAAAAACCATCAACACAACCTCTGCTGGGAAGACAGCTTCAGACTTGGAAAACAATCACAAATCCGCTGGGGATACGGCAACCTTCAGGCTTGCTGAGGAGACACTGATCTCGAATCTGTTATCGAGGTAACGCTCTCACACCTGCTGGGGAAATACAACTTATTAGACACGGAACACCTGTCGAGTCGCCGAACAGCGGCATCCATCGTCCACCCACGGTGTCGGCTTTCCTCTCTTACGAACTCCCAGGCGCTTCTGGACTTTTCTACTCCATCATCTTGTATTCCAAATCTCGTCCGTACTCCACGGGGATCGAACTCCTGGTATTCATACAAACTTTCCAATCATCAGACTTTGAAGAGTCTTCTTGATTAATTTTCCAGGACCGTCGTCGTAATCCTTCACTGTCTTTTCACCGTTCAACTGTCCCTTGCCCCTGATCAGGCTCTACCGGGATTTCTTGTCATAAAGGCTTCACATCACCACTGACAAGCGAATGAATATATCCAACAGTACTTGCACAAGAGATTGTTAGATAAAAAACGTGCCCCAGGTATGACCCAGGTGTTCTGATGTTTCGACACTTAGGTCACTCAAACTTCCGGGTAATATTTCCAGATTTCAACCTCATAAGCATGCATCGAAGGGACCTCTATGTTTTAAAATGCAAATATTCTTATCAAAACGAATGGATATTTTCGTAATCAAAACAGTAATGACACAAAAACAAAATTTATTTGACCGAACACACGCTTTATTTGACTGGAATAAAAGATGGCTCGCAATTGAGCAACACACCGGAAGCAAACCCTGGAAAGAGGTGATTGCACACAAAAAAATCTATCCTAATGGCAACGTGAAACTGTGATCTCATCGGGTTCCAACTCAGTTACACCTCATATGTCCTCAGGACTTTCCGCACCTTCTGTCTTCTGAACAAGACGCTTTCGATCGGTCTCTGTCGGAGATTATCCAAGTCATCATGAGCACAAATGATCATGCTAGACGCAGTTGTTCGTTTCATTCCCTCTTTTGCCTGGACCGCCCTTTCGGGTTTCAGTCCACCGGGATACCCTTTTTTGCCCAAGTCGCCCTTGCGGGTTTTCAACTTGCCGGGTGTACATTTCTTTTCTTTTATTATCCCTAACTTTTGCCCGAACCTTTCTCTTTTTCTTGGTTCGCCGGGATGCCCATTTTTTTTCCTGGACTCTTTACTCTTTTTTTTTGTCCAGCGGGTTTCTTTCACGAAGTATTTTCTAACTGCGTCCGCATTCACGGGGAATGGAAAATCATCGTCATCCGTGGTCATAAACAACAAGGTTCTGTCAGATGGGACCCTCTTGACCACGAGTGGACATTCATAACTGTTTGTCCATTTGCCCCACAATCGTCTTGAGGAGGAAGGATCCTTTTCAACCAATTCTTCCACGTGGTACGCGCGAGGTCATACTTCTTGGTTAATAACATGCTTCGTTCACTGGGTACAATTGCCCCATGCCAGGTAACTGTCAGCCCTTTCCCTCAGTTGGGCTCAACGTGTCATTCCGAGTCTTTATCCATTCAGTCTTCTCTGATTTCTCACACCTCTGTGAGGGAGACTCTGCCCCAGGTAGATGCACATCCCTAGGTTCAATATCCAGGATACTGACTTTATGTTCAGCCACCATTGTTGGTGCAACCAACTGTGATCCGGGAAGCACTACCTCATTCACCTCGTCTCTTTCCCCCTCAGACATCGGAATCCGTTCGGATTTGGGGTCAGACCCCTCCTCCAGGATCAGTCACTCTCAATCTTTCGATTTGAGTACCTCGAGATGTCCTCATCAGGGACCTTAAACTTCCTTGGTTGATAACCTTTCCATGGGTTGTTACTAGCTTCTCAAACACATATCTAATCAGATCCATTTTGGACATCCACAAAGTGGTATGAATCAGCATACACTGTCTCAGTCGGCGAGCAGCCTATGCCGAAGTACATCAAGTTTTTTCGAACAGTGAGTGTATTGTTTCACAGTCGATAAACTTTTTGCTTAGGTAAATTGCATACTCTTTTCGACAAGACTAGTCATGCTAACTCAGTACGCACCTCCTAGACCCCTCGAGGGCTGCCGAGTACCAGATTAACAATTATTTCTTTCACTGAGGTATCGGAATCAGAGGTTCCTACAACTCACCCCCCTTTTTTTTTTTATTATTTTTTTTTTTTAGTAGGATCGACCTCGATTCCTCTGATTCGCTCACAACAAGCCTCGGTAGCTTGATGGACAACACTCCATAAGTGCACTGATTCAGACTCAAAAGTATGAGTTATCTCAAACGGTCAAACAACTTGCCCCAAGTCTACCGGATGCCCCTGTTCTGCTTGGGACTTTGCCATCATGTCATCAACATGGCATTTGCTTTCACGACGAATCATATCATGAAACGAAGTCACCGTAGATCTCTGATACGTGGCAGCGGCCTCATGTGACGGAACGACATTAACTTAGAACAAGAAGGTGCCCCTTGCGCGATGGACCTGGTTTACTTCATATCATCTGGCAACAATTCAATCTGGTCTTGGCCAAGAAGCCATCCACGAAGATAAACACTGAGACCTGAGCCATATAATCAACCAATACCTCATCGTGAAGTACCGGGAATTCATCCTTCAGACTAGCTCTGTTCACATCTTGGTGGTCCATACGCCTTCTCATCTTTCAGCACCAGTTTCCGCTTTACTGGAGGACAGTCTTCTCTTAAGGGTAGCTCGTGCCCCATGACATTGGTATTTCGCCCTGGTGTATCTAGATACAATCAGGCATACGTATCAACCTGCTCTTCTAACAGGGCTACCATTCTGTTCTCGACTTGCCTCTGAAGCGGCCTCAACTTTCCCTTCTGACCTCGGCGGTACCTGGGATGACAAACCTGACTCGCTTCTCGTGCGGTTGAATCACCTTCTCCTCTTGTTTCAACAACCTGGCTAATTCCAGCTGATCACAATCTTCTGCGCCTTCTTCTTCGGCATGATAGCTTGGATTGTCGAAGTCATATAGAGGTGTAACCAAATTGTTATCGATGAGCTCAGGAGAATCATTTTTAAGGTTGGAACCAAATGAATCAAAAGGAAAGAGAATAAAAACATTGCCATTTTTTTTATTATATTTTTTTTAAAAACTGCAAAAAATGAAAAACAGGGAACACCGCTTTTTTGATTGAAAAAACATCCATTTATTAATGATGCCGAAATGTTGCAAAATGAAACATGAGGTGGCCCTTACAATGGACCATTACGTGTCGGGCAACACGTATGGCTTTCATGCAAACAAAATTAAAACACAGAAATACTACACTTCCGGATGAGCGACAGTGATGCTTTCGGAGGCCCTCCAATCGCCTGGCACGCACGACTTTATCCACGCCTCAAGCTCGCGGTCGCTGTCAACATCTTCACCCGCTGAACGGGCATGGCCAGGATCCAACATCCCTGCACTGACGAAGGTGTAAGGTGGGCGACATCCTCTATTTGATCTAGACGACTCTTGACCCGGCTGATAACCGACCCCAAACATGTCTGCTTTTATCACGATGTCAATAATCCTTCCCCAGCCTTGGGCCTCTTTGTTCTTCACCACTTCCAGAGCTTGTTTATAAGAGGAAATGGACAGCTTCTTCTCTTTCTCGGCGACAAGAGCGTTCTCCACCTGGACGGTTTCAACTGCCAGACTGGGTGCTTTACATCTTTCATTGTCCATTTCTACTTTCTTCATCTTCTGGGTCGGGTCTTCCATCAATACACACCTTTCTGTAGTGATAGTCGCACAAGCATTATCAACAGCAGGGAAAGCTCCATCCCGTAGCAGAAGTTTTGGAACCATAGCCATTGAACCTTTTAGCTGACCCTCTTCAATCACTTCTATTCCTTTCTTGACCTTTTTCATCATCTTTACCTTTATTGGTCCCTGCCTGAGTACGGGGTTGACATCCTCACTCATTATCTGTGCCAAGCTGATAGCCTTGGAGTCCACCAGATCTTGGACAATATGCTTAAAAGCTCTGCAACCTTCAATGTTGTGTCCGGGTGCCTCAGAGTGGAACTCGCACTTGGCACTCTCATCATAGTTTGCATGCCTCCGCTGCTGTTCTATCGGAATCAAAATCCTTGGCCGTACTAAAGCAAGATCCATCAACCTTTGGAACAGAAGGGCGTAAGTCACGGGTGGTTCCTCAAACTGACGATCCTCTTTCTTCTTCTTCACCTAGCTCTTAGCTCCCGGTGTCTTCTGTTGAGGTGGCAGTTGTTGCAGTTGAGCAGGTGGATTGCTGACAGGAGTGGTTACAGTGGCAGCATAAGGATGATAACGATCTTTACTACGTTCTTTCTTTGCAGGCACACCAACTGGCTCAACTTTCTTCTTGAACGGACCACTGTCGGAGGGTTTCTCTGCTACAGTACCAGAAGGTTTGTTCACTTCGGAGAACGGAGCCTTCCCCTGGACTTTCTCCACTATCAGCCATTTCTCGATCCTTTCCAATCTTTCAGACATGGCTTTCTGTCCCAAGGCAAGTCCTTGCACAACACTGAACAACTCCCTCATCATCTCTTTCAGCTCAAGGATGTCGGCGTTGGGAAGATCCATCAGCTTGGATTTGTTGACCCCCAGCAGGTTATCTGAACAGACGAGCTATGCGCACCGGTTGAATACTGAAACCTACAAAACAGCAAATGGGTTAGTATGACTCACACATGCAATGTTTGTCCGTACCAGGAATATTCAGTCCTCCTTTTTTTGGTTTCATTGAGACAGATAAAATTTCATCAAAAAATTTTTAACATCCGGATGTCTCTCAACCTGAGTCTTAGTTAAAAAATAATGGACCCTGAGTACGGACAGACATGAGTTGAATGCAGATGAATGCGAGATGATATGATGCAAATGCATGAATGCAGGCCCTTGTGCCACCAAGTCAACTGTAGACCCTCTGCTTTTCTGAATCAGTCGATCTGTGGGATCAAGTCACCATAAATCCAACTTGGGGGGTTCCGAAATAAACGGAACCGGAGATTATATCACTTATCTTTACAGGAACAACCACTGAACGGGTGACAAACGGATCCTCTGAACAAGTACTCTCAACTCAGCCCGGGGATCCGAAATAAACGGAACCCGCTGATAAACCACGGACAGAACTCTGGCGTCCCAGAAATAAATGCCCCATAATTCACAGTCACCATCAGTACCAAGAGTCACCAACAAATCATCAATCAATCAGCAACTGTACCTGTAATGATCAAACCCTCCCCACTCACGGGTGTTATCTAGGCCAGGGTAAAGTCGAAGAGAAACACAGCATAAATAACCTTTCGCAGAATACCATCATATACACACCTGAAGTATGTAACGACAATATCCCACCAGGGTCTGAACTGCTCGTGATATCAATGTTCCGCTAAGTGGCGCAATACCACCCGCTTCCCATGAATCACTCTATTCCTAGGTTCCCTAGATTTCACTCATAGCCTGGGTATTGGGCCTTTTACCTCAAGTAACTCCCACCCCAACAGAGAGAAACAGACAACCAGCAGATGAATATGAATAAATGCAAACATCAATGCACATAATAAATGCAAACAGTAAATGCAAATATATACAAATGAATGCAATAATAAACACAGCACAAAGCAACCAAAACCCTAACCTAGAGAGCGCTAGGAGAGACTCGCTTAGGGAAGATGGACCAGCATAGGTCAACTTCTCTATTTCCCCAGCAGAGTCGCCAGCTGTCGCATCACGCGAAAAACCGGCGGGAAAACAAAACAACAGAGCCGCCACCGTGCGTTATTTATCCCAAAAAGAGGGAAAGGAAACGCTCGAAGTAAACCTAGGAAAGAACATGGTCTCGCGACCAAAGAGAATGGGTTCGGGAGTCGGTTATGCGAAGGGAAGGTATTAGCACCCCTACGCATCCGTAGTACTCTACGGGATCCACACACAAAAGGAAGGATAATTGGTTGCTAAACACTGTTCAAACACACACACACTGGCTGAAACAGACACAAGAAACTGACTGAAACTGAACTCGGCAGGATGTCGCATCCTGGGCCTACTTAGTCTATCAGGCATAGACATCAGAGTCGAAGTAGTTCGGACTGGGGAAGCGACACATGCTCGCTAGGATATCGCATCCTATGCATACGTATCTTCTCGGACGAGAGAAGAATCAGAGCATTCGTAGCTCGGCTGACACGCACACAAACAAACACGGGAAAAGGCAAACGTGGAGCCTGAATGCCAATCACTGGACTTATATCAGCATCCGAACCTAAACACACACAAGACGGCAAACATGGAGCCCGAATGCCAATCACTGGACTTACATCAGCATCCGAACCAAACACACGCACACTGGAACCCCAAATGCCACTCGATGGACTTACATCAGCTTCCAAGCACACAACAACACAACAAGTTAATAGGGAGTCGGGGACTCGAGCCTATAACTGTCAAGCACACACTCAAACAAACAGACAACAAATTGCTAAGGAGTCAGGCACTCGAGCCTAGCAACTGTCAGACAACACACAAAAAAAGAAAAAGGGCGCCCGGAGAGATCAGCTCAATCTCCTGCCTACATACTTCATCTGGTATGAAGATCAGGGCGATGTAGTTCCCCTACGGAGGGGTTGAAAAAGACTAGCCTAACCAGATAACAGAGGGAGACACAACACTAGGGAGACTACGACTCGAGCCTAGATGTTGTCATGCAAAATCAACCCTAAGTTAAGGTTTCTAGCTAACTGGCACAGGGAGCCAGCCTATCCTAATCATGACTTGCACAGGAAGCAAGCCACACACACACTTAACTTGCACAGGGAGCAAGCCAGGCAAAACCTACTTGCACAGGAAGCAAGTCTAAACTAACCCTAACTTGCACAGGAAGCAAGTCAAACAATCCTAACTTGCACAGGAAGCAAGTCAAACAATCCTAACTTGCACAGGAAGCAAGTCAAACAATCCTACAAGCACAGATAGCACACACTATACACAAACAAGTGGCTCAAACAAGGGTTAGGCACTGAGGCCAACTGGAATAGGGTCAAAGGTTGCTCTTAACCTTGCCATTGAGAGGCTAAGGTGAAGCAGATGAAAGGTGAGTGAAGGTAAGACTTCACAGCTCTTATCCCTGGCCTGGGAGAGCTTAAGACAAGAATGTATGGGTTCAGAAAGTGGGAACCCTTCTACACATTTAAAACTGACTCAACTGTACAATTGTACAAGATCTTGGGTTTGTATCTGCAATGCATCAACACAGTGGTGTGAGCAAAGCAGATGACACACTGAATAGCAGGGGATAGGTTGCATATCCCTTGGGTTCTGCCAATTGCCTCTTCACTTAGGAGGTCTTTGACTCTATGCAAGGACAAAATTAAACATCCACAAACATTGCCTCTTAAGGAGGACTTCAGACAGTTGCCTGGCCAAGTAACAGGCCAGGTCTTCCAGACTACATGAAGTAAAAGAGACATACCTCAATGCAAATTGCTTATACAAGCAAAGCAAGGCAAAAAGTTCACAAGGAACTAAGCAACTAAAGCACCTGAAACAGTCAAGCAGATGTTAGCATGCAACTTCAAACAAAACAAACAGAAACAGACACCAACAGTCAATTAGAGGCACATGGATGTGCAAGGCACAAGGCTTAAGGCATGTGAGCCAAGCCACCTACAAAACAAACAAGTTAGACAATGATATTTAAGCAAGCTCAACCAAAAGAATTGGTCTCAATGGCCATTTGATTGTCAACCTGAAAACACAAGCTCAAAAGTGAGTAACAGGACCACTAGGACAAGCCTAGGGTCAAAGGAGAATGAAAAAGTCAAAACAGCAAAGGATGAGTATCCAAAATCATGTTCAAACATTCAAGAAGCAAAACCAATTGGGTTCATGTTCATATCAATCATCATCATCATTTCATGAACAAAAGAAGTCAAAACATGGCATTTAGAAGCTCATAGAAGTCAACAGCAAGACTTAACTCAAAAGCAATCTAAACATTTTCCAAAAATCATCAAATAAATCATGATCAATCCTAACACACAGCATGGTAAGCATGTCAAATTTCATCTCATTTGGACAAGTGGAAGGCAGTCAATGAAAATCAGAAAGTCAAAGCCATTTTGAACATGCTTAAGGAAGTCAACCAAACACGCATCAACTTAGAAAAATCATAAGTCAAGAATGGTGTATGATAAATGAATGGGACCAAAACCATGGCAAAGATGAGGATGTCTAGTTATCTCATGTAAAATTTCATGTCCATCCAATAAAGTATGAGAATTTCACAAATGAAATGGGAACATGTGTCACACAAGGTCAACATATGACTAACCAGGGGAGAAAATCTCAAACAATTAGGAAATGCCACAAATAATTCCAAGAAAATTCACATGTAAACTAGACATACAAGAGTAGGTTCATGCAAAAAATCAGATCAATTGGAGGTCAAGAAGCATGGTAATGAAAATCATCAAGTTGGACATCAATGGTGTGACACAAATTGTCACACCCTAAATCAAAAAATCATAACTCTCAAACCACACAAGATAAATTCACAAACTCTACACCAAAATCACCATGAGTGTGTCTAGTTAAAGCACAAAAAATTTGGGAGCCATTGGATAAAGTCTCACCATTTCACAAATGTTTTGGCAAAGTGTACAAAATATGCATACATGAACAAAACCCTAGCACCACTTAAAAGCCACTCATCCAAAAATTCTGGAAAAATAATGATAAAATACTAGAGGTCATGATGAAGACAATGCAAAAAACCCCATGATTTTTGGATCAAAAATGAACAAGTTATGATTTTTGAAAGGTTGGTGATCAAATGGAATAAGAATGAAAGAAACAACATCATTTAATGGGTCATGGGGTCCGGCCGTGGCATTTTTGTAATTCCAGAACCCACTAAACAAAACGCTGCCGTTTTGGGCCATAAAATGAAATAATTCTATTGGCTGAGGCGCGGGCACAGTAACGAGGCGTGCAGAAACAGAAAGACAAAAGCCAACACGTTCTGGGCTGAAGCTTAGGGTTTGCTACAGTGGTGTTCATCACCATTGATGAACTTTTTTTCCAGAAACAAGAAATGGGCATACCATCGTGACCATCAAGCCATGTACATACATAATCCAACAACCATTTTCATCAAATCAAGTTAAACAAAAAGGCATAAGCAAAAACAAGTTTAGATGTGAAAATTCAACTCAACATAACTTGCAAAATACCAAACCATTTTCTTCGATTCAAAGTCTAAAATGCTCATGGCAAGGAGGTCTACAAGATGCATATCAGGGTTTTGGAAAAGGTTGAGGTCGAAAACTCACCTAGTTTTGAAGACAGTCGTGGTACAGTGGTTTATTGGTGTCCAATGGCTGAAACAGATGCTTTAGAACCTCCCCAATGATGACTGATGCAAAGGACTTAGCTCAAGGAAGCTTGGCAAGGCTCAGACCATGAACTGTCATGATGAGTGCTTGGTGAAAACAGTCGTGAAAAACTCCTTCCAGTTGGAGGGAAATGGTTGCAATGTGTTCACGAGGTTGTTTGAATGATGCAGCAACAATGGCCAAGGAGAGTTCTTTGGAGCTTTGGACAGACTTTTGAGAAATGCACACAAATGAAGCTTTTAGAATATGAGAGCACAATGGTTTTTTCTGCTGGTTATGGCTGCTCCTACTGATTTCAATTGATGAATGGATGGTCAAAATAACAATGCAAGGCTTGGTCCTTTGGTGCTTTTGGCTGAAAGATGCAAGAATGTGAAAATGCCAAATGAGAGATTGAGAGTTTTTCTGTTTAGGCCAAGTGGTTTTGGTGTGGCTGCTACTGATTTAAAATGATGCTTGAATGGAGAAAAACCAACAAAGCTTGCTCTGGTTCTTTGAGTTTTTTTTGGACAGACTTCTTGCAAGGGTGCCAAAGTGAAGTTTTAGAGAAATGAGAGAACCATGTTTCTGCTGTTGGATGATGGCTATTAGTAGTGTTTTTGCATGACAGAAAATGGTGGAAAATATTGTATCAATCAAGGCCAGTTTTTCTTTTTGGAAGCTTTGGACAGAAAATGATAAATGGCCAAGAATGAAGTCTTTAGCAAGAGTGAGTTAACCAAGGTTTTCTTGCTGTAGGATGGTGATGGAAAACAGGTTTAAAATGGTGAAAGGATAGTGAAACAGCAAATGCAAGGTTTTGTTCTTTTGGAGATTCTTTGACAGCTCTTTGCAAAAGTGCCAAAGCCAAGTTCTTTTTTTCTCAGAATGAAGTTCTGCTGTGATGTGTTTGATGGCTGCAATTTTGTGTCCAAAATGACAGAAAATGATGCATAAGGTCTGCTGTCTTGTGGTCCTGCATCAAAAGCCATGAAAATGTGGATGTAGCTATTGAAACATGTACTTTCTTCCCAATTCCAAGCAAGTTGGCATGGCCTTTTCCTGTTGGTTTTAGGCTGCTACTGAGGTTTCAAATGACAGCAAATGATCTTTTAATTTTCTGTTTTAAGAGTACAAAGCATGGTATGGTGGATAGTATGGATAGATATGGTGAAAGTGTCCTTTTGTCCAAATTTCAAGCAAGTTAAAGAATGGCCATATGTACTGCATAATTGAGCTTGCAAACACATTTTAAATGACATTTCTGAGCTATTTCAATTGGCCAAATGGTAGAAACATGATTATATCAAAAAGTCAACCCTTGGTCAAACTTGCATTTAAATGAGACAAGTCAAAAAATGCCATTTTGATTGGTGAAGTTTTGGCTCATGAAATTTATATTTTTGGAAAGAGGGGATCAAATGTGACTTGTAGGAAAAAACCCCACCAAAATTGGCCAAATGGTTTGGGAGATATGGCCTTTTGAAGTTCAAGATTTTCTGAAATCGATTCGATCATAACTTGCCAACCACACATGGGAATTGAGAGTTCTTGGACTTTTTGGAAATGGGAGAACAAGATCTTCAACTTTCAAGTTGGGCAAAAATTCATTTGAAGCTTGTATCATGATGTAAGTTTGAGGATCAAGACTTTCCATTTTTGGTAAGTTTCAGTTACAGGTCCAGTTTCCATTTTTGGAAATTTTTGATCTGGCTTCAAATTCTTCCATGATGGTGTTTGACATGATATATGAGGCTTATTTGGACATGAATGAGCTCTCTTAAACCAATTTCCATCATCAAATCACTGATTAAATGGACAGTTGACCAACAGTTGACTTTTAGGGTTTCTGACTAATTGTGCATTGACTGATGACTTCTGAACATCCAATCCTTGACTAAAACACTTCAAATGGACACCCAAGTCATGTGAACCTGTTGGACCAACCCTAGGGCCTTGGCTCCTTGAGAATTGTGCTTGCTTGCTTGGTTGACTGATCTCCTGTTCAGTTTGACCTAATTTCTTGATTGGCTTGCACTTGAGGCAAAAGAGGCAATGCAATGCTATGCAATGGACCATGATATGCTATGACCTAATATGAAAATGTATGTACAATGATAGGTGCAAATTTGAGGTGCTACACCTAAGAAAAGTGGATTCAAAAGCAAGAAGGAGAACAAGTACAAAAAGGCTTATGTCGCATGGGAAGATAACGAAATAAGCTCGTCATCCGACTCGGATAGTGATGAAAGTGCAAACCTAGCATTAATGGCCTCACACCATTCCGATGATGAAGTAAATGAGGTTAGTAATGATTTTTCGCTTTTTGATAATAATGTGCAAGGTGCCATAGATGAATTATTAAATGAATGCAAAATTTTGTATAAAACTATATCATCTCAAAAGAAATAAATCTCAGTTTTGGAAGAGAAAATTGAGAAAATGGAAAAAGGTTTTGAAGTTGAAAAAGAAAAGATGATTAGTGATCAAAAACAAAGTTTTGTATGCAATAAATGTGAGTCACTTTATTTTCAAATTGTCCAACTAAAAAGAGGTCTTGAAAGATACAAAAAAGGACAAATTGGATTGGAGGGTGTACTTAGCCAACAAAGATTTTCAAATGATAAAGGTGGGCTTGGTTACTCAAAGTTTTCAAAACCAAGCTCAAACAAGATAATCTTTGTTAAGGAAAGTGACCAACCAATCCAAGAGAAAGTGAATAAACCTAAAATAGTTCATCATTATCCTAAAAAGAAAAACCTTGTTAAGAAGAAGTCTTATCCTTCTAGGTATAGAAGTAATTTTGAACCAACATGCTTTTATTGTGGTATTAAAGGCCATACACCTAATGCTTGCTATATTAGAAACTTTAGTGTTGCTAATGGGCATTACGTATGGGTAAAGAAAGGCACTAATTATGAAGGATCCAAAGCAACTTGGGTACCTAACAAAACTTAATATGTTTTGTAGGCTTGCTTGGAATCCACATCAAACTTATGGTATCTCGATAGTGGGTGTTCCA
Source organism: Lathyrus oleraceus (assembly GCF_024323335.1). Classification (NCBI taxonomy): domain Eukaryota; kingdom Viridiplantae; phylum Streptophyta; class Magnoliopsida; order Fabales; family Fabaceae; genus Lathyrus; species Lathyrus oleraceus. Next base: position 56,068,671 of record NC_066585.1, read on the forward strand.
AGCATATGACGGGAGACATCAACAAATTTTCAAATCTAAAGCTTAAAGCCAAGGGTTTTGTTACATATGGAGATAACAACAAAGGAAAGATTCTTGGCAAAGGCATTGTTGGTGCACCACCTTTCACATCCATTGAAGATGTTCTTTATGTCGAAGGACTAAAGCACAATCTTCTTAGTATTAGCCAACTATGTGACAAGGGCTTCAAGATCAAGTTCACTAAAGATGAGTGCTTGATAGAAGACGAAGTCACACATGAGGTTAAACTAAAAGGTAAACGCCTTAACAATATTTTTATGATTTCCCTTAATGACTTGTCTTTGAAGGTAAAGTGTCTCATGGCAAACAACAACGATTCATGGCTTTGGCACAAAAGATTCGCACATATTCATATGGAACATTTGAATAAGTTGATCAAGCATGACCTCGTCATTGGTTTACCCAAGATGACGTTTATCAAAGATAGACTTTGTGATGCGTTCCAAAAGGGGAAACAACATAAATCAACTTTCAAATCCAAAAATGTAGTGACCACTTCAAGGCCATTACAACTGCTGCACATGGACTTATTCGGTCCATCAAGAACAAGGAGCTTCGGAGGTAATATTTATGCCTTAGTCATTGTTGATGATTTCTATAGATACACTTGGACTCTCTTTTTAGTGCAGAAAAATGACGCATTCAAAGCATTTAAGAAGTTGCAAAGCAAATCCAAAATGAGAAGTCACTAACCATTGCCTCCATAAGAAGCGACCATGGTGGAGAATTCCAAAATGCTTCCTTTGAAGAATTTTGCGATGAAAATGGAATCTCTCACAACTTCTCGGAACCAAGGACTCCTCAACAAAATGGAGTGGTGGAGAGAAAGAATAGGTCTCTCATTGAGCTTGCAAGAACAATGCTTACCGACTCCAATCTTCCAAAATACTTTTGGGCGGATGCGGTAAGCACGATATGCTTTGTAAGTAATCGAGTCAATATTAGACCTATCTTGAAGAAAACTCCTTATGAACTTTTCAAAGGAAGAAAACCGAACATAGCCTACTTTCATATCTTCGGATGCAAATGCTTTGTCCTCAATAATGACAAAGATAATCTCGGTAAGTTCGATGAAAAATCCGCCGAAGGTATATTTCTTGGTTATTCTCTCTCTAGAAAAGCTTATAGGATTTATAACAAAAGAACTTTAACTATTGAGGAATCTATGCATGTATCATTTGATGAAACTAACCCCTCCAAGGAGGATATTATTGTTGATAATAATGATGATTTAGTAGATATTCCTCAAGAGATAGATTTCATATCCGGTAATGAAAATCAACCGGAACACCATAAAGAACAAGATCCACAAGACGCAGACATCAATGATCTACCTAAAGAATGGAGAACTCATAGAGACCATCCAATCGACAATATTATTGGTGACATTAGTCAAGGAGTCTCAACAAGATTGAATTTAAAGGATGCTTGCTTAAACATGGCTTTTGTCTCTCAAATTGAACCTTTCAAAGTTGATGAAGCCTTAGGAGACGACCAATGGATCATTGCTATGCAAGAAGAACTCAATCAATTTGAAAGAAATCAAGTTTGGGAACTTGTTCCGAGACCTAGCAATAAACACATCATTGGAACTCGATGGGTCTTCAAAAACAAACTTGACGAAAATGGCATCATTGTTCGTAACAAAGCAAGGCTGGTCACACAAGGCTACAACTAAGAAGAAGGAATTGATTTCGAAGAAACATTCGCTCCGGTAGCAAGGTTAGAAGCTATACGCCTTTTACTTGCTTATGCTTGCTCACTAAACTTTCAGCTTTTTCAAATGGATGTCAAAAGCGCATTCCTTAATGGCTACATCAACGAAGAAGTTTACGTAAATCAACCCCCGGGCTTTGAAGATTTCAAGAATCCCTCACATGTTTTCAAGCTAAGAAAGGCTCTTTATGGATTGAAACAAGCGCCTAGGGCTTGGTATGATCGACTTAGCAACTTTCTTTGTGAAAAAGGTTTTGAAAAAGGAAAGGTTGAAAAAACTCTCTTCATCAAAAGAATCAAGAACAACACATTGTTGGTACAAGTTGTAAGACCCCAATTTTGGCCCTAAGATCCCTCATGGCCTATATCATATCATATCATGGCCTCAAGGATCTTTGTGCATCTTTGCTTCCCTCCTAGTGGGTGGGTTGTCTTGTGAGTGTGGTTCTTGATCACCAAGCATGTATTGCATTTGTATATCATTGCTTTTCATTTGTCTATTAACCAAAAGTACAAAAATATTGTCATCTAACCATGTTACTTGCAGATGAAGCCGATTAGGTCAAATCAGACAAAATCAGTCATTGAGATAGATGGTGGCCATTCTTGCAGAATTTGGGCACCATGATCACTCATCAAGAGTTCATATGAGTTGTGACATCATTTGGAATCAAGATCTCAGGTGATTAGGGTTTGGAATTCATCAGAACATGGTTCAGTCAAGCAAAACCCTAGCAAAGTCAACTGTGGTCAACTGTGCATTTAATCAGTGATTTGATGATGGGAATTGGTCTGAGAAGTCTCATTCATGTCCATATAAGCCTCATATAACATTTCAAACATCATCATTGAAGAATTTGAAGTCAGACAAGAAATTTCCAAAAATAGAAAGTTGACCTGTAATTGGAATTTGCCAAAAAATGGAAAGTCTTGCTCCTCAAAATTACATCATCATACAAGCTTCAAATGAATTTTTTGCCCAACATAAAAGTTGAAGATCTTGTTCTCCCATTTCCAAAAAGTCCAAGAACACTCATTTCTCATTTATGGTTAGCAAGTTATGATCAAATCATTCTCAAAAATTTTTGAACTTCAAAGTGGCATATCTTCCAAACCATTTGGCCAAATTGAGTGAGGTTTTTTGCTACAAGTCATATTTGATGTGCTCTATCCAAATCTTTCATCACAATTCACCAAAACTCAACCAATCAAAATGGCATTTTTTTTAGTTGATTTGAATTAAAAAGGAAAGGTAAAAAAGTTGACTTTCAAAATAACCATTTCCAACAATTTCTACCAATTGAAAGTGTTCAGAAATCATGTTTTGGATTTGCTCAAGGCCCATTTTCGCAGCTGTAGCTCATGCCCTTATCACATGAGTGGATTTTCACTAATTAACCAAAAACACCTCTTTTAAGCTAAATGCAATTATCATTCAATTAACCAAACTTAGCAACACTAAGCACAGTATATATTTGACATTTTTCTGCTGAAAAGCCCTAGGACACTTTCACCAAAACAGACCGAATTTCATTCTCTCTCAAAACACTCTCACTCTCCATCTGAACTTTTTCTGAAAAAACTTCAAAGAACCCGTGCTTCTGTGCTTTGGTTCATCATATACCAACCATTTGGAAGCCATTGCAAGCACCACTTCATAACTGTAAGCAAAGAATACAGCACTGTTCTATTGAAGCATTTCCATGGCAGCTCGAATTTGGAGTTGAATCGTGCTAGCTGGACTTCAAGTTCTCCTTCCATTCATCAACACCAACATTAGTGTGCATCTGTTTCAGCTGTTTGAGGCCAAAGGATCACGAATTCATCACTGTTCTTCAAAACAAGTAAGATTTCGAACCTAGTCATTCTTAAAATCATGATATGCTTCTTGAAGATCTTGCCATGCTGATCATTTTGAAACTTAAATCGTGTAAAATGGTTGTGTATTAAGAGAGAAACTTGGATTTAAAGCTTGATATTCAAATATGTTTTTACTTGGTTCTTTCTTGATAGCTTGAATTAATGAAAATGGATGTTGGAATGATGATGTGCATTGTGTGCTGGTTCGAATGCTATGCTTGTTTTCCATTTCTGGGACATAAAGTTCATCACGATTTTGATGATGATGAACAGTTCCATAAACCCTAGAAATTTTAAACCCAGAACTTCATTTGATCGTGTTTTGGCCGCTGGAGTTTTATTTTTGCATGAAAGGCACTGTTGTATTGCCATGCACAAATCACCACGTGACACCTCCTTAAGTGAAACGCATCGTTTCACTTAAGGGGCCAATTATTTACCATTATGCCACTTCCGTTTAATTAATTATTTAAATCATTTTATTTTTGCAATTTTTATTTCATTTTGTATGACCAATCTTCCAAAAATCATAAGTGCTTCAATTTTCATCCAAATTTCACGGGATTTTTTGTGGATTGCTCCTCATGACCTCTAGTTTTTTATGATGATTTTTCCAGATTTTTTGCATGTATGGATTTTAAAATGTGCTAGGGTTTGTTCATGTTGTCCATTTTATGTATGTCTTGCCAAATTGATTGTGAAATGATGATACATTATCCAATGCTTCCCAAATTGTTTGTGCTTAAACTAGACATGTTCATGGTGATTTTGGTGTATAGTTTGTGAATTTATCATTGCTGGTTGGGGAGTTATGATTTTTTGAATAGGGGTGTGACAATTTGTGTCACACCATTCATGTCCAACTTCATGATTTTAATTACCTTTCTTATTGAACTCAAATTGGTTTGAATTTTTGCATGAATGTACTTATGAATATCTAGCTTACATGTGATTGTTTCTGGAATTATTGATGGCATTTCCTATTTGTTTAGGATTTTCTCCCCTGTTTGGTCATTTGTTGACTTTTTTGTGACACATGTTCTCATATGATTTGTGAAATTCTCATGCATTATTGGATGAACTTGAAATTTGACATGTGAATTGTAGACATCTTAAAGTTTGTCATGGTTTTGATCCCATTCATTTCTCATATGTTACCACTGTTTTATGATTTATTGAAGTTGGTGCATGTTTGGTTGACTTCTTTGAGCATGCTTGAACTTGCCTTGCCTTTCTGATTTTCATTGACCTACTTCCCTCAATCCAAATAAGCTGAAATTTGGTATGTTTATCATGTTATGGATGATGTTTGATCATGAATTATTTGATAATTTATTGAAATGTTTGAGATTGGCTTTGAGCTAAGTCATTCTGTTGACTTCTTTGAACTTCTATATGCCATGCTTTGACCTAATTTGCTTATGAAATGATGATGATGATTGATATGAACATGAAACCAATTGAGTTTGTTTCTTGATTGTTTGAACTTGATTTTGGACACTTGTCACTTGCTGTTTTGATTTTCTTATCTCTTTTTGACCCTAGGCTTGTCCTAGTGGTCATGTTGCTCATGTTTAAGTTTGTTGTTTCAGGTTAAGCAACAAATGTTTCGAAGAGATCATTACAAATTGAATGAGCTTGATTGATTATCATGAACTAACTTGTTTGTTTTGTAGGTTGCTTGGCTCACATGCTTTGAGCTTTGTGCATTGCACATTTAACTGATTGTGTTGACTGTTGATCTTTATCTCATTTTGATTTAACTTTGAATTGTATACTGATGTTGTCTGACTGATGTCAGGTACCTTTAGTTGCTTATAGTTCTTTAAGAACTTGCTTTGCTTTGCTTAATAGCAATTTGCATTGAGGTATAACTTCTTATCTTCATGTAGTCTGGAAGACCTGGCCTGTTACTTGGCCAGGCAACTGTCTGAAGTCCTCCTTAAGAGGCAATGCTTGTGTGTGTTTACATTTATCCCAAGCAGGAAAAGTCCTTTGAATAAGGCAATTGGTAGAATCCAAGAGATATGTAACCTATCTCCTACTATTATGTGTGTCACTCACCTTGCTCACACTACTTGTGTTGATGCATAGTGAGTAAAAACCCAAGATCTATCGAGTCAATAATCTGTGGAGAGAGTTCCTACTTTCTGAACTCCCACACCTTCTAATATTCAAATGCTCTCCCTGGCCAGGGATAAGAGCAATGAGGCACACCCCTCATATCCTTTCATCTGCTTCACCTTATCCCCTCAATGGCAAGGTTAAGAGCACCATTAACCCTATTCCAGTTGGCTTCAATGCCTAACCCTTTGTGTGAGCCTGATTGTTTGGTTATAGTGTGTGCTGAATGACTTTAATTGATTGATTGCTTACCTCATATACACATGTCTGCTTGCATGCTTTGTGCATTTATCATCATCAATTACTCATTAGTGCATGATCATTTCATTTGTCTCTGTAACATATCTTTGTTGTTTGCCCATTGAGGACGATTGTAAGACCATCCATTGGCCATTGTTCCTATGATATGGAAGTGAGTATAAGACCATCTCATTGGCCACTCATCTTCTCTTTGCTTGATGCATTTGCATTTGTTATATGTGAGGATGCAATTGTAAGTCCCTGCAAGTTGGCCTTTGCTTTCCTATGATCATATGTTGGATAATGGTATAAGCCCAGACAGATTGGCATCCGGTATCCAAGTTTCGTTTTGTTTTAGGAGATTGGAATAAGTCCATCTATTGGTTTTCGACATCCTTGTTTCTTTGTTTAGGATATTGGTGTAAATCCATCTATTGGTATCCGGTATCCGATTTTGTTTGTGAGATTGGAGTAAGACCATTGAGTGGCATCCGGTATCATTTGTTTGCTTATTTCGCTATTGCTCATTGCCTATTCCAAAGGACACACTTGAATCATCTTCTATATGATTTCAAGAAGTGAACCTCCTAGGAAGTTTTACAATCCATCCTCATCCATTCATCCCTCTTTGTCCTAAACCTTTTCACACCTTACTTTCAAACTTGAGATAGATATTGTGCAAACATCTTCATATTTTCAAATTAAAAACCTGGACCCCAAGTCCTTGACTTTTTTCAAACTCCATGTTCATAATACCTCTTTTGAATCAATCTTAATCATACTTTGACCCTACTTTCATAATCACAATCAATTAACTTCACCCATTCAATTGTTTTGGCTTTGTCCATTGTTAATCTTTTCACACATTAGCCATAGGTTTCAATTATCATTGTGGTTGATGTAAACCTCACCTTATCCTTAGTGAGTCGACTATAAGACTTCCGTACTGAAAACAGGGTTAACCCCTCTAGTACGTCGAAGCTATCCTCGCATGGTGGATGTTGGTCTTGGTCGAGTTTTCTCCCATTGATAATGAAGAGCCTCAGTGCTATTGTTTAAAATTGAACTCACTAACTTTTGGAAATCTTTTAGCCGAACTACGGCGTTTTGATCCTTACCTTTGATGGAAGGTACGTAGGCAACGGGTTCATCCGTTCGAACACAAAAATAATTAACTTGTATATTCTTTTCTCATCATCCCAATCATGTTTGCACAATAAATATTTCATAATAAATAACAATTTTATACAACAAGTGTGAAAAGGGCTCCCTAGGAGTACCTAGGACGTAGTGGGTGCCTAACACCTTCCCATTGCGTAATTTACCCCTTACCCAGACTCTCTGATCTTTTTATTAGTTTTCTATGTGTAAAACTTCTTAGGCTTTTGTTCGCTTTTTAGCCAGTCCTTTGGATAAATAAAAGTGTGGTGGCGACTCGAATTCATTGTATGCTTTGCTTATGGTTTAACCAATAAATCATATAGCGACGAATACACCGCTACAGAAAAGTGGCGACTCTGCTGCGGAATAATCGATCCTTGGTGGTATTGCCTACTTTTCACCCTTGTTGTGCTATATTATTATTTGTTGTATGACATATTTTTGTACCATTTGGGATAACTGTATTGATTGTAATGTTTGAATTGCTTGATATACAATTGTTGTTTGCTTTGGTGATCTGTGAGATGAGTTCTATACCCGAACTCGAGTGCACTCTAGGATAGGAGAATGGCATAGTCTTGTTGATTGGTGTGGAGTATTCCTTATTCAGTTGACTTGCAAGTCCATTCACTTGGTGGAGGTCATATTGGATTAATAATGTCACACAAGTTATTTGTGGTTAGGCATTATTCTTTCAATCATGTGCCGCAGAAGCCAAGGGCCTTAGTTTACCAAACCCATCTTGGCCTATTTTTTTTTAGGAACGTAGTGCGGAGGTCGTTCAGATGTAAGTTCTGATGCGATTGTTACGCGATACTACACTCATAAGAGTTTCTCTTGAGAATATTTTTGGAATACGAGTATTCGTTCCTCCGATAATATTCGAAAGATGGAACGATGATTATGGGAACCTCTGGTAGAACATGTCTGGCAGGTTTAAACCCTAGTACGCTCCCGTTGGGTGGTTCTTAACCGAGACTCCATGCTCGTGACTCTCAACAAACCCGTGATTCGTGGTTGAGTCGTTCAAACATTGTTAATATCAATGGAACCTGGGTGTTGATCAGGTATAAAACCTAAATCCCCTAAAAAGGATGGTTGATATTAAGGATGTTCGAGCCGGTTCATGTACCGTTCATATCAATGGAACTTGGGTGTCGATAAGGTGAAAACCTAAATCCACCAAAATGGATGATTGATATTAGGGATACAATGAGCTTTCCCATGACCTTTGTTTGGTGTGACTTGTTTGATCCTTGAGTGTGATTGTTGCATTCATGCATTCATTCATTCATCTGCACTTCATGTCATCAGAAAAAAGAGAAAATTTTCAAGGAACTTAAAGGGTTTATTTGCAAAATTTTCAGACATGGAAAGACCAAAAAGGCATACAAAGAAGTACAGCTTTAGACAGCCCGATGTAAAAGAGTTAAGGAATCTGACATCTTATGTATTAGATCCCTTGGGTTTCAAAGCTCGATATGGGAAGCTTCTACCTCTGCTGACTACTCAAGTTGATGAAGGGCTGATGAGTACTCTGGCTCAGTTTTATGATCCGCTGTACCATTGCTTCTCATTTCCGGACTTCCAGCTGTTGCCAACCTTGGAGGAGTATTCTCATCTCATTGGGATCCCGATTCTGGATCAAGTTCCGTTCAGTGGCCTAGAGAGTATTCCGACTGCTCGAGAGATTGCCAGCTTGTTGCACATAGATGAAGATCTGATTAGAGCTAATCTGACTACCAAAGGCGGAATTCAGGGTTTTCCTTCCGAGTTCCTCATTTCTCAAGCTACCTTTTATGGGAAGGCCATGAGTGAGGATGCCTTTGAGGCTCTATTCGTACTGCTCATCTATGGATTGGTGTTGTTTCCCAACTTCGACAAGTTCGTGGACATGAACGCCATTAGGATCTTCTCAGTTCTTAATCTCGTTCCGACTTTGTTGGGCGATGCCTATGTCTCTTTGCATTTGAGGAACGCAAAGGGTGGAGGAGTTATTGTCTGCTGTCTACCTCTGCTGTACAAGTGGTTTATTTCGCACTTGCCGCAGACAGTTGCTTTCAAGGAGAACAGGGGATGTCTACGGTGGTCTCAGAGACTTATGTCTCTCACCAATGATGATATCACTTGGTATGATCGCGTGTATGATACCGTCCAGATCATCGACTATTGTGGTGAATTCCCTAATGTGCCTCTTCTTGGCACATGTGGTGGGATCAGCTACAATCCCATTCTCGCACGACGTCGGCTTGGGTTCCCCCTGAAGGATAAACCCCATAACATTCTGTTAGAAGGTGTATTCTTCCAGGAGGGTAAAGATCCCCAAGGCCTGAAAGCCAGATTTGTCCGTGCTTGGCGCAGTATTCACAAGAAGAGTAGGAACGAGTTGGGTCCAAAGAACTGCATTGCTTTGGAGCCATATACCTCTTGGGTCAGACAGAGAGCTGCCACTTACTTGATGCCGTATGATCATCCGAGACCTACATCGTTGGATGTGGCTGGGCCTTCAACCCTCCCTACCCAACGTGTAGAGGAGTTGAGAGAAGAAGACCTTTCACGTGCTTGGATCCGTGAAAGAGAAGAATTGCTGCAGCAGCTTAAGGAGAAGGACGCTATGATTGAGTTCCTCGAGCACCGAGTGATCGACGATCCGAACGAAACTTGGACCTCTCTGCTTCCTCAGTCTTCCAAATTCTGGAAGAGGAGGTATGATCGACTTGCAAAGGAGAAAGCAGACATGGAAGCGGCCTATGAGAGAGAGATCAAGAAGCTGTGTACTTCTCGTCTTCCAGCATCCCGAGCTTCTAGGGATCCATAGGATGTCATTTGCCTTTTCTCTTTGTAATAATCAAAAATGCTGTACTTCTTTGTCTCAATATATTGAATGAAACATTTTCCATGAGTAATTAAAATGCTTTAACTATTCAAAATATTGCAAATAATACCCTAAGGGTTCCTTGAAAACAAAGCATCTGCACAAGCATTTCATGCATCATTTTTGCATAAGCAGGTACCCTTTGTTTCTGGTCTTCTTGTCCTAACTCTTTGCTCTTCATTTATTTTGAAGACAAGCTGACTCACCGGTATTATACGCGAGTCAATTCTGCAAGAGTCATGGAGCAGCTAGAACAAGAGAACAGAGAATTGAAGGAAGAGGTCGCCAGACTTGGCGCTTTGATGGAGCAACTCCTCGCTGCTCAAAATCAGCCTGCTCAACAGCCTGCAACGCCTGCTCAAAGGACGGTCATTTCAGAAGTAGCCACTTCGACTGTGCCAGCCAGTGCTCAAGTGCCCAATGCTATGCCAGCCGGGTTCCCTTGAGGATTGCCTCCAGGTTTTATGCCTGATCGGCCCGCTCCAACCTTTGCTCACATGCCGGCATCTAGCCCGGTCCCTGTTGCTGCTCCTCCTGTCGTGCATACCATGCCAAGGGTAGACGACACCATCTATCACTCCGAGCCGTCTGAGGGCCCGGACGTTTATGAAAAGATGGACGCCATGAACGACCAATTCCTCGAGCTGAGAAAGGAATTGAAGACCCTCAGAGGTAAAGATCTCTTCGGCAAGTCTGCTGCCGAGTTATGCTTAGTTCCTGGAGTGAAGATTCCAATCAAATTCAAAGTACCTGACTTTGAAAAGTATAAAGGGAACACCTGTCCACTCGCCCACCTGGTCATGTACGCCAGGAAGATGTCTACTCAGACAGATAATGATCAGCTGTTGATCCATTATTTCCAAGACAGTTTATCAGGTGCCGCGCTCAGATGGTACATTAGCTTGGACAGTGCCAACATCAGATCCTTCAACGACCTTGGCGAAGCCTTCGTCAAGCAGTACAAGTACAACGTCGATATGGCGCCTGACCGAGATCAACTCAGGTCTATGTCGCAAAAGGACAAGGAGACGTTTAAGGAGTACGCCCAGAGATGGCGAGAGCTGGCAGCTCAAATCACTCCACCGCTAGAAGAGAAAGAAATGACCAAGATCTTTCTGAAGACCCTTGGCTCATTTTACTATGAGCGGATGGTAGCAAGTGCTCCCTCTGATTTCACCGAGATGGTGAACATGGGGATGCGTCTCGAAGAAGGTGTCCGTGAAGGACGATTGGCGAAGGATGAGAGCTCTTCTTCTAAACGATATGGGGCGTTTAAGAGGAAAGAAGGGGAAACACATGTTGTGCAATCCCATCCCAAGCATAGAAGACCCTCTGTTCAGAGGAAGCCCGCACGTCGTGCCGGTCATCAACACCAGGTGGCTCATATAGCACCTGTCTTCAAGGACAATGCTCAGCAACATCAACAATACCAACATCAACAGTATCAGCATCAGCAACAATATAAACAACCTCAGTACCAACAACAACAGTCTCGTCCACAGCAACAGGCTTACCAGCCTCGTGGTAGCACAAGTAATCAAGCGAATGTGAGTTATGATAGGAAGAATATCAGTTTTGATCCGATTCCCATGTCTTACGCAGAGTTATATCCCTCTCTAATAGAGCGGAAGCTGATTACTCCAAGAGATCCTCCGGCTATACAGATCAACCCTCAGTGGTGGTATAAGCCTGACTTGCACTGTGTCTATCATTCTGGCGCCCTGGGCCACGATATAGAGAATTGTTTTCAGCTGAAGACCAAGGTTCAGGACCTTGTGAGATGTGGTATTCTGAGTTTTGAAGATTCAGGTCCAAATGTCACCAAGAACCCATTGCCTGCGCATGGGAAATCAGTCAATATGATTCAGGAATGCCTTGGGAAGTACAAGGTCAGATATGTGAGCCACATCAGGCAGTCGTTGGTTGAATTACACCGTTTGTTGTGTCAGTACAGCTACTTGGAGCATAACCACGACAAGTGCCGCATCTGTTCGGTTAACCGCTTGGGTTGCGACCAAGTACGCAGAGAGCTTCAAAAGCTATTGAATAAAGGTACCATTGAGATTCTGCAGAATCGCAATGTTGATAAAGCTGAGCCTGAAGTAAACATCATCTCACCAGTGTTCAAGTTACCCGAGCCTGTTGTTATTCGTTACAATAGCAACAAGCCGAAGGCTTCCCCTTCCTTGATCATTAAACCTGCCGGCCCTGTGCCTTATTCATCTGATAAGGTTGTACCGTTCAGATACAACCCTGTTGCTGTGCAAGATGGGGTAGAAGTGCCTTTACCATCAACTTCCGTGACCAATGTAGCTGATGTAAGTGGGTTGACCCGAAGCGGTCGTGTGTTTGTTGCGCCTCCTAAGGCCGTTGCTTCTGAATCTGTTGAGCGTCCGGTTGGGACAGCTGTGAATGTTCAGAATCAGGCACGTGATGTTGCTAAACCATCCTCCTCTGTACAAAAAACTCATGTTGCTTCAGTTGGCCCGAGTGGCATTGTAGATGAAGAATCTGATGAGATGCTGAGGCTCATCAGAAAGAGTGAGTACAACATTGTAGACCAGCTTCTACAAACGCCATCCAAGATTTCCATTCTTTCTCTGCTGCTGAATTCAGAACCCCATAGGGAGGCTCTGCAGAAAGTCTTGGATCTGGCGTATGTTGATCACGACGTCACCATTGAGCAATTTGATAGTATAGTTGCAAACATTACCGCTTGCAACACTTTGAGCTTTTGTGACGCTGATCTCCCTGAGGAGGGAAGAGACCACAACATGGCTTTACACATCTCTCTGAATTGCAAATCCGATGTAATGCCCAACGTGCTGGTGGACACTGGATCTTCTTTAAATGTATTGCCAAAGACCACACTCTCCAGATTGTCATATCAAGGTCCTCCTATGAGGCAGAGTGGGGTTGTTGTGAAAGCATTTGATGGGTCGCGCAAGACCGTGATTGGGGAAGTTGATCTCCCAATCAAGATAGGACCAAGTGATTTCCAGGTTACCTTCCAGGTAATGGATATCCACCCATCATATAGCTGTCTCTTAGGCAGACCATGGATTCACGAGGCTGGCGCCGTGACATCCACCCTACACCAGAAGCTGAAATTTGTGAAAAATAAGAAGCTGGTCGTAGTAGGGGGAGAAAAGGCTCTCCTGGTTAGCCATCTGTCTTCTTTCTCGTACATTAACGCAGAGGATGAAGTTGGAACTCAGTTTCAAGCTTTATCTATTGATGAACCAATCGAGAATAAGTCTCCTTCATTCACTTCCTACCGTGATGCGAAGCTGGCCATTGAATGTGGTGCAGTTGCTGGATTAGGGAAGGTGATTGAACTTGAAGACAACAGATCCCGGGCTGGCATTGGCTACTGTTCTGGGGCATGTAATGAGCAAGGTTTGTTCACAAGTGGAGGATTCATCCATGATGATCAACCCAAAGAGGAAGTTGCTGCTATCTTGGAAGAAGACGCAGAGGACGTGAACAATTTTGTTATTCCTGGTGGTGTCTACCACAATTGGGTCGCTGTAGATGTTCCTGCAGTCATCCATAGATCAGAGTAATTGTTCACTTTGTTTAAAACCCTTCTCCCATGCCAAAAGGAGAAGTGATGACATTGTTGGCAAAGCATATATACAATGATGTTTTCATTCAATTAATGCATTGTTTAACATTTGTTTTTCCTTTGTTTTCACTTTTTGCTTTTCTGCATGAAATCAGTGATCACAAAAAACCCATAAAAACAAGAATAAAAGCAAACATTTTTCATCTGCATAATGATTTGTTTGTTTAAATGCTAAAGTTTTTTCATTAACCAAAATCATTATGCAGGTTGATCCTAAAACCCATTGAACATAATGATCCAACGCCATCTCCCAATTTTGAATTCCCTGTATTTGAGGCAGAGGAAGATGACGTTGAAGGGATTCCTGATGAGATTACCCGTCTCCTTGAGCACGAAGAGAAGATCATTCAGCCGCATCTCGAAGACTTGGAAACAGTCAACTTGGGATCTGAGGATTGTGTACGTCTGGTGAAGATTGGGGCACTTCTTGAAGGGTCTGTCAAGGAAGATTTGATCAGTTTGCTACGAGAATATTCAGATATCTTTGCTTGGTCCTATGAAGACATGTCGGGTTTAGATACAGATATTGTGCAACATTTCCTGCCTTTGAAGCCTGAGTGCGTGCCTGTGAAGCAGAAGCTCAGAAGAACTCATCCAGATATGGCAGTGAAGATCAAAGAGGAAGTTCAGAAGCAAATTGATGCGGGGTTTCTGGTGACTTCTACATATCCTCAATGGGTGGCCAGTATTGTGCCTGTTCCTAAGAAGGACGGAAAAGTCCGTATGTGCGTTGATTACAGAGATTTGAATAAAGCTAGTCCAAAAGATGATTTTCCTCTACCACACATCGACATGTTGGTAGACAATACAGCTAAATTCAAAGTCTTTTCCTTTATGGATGGATTTTCTGGATATAATCAAATCAAGATGGCACCCGAGGATATGGAGAAGACAACATTCATCACACCTTGGGAAACATTCTGTTATCGAGTGATGCCCTTCGGTTTGAAGAACGCCGGAGCCACGTATCAACGAGCTATGACTACCTTGTTTCATGATATGATGCACAAGGAGATAGAAGTCTATGTTGATGATATGATTGCTAAGTCCCGAACGGAAGTTGAGCATGTTGAGTATTTGTTGAAGGTTTTTCAGCGTTTGAGGAAGTTTAAACTTCGCCTGAATCCGAACAAATGTACATTTGGAGTCCGTTCCGGCAAGTTGTTGGGTTTTGTGGTAAGTGAAAGAGGTATTGAGGTTGATCCTGCAAAGGTCAAAGCAATACAAGAGATGCCCGCACCCAAAACTGAGAAGCAAGTCCGAGGTTTTCTTGGCCGCTTGAACTACATTTCCAGATTTATATCCCACATGACTGCCACATGTGCGTCGATATTCAAGCTTCTTCGGAAAGATCAATCTCATGATTGGACCGAGGATTGCCAGAAAGCTTTCGACAGTATCAAAGATTATCTGTCCGAACCTCCGATATTGTCTCCGCCTGTAGAAGGAAGACCATTGATTATGTATTTGACAGTTCTTGAAGACTCGATGGGTTGTGTACTCGGTCAACAAGATGAATCAGGGAAGAAAGATTTTGCTATATACTACCTCAGTAAGAAGTTTACTGATTGTGAGTCTCGGTACTCTATGCTTGAGAAGACGTGCTGTGCTTTGGCTTGGGCTGCTAAGCGTTTGCGCCAGTACATGATAAATCATACAACTTGGTTGATATCCAGAATGGATCCGATTAAGTATATCTTCGAGAAGCCTGCTTTAACTTGGAGGATTGCCCGTTGGCAGATGTTATTGTCTGAGTATGATATTGAGTATCGAGCTCAAAAAGCTATCAAAGGTAGTATCTTGGCTGACCATTTAGCGCACCAGCCGATTGAAGATCATCAGTCTGTTCAGTATGACTTCTCAGATGAGGAAATTCTGTATTTGAAGATGAAAGATTGCGATGAGCCTACACTTGATGAAGGTCCGGAACCTGGTTCCAGATGGACGATGGTGTTTGATGGCGCTGTTAATCAATATGGGAATGGAATTGGGGCAGTAATCATTACTCCTCAAGGTTCACACATTCCGTTTACAGCAAGGCTAACTTTCAAATGCACGAATAATATGGCGGAGTATGAAGCCTGTATTATGGGACTTGAAGAATGCATTGATTTGAGAATCAAATATCTTGATGTGTATGGTGATTCGGCCCTGGTTGTTAATCAGATCAAGGGTGAATGGGAGACGAATCAGCCAGGTCTCATTCCGTACAGAGATTACGCAAGGAGAATTTCAACATTCTTCACAGAAGTTGAATTTTATCACATTCCTCGAGAGGATAATCGGATGGCAGATGCTCTTGCAATGCTTGCTTCCATGATTGTGGTCAGATGGTGGAATGATGTCCCCAATATTACTGTGATGCGCTTGGACAGACCAGCTCACATATTTGCAATCGAAGAAGTGAAAGATGACAAGCCTTGGTATTTTGATATCAAGAATTTCCTCCAGAACCAGGTCTACCCGCCTGGGGCATCTGTGAAAGATAGGAAAACGTTGAGAAGGTTGTCAGGCAGTTTCTACCTCAGTGGTGAAGTACTGTATAAGAGAAATTTTGATATGGTTTTGCTCAGATGCGTGGATAGACACGAAGCAAACCTGTTGATGACTGAGGTCCATGAGGGTTCATTTGGTACTCATTCCAATGGACATGCCATGGCTAAGAAGATGTTGAGAGCAGGCTACTATTGGCTGACAATGGAGTCTGACTGTTGCAAATATGTGAAGAAATGTCACAAGTGTCAAATTTATGCGGATAAGATTCATATTCCTCCGACACTTCTGAATGTGATTTCATCACCATGGCCTTTCTCTATGTGGGGAATCGATATGATCGGCATGATTGAGCCGAAAGCGTCCAACGGACACAGGTTTATTCTCGTAGCAATTGATTACTTCACCAAATGGGTTGAAGCCGCTTCATACGGGAATGTAACCAAGCAGGTGGTTGTGAAGTTTATCAAGAACCAGTTGATTTGCCGTTATGGTGTGCCAGAGAGGATCATTACTGATAATGGATCTAATCTGAATAACAAGATGATGGATGAGTTGTGCGCTGAGTTCAAGATTGCACACCATAATTCTTCTCCCTACAGACCTAAGATGAATGGGGCTGTTGAAGCTGCTAATAAGAATATCAAGAGGATTATCCAGAAGATGACTGTCACGTACAAAGATTGGCATGAGATGCTGCCATTTGCTTTGCATGGATACCGTACGTCTGTACGCACTTCAACAGGGGCAACCCCTTTCTCTCTTGTTTACGGCATGGAAGCTGTTCTCCCAGTAGAGGTGGAGATCCCATCAATGAGGGTCTTGATGGAAGCCAAGTTGACTGATGCTGAATGGATTCAGAGTCGTTATGACCAATTGAATTTGATTGAAGAGAAGCGGTTAACTGCCATGTGTCATGGTCAGTTATATCAGCAGAGAATGAAGAAAGCATTCGATAAGAAGGTAAAGCCTCGTGTGTTCCGAGAAGGTGACCTTGTGCTCAAGAAAGTTTTGTCTTTCGCGCCCGATTCCAGGGGCAAGTGGACTCCAAACTACGAGGGTCCATATGTTGTTAAGAGAGCCTTTTCGGGCGGAGCTTTGATGCTTACAACAATGGATGGGGAGGATTTCACTCGTCCTGTGAATTCAGATGCAGTCAAGAAATACTTTGCCTAGAAAAAAAAGTATATGCAAAAGAAAAACAGAATAGCTCGCTAAGTTGAAAACCCGAAAGGACGGCTTAGGCAAAAATGAGCGTCTCGGTGGAGAACCCGCAAGGGTAATTCAGGCAAAAATTAGACACTTGAAAAAAAAGAATATTTGCATCCCGCTAGATTGAGTACCTCACCCTGGGGCAATCTAGGCAAAAATTAGGGATTTGGCAAGTGACTGCATCCTGACAAGACTTTCTGTTCACCAGTCGTCATTTCGTCAGAAGATTCTCGATTCGTCGTCAACCGAAGCTTCGGATACATCGAGATTCAAATTGGTAGAGAAAGGATCATTATGTTCAATGTAGCCCTCTTCCAATATATATCACTGATTTCAAATTTGTACAGATCTATGGAGTCTTGCCATTTGCAGGCTACCATTCCATCAAATCAATTTGAGCTTTTTATCCAATTATTTGCACTCTTATTTGTTTCAATTCAACAAATGTTTTGCATGTTTTAAATTGATAAAATGTCATTGTTTTAAACAAATAAATTTTTCAAAAATATTGTTTTAAACGAAGTGAACATTCATAATATTGAAAGGATACTCAAGAATATCTCAGTGCTCTCCCGAGGGTGGCATGATTTCCAACAGGTAAGACATTTGTTCATATTCCTGGTTTGGTTGTATCTTCTTTCTTCAGATCTTTGTTGGGGTTGTTCCTCAAACAGAGTTGTTGTTGGGGTTGTTCCCCAGTATAGTCGCAAGCAGAGTGTTGTTGAAGACTCCGTTTTCTCCAGCAGCAATCTTCCCTAGCATGGATGTTCCCTTGTGAGTTTCAGCGGTTGATTGGTTTGTCATCCTGGCGCCCCGTCACTTTCTCCAGTGGGTCGACATCCCCAGACTTTATCTGTCTCCTCAGCACGTTCGCAAGCAGAGTTGTTGTCACTCTCCCCAGTGCAGGTGCCAGCAGAGTTGTCTGTTTCCTCAGCACGGTCGTTTTCCTTTTAAAAGACTCGGTAAGTCGGCGGTTTGATACCCGGTACTTTACCTTTTCCCCGGCGAAGTCGTTTGTAGAGTTGTTGCTGTCTCTCTATCAGAGTATTTGTTCTCCTCAGCAGAGCAGGATTTATTTTCTTATTCAGTGGTTGATTGGGTTGACATCCCAGTATTTCAACCATCTTTTCCTCAGCATAGTCTGCAGAACGTTTGTTGTGGCAGTTTTGCCTGTTGAATACTCCTTCAATCCCCAGTATGGTCGGATGTCGGCTCTAGCATTCAGAGAACGGATTGATTTCCTGACTGCTTGTGATCCCCAGTAAAGTGGCTTATATTGCAGAATCTACTTGTTGCGATCAGTTTGCTTTGTGTATTCTCCCCAAGTAGAGTGGCTTGTTGCAGAATCTACTTGTGTGGTACATTCTCCCTCAGTGGGTTGTTCCCCAGCGGAGTTATGTGGAGTTGCTTCTACAGCAGTTCGTGCTTGTGCAATGCACCTGTTGTTTCTCAGTTGACACTGGGATCCCCTGCAGATATCTTGGGTTTTCTCTTGTTCTCCAACAGATTCGTCTTGGTGGCTGTTTTGCCTGTTGTAACTTTCTGTGCCCTGATCGATTTGTTTGCTGATCCGTCACTCGGAGATTTGGTTTCCTGATATCTCTGACTCTCTGCTTCCTCAGCAGTACCCGCAGATCTTTGTTTCTCAGCATATAGATCTCCAGCAGATTGGCTTTCCAGTTGGTTTTCCCCTGGAAGTATAATACCGGGCGTTTGATTCCAGGACCTGTTTGTGTTAGAATTGTCTGTTTTGTCAGCATTCATTAAACATAAAATCATGCATATTCATGCATATTCATAAACATTCAGATATTCATGTTGCATTGTTTGCCATATATCTTTTGATTGTTGTGTCTCCTACAACGGGTGATGCAGATCCCTAATAGATCTCCCCTAGCAGATGTCGGGTGTCTAAATCTCTCCATATAGAGTCAGTCCCATAAGCAGAAAGTGTCTGTTATCTGTCCTTCTGCAGTTCCCCACTGAGATATATCCTCGTGGATGACGGTTTCTTCCATTTCCTCCCAACACATATATTGGGACGGATTCTCCTATTTGAGTTACATCCTCATTAGGACATGTCTTGATTCAGTCTGTCTTTTCGGATTATTCCCGAACTGGATATTTGTCAAAAGTCTTGTGCTTCCCAGTGGGTTGTTCCCCAGCGGAGTAGTTTTGGTTTTCTACCTAACAATCGGTAGTTGTAAATCCTATTTTCCTGCTCTCCGGCAGTTTGTGGTTTGTTATAAGCCCTATTTTGGTTTCCCGTACGGATTTTTGATTTGTTCTATCCCCACGCGGAGTTGTTGGTTTTCTACCCCGTATTCGGTAGATGTAAACCCTAATTTTGTGGTTATCCCCACCAGAGTTTGGCCCTCTGCCTACAAACCAGCAGTCGTAAGTCCTATCTTTGCGGTTTTTCTACCTACGAACCGGTAGTCATAAACCCTGTTTTCTCCACTTGCAGAGTTAATTTTGTTGTTCATCCCAACCGATGACAATCCCCTCTTTATGGTTATCTTCATTCAATACTTGATGTTGATCTTCCTTTCGCTTGGATAAGTTGCTCAGATAAGCACTTATATCCCTAGCAAGTCTTTTGTGGATAATTGTCGTATGCTAGCAATTTTATCCCCAGCGGGTCCTTTCACCTTTTGTCAGTGATTGTGTTCCCCGGATCATTGATTTTCATCAATGCATTCCCAGCGAGTCTTCTTTCATTTACCCTCTTGTTGGTAATGTCTGTTGCTCCCTTTGATTGTTCATCATTATATACCTAGTTTGGTATCCCGATGCCTTTCTTTTCGGATTTTATCCTATAAACAACCTACAACCCGGTTCAGGATAATCTTCCATGCGAGTGTATTATCTACGTTTTGACGGCTATAGATAATATATCTCATGTACTCTTCAGTCGAAGCCTTTCGTGTTTCCCTGGTCGAGTAAGATTCGTTTTTTCCCTTTGCGGAATCGAATATTTCTTTGTTGTCGGATAATTGCCGGATGCTTGCAATTTATCCTTTGAGATTGTCTTTCGATTACCCGTATGCTTGGTATCGATTGTCTCTCTTTTTGGTTAGTCACCTATTATATACTTCGGTATCTCTGGTGTCTCTTCCTTTCGAGTATATTATTCACGGTTTGCCGGTAATGAACAATATGTCTCATGCGCTCTTTGGTTGGAGTCCTTTGTTGATCTTCCCCAGTCGAGTAAGATTCGTATTCCTTGTGGAATCGAATATCCGTCCTATAAACAAGTCTGCTATTCTAGCTTTCTTCAGGATGATGAGTGTTTTGGAACACAAACCAATTCACGTCTTCGGATTTTATCCTATAAACAACCTACAACCCGGTTCAGGATAATCTTCCATGTGAGTATTCTATCCACGTTCTGACGGCAATGGATATTATATCTCGTTCACTCTTGGGTCAATCTTTTGATTGTTTTCTCCGCAGAGTAAGTCTCGTATTCCTTGTGGAATCGAACGTCCATCCTATAAACAAGTCTGTTGTCCTAGCTTTCTTCAGGATGATGAGTGTTTTGGAACACAAACCAATTCACGATTTCGGATCTTATCCTATAAACAACCTACAACCCGGTTCAGGATAATTTTCCATGCGAGTACATTATCTACGTTTTGACGGCTATAGATAATATATCTCATGCACTCTTTTGTCGAACACTTTGTTTGTTTCCCCAACTGAGTAAGATTTGCATTCTTTATAGAATCAAATATCCATCCTATAAACAAGTTTGCTTTCGCTCTCTTCAGGATGATGAGTGGTTTGGAACACACACCAATTCACGTCTTTGGTCGGTCACCTGTTACATACCTACAACCCGGTATCCTTGGTTTCCTTCCTTTCTGCTCCCTATTATGACCTCGGTCCCTTGTGGAGTCAGATTTTCCTGAGTTTATGTACCTTTTTCAGGTCTTTCTCAGATGCTTGGTTGATTGATATCTCTCACCCTTATACCGGTCTTAGATATTCATTCTTCCTGAGTTTGTTGCCCTTATACCGGTAACATCTCATTCTTTGGTGCTTCCTCAGTGGAGTTTCCTATTGCTTCTTCCTAGGAGTCATCTTGTGTCTCTCCAATGAATGTTTTCCTTCGGGATTTTCTTTTCCCCAGTGTGAGTCCTTCACTCCCCAGTGAGGTCTCCAGTCTGATTTCTGTTATTACCCTAATCAGAGTCGTGTCTTGTTCACACTGTGTCAGTTTTGTTTTCCCCAACTTGAAGTCGTGTCCTGCTCACGCATTCTTTTTTCTTTTACTATCCCCAACAAGAATCTTGTTAGAGTCTCTATTCCTGGTGAGTGTATTACTCCGATGGATCGTCTTTTCTTCTGTGTGAACCATATTCCCCACAGAATTTGTGTCTTTGGCATGCATACATTTGCATCATGAGGTCTCTTAGGGACCAAAATTTGTCTCATTACTGTTATTTAAGCCCATTCTACCGCGTCGAGATGAAGATTTCTAAACTTCACTTCTCCGGCTAGAATGACCTTAAATAGGGGCATCTGTAAGACCCCAATTTTGGCCCTAAGATCCCTCATGGCCTATATCATATCATATCATGGCCTCAAGGATCTTTGTGCATCTTTGCTTCCCTCCTAGTGGATCAAATAGAAAGTTGACCTGTAATTGGAATTTGCCAAAAATGGAAAGTCTTGCTCCTCAAAATTACATCATCATACAAGCTTCAAATGAATTTTTTTCCCAACATGGAAGTTGAAGATCTTGTTCTCCCATTTCCAAAAAGTCCAAGAACACTCATTTCTCAGTTATGGTTAGCAAGTTATGATCAAATCATTCTCAAAAAGTTTTGAACTTCAAAGTGGCATATCTTCCAAACCATTTGGCCAAATTGAGTGAGGTTTTTTGCTACAAGTCATATTTGATGTGCTCTATCCAAATCTTTCATCACAATTCACCAAAACTCAACCAATCAAAATGGCATTTTTTTTAGTTGATTTGAATTAAAAAGGAAAGGTAAAAAAGTTGACTTTCAAAATAACCATTTCCAACAATTTCTACCAATTGAAAGTGTTCAGAAATCATGTTTTGGATTTGCTCAAGGCCCATTTTCGCAGCTGTAGCTCATGCCCTTATCACATGAGTGGATTTTCACTAATTAACCAAAAACACCTCTTTTAAGCTAAATGCAATTATCATTCAATTAACCAAACTTAGCAACACTAAGCACAATATATATTTGACATTTTTCTGCTGAAAAGCCCTAGGACACTTTCACCAAAACAGACCAAATTTCATTCTCTCTCAAAACACTCTCACTCTCCATCTGAACTTTTTCTGAAAAAACTTCAAAGAACCCGTGCTTCTGTGCTTTGGTTCATCATATACCAACCATTTGGAAGCCATTGCAAGCACCACTTCATAACTGTAAGCAAAGACTACAGCACTGTTCTATTGAAGCATTTCCATGGCAGCTCGAATTTGGAGCTGAATCGTGCTAGCTAGACTTCAAGTTCTCCTTCCATTCATCAACACCAACATTAGTGTGCATCTGTTTCAGCTGTTTGAGGCCAAAGGATCACGAATTCATCACTGTTCTTCAAAACAAGTAAGATTTCGAACCTAGCCATTCTTAAAATCATGCTATGCTTCTTGAAGGTCTTGCCATGCTGATCATTTTGAAACTTAAATCGTGTAAAATGGTTGTGTATTAAGAGAGAAACTTGGATTTAAAGCTTGATATTCAAATATGTTTTTGCTTGGTTCTTTCTTGATAGCTTGAATTAATGAAAATGGATGTTGGAATGATGATGTGCATTGTGTGCTGGTTCGAATGCTATGCTTGTTTTCCATTTCTGGGACAAAAAGTTCATCACGATTTTGATGATGATGAACAGTGCCATAAACCCTAGAAATTTTAAACCCAGAACTTCATTTGATCGTGTTTTGGCCGCTGGAGTTTTATTTTTGCATGAAAGGCACTGTTGTATTGCCATGCACGAATCACCACGTGACACCTCCTTAAGTGAAACGCATCGTTTCACTTAAGGGGCCAATTATTTACCATTATGCCACTGCCGTTTAATTAATTATTTAAATCATTTTATTTTTTCAATTTTTATTTCATTTTGTATGACCAATCTTCCAAAAATCATAAGTGCTTCAATTTTCATCCAAATTTCATGGGACTTTTTGTGGATTGCTCCTTATGACCTCTAGTTTTTTATGATGATTTTTCCAGATTTTTTGCATGTATGAATTTTAAAATGTGCTAGGGTTTGTTCATGTTGTCCATTTTATGTATGTCTTGCCAAATTGATTGTGAAATGATGATACATTATCCAATGCTTCCCAAATTGTTTGTGCTTAAACTAGACATGTTCATGGTGATTTTGGTGTATAGTTTGTGAATTTATCATTGCTGGTTGTGGAGTTATGATTTTTTGAATAGGGGTGTGACAATTTGTGTCACACCATTCATGTCCAACTTCATGATTTTAATTACCTTGCTTATTGAACTCAAATTGGTTTGAATTTTTGCATGAATGTACTTATGGATGTCTAGCTTACATGTGATTGTTTCTGGAATTATTGATGGCATTTCCTATTTGTTTAGGATTTTCTCCCCTGTTTGGTCATTTGTTGACGTTTTTGTGACACATGTTCTCATATGATTTGTGAAATTCTCATGCATTATTGGATGAACTTGAAATTTGACATGTGAATTGTAGACATCTTAAAGTTTTTCATGGTTTTGATCCCATTCATTTCTCATATGTTACCACTGTTTTATGATTTATTGAAGTTGGTGCTGTTTGGTTGACTTCTTTGAGCATGCTTGAACTTGCCTTGCCTTTCTGATTTTCATTAACCTACTTCCCTCAATCCAAATAAGCTGAAATTTGGTATGTTTATCATGTTATGGATGATGTTTGATCATGAATTATTTGATAATTTATTGAAATGTTTGAGATTGGCTTTGAGCTAAGTCATTCTGTTGACTTCTTTGAACTTCTATATGCCATGCTTTGACCTAATTTGCTTATGAAATGATGATGATGATTGATATGAACATGAAACCAATTGAGTTTGTTTCTTGATTGTTTGAACTTGATTTTGGACACTTGTCACTTGCTGTTTTGATTTTCTTATCTCTTTTTGACCCTAGGCTTGTCCTAGTGGTCATGTTGCTCATGTTTAAGTTTGTTGTTTCAGGTTAAGCAACAAATGTTTCGAAGAGATCATTACAAATTGAATGAGCTTGATTGATTATCATGAACTAACTTGTTTGTTTTGTAGGTTGCTTGGCTCACATGCTTTGAGCTTTGTGCATTGCACATTTAACTGATTGTGTTGACTGTTGATCTTTATCTCATTTTGATTTAACTTTGAATTGTATACTGATGTTGTCTGACTGGTTTCAGGTACCTTTAGTTGCTTATAGTTCTTTAAGAACTTGCTTTGCTTTGCTTAATAGCAATTTGCATTGAGGTATAACTTCTTATCTTCATGTAGTCTGGAAGACCTGGCCTGTTACTTGGCCAGGCAACTGTCTAAAGTCCTCCTTAAGAGGCAATGCTTGTGTGTGTTTACATTTGTCCCAAGCAGGAAAAGTCCTTTGAATAAGGCAATTGGTAGAATCCAAGAGATATGTAACCTATCTCCTACTATTCTGTGTGTCACTCACCTTGCTCACACTACTTGTGTTGATGCATAGTGAGTAAAAACCCAAGATCTATCGAGTCAATAATCTGTGGAGAGAGTTCCTACTTTCTGAACTCCCACACCTTCTAATATTCAAATGCTCTCCCTGGCCAGGGATAAGAGCAATGAGGCACACCCCTCATATCCTTTCATCTGTTTCACCTTAGCCCCTCAATGGCAAGGTTAAGAGCACCATTAATCCTATTCCAGTTGGCTTCAATGCCTAACCCTTTGTGTGAGCCTGATTGTTTGGTTATAGTGTGTGCTGAATGACTTTAATTGATTGATTGCTTACCTCATATACACATGTCTGCTTGCATGCTTTGTGCATTTATCATCATCAATTACTCATTAGTGCATGATCATTTCATTTGTCTCTGTAACATATCTTTGTTGTTTGCCCATTGAGGACGATTGTAAAACCATCCATTGGCCATTGTTCCTATGATATGGAAGTGAGTATAAGACCATCTCATTGGCCACTCATCTTCTCTTTGCTTGATGCATTTGCATTTGTTGTATGTGAGGATGCAATTGTAAGTCCCTGCAAGTTGGCCTTTGCTTTCCTATGATCATATGTTGGATATTGGTATAAGCCCAGACAGATTGGCATCCGGTATCCAAGTTTTGTTTTGTTTTAGGAGATTGGAATAAGTCCATCTATTGGTTTCCGACATCCTTGTTTCTTTGTTTAGGAGATTGGTGTAAATCCATCTATTGGTGTCCGGTATCCGATTTTGTTTGTGAGATTGGAGTAAGACCATTGAGTGGCATCTGGTATCATGTGTTTGCTTATTTCGCTATTGCTCATTGCCTATTCCAAAGGACACACTTGAATCATCTTCTATATGATTTCAAGAAGTGAACCTCCTAGGAAGTTTTACAATCCATCCTCATCCATTCATCCCTCTTTGTCCTAAACCTTTTCACACCTTACTTTCAAACTTGAGATAGATATTGTGCAAACATCTTCATATTTTCAAATTAAAAACCTGGACCCCAAGTCCTTGACTTTTTTCAAACTCCATGTTCATAATACCTCTTTTGAATCAATCTTAATCATACTTTGACCCTACTTTCATAATCACAATCAATTAACTTCACCCATTCAATTGTTTTGGCTTTGTCCATTGTTAATCTTTTCACACATTAGCCATAGGTTTCAATTATCATTGTGGTTGATGTAAACCTCACCTTATCCTTAGTGAGTCGACTATAAGACTTCCGTACTGAAAACAGGGTTAACCCCTCTAGTACGTCGAAGCTATCCTCGCATGGTGGATGTTGGTCTTGGTCGAGTTTTCTCCCATTGATAATGAAGAGCCTCAGTGTTATTGTTTAAAATTGAACTCACTAACTTTTGGAAATCTTTTAGCCGAACTACAGCGTTTTGATCCTTACCTTTGATGGAAGGTACGTAGGCAACGGGTTCATCCGTTCGAACACAAAAATAATTAACTTGTATATTCTTTTCTCATCATCCCAATCATGTTTGCACAATAAATATTTCATAATAAATAACAATTTTATACAACAAGTGTGAAAAGGGCTCCCTAGGAGTACCTAGGACGTAGTGGGTGCCTAACACCTTCCCATTGCGTAATTTACCCCTTACCCAGACTCTCTGATCTTTTTATTAGTTTTTTATGTGTAAAACTTCTTAGGCTTTTGTTCGCTTTTTAGCCAGTCCTTTGGATAAATAAAAGTGCGGTGGCGACTCGAATTCATTGTATGCTTTGCTTATGGTTTAACCAATAAATCATATAGCGACAAATACACCGCTACACAAGTATACGTTGATAATATCATATTCGGATCAACAAACAAAGATATGTGTGAAGAATTATCCTCAATGATGCAAGGAGAATTCGAGATGTCCATGATGGGTAAAATGAATTATTTTCTCGACTTACAAATCAAGCAACTAGACGATGGTATCTTCATAAATCAATCCAAGTATCGCAAAGAACTCTTGAAAAGATTCGACATGGATAGTTGCTAGCAAATGTCTACCCCTATGGGATCCGGAACTTATGTTGATCAAGACGAATCCGGTACTTCAATTGATATCACCAAATATCGAGGTATGATTGGTTCCTTGTTGTATTTGACGGCAAGCCGTCCTGACATAATGTTTAGTGTATGTCTCTGTGCTCGTTTTCAAGCTAATCCAAAGGAATCACATCTCATCGCCGTCAAACGAATCATGAAGTATCTCAAGGGAACGACAAATGTTGGCCTATGGTATCCTAAAGGTAGTATGTGCAATTTAATTGGTTACTCTGATGCGGATTATGCTGGATGTAAAACAGATAGGAAAAGCACAAGTGAAACATGTCACATTCTCGGAAATGCACTAGTTTCATGGGCATGCAAGAAACAAGCGTGTGTTGCTCTGAGTACAGCCGAAGTAGAATATATAGCAGCAGGCAGCTCTTATGCTCAGATACTCTGTCTAAAGCAATAACTTTGAGATTTCGGAATAGATCTCGGATGTATTCCGCTAAGATGTGACAACACAAGTGCCATCAACATTACGAAAAATCCAATCATGCACTCAAGAACGAAGCATATCGACATCCGCCATCACTTACTTCGTGGCCACGTGCTCAAAGGGGATGTTGAAGTTACATTTGTGGATACTCATAACCAACTGGCCGACATTTTCACCAAGCCTCTCGCAAAGGAACCGTTTTGCAAAATTCGAAGAGAGTTTGAAATATTGGATGAAGGTGACATATAAACTCGTCATAACCTGTCTTATGATGAACCAGGGCAAAGGTACGCAAAAACATTATTATCTTACCAAAGAATATAAAAAATGGTGTTTTGAACTCTTAATTGCTACTTTTTTACAAAATTTTTAATAAGTAACCGGTTACCACATCCTTGTTAACCGGTTAACCAGTAGCAAATTTGAATTCTGGGGCATTTTTTCTATCAGGTAACCGGTTACCATATTTCTGTTAACCGGTTAACCAGTAGCGTTTCTAACTTCTGTGTTACTTTTTGTTTAACGTAACCGTTTACCACATTTCCTGTAACCTGTTACCTCGCTGCTGTTCTGTTTTTTTTTTTGAAAAATAAATTTCATTTTTTTAATTCATATCTTTTAAATATATGTGGCTCTTAATTATATGATGTTTTGTATGCTTTTTATATGCATGATCTCCAAACTGTTAATATGTCTTGTCCCATCCTTTTCGATAATGACAAAGGGGGAGAAGAGATTCTCTAGCATATATTGGATGTATTTAACAAACTTGCAGGAACTCAAAATTTCAAAGTCTCCAAATAAATCAAGAATTTAAGGGGAGCATTATCATAGGGGGAGCAAACGTGTTAGAACATCAAGTCCGATGACTCTTTCAAGAATCGCCTTTTGAATCGGGTTGTCATCATAAAAAAGGGGGAGAATGTGAAGACATGGCTTCTTGAGTATTTTGATGAAGACAACGATGCACGTACAGGGTCAATCATCAAAGAATGGATCAAGACTTCAATAGAGCAAATTCACACAAAGTTTCAATCATACATAGCTCAAAGTCGCTCGAGAAATTGATCACAAAGGTATTGGAATTTAATCTTAGTTAATGTTTATATATAAAGTGTTCAATTGATTGTTGCATGCATAATATGATATGGACACTTTGAATTTATTTCAAAATAGTTACAGCTTTTAAAATTTCTCAATTTTTCCTTTTTTCAATAGTGGTAATCGGTTAACACTTTTGGGGTAACCGGTTAACCCGAAAAAAAATTCAATTTCTGGGCAGATTTTGTTAGCATGTAACCGGTTAACACTTTCATGGTAACCAGTTACACAGTTTAAAATTTGAATTTTTCTTAACGTTACAAGTAATGTAACCGGTTAACACAATTTGGGTAACCGGTTACTACTGGGAATTTTTGTAGAAAAATTGCAACTTTTCATATTTACAATTCATGCTTCTTCTCTATGAACCATGGCATCCATTGGTTGTTTGCACCTGTTTAAAGAGGTTCATAGAAGGATATTTAAACTAAAAATTTTCAGATTGCAAATCACCTCCTTAAAAATTAATTTTCACAATCTCTCTTTGTTTACTATTTTCAAAGATAAGTGTCCAAAATTCATATGCATCATTTGAACACTTCTATAAACATTGTGAGATTGATTATTCCAAAAGGAGAAGATCAATCCTTGGATTGATGTGCAGATATTTCCAGATTATTCAAACTTCCATTTAAATTATACACTTGTTGTTCTTCACATCTTAATTTTTCCAGCATTAGTGGAATTAAGATAGTGAGTGTTTTATCCTTACTTGTTTGATAGTAAGAGGTGCATAGGAGAGGATTGTTCTCTTATCACTAAGAAGGTTTCCTTGTTGTTTAGAAACAAGAGAGTCACTTTGAGAGGATTGTTCTCATAAGTGGACTTTGTTGGAAATCCAAGAGTTTTTTCTTGGTGGTCTTTGTTGGTCATTGTACAAATCCAAACAAATAGTGGAAATCTCTTTCTTGTTGGAAAGGGGACTGGATGTACCTTTGGATTGTGAAGGGAACCAGGATAAATCTCTGTGTCATTATTTTTCTGCACTTTACCACTTTCCTAAACACCATTATAAACCAGAAAAATAATCCTTACAACAAGAAAATTTCAAGGTTTCTAATTCACCCCCCCTCTTAGACTAATTTCAGACTTACAGAAACTAATCATCCTAAGGATCCCCTAACAACAATGTCAGATGATCTAGCCGTTGGCGTGTACTTCCTTCGGATGCGTCAGATCTCGATCTTAAAAGATATCTTCATCTAAGCCTTCTCGAGGACAAGCTGATCAAAAATATTCTTCCAAGCACCGGAAGGTTGAGGCATACTAGAGGAAGATGGACCCTTTGGCTCTCTCTATCTCTTCACCGCTCGGTCTTCAAGAAGTTTAATAAGCGCGTCTTTGTCCTTTGACTCAAGCTGCAACTCCTCATGCTTTTGGCTCAAAGCGTGGAACCGCTATTCCCACATATCCTTCTCTTGCTTCATCTTGGCGAGCGCGTCTTCCAACTCCTCTACATATTTGTTAGGGAGAGTTGATGGCTCAACCACAACCATAGACATAGGTCTCTCACAAGCATACAGCATCTTCAACTCCAAAGCTCTCTTCTTCACCCAAGTAGTGTAAGCTTCCAAAGCTACACAGTTGCATGACCAAGCTCGGATCTTCCTTTCCTATGCAAATTATGCCAAGCGTGAATCATGTTCTGCTTTAAATATTGGGGATCTTTACCCTCTTGATAGAAAAGACCTTTTAATTGAGTGTTATTAGGTTTGTCTCTCAAGGGAACCCAAGTTGACGACGAGCCAAAGCAGGGTTGTAGTTGATTCCTCCTTGTGTACCAATAAGGGGTATATTAGAGAATTCACTACAACTATCAATAATATCCAAGCCACTCAAGGCAGAGTCATACCAAACAATATCATAATTAGTGAGGGACATAAGTCTCTGAGACCACCGTAGATATTGCTTGTTCTCCACAAAAGCAAGCGTCTGAGGCAAGTGCGAAATAAACCACTTGTAAAGAAGAGGAACACAACACACAATAGTTCCTTCACCTCTAGAATTCCTCAAATGCAAAGATAAATACATATCACCCAACAGAGTAGGCACAGGATTCCCAATCAAGAAGATTCTAATGGCGTTGACATCAACAAAACTGTCAATGTTAGGGAATAAAGCCAAACCATAGATGAGCAACACAAAGATGGCTTCAAAAGCATCCACACTACCAACTTAAGCAAAGACAATAGCTTTCCCTATGAGAAACTCAGAAGTCAACCCAAACATTCCTCCTTTCTTCATCCAATGAGCCTTAATCTCCGACTTCTTCAGATGAAGAGCTTCATCTATAATATGAGATCTGGGGATCTCCTTCAATCCACTAAAGGGCAACTTGTTAGAAACAGGTATTCCCAAGAGATGGGCATACTCCTCTAACGTAGGCATAAGCTGATAATCGAGAAAAGTGAAGCAACGGTAGAGAGGGTCATAAAACTGAACCAAAACACTCAAGAGTCCTTCAACTATATCAGCAGATAACACAAACAAAAGCTTCCCATGACGTTGCTTGAAGTCTAAGGGATCTAATACAAAAGATGATATCTTCCTTAGCTCTTTCAAGTCGGGACATTTGAAACTGTACTTCTTAGTGTTCCTTTGCCCACAATCCATGGTCTGAAAATATTTGCAAATAAAACCTCAGTTCCTTGAAGTTATTTTTCGTGTGATGAATGTCATGATGTGCATGAATGCATGAATGCAACAATTACAAATAAGGGATCACACACAAGGCAAACAAACAAAGGTCAAGGGATGAATTGAGTCATTGTCAAGATCAACCATCCATTTTGGTGGATTATGGTTTTCACCTTATCAACACCCAAGTTCCATTGATATTGACAAGACTTGATTGGATCAACCAAGAATGAAGGGTTTGCTGTGAGTCACAAGCATGGAGTCAGGTTAAGAACCATCCCAAAGGAGTGTACTAAGGATAAAAGCCTGTAGATCATGTTCTAAAAAGTTCCCAGAGTCTTAATTTCGTCTATCGGATATCACGGGTTAGGATGACTGACTCATCATCCCATAATATTCTCAAGAGAAGCTCGTCTGAATGTAGTATCGCGTAACAACTATTATCAAGTCTACACCTGAGCAGTCCCAACACTACGTCCTAAATAGGCCAAGTTGGGTTAAATGTTCTACGGCCTTCAGCTTCTCGGATCCTAAATCAGAGAAAGTAATGCCTAGCCCCAAATAACTTGTGTGACATCAATAGCTCCAAAAGGGTCTCCACTGAGTAGATGGGTCTCAAGCCAACTTGTTAAGCACTACTCCACACAAGTCGAACATGACTATACCATCCTCCTATCTTAATTGCACTCAAGTTCGGGTTAGAACTTATCTCACCACTCAGAGATCACCAAGCACAACAAGAAGATTATATCATACAAAACAAGTATACAAACATCAAATATACAATTATAGACACATAAAAAAGTAGGCTAAACCCACTGAGGACTACTCCCCAACAGAGTCGCCACTTAATTTCTGTAGCGGTAAATTCATGACCATTAAGCTATGGGTAAACTTAACGTCAATAAAACCAGAGTCGCCACCGCAATTTTATTGTTTCCAAAGGAAAAGGGAAAAGTACGAACAAAACCCATGGATAAGAAGTTTTCAAATCAAAACTAATAAAATTCCAGAGATTACATGTAAGGGGGTTGGTTACACAGAGGGAAGGTGTTAGCATCCAAAGTGTCCTAGGTACTTCTAGGGAGCCCTTTTTATATGTGTATGTGTTTTTAGTATAAAATGATATTTGCAATAAATAGATTGTGGGGATGAGAAAAGAATTTATTAATTATATTTTTTTGTTTGACAAGACCTTTGGACTTGTGCCTACGTACCAACATAAAAATGAGGGATCAAAATCTCGTAGTTCATGGTATCAATTTCAAAATGAGTGGATTGCTTTTAATAAAAGTTTAAATTTAAAAGAGGTACAAAGGGGCCTAAAAGAGTTTGAATGAGTGTTAGTTCTTTTTGTCTTTTGAAATTTTTAGTCAATATGGTTAGATTTATTTACAAGTTTGATTTAAGAAAAGAGTTGAAAATGCAATGGCATAAGGCAAAAGTTTCTAATTTGCAATAAAGTCTAAGCTTAGAAATCACAAGCAAAGAAGGTTTTTGAAAAGGAGGAGAGATTTTTAAATTTAAGAGAATGGGAGGAGATGAAGAGACTAATCCTAAGCAAAACTTAAAAGTTAAGAGATGAAAAGATCTGACCAATTGTATGCAATCCAATAGACAAGGATGTCAATTAGAAACCCATTTTTCCTTTGGACTTTAAGTCAAGCAATGTCAATAAGCAAATAGCAATATGAAGAGCAAGGCATCAAATAAAGATAGCCACATCCAAGCAAGCAACTTCCTAGTCTTCTTCATAATCTTCCCATGTATCAGATGACATACTCCTTGAATGGCTCAGAATAAGGCATTAGACACAGGTTTAAAGTAACATTTGCATCAAGACCATGTAGCAGATGAATTCATGTGGATCCTAATACTTACATCAGATGAAAGCTCAAATCACAATAACTTGGTCTCAGAAATGTTGGCATTGGCCAAGTCTTTTTGCATAGGGAATGTTGCATAATTCTAAGTCCAAAGCTCAAATCAAATCCAACAGTCCACACAAACATTTTTTATGATTTTTTGTTGTTTATTAAGTATCTTAAGGTCCTAAGACCACAAACACAAACAAAAAACAAATATATACAATCATAATATATGGCTCAAGTGAGTAAAGTGAAAAATGGCATAAACATAAACAAGTTAAATGATATGTAAATGGCAAATGAAATGGTAAATGACTTGAATTTAAATGACATAAAGTAAATGACTTGAAATTAAAAGCAATAATAATAGAAGTTAGTCAAATGTTAGTTGATTAGATGTTAGTGGTGTTTTGCTTTTCAATTGATTAAGTTATTCTTTGGAGAACACTCAACCCTCTATTCACAAGCATGGATCCTTGAACCAAGACATCTTCCAAAGGAAGGAAAAAAGGCCAAGTTTCCACATAATACCATGAAAGGGGGGAGACTTACAATCTCACTTACTAGAATGTTATACCTTTGGGTCAAAATTTAGCGTCATGTTAAGCAATCGTAATTGGACTTATGTAGAAGTCACAACTATCTGAGGTCGGGCAATAAATTTTTTGGTGTTAATGCATGTTAGAGATATGGTATAATGAACCATGCTCCTAAAACATACCACACACAAAAAGAAAATGATCAAAGGATGGACCTAATCTCTTTCATACTTGTATTTGTTCATCTAACACAAATTTATTGATGAACTAATTAGCCTTAGGATATTGAGACTTCATTGGTCAATGAAAGGGATGGGATAGAATGGGGTTGAAGATGAAGAGGGAGGGGAGATGAGAGAAACACAAATTGGTCATGGGAGGAATTTTATCAACTTAAAATCATTCATTTATTTTGGGAGATGAAATATACATTTCATCAATCCCCTAAATCCAATGATTTTAATCCAACAAAACTCAAATCAACCTTGACCAAGGCCCAAACACATATTCAAATTTCACAAGTAAATAAAAATGGCTCAACATAATTTCTACACACTTAATCAATTAAAAATCAAATAAAAATGCATTTAAATTGAATTATGTTTGATCAAAAACCTAAAACCTCTTCAAAACACCAAATAAATGGCCAAGAGATTTATCCTAGGTCAAACAAGGTCAAAGGACCTTAGGCAAAAAAAATCTTAATTTTTGAAAAGTCAGAAGTATTTTTAAACAATTAAAAATATGCACAAAAATAATTAAATCATGAAAAATATCAAATTAATCCAAAAAATAATTTTAATTCAAAAAATAAAAGAGGAAAATATTTGAATTTTTTTTGTGAAAGTCCCATATTTTTTGGATTAAAAATGAAATTAATATGAATTAATTAGAAATTAGGGATTAAACGAAATAAACAGAAAATCAATAAAATAAGGGTCATCTGATCTCCCTCATTAATTGAGGTGGCAAGTCAGTTGGCCAAGAGCGTGCATTCCACATGGTCACGAGTCAAACACGCTGCAGACATGGTAATTACAATGGACGCGTGAGATTAGAAGATAAGACTCAGATCAGATGGTCTTGGACAAGCCAGCACACCACCGGAGCCCTAGCTCCGGTCATCTTCTCCGGTGAGAGCCATTGGTCTGGTTCAAGCTCAACTCAAAGGAAAATGAAAAGTGAATACACTAATTTGGAGGAAAAATGCTCAAGAGCACGAATCTGGCTTCAATTTTCCCCAATTCCAAGTATATAAAAAGATACAGGGATTTGAATTTTGAGGATCATGAACTGAGTTGCTTCGATTTGACCTCAAAACAACTCAATCCTCTTTCCTACATTGATAGGACTTCAGACAACCAAAAATCACAAAGAATGCTGAAGAATTGAGAGAGAATCGAAGAGATGAAATTTCTGAAAATCACCTTCAAGTTTATCCAATTCTACTTGATCTTTATCTGGATTTGATTGCTTTCTCTTCCTCTTACTTGCAGAAGTCAATTGAGATGAAAAGGGAAGTGAATTTCTGGAGTTTGAACTTCTAAATAGAAGATGAAGTTCAAGCTCGATTTCAAGAGAAATCTTCAGAAATTCTATGGCAGTGAGGGTTTGAATCATCCTAGCAAAGCTTGGGCAAGGTGTTGATGTTGATTCTGAAGCCTTAAGCTTGTTTAAATAGGCAATGGCGTTTGATTTTTGCACCACTTGAATTTTGGCCAAATTTAGAAACCTTCTTGCATGGGTGCATGGGCAATGGTTTGGGCCTAAGGAATGATATAATCCACTTCCAATTCGTGTGCAAAGTGTACTGAATTCATCATGTGGAAGCATGCAAAGAAGAATGATCATTTGAGTTCAAAACTTGCCAAAACACTTCCCACAATAGAGCCATGCGCATGTCCCTCAATTTTGATTCAAATGAGATAATCTTGGACTTTTTGGAAAGGTGAGATTAAGGGGAACAACTTTCATGTTGAACACTTTTTCATTTGAAGATTGGATCATGATGAATTTTGAGGTGGAAGTTTGGGAGGTCAAACATATTTGAAAATTTTCTAAGTCCCAAGTTAAATGTTCACTTCTTCCACCTTGAATAACTTTTTCTATGGACTTCAAATGAGAAACTTTTATTCATCAAAGTTGTAGCTATTTCAAACCTATTCAATTTGGTCACAAATTTTACCTCATCTAGATTAGGCATGATGGAGTTATGCATTTTATAAGTTGAGGAAAATCACTTGTTCAATGGTATTGACCCAAAATGACCTATAATGTTTCCTCTTGGAACATGCATTTTCAAGTTGAATTTGAACTTCCTCCAAACATAAAATTTGAATTAAACATCTTTAATTTGATCATGTAATTTGAATGGATTTCATATCATAAAAATTGAGCAAGTTACGGTCTTGGGAAGTTGACCTCCAAACTAGGGTTCAGACAAAATGACCTATAATCTTTCACCATAAAAAATGACTTTCCAAGAAAAACTAGCTCTTAACTTCAACATAAAAGTTGTTTATAATGTCATTTTGAGTAACGTTTCTCTTGGAATAATTTTCATATGACAAAATATTGTAGGAGATAAGGTCTAGGGAACCCCAGTTTTGACCAGTTGACTTTCTCTGGTCAACCACCATGAACCATCTTGCTAGCTTGAAATTCTCTTGACTTTTGGGACTCATGAAGGATCATATATGAAGAAGTCACACAAGATACCCAGATGAATTAGGGTTTCCAAGACAAACAAACTCCAAGTTATTGATGATTTCTTAATCAAAATAACATGTGAAGATCATGGTGATTCATATATGATGCTTAGAGCCAATGTGAACCATTTCTTGATTACACTCCTTGCATTGAGGGTCTTAAACCCTAGATATGAGCTTGATGGAGCATAGGTGAGCATACACACTACCTACAAAAGCAACAAACTATACATTGACATATTTTTGGTATTTTGGTTAGTAAACAAAGAAAAATGAAGTATGATACAATCAAGTGTGCTTGGTGATCTCTCCCAATGCAAACCCAATGGATGAGGGGTAAGGAGGATGCCAATGTGTGATCCCAATGCTAATGCATATTGTCGCAACCTGAAAAATACAGTGCGAAAAAAAAACAACCGACGAAAGAAAAAGACAGAAGAGTCGCCACCGTGCGTTATTCATCCCAAAGGAGGGAAAGGAAACGCTCGAAGTAAACCTGAAAAAGGAAAGGACAAGACGGGGTCTCGCAACCAAATCTTGGGTTCGGGAGTCGGTTATGCGAAGGGAAGGTATTAGCACCCCTACGCATCCGTAGTACTCTACGGGGTCCACTTTTGTAGTTCTTGTCTAAAGGGTGTGGGTTTATCTTGTGCTGTTTACCAAAAAAAAGGGTTAAATGAAAATGACTCGCGCGGATGTCGCATCCACTGCATACGTATCTCATCTTAATATGAGAATCAGAGTCTTCGTAGCTCGGCTGACCTATGGGTTGGGGGGATGTGTGCTCGCTAAGACATCGCGTCTTATGCCTACGTATCTCATCTGACCTGAGAATCAGAGCAAAATGTAGTTCGGCTAACTACGGGTTAAGGGTTATGTTATGGGGTGAACGACGTCACTACGCAATCTACCGGATGCTCGACCTTTGGAGACTTACTCGCCTGTAGTAGAAGGAGTTAGCGTGTTGCTTTGGGTTTTAGGAGAAGAAAAATCAATGAAGGGTTAGGGTTTGGGATGCTCAAGGGCAAAAAGGCAGTCCTTGACGAAGGAACCGTGCTACCTGCATGGATATGAATACAAAACACAAAACATGTATCTCAAAGAATGCCCCCAAGGGGCTCAAATGTTGCCTCATATCAAGGTCTTCCAGCTAGGAAAGCAGTAAAATGCGGGAAAAATGTAAAAGTACCACGCGGATAAAGATCCGAAGTAACAGCAATTAGAGGAGTAAGAAACCCTGAGATCCTTCCAAGCTAATGCCATCAAAGAAAAGTGAGTCAGTACAGGTAATCGGAATGAACCTCCAGGGGTTATCCCACAAATAAAGTGGGAAACCACGCAAGTTATCCCTGCAAAAGTCATGTGAGCCCTCACAAAAATTCAACAACATGGTTAGTGAAACATCATAAGCATTTTTTTCATGATCAACAGTATGGTTTCAAAAAACTCAAACCCTGTGGCATACATTTCAG
Source organism: Lathyrus oleraceus (assembly GCF_024323335.1). Classification (NCBI taxonomy): domain Eukaryota; kingdom Viridiplantae; phylum Streptophyta; class Magnoliopsida; order Fabales; family Fabaceae; genus Lathyrus; species Lathyrus oleraceus. Next base: position 56,106,525 of record NC_066585.1, read on the forward strand.
AAATTAAACGGTTAAACATTCAAGGCATTGTTTATACATTCATATACATATTAAACCCATGGGCAAAGGTAATGGGAATAATGGCAAACCTGATTGGAGAGCTTTTATGTGAGGCAGAGGTGATTCTGTGTAGTTGAGTTCCCTTCGGGGTTTGGAGGCTGCTCTGAACTCCGTTAGGTCTTCTCTCACTATCTTTTTCCTCAGGGTTTTGTTCCAAGGAAACCTCAAAGTATTTTGCTTCTCTTCAAAATCCCCCTTTTTGTTCTGTGTTCTCTCAAGTGAAGCCTTGGTATTTATAGACTGAATTTCATGGTTTTGTGGGCTCAAATGAGAGAGACCCAAGTCCAAAATTTTTTATTATATTTTATTTATTTAATTAATTAATTAATTAATTAAATTTTTTTCTTTTTTTCGTTTTTTTTTTTTTTCTAATTCTGATTGACATGATGAAATGCAATATGAAATGCTAAATAAATGCATGAATGAGGAGGGCAAATTTTGGGGTGTTACACATATGATGAGATAGAATGAGGGATCTTAGGGTCAAAATTGAGGTCTTACACTCCCTTAGTGGAAAATTGTTGAGAAGGAACGATTTTCAATACTTAGTTGACCAAATAGTTGTTAAGCTTGCGAGCTAGAAGAAGAGCAATTTGTCTTTTGATGGGAGGATAACTTTGGCTAAAAGAGTCATTGAAGATATGCCCCTTTGTCTGATGATGACTAGCATACTTCCTAAAGTAACTATTGACGATATTCATAGCATGCAACGTAAGTTTATCTAGGGAGATATTGATGAACAGCGAAAGATCCATGATGTGGGTTGGAACACTCTTACTTAGTCTAAAGGTCATGGTAGAGTAGGGTTGAGGAATCTGGAGTAGCTTAAACATCGTGTGTTTGATGAAGTTAGGTTGGAAGATTGCCACTAATGCTCGGGATATGTGGTGTGCGATGATGCAGGATAAGTATGACATCCAAGAGGAGCTCATGTTCTCTAGGGAGAAGATAAGGGTTTCTAGCCTTTGGGAGGGGAAACCAAAGGTTTCCAAGGATATTCACTTCTTTGATTGTTGGCATGTTGGAGATAGTATGAGAATTAGGGTGTGGCAAGATAATTGGCTAGGTGAGGAGCTTCGAACCAATGATATTCAGCATCTTATTCCTGATAACTTGGTTGGAGCTAAAGTTGTGGACCTGGTGAACGATCAAATGGAGTGGAGTTGGAACTTGCTTGATGGTTGGTTGCCGCTTGAGTGGAGGGATAAAATTTGAGCATGCTTGCCGCCTTGTTTGGGGAAAGATCTTGACCTTTTTTATTTTGCAGGTACTGCTAATGGCGAGTTTTCTCTGAAGGATGTTTATCATGTTATTGATGGGGGGAGAGTAGCCATAAATATGATGATTTGGGGAGGATATGGAAGTTGCAAGTGTCAGAGAGGTGCATGAGTTTTGTGTGATTGCTAAAACATAATAGGCTCCTCACTAATCTTAGCAAAAGTAGGGAAGGTCTTGGACATGCTAGTTGTAAGCTTTGTGGAAATGTTTGCGAGGATATGTTGCATGCCATTAGAGATTGTGTCAAAGTTATGGATGTTTGGAAGAGCTTAGTGGCAAGCAATATCATGGCTGAATTTCGTTCCTTTGATTTGCATAATTGGATTAATTTCAACCTGAGATGCAATGGTGGGAGTAATGATTGAAGGAACGTATGGGCGATTGCATGCCACGCAATTTGGATATGGAGAAACAAAGAAGAACATGAGGAAGATTATGCGAGACCTTGTGATCATGCTTACTATATTTTCCAAAGACAACGGGAGTATGAGAAAGCAACAAATTTGATATCTCATGTGATTCAGAATGATGTGAGAAGTAAGACTAGTGGTTGTAAGTCGTCGTCGATTAATATGATTAAACTAAACTCTAATGGGGCTAGTAAAGATCATATTATGGTTGGGTGTGATGGCGTTATTCGTGATACGGGGGTGATTGGATGGGGGTTTCCAAGTATTTAGGAAATTGTAATGCTATCATGGCTGAATTCTGAAGAGTTTTGGAAGGACTCAAGTTCACTAAGAGTCTTAGGTTGAAGAGGGTGGAGGTTAATGTTGATTCTGAGTTGGTGGTGAGAGTGTTTCAGGGAGAGGGATGTAGAGATCCTAGTTGCTTTACGTTGATTAGAGAAATTAAGAAATTAGTAGAAGAGCGTGACATTGTTATAATTTCTCACCGTTACAGAGAGGCTAATGCTTGTGCAGATGCATTAGCAAAGATGGGTTCCTTTGATAAAGAGTCTAGAATCTTCGTCGATATTCCAGAAGCTCTAGTTTCTTTGTTGGAAGTTGATAAAGCTAGTTTGATTGCACCTTTAGAGGTGTCCGTGTAGATCATTTCTTTTTGGGCTTTGACCATCTTTATTATAAAAAAAATATATTAAAAAAAAAGAGAAAGGAACACATGTTAAATATGGATCTCAAAAGTAAAAGTGTTTGGAGGCTTGATTCGGTGGAATTAAGAGGTAAGCTCAAATATTTAGCAGAACGACAATAATGTCCATACTTAACATTTTATTTTATCACATTCTCAATTTTACCATTATTTTTGCCGGATAGTTTTGCCATTGTTTCTAAAGCTTAGATTTTGGGGCAAACAATGATGGTTTTGGACTGAGTTTTAAAAAAAATGAATTGTTTCTCTCACCTTAAGTTATGGAGAATTACTTAAGGAAAATCAAAAATACCTCTCAAATTTAAAAATGCATTTCAAGATGAAAGAAGCAACCCCATATATTTTTTTATACTTATACAGATATATTCAGATGATATGGTCATTCGTTTTCAGAAACTGATTTCATGAAACTAATCCTATAAACATCCATTCAAAGCCAACTCACTCTGGCGCCGAACATCATTTTCATTAGCATGATCCTATTTTTTGTACGGTCATTTAAAAGTTTATAGAGTCACCATCAAGAAAACATGTTTGTTCTTAGTTTGGCTAGTGTTCATGGAAACGCCAACAATGCAAGAGCTGTTTTTTCTTATGTCTTCACCTTGATTGATTGAAAACTAAAAAGGGTATTTTCTTTTCCTTTTTGGTGAAAGAATGAGGACTGTTTTTTATGTCTATGTCTATACTATGTAGTCTTTGTACCATGGTTAAGATTCATTGACTCAACTAAACAAGTTCAAAATTAACCAAGACTTGATATCTAAATCTCATAGGTCCCACATTCTGATTCCTTGTTTAAGCAAGATGCAAACAAATGGTTGAGGTTTCGGATCTTTCAAACTTTTCTTGCAACGCAAGAAATAGATAAAGAATCAACATTCCTTAATATATAAACATTCCTCAATGGATGAGGGTATTGGCCGGCCGGCAAGTTCACAAACTTGCACTCCAAGAATAAAAAACACAACAAAACATATTTTGCTGAAGAATATAATAAACCAGATTCGCTTTACAGATCAGAAACCAAACTTCTAAAATCTTTACATACCAGGCCACAAAATAGTGATGGTTTGCAGGATGAGACACATACAATAGGACAAGTAAACACAGCAGAGTATTACATTTTAAAACAAATGAGTTTTGTTCTATAACATTTTAAAATTTCTATGAAGTTCAAGTCTACAACTTGGCGCAAGGAAGACATAGCAGAGTATCATTGATAACATAAGAGATTGATTTGTGTTCGGTATCTCATAACCATATTTATTTGTTACTTCTTCTCGGAGTGTCATCCATTCATTTGACAAGAGAGTACAAAATCATGATCAGCCTAGGAGTAAATCGCACAACAGATATGAATTTTTTTTTGGTGAATACATCAGATATGAAACGAGAAAAGGAAAACAGTTCTAAGCACCCTGTCAAACTATAAAACCAATGTTATCTCTGGTTATTTCCAACAAAATCGAAGGTGTTATAATAAACAATGTTTTCTTCTTTCAATCAAAGCATCAAGACAATGAGAAATTGAGTCTAACTAACAAGTTTCGCACAAACGTTTGCAGGGAAACTACTGGGGTCTGAAAGAAGATTTAAATACTGAGAATCGTAGAGCAATCAGATAGATATGATCACGAGAAGGTGAAAAGATGACAAACCGAGTATGTAGTGCAGCCATTTACTCTACCGTGGAAAAATATTGTCTTCAGCTATGCTCAATTGATGCAGATGTAATTCGTAATTGTCTTGTCCTGTCTTGCTCTCCGTTCCTCTTCCAGAAAGCCCTTCTCCACCAAACTTCAAACCCTCTTTGAATATTCGGGCAATCTTCACCAGAATTCAAGAAGCGATTAAACCAAGCAAGCAAAATGTCTTGTTGCCATGAGAGTGGTAGAGTGAGAATTGTGTTACTAAGACCGTCCTCGATTAGATGCCTATCAAGGCCCTTGGATGCTCTCCTCATCCAACCAAAATCATCATAAAAGGGCACAAGCCATGTTTTTAGAAGTAAACACCTAGATTCTTTGGAAGCCAACAATTGTCCCTTTCCAATCCCAACAAACAACCTGGCGGTAACTCTGCTAACCTCAAACCTGTGAACGGCAGGTACCTTAGAATGAGCTTCCGATAATGCTGATTCAGACGCCCATGTTTTCAGGAAATCCTCGGCAATCTGTCTATCAATCAAAATATCCAAAATCCAATGCAAATTATCCGCTTGACGTGCAATTTGACTCACATCCTGCAGGTCCGTAGCTGCAGCCCGCAAAAAGTGGTGACGAAGTAACTGCAGACAATCATCACATGCAGAGTATAATGACTCCTTCCGAAGATCATTCTGAGAAGAATTTTCATGGAGCATCTTCGACACCAACCCTTTCATCTCTCGCCTGGCCTTTTCATCTTTTCCTTCAAGAACCACGCGAATAAGTTTAAGCAGGACTTCTTCATTATCATTCCCCTCTTCATTTCCATTGGCAACTTCAGTTGAAACCCTCTTCAAAACCTCCCCAGCTCCCACAGCTTCAAGACGAAGTTCCGACAGGAGCGACGCCACCTTGTCTTCTTCATCCTCCGCCCAAGGAGCTGCTTCCAGGTACTCCAAACAAGACAAAACCCCGGCATCAAACCCAATTGCAGCCGAAACCTAAGATAAAAAAAAAAACAGCCACTTGTTCACTCTCCTAAAACCATGAATAAATCAGACAAATCAAAACTAAAAATAACAAAACTGCATTGACCTACATAGACACTAGACAAAAACACTGCCACGTCGACACCGGTAACACTTTGCGAAATAGAATAATTGCATGCAACTACACCATGGTGTCCCAAACACGCTTTAAAGAAGTGTCGGCGCAACATTGACTTTGACTATTACACATTTGGTAAGTAATATAATAACCTGGCAGCAGAATTATCCTATCCTATAACTATTTTATCCACAAACAGTTGAAATTCTAAATTCAAACTTGCTATAGTCTTAACCTAATCCCAAACTTCACACTATCATCCATCTAATAAAACAAAGCACAAGTCTCATTCTCTCAATTTAATCCAACACTATACATCATCAATCCAATGAAACAGAACAAACATTAAACCACAAACAACAAATCAAACAAACCCCACAAGTCCACACCATAACAAAAACAAAAAAGTATTCACCTTTAAGATACCCAAAACCTTAGAAACATCCTCTTTCATAAGCTTCTTCCTAAGATCCTTACAATACATCAACCTCAACGTCTCCACATAAACCTCAACATCATCACAATCCGCAATCTCAACAAGATACGGCAACGCCGAACGCTGCTGCTGCTGCGTCCACCGGTCAGAAAGCTTCACGGAGAAGAATCTACTATGCGCAACGAGAATCTGACGATGCACGTTCATGGAAAAACTGAATCCGTCTTTTGAACTTAGCGTAAGCTTAATATCACTCGAAGATGAATCGTTGAAGTGATTCCCAGGGCTCCGAGAAGCTAACAATTCAGAAATTCTATGCATCATTAGGGTTTCCCGATCTTGGATTACAATTTGGGGTTTCTGAACGGATGAAGGTGGGATCTGGTTTGTTGTTCTCTGGTGAATATCGGGTTCGTTGACCATCATTTCGAAGAGAGTCGGACTTGACCGGGTTTTGTCCGGCGGCGGCGACATTGGGTTGAGGAGGCCGGCGGTGAGAGCGGAGTTGAATTTGGAGAAGCTTGACGGAAACGGGTCCTGACCCGAATGATGACCCGAGTGGCCGTTTGAGATTGGTGAAGAGGAGTGTGTGAAATCCATGATTGGGGAGAATCTACCGGGGGAGAAACGAACGGTGTAAGATGAAGATGAAGGTGAATCGGGTAATTGAGAAACGGGTTCGGGTAACTGGTTTGGGTTGTTGGGGGAAGTGGAAGCGGAGGTTGAGATTGTGGTTTCGCGACACTTGCGTCGTTTGGGTTTGGTGGATGGTTGGTTTTTATGGTTTAGAGGTTTGAGGAAATTTGATGTTGTTTTAGTTGTAGTTGTCGCTGCCATTAGCGGTTGTTGTCGTTTAGTGGTTCACGCAGGAACAGAGAGAAAAAGAGAGAGAGAGTGTGAGTGAGGATACAATGGAAGGGTTAATAATAATGGCGGTAGAATCGAGATGTTTTTGTGTGGCATGTGTTTGATAAAGTAGAATAAACATGGAAACTGCCAAGTGTGGGTGAGAGAATCATTAATTAATTAATTAATTATACTAAGTTATTACTATTATAATATGCTTTTCTCTCTAAGAAATGAAGGATATACTTTGAGTTTTTTGGGGGGTTTTGTTGAGGAATAGTGGGTAATAAATTCAAGATATTGGGTTTGTATTTATCTTAGGTTAAGGTTGGTTATTTCGCCTGTACTGTTTTTCTGCATAAGGTTTTGGTGCGGTGTATCTGTCATGGCTCACATCACATGTACAACAAACATTGAAAAAAGAGATTAATGAATGTGAACAATTTAAAATATACAATGTTATTATTATGAGTAAAAAGATTAATTCATTTAAGAATTGGTTTATTAGATTTAAACTTAATATATGGATTATTAAATAATTTTTTAAAAATAGAAAATTCATGTAATAATTGGTTTATTAGATAAAAAAATTAAACTTATTTATAATAGTAACAAGAGTGTGTCATTTAAATTTAGTTTCTTTAAATATTAGTCCCTCTGTCTCATAAAAAATATTTTATTTCACCGTTCTTAAGAAAATGATTGAATGTGTTGATTTTGATGATAAAATTAATATTATCATTTACTAGAATATCTCTATTAATTATAGTTAAAAGAGTAGTTGGATAAAGTGAAAGTTAATAAATAGGGGTATGATAGTGGAAAAATAATAATAAATGTTGCATTGATATTATAAAAGGACAATTATTTTGAGACAAAGAAAAAGTGTAAATAAGACACTTTTTATGAGACGGAGGGAGTAATATATTATTTATTTTGGTGTATGTCGTTAGAGTTGTCAAGATGAGCTAGCTCATATGGACTAGTCCGTCAGATCCAAAAAATCTTAGGGCTTGAGTCTTAAAAGTATAGCTCATATTTTTTGGAGATTTCTTAATGCATATATGTTTTTTAAGTACCGTGCGAAAATTCTAAAATGTCATTCAGTTTTCAGAAATGCATCTTCGGACGCATCCAATGCACACTTAGTGTAAGTCATTATGGGTGACGCCCTATAAGAGTTTTTTTAATTCCAGAGATGCATATCTGGAATAATTCAAGAAAATATTCAACTTTGATTCAACTTTTAAAATGGTATATCACATTTACATGTCAAATATTTTCGAAGATATATCTCCGGAATAATCTGATAAAACATACAGCTGCATGATCACATAGTCATTGTTGTTTTTCTTTACAAACCCTCACCAAAAACCCTTTCATTAACAATTCACTTTTTCACTCAAAATCTCCAATTTTGTGATTTGTCACACCAAATGGAGCAAAAGAAATTACAATTTCAGGTAAAGATCATTTATTTCAAGATGCATTGCCCACATTAATCTTATTTTTTATCTAAAAAAACAAGCGTTTTTTCAGAAATGTATTTTCGAAACGTGTATGAACTTTTCCGGAAATACATTTCAGGTATCAGTCTGTGTTCATTTAACAACTTTGTTTTCAGCAATAGTGTTTAATTACTGTTTTGTGGTAATTGTTTTTATTAGATATGATGCACCCCGGTATTTTTTCCCAACAAGTTGTGTCTCTGAATATTCAAGATGTTGTTGTGAAGGCGGTGTAACCAATTTAAAAATGAGCAAGAGTTTGAATATTGTGATCAAATGCTTCAATGGATTCGTATGTTGGCCTCCAAATAGGGATTTGATGTGGTTATTGGAAGGTCTGATAATGATTCGGATAGAAGATGTGCTTTTGTGACAATGATGTGGTTATTGGAAGGTCTGATATTTTCATTTGTTAAAATCCTTAAGAAGACACTTGTTGCTTTTGTCTATTATGACTATTAAACTGAGGCATGGGATAGTATGTGCACTTTAAGACTTTTTGGTTAGCAAAGCCCATTTTGGTTTATCCATGAGAACTTTTGGTTTAAAAAAAAAAGGGGGTCCATTCACATGATTAATATTGCAAAGTGTGGTGTGAATCTTGTACATTATTAATCCAAAATCCATTTGATTATTAGTAAGCATTAAGAATCATAGATATTTTTCTATAATCATTTGTTATTAAGCTCACTTCCACATGTTTATGCCAAAGTCTCAATCCTTCATAAAAATCTAAACTCAAGTTTCATTTTTTAACATGTATTTTGTTTTAAGCTAAGATAGATTGTTGGAAAAGACTATGGTGATGAACAATATTGTGAACTCACTTTGGAATTGTTTCTTATTGCTTATAATGCACATTTCATATTGTTCATTTAAGTTAATAATAAACATATTTAGAAGTGACTAAGTTGAAAGTCCAAGTTGATTATTAGCCCAATCCATTTTCAATTGGAATTAGAGTTTAAGCATTGTAGATGACTAACACAAATGAGATATTGGAATAAAGCTTAAGGGATTAATTGCATAATTAATTTAATAATCCAAGATATTCCAAAAAGTATTCCAAATAAATTCCAAATAATCCAAAATTACAAATAATCAAAAAAAAGACCAATGCATAATGCAAGGGGTTACACGATTAACCCAATTTTTCATAGTCTAAAGTATCCTAACTAATCCAAATTCCAAATAATCCAAATTCACATAAGAATCCAAACGAGCACTTGTTAATTTACACGTTACAAAATGTCCAAAAGTTTCTGAATGAATCTAAAGAGAATTGAATAAAGTTGTATATCCAACAGATTGAAGCAGCTTCAAAGACTTTTCCAAAAAGCTCTTTTGGAAGTTTCAGCCCCCCAATTCCAAGCAAGCGCCGCCCCCTTTCTCAATCAATCAGCATCACTTCATAAAACCTGCAAAAACCAATTCAAAGGATTAAACAGCTTATCAAATAAGCACTTAAAACAAACTGGAAAATAAATGTTAAAATAAGCAGATTAATTCTTTACACAGTAAACCAAGGAGAACGCTCAAGAACACATTCCATTGTCCAGATCAAACAACCTTAAATCCACAAAGTAAACATCCCACAAAATCTGGAAACAGGATCCGACAAGTTATCTCAAAAAAAACCAACATTCATATATAACAATAAATCAATTAACAGTAAGAACACACATTTTTGAGATCCAACAGAACAATCAAAATATTTTTAAACTCAAACCAAACCAACAACACGCTTTTTTGAGATCCATGAAGAAATTATCCAAACACTTTTTTATTAACAGCAAACAAAACATAGAACACAGTGTGGAAAATCAAAGAAAAAATTATCAAATATTTTTCTTCTGTTAACCTAAAACAACAAGAACACGTTCAAAAATCCCAGAAAGCCACAATCAACAATAATTCATAAAAACATCCAAACCCTAAGATTCGAAAAACAGCAACAACATTCAAAAATCAAAAAAAGAAGAAGGAAGAACAGAGGGAGACGAAAAGCATAAAGAAAGGGAGAGAAGGACTTATCTTAAAGGAGGGGAGCGTCGCTGGAGGTTGACTTAAAAAAGTAAGTCTTCCATTCTCGTTCATCTTTCCACGCCATCATATTTGCCTCTTCACGTGGATTAAAACCCCTCTTTTGATTTCTTCAAAACACGTCGATAGAAGTTTGAATCACAAACTTTAGGGTTAGGGTTTTGACGGCTAGGGTTTTGTTGTTTAGGTTAAGGACGATTTAGGTTTCGTTTGGCCGTGTGAGAGAGAGAGAGAGAGAGAGTTTAGGGTTTAGGTTTTTTTTTTGGAGTACCGATCCGGTTGATTGAGGAGTTTTTTGGAAGAACCAGGGTCGGATTTGGAAAGAGAAGCCAAAATAAAGTAGGGTTTACGTTTGGATTTTTTTGGATTAGGGTTGTTGGTTACCGAAGGAGACGGCGGCGCCGCCACGGTTGGCCGACCGCCACCGTCTTCTTCGGCAAGGTTGGCCGTGAGAATGGAGACGAAAAATTTGCAGAGCAACTTGGTGAAACTAAGAGAAGAGAGAGTGTGAGAACTCTCTGAGTTTTTATTTTTATTTGTTGTTTGGATTGGTGGCATGGGCGCCACATGGCCCTTTCTGATGGCGCCACTTGGTTGGTTGACCCCTGAGTCAACCAAGGGATCCTGTGTGGATCCCCCCACCACATGGTGGTGTACCCTCACGCACCTCCTTTGATCTTTTGACCAAGTCAAAGTATGCTGATCATGTGGCCCAGATTTCCCTAGAAAGTCAATGTTTGACCAAGCTTTAGGGCTTTGGTGTTTTTGTTTTGGGCCAACTCTGGTTGGGCCCAAAGACCTTTCTCTATTCAAACCCCCTAGATCTATTTCCAGCAGCGCCCAGTGTTGGGCTTTTTCTCTTACTTAGCCCATTTTCTTTCATTTTTTAATTTATTTCACTTATTTTATTTTATTTATATACATATAAAAAATATATAATAGATTTTTATGGCTATTAAACAAAAATAAAATAATATTTTATTTTACTTACTTTCTTTCAAAATTGTAATTATATTATTATTATTATTATTATTATTAATGTTTAATAGTAAATATGCAATTATATTGTTATTGTTATTATTAATATTTAATAGTAAATATGCAATTATTTGGTTATATCATCATTTTTTAATTACTCATTATTTAATCGAAATAATCTACTAAATATTTAATTAATTAATTATATTATTGTTAATGTCATTTATAATTTAGATGTTTGTTTATTTTTGTGGAGTGTATGTGCATGATTATTCTTTATTTATTTATTTATACCGAGCCTTGAGTGCACATGGATGACATGTTATAATTGTGACAAAATTCTGTCGTTTTCAACGATTTAAAATCATTCGAGCCAATTTCAAAAATAAATCACATACTTCTCGATTCAAAGTCGAGCCCATTTTCAAAACACCTTTGTAAGTCGATTACTTGTAAAAGTATCGCCATCAACCTCACATGGTTTACTCTTGGGCCTCCTTACAATGAGACCTATTCGAGTTTTATCGAGTAGAAGAACAATACACTAAATAAATTCACTTCATTCAAAACAAAAATCTAAAACCTCGATCCAACGTCGAGTATTTTCTCTCAAACTCAATTGAAATACCCCAATCACAATCAGGCACCATTTCATTTGGAAATGAAAAGGGGGATGACTTTGAGTTTTCAATTCCTCTCCTTGATTATTTGAATACGAGTTCTCTTACTCGGTTAGCCAAATAGTCGTCATTTCTATCCACTTAAGCACAAACAAATCGAATCATTTTTATAATAAGAAACAAAAAGGGAGATGACTTTGAGTTTTCAATTTTTCTCCTTGATTATTTGAATACAAGTTCTTTTACGTGGTTAGTCAAATAATTGTCGTTCCTCTACAAACCTCCAAACCCCGATTAAGTCAAAATATTTTTACAGTAAGCTCAATGAAAAGGGAGTTGACTTTGAGTTTTCAACTTCACTCCTCAATTGGTCGAATACGAGTTCTCTTACTCGGTCAGTCGAATAATTGTCATTTCTTCGCAAACATACAACTTACCAAATCATTTTCTTAACAAATTGTACGAAAAGGGAGATGGTCTTGAGCCTTTGATTCCTTTCCTCGAATGCTTGGATATGAGTTGTCTTACTCAACCATTTGAGCGCTTGTCGCTTATTCTAAAATACATCAATCATATACAACCTTATTTTCATAAATATTCAGATGAAACAGAAAGCAGTCTAGAGTCTTCTATTCCTTTTCCGATTATTAGGATACGAGTTGTCTTACTCGATTATCCGAGTATTCGCCATCCGTTCAAAACACCTTAACTATTATCAAATCTTTCTTATAATAAAGGATGAAAAAGAAAGTAGCCTAAGAGTCTTCTATTCCCTTTCCCGGTTGTTAGGATACGAGTTGTCTTACTCGACTATCCGAGTAATCTTCATCCAATTAAAAACATCTCAACCAATCAAAATATCCAACATATCAAATTGTCACCCCAGTGTGACCAAAACTCTGTTAATCCAACTTGTCACCCCCATGTGACCTAAACTATTTTCAGAAAGAACACTGTTAATCCTTTCTAATGCGTATAATAAACCAATGCTTAAGCCTCCGCCGAGAGTAGACAAGTCAGCGTTTAGCCTTTAGAACGCGATCTAAGCAGTTGTTCACTAAAAGATATCAACCAACCGTAGTTCCCCGAACTACGAATGCTCTGACTTCCTTATTTAAGGATACGTAGGTAGGAGATTACTGTATCTTCGCGAGCACACTAATAAAAACCTCCCCTTTCTCCTTTCTGAGGTTCTTATCCATTTCTATTTTCAACATTTTATAACCCAAAGATAACAAACAAACATAAATTAACACTCGAAACATAAATTAGAACTAAAAGGTTCTCGTTGAGTACAACAGACGTAAGGGGTGCTAATACCTTCCCCTTACGTAATCCACTCCCGAACCCGAATATGGCTGCGACGACCATTATTCTATTTTCTAAAGGTTTTATCGATATTTTCCTATTCCTTCATTGGGATAAATAAAGTTCAGTGGCGACTCTGTTCGAACATAAAATTTTCCGCGACCATCGCGAGGAATTGTATTTTCCGAGATGCGACAATAGGGTTGTACAAAAAGAAAGAACACTTCAATGAAGTTTATGAGTCTCTTGTTCCTTGCCTTAGTGGATCGGCACCGGAGGCAAAATGGATGTGCTTACCTAAAATGGGTAACCTCATAGCATGTGTGTATGATAGTGTGTGTGTTAATCTTACACAATATGATTTTCCAGAAACCTTTTTCCCATTGCGTACCGCCCCACCTCAAAATCCAAATGATCATATTATGTGTATTGGATGGTGTAAGACCCCAATTTTGACCCTAAGATCCCTCATGCTATCTCATCATATGCATTGGCATTGGGATCACACCCTGGCATTCTCTTTACCCCTCATTCATTGGGCCTGCATTGGAAGATATCACCAATCACATTTGATTGTATCATACTTTGTTTATCTTTATTTACTAACCAAAATACCAAAAAATATGCCAATGTATAGTTTAACTCTTCTGTAGGTAGTGTGCGTGCTCACCTATGCTCCATCAAGCTCATATCTAGGGTTTGAGACCCTCAATGCAAGAAGATCAATCAAGAGATGGTTCACATTGACTTTAGACATTATATATGGATCCACATGGTCTTCATATATCATTTTGATCAAGAAATCATCAAGAGTTTGAAGTTTATTTGCCTTGGAAACCCTAATTCACATGGGTATCTTGTGTGACTTCTTCAACAAGTTTCTTCAACATTTGATCAAATATTTCAAGGTATACTTCATATTACATCATCCTACACATATATGATCCTTCATGATTCCAAAATATCAAGAGAATATCAAGCTATCAAGATGGTCATGGTGGTTGATCAAAGAAAGTCAATTGGTCAAAACTGGGGTTCCCTAGACCTTATCTCCTATAATTTTTGTCATATGAAACTTATTCTAAGAGAAACGTTACTCAAAATGACATTCCAAACAACTTTCATGTTGAAGTCAAGAGCTAGTTTTTCTTGGAAAGTCAATTTTTATGGTGAAAGGTTATAGGTCATTTTGTCTTAACCCTAGTTTGGAGATCAACTTCCCAAGACCATAACTTGCTCAATTTGTATGAGATGAAGGCCATTTAAATTCCATGATCAAATTAAAATTGCCTAATTCAACTTTTATGTTTGGAGGAAGTTTAAATTCAACTTGCAAATTCATGTTCTAAGAGGAAATATTATAGGTCATTTTGGGCCAATACCATTGAACAAGTGATTTTCCTCAACTTCTAAAATGCATAACTCCTTCATGGAAAATCCAAATGAGGTCAAATTTGTTACCAAATTTAATAGTTTTGAAAGAGCTACAACTTTTATGAAGGAACTTTTTCCATTTGAAGTCCATATCAACAGTTATTCAAGGTCGAAGAAGTGAACATTTGACTTGGTACTTAAAAATTTTCAAACATATTTGATTTTCCAAATTTCCACCTTAAAATTCATCATGATCCAAGCTTCAAATGGAAACGTGTTCAACATGAAATTTGATCCCCTTTATCTCACCTTTCCAAAAAGACCAAGATCATCCCATTTGGATCAAAATTGAAGGACTTGCTCATGGATGCAATGTGAGGTACCATTTGGAAGAATTTCATGATCCAATTCAATTCAACAATGCATGGCTTAATGCAACACTTTCAGCATGACCTATGCACAATTTTGGACCTTTTCAAATGATCGTTTGGGCTTTGTGCACGCCCATGCTAGCTCATGAAGAAACTTGCTATTTTTGAACTTTTGAATGGAAGTGTGTAAACAGCACATGCATTGGCTATAAATAGAGAAGCATTGTGATCAGAACTCCATGAATACTTTGCCGAAGCTTTTCCATACCCTCCATTGCATAGAATTTCTGAAGATTTCTTTTGAAATCAAGCTTGAACTTCATCTTCTGTTTGGAAGTTCAAACTCCAGAAATTCACTTCCTTTTTCATCTCAATTGGTTTCTGCAAGCAAGAGGAAGAGAAAGCAAGCAAATCCAGATCAAGATCAAGTGAATTTGAATCAACTCGAAGGTGATTTTTCAGAAACTTCATCTCTTTGATTCTCTCTCAATTCTTCACCATTCTTTGTGATTTTTGGTTGGCTGAAGTCCTACCAATGTAGGCAACAAGATTAAGTTGCTTTGAGGTCAGATCGAAGCAACTCAGTTCACGATCCTCAAAATTCAAATCCTTATATCTTTTTATATACTTGGAATTGGAGAAAATTGAGGCCAGATTCGTGATCCTGGGCATTTTCTCTTTGAAATAGTGTCCTTATTTGTCATTTTCCATCGAAATGAAGTTGGACCAGTCTGGTGGAGGTCACCGAAGATGACCGGAGCCCTAGCTCCGGTGGTGTGTTGGCACACCTCCTGGCCATTTGGTCATGTTTGGATGTTATAATTTGGACTATTGTTTTGCATTACCATGCGTACATTAAGTTGACTTGGGTGCATGGTGGAATACACGTGTGTGGCCATCGAATATGCCACCTCAATTAATGAGGGAGATCTTATGGCCCTTGTTTTTTCTCATTTTATTTAATTTCTGATTTTATATTTTAATTAGCTTATTTTGTTTAATTCATATTAATTTCATTTTTAATTCAAAAAATATGGGACTTTCACCAAAAATCTTTAAATATTTTCCTCTTTCATTTTCTGAATTAAAATTATTTTTTTAGATTAATTTTGATATTTTTCATGAATTAATTGTTTTTGTGCATATTTTTAATTGTTTAAAAATACTTTTGACTTTTCAAAAATTATGAAATTTTTTGTCTAAGGTCCTTTGACCTTGTTTGACCTAGGATAAATCTCTTGGCTATTTATTTGGTGTTTTGAAGAGATTCTAGGTTTTGACCAAATTAAATTGAATGTAAATGCATTTTTAATTGATTAATTGTGTAAAAATTATGTTGAGCCATTTTAATTGACTTGTGTTGTTTGACTATGTGTATGGGACTTGGTCAAGGTTGATTTGACTTTTGTTGAGTTAAAATCATTGGGTTTAGGGGATTGATGAAATGTACATTTTATCTCCCAAAATGAATGAATGATTTTAATTTGATAAAATTCCTCCCATGACCAATTTGTGTTTCTCTCATCTCTTTTCCCTCTTCATCTTTAATCCTAGTCTTTCCCATCCATACCATTGACCAATGAAATCTCCAAATCCTAAGGCTAATTGGTTCATCAATAACCTTGTGTTAGATGAACCAATACAAGTATGGATGAGATATGTCCACCCTTTGATCTTTTTCTTTTAGTGTGTGATATGTTTTAGGAGTTTGGTTCATTATACCAAATCTCTAACATGCATTAGCACCTAAGTTTTTATTGTCCGGCCTCAGATAGTTGTGACTTCTACATAAGTCCAACTATGATTGCTTAACATAGAGCTAAAGTTGACCCTAAAGGCATAGAATTCTAGTAAATGAGATTGTAAGTCTCCCATCTTTCATGGTATTATGTGGAAAATTGGCCTTTTTTCCTTCCTTTGGAATATGTCTTGGTTCAAGGATCCATGCTTGTGAACAGATGGTTGAGTGTTCTCCAAAGAATGACTTAATCAATTAAAAAGCAAAACTCCACTAACATCTAATTAACTTTGACTAACACTAACTATTATTAACGTTGCTTTACTTTCAAGTCATTTACTTTATGCAATTTAATTTCAAGTCATTTACCATTCATTGCCATTTACATATCATTTAACTTGTTCATGTTTATGTCATTTTCTCTTTGATCATTTGAGCCATATATTGTGATTGTATATATTTGTTTATGTATTTTGTTTGTGTTTGTGGTCTTAGGACCTTAAAATATTTAATAAACAACAAAACCCCTAAAAAAATGTTTGTGTGGACTGTTGAACTTGATCTGAACTTTTGGACTTAGGATTAGGCAACATTCCCTATGCAAAAAGGACTTGGCCAAAGCCAACATTCTGAGACCAAGTTATTGTGATTTGAGCTTTCATTTGATGTAAGTATTGGGATCCACTTGAACTTATCTGCTACATGGTCTGTATGTAACTGTTATTTTGATCTTATGTCTAATGCTTTATTCTGAGTTAATCAACGAGTATTTCATCTGATATATGAGAAATCAAAGAAGATTGTTAACTATTGATTTTCTTACTTGGATGTGGCCATCTTTATTTAATGTCTTTCTCTTCATATTGCTAATTGCTTGTTGATTATTACTTGGTTCAAAATCCAAAAGGAAAGTGGGTTTTCTATATGACATTTTTGTCTGTTGGATTGCATCCCATTGGTCAGATCTTTTCAACTCTTAACTTTTAAATTTATACTTAGGATATCCTCTTCATCTTCTCCCACTTCTTAAATTTCAAAATCTCTCCCCCTTTTCAAAAACTTTCTTTGCTTGTGATTTCAAAACTTAGACTTTATTGCAAATTAGAAACTTTGGTCTTATGCCATTGCATTTTAAACTCTTTTCTTAATCAAACTTGTAAATAAACTTAACCATATAAATTTAAAAAGAACAAAAAGAACTGACACTCATTCAAAATTTTAGGCCCTTTATGCCTCTTTAAAACATAAATTTTGATTAAAAGCAACCTACTCACTTTGAAATTGTTACCACGAACTACGAGGTTTTGATCCCTTATTTTTCTGTTGGTACGTAGGCACAAGTCCGAAGGTCTTGTCAAATACAAAAATATAACTAATGAATTCTTTTCTCATCTCCACACTCTATTTGTTTCAAACATCTTTTATACCAAAAACACATACACACATAAAAAGGGCTCCCTAGGAGTACCTAGGACACTTTGGGTGCTAACACCTTCCCTATGTGTAACCAACCCCCTTACCTATAATCTTTGGCATTTTATTAGTTTTGATTTGAAAACTTCTTATCTTTGGGTTTTGTTCGTACTTTTCCCTTTTCCTTCGGAAACAATAAAAGCGCGGTGGCGACTCTGGTTTTATTGACGTTAAGCTTATCCATAGCTTGATGGTCATGAATTTACCGCTACAGAAATTAAATGGCGACTTTGTTGGGGAAAAAAGTCCTTAGTGAGTTTAGCCTACTTTTTTATGTGTATATAATTGTATATTTGATGTTTGTATACTTGTTTGTGTGATATAATCTGCTTGTTATGCTTGGTGATCTCTGAGTGGTGAGATAAGTTCTAACCCGAACTTGAGTGAAATTAAGATAGGAGGATGGTATAGTCATGTTAAACTTGTGTGGAGTAGTCCTTAACAAGTTGGCTTGAGACCCATATACTCAATGAAGACCCTTTTGGAGCTATTGATGTCACACAAGTCATTTGTGGTTAGGCATTATTTTCTCTAATTTGGGGTCCGAGATGCTGAGGACCGTAGAAAATTTAACCTAACTTGGCCTATTTAGGATGTAGTGCGGAGACTGTTCAAGTGTAGACTTGATAATAGTTGTTACGCGATACTACACTCAGACGGGTTTCTCTTGAGAATATTATGGGTTGATGAGTCAGTCATCCTAACCTGTAATATCCGATAGATGGAATTAAGACTCTGGGAACTTTTTAGAACATGATCTACAGGTTTTTATCCTTAGTAAACTCCTTTGGGATGGTTCTTAACCTGACTCCATGCTCGTGACTCACAACAAACCCTTTGATTCTTGGTTGATCCAATCAAGTCTTGTCAATATCAATGGAACTTGGGTGTTGATAAGGTGAAAACCATAATCCACAAAAATGGATGATTGATCTTGACAATGACTTGATTCATCCCTTGACCTTTGTTTGTGTTTGCCTTGTGTGTGATCCCTTGTTTGTGATTGTTGCATTCATGCATTCATGCGCATCATGACATTCATCACACAAAAATAATTTCAAGGAACTAAGTTCTTATTTGCAAATATTTCCAGACCATGGATTATGGACGAAGGAACACTAAGAAGTACAGTTTTAGATGTCCTGATTTGAAAGAGCTAAGGAAGTTGTCATCCTTTGTATTAGATCCCTTGGACATCAAGCATCATCATGGGAAGCTTTTATATGTGTTATCTACTGATGTGGTTGAAGGACTCTTGAGTGTGTACGTTTAGTTTTATGACCCTCTCTACCGTTGCTTCATTTTTCCTGATTATCAGCTTATGCCTACGTTAGAGGAGTATGCCTATCTCTTGGGAATACCTATTTCTGACAAGGTGCCTTTTAGTGGATTGGAGGAGATTCCCATATCTGATATCATAGTTGAAGCTCTTCATCTGAAGAAGTCTGAGATTGAGGGTCATTGGGTGAAGAAAGGAGGAATGTATGGGTTGACTTCTGAGTTTCTCATAGGAAAAACTATTGTCTTTGGTCAAGCCGGTAGTGTGGACGCTTTTGAAGCCATCTTTGTGTTGCTTATCTATGGTTTGGATTTGTTCCCTAACATTAACGATTTTGTTGATGTTAACATCATAAGGATCTTCTGGATTGGGAATCATGTGCCTACTTTGTTGGGTGATGTGTACTTCTCTTTGCACTTGAGGAATTCTAAAGGTGGTGGGACTATTGTGTGCTATGTTCCTCTTTTGTACAAGTGGTTTATTTCACACTTGCCTAAGACGCCTGCTTTCTTGGAGAACAAACAATGTCTACGGTGATCTCAGAGACTCATGTCTATCACTAATGACGATATTGTTTGGTATGATTCTGCATTGAGTAGCTTGGATATTATTGATAGTTTTGGTGAATTCTCTAATGTTCCCCTCATTGGTACATAAGGAGGAATCAACTACAACCCTTCTTTGGCTTATCGTCAACTTGGGTTCCCCTTGAGAGGCAAACCTAATAACACTCAGTTATAAGGTCTTTTCTATCAAGAGGGTAAAGATCCTTAACATTTGAAGCAGAAGATGATGTATGCTTGGCACAACGTGCATAGAAAAGGAAGATCTGAGCTTGGTCTATGCAACTGTGTAGCTTTGGAAGCTTACACTACTTGGGTGAAGAAGAGAGCTTTGGAACTGAAGATGTCATACGCCTATGAAAGACCTATGTCTTTGGTTGTGGCTGAGCCATCAACTTTCCCTAATCAAGATGTAGAAGAGTTGGAAGACGCACTCACTAAGATGAAGCAAGAAAGAGATATGTGGGAAGATCAATTCCATGCTTTGAGCCAAAAGCATGAGGAGTTGTAGCTTGAGTCAAAGGAAAAAGATGCGCTTATTGAACTTCTTAAAGACCGAGCAGTGAAGAGACAGAGAGGGCCAGAGGGTCCATCTTCCTCTAGTATGCCTCAACCTTCTGGTGCTTGGAAGAAGATTATTGATCAGCTTGTCCTTGATAAGGCTCGGATGAAGACATCTTTTGAGACCGAGATCCGACACATCCGAAGGAAGTGCGCACCAACAGCTAGATCATCTGACACTGTTGCTAGAGGATCCTTAGGAAGATTAGTTTCCTTTTCTCTTGTATTTGTACTTTGGTTTCTAAAAATGTACTCAGTGTAATCCTTCCAAATTTTACAAAATAAAAGAGATTTTTATGGTCAATCAAATTGTTATTATTATTCTATGTTTACAAATAAAACAACATGTTCCTTGAAATTAAAACAATCAAAAACATTACATTGCATGCATCATTTGCATAACAGGTTTTCTTCTATCAGATGTCTTATCGGTTATTCTTCTTTGCTTCAACCAAGCTGACTCACTGATACAACACTTGCGTCAATCAACCCAAAATCATGGAACAAGAGAACAGAGAGCTAAAGGATGAGATCGCGCGGTTGACTGCCATGATGGAGTCTGTTCTTGCTGTGCATAATCAGTCTTCACCAACTCCCACAACTCCTCCCCAAAGGACTGTCATCTCTGAGGTAGCTACCTCGGTCGTTCCTATTGTTACTACTCAATCCGGTCCGTCTATGCCTGCTGGATTCCCGTGGGGAATGCCACCAAATTTCATTCCTGAAGGGTTTGCACCTACCTTTGCTTCTATTTCGGCATCTAGCCCGGTCATGTCTGTGCCACCTCCAGTCGTTTATACTTTGCCTCGTGTTGAGGACATCATTTACCATTCTGAGCTATCTGGGGGCCCAAATGTTTATGAAAATGGATGAAATGAAGGATCAGTTCCTTGAGTTGCGCAAGGAGTTGAAGACTCTAAGAGGAAAAGAGATGTTTGGGAAGAGTGTTGTTGAGCTCTGCCTAGTACCAAATGTGAAGATTTCGATGAAGTTCAAAGTCCCTGACTTTGAGAAGTATAAGGGAAATACTTGTCCACTTAGTCACCTTGTTATGTATGCTTGAAAAATGTCAACTCAAACTGATAATGATCAGTTACTAATTCACTACTTTCAAGACAGTTTGACTAGTGCTGCTCTGAGATGGTATATGGGGCTAAACAATGTAAGTGTTCGTACTTTCAACGATTTGGGTGAAGCTTTTGTTAAGCAGTACAAGTATAATATGGATATGGCGCCTGATAGAGACCAGCTGAGGTCTATGTTCCAAAAGGATAAAGAGACATTTAAAGAGTATGCTCAAAGATGGAGGGAACTTGCTGCTCAGATTAATCCTCCATTGGAAGAGAAGGAGATGACGAAGATTTTCCTGAAGACCCTGAGTTTGTTTTATTACGAACGAATGATTGCCAATGCCCCCAGTGATTTTACCAAAATGGTAAACATGGGGATAAGATTAGAAGAGGGAGTCCGTGAAGGAAGTCTGTCTAAGGAAGAGGCATCGTCCAGCAAAAAGTATGGAAGTGGTTTTGCCAAAAGGAAGTAAGGGGAAACCAACTCAGTATCTATGGGGAGGCAGAGGAGGCCTCATATCAAAAGGAGTTCTCAACCGCGTCAGCATCAACATCAAGTTTCTTCAGTAATTCCTGTGTTTTCCAACAATTCCAACAATCAATCAGTTCCAATTCAGCAACAACAACAACAACAACAACGTCAACAACAACGACAACAAAGAACCAATTACAACAACAAGAATAATAACCAAAGTTTTAAGAGGAATAAGGTCAACTTTGACCCTATTCCTATGACATATGCAAAATTGTATCCATCTTTGATTCTCAAGAACCTACTTCAACCAAGAAATCCACCTCAAATTCCTGAACCACTTCCACGGTGGTTCAAACCTGAACTTCGTTGTGCCTTTCACCAGGGAGCTCCTGGCCATGAAATTGAAAACTGATACTCGTTGCAATATGAGGTACAAAAGCTTGTGAAGAGTGGGATGGTGTCCTTTGAGGACCGTGCGCCTAATGTGAAAGCTAACATGTTACCTGCTCATGGTAATGCTTCAGTCAACATGGTGGACGGTTGTCTAGGGAATTTTTGAGTGTTTGATGTATGACGTATCCGTAGGTCATTGGTGGAAATGCATATGACCTTGTGTACAATCAATGACTGTGAGCACGACCATGATGGTTGCGCAATCTGCAGCGTGAATCCCCATGGATGTATGATTGTCAAGAGAGATATCCAGAGGTTGATGGATGAGAATGTAATCCAGATTCAACAGTCGAGGGATATAGATGATGTCAATGTGATTGTTCCGGTGTTTAAGACCCCTGAGCAGCAACAACAGTGTTAATAGATCGGTATCACCGTTGGTTATACGGTTGGCGGGCCCTATCCCGTATGCATCCGATAAAGTTGTGCCTTATCAGTATAATGCCATAATGGTGGAGAATGGTCAAGAGGTTTCGTTGCTTGTAGCAAATTTTGTGGTGAATATAGCTGACATTGCAAAGGTGGCCCGTAGTGGTCGTTGTGGCTGGTCCAGTCTTTCCAAAGGAGGTAGAGGATGTTTCGGCCAGTAAGAAGGTGGATGTGCGTGTGATGAACCTAGTTAATGCTCCAGTGTGTCGGTCTAGTGAATCCAACAAACTGAAGACTAATGATGATGATGAGGTATTGAGATTAATTAGGAAGAATGAGTTTAATGTGGTGGAGCAGCTGCTCCAAACCCCGTCGAAGATTTCAGTGTTGTCTATATTAATGAATTCTGAAGCACACAGAGAAGCGTTTCAAAAATTACTAGAGCAAGCCTATGTTAAGCACGATGTTACTGTGGATCAGTTTGACCATATTGTTGCTAACATCACTTCTTGCAATAATCTGAGCTTTTGTGATGAAGAACTTCCTGAGGAAGGTAGAAATCACAATCTGGCGCTCCATATTTCGATGAACTGCAAGGAGGATGCGTTGTCCAATGTGTTGGTTGATACTGGTTCTTCTTTGAATGTACTCCCGAAGTCAACTCTTTCCAAACTCTCCTATCAAGGTGCTCCTATGAGGTATAGTGGCATGATTGTTAAAGCATTTGATGGTTCTCGCAAAACTGACATTGGTAAAATGGACCTTCTAATTAAGATAGGCCCGAGTGAGTTTCAGATTACTTTTCAAGTAATGGATGTCCACCCGGCCTATAGTTGTTTATTAGGAAGGCCATGGATCCATGAAGTAGGAGTTGTGGCATCTACTCTACACCAAAAGCTTAAATTTGTGAAGAACGGAAAGCTTGTCATTTTTTATGGAGAGAAGGCACTTTTAGTGAGCCATCTGTCATCCTTTTCGTATGTTGAAGTTGAGGAGGAGGTTGTAACTCTGTTCTAAGCCTTGTCTATTGCTGAAGTGAAGAAAGTTGGGGCACCCATGTCTTCTTTCAAGGATGCTCAGAAATCTATTTAGGTTGGCTGCACTGATCAGTGGGGTCGCATGATAGAAGTTGATGAGAACAAAAATAGGGCCGGATTGGGTTTTCAACTAGGGTCGTTCAACATCAAAGATGAAGATGTGCAACCGAGTTTCCATAGTGGAGGGTTTATCCATGGTAATGAACAACACTCAGATGTTGTGATCGAGAGTGATGAAGATGAAGACTGCGTCAACTTTGTGACGCATGGCAAAACTTTCAACAATTGGGTTGCTGTTGATATTCCTATTGTTGTTCACCGCTCTAAGTAATTTGTCTTTCATTTTAAGAAAAATATTTCTTCTATGCCTAAGGGAGAAGTGAACATTGTTAGGCATTTCAAATTATCATCAATGAAATACAATTTTATTCATCCACATCTATGATGTTTTATTTTTACTTTTTTCTTTTTTGAAAAATGGTAATCACAAAAAACATAAATAAATAAATTATAATTGTCCATTTGCATAATATTTGGTCACAATTCACTTCTCTAAAATTAAAATATGAAATCATTATGCAGGTTGGTTCTCAAACCCATTGAATACAATGATCCTACTCCCTCTCCAAACTTTGATTTCCTTGTGTTTGAGGCTGAGGAAGAGACTGATGATGAAGAAGTATCTGATGAATTATCTCGTCTACTTGAGCATGAGGAAAAAGTCATTCAACCATTCGAAGAGCATATTGAACTAGTCAAATTGGATTTCGAAGATGATGTGAAGGAGGTCAAAATTGGGTCTCAACTGTGTCCATAGGATAAGAAGGGGTTGATTAATCTTCTTCGAGAATATTCAGATGTGTTTGCTTTGTCTTATCAAGACATGCCTGGTTTGGATTCTGAGATTGTGGAGCATAGATTGCCATTGAAGCCAGAGTGCCCTCCGGTCAAGCAAAAGTTGAGGAGAACTCATCCTGATATGGCAATGAAGATCAAAGAGGAAGTGCAGAAACAAATTGATCTTGGTTTTCTTGTTACCGCTGAGTATCCATAGTGGGTGGCCAATATTGTGCATGTTCCTAAGAAGGATGGAAAAGTCCGCATGTGTGTTGATTACAGAGATTTGAACAAAGCTAGTCTGAAAGATGATTTCCCTTTGCCACACATTGACATGTTGGTAGACAATACAACTAAATTCAAAGTTTTTTCGTTTATGGACGGATTTTCTGATTATAATCAGATCAAAATGGCACCCGAAGATATGGAGAAGACCACATTCATTACGCCCTAGGGAACATTCTGTTATAGAGTGATGCCTTTCGGTTTAAAGAATGTTGGTGCAACGTACTAAAGAGCTATGACCACTCCTTTTCATGATATGATGCATAAAGAGATCGAAGTTTATGTTGATGATATGATTGCCAAATCAAGTGATGAAGAAGAGAATGTTGAGCATTTATTAAAGTTATTCTAGCATTTGAGGAAGTACAAACTCTGCTTGAATCCCAATAAGTGTAATTTTGGTATTCGTTCTGGTAAGTTGTTGGGCTTTATTGTTAGTGAGAAGGGTATTTAAGTTGATCCTGCCAAGGTCAAAGCAATACAAGAAATGCCCGCACCCAAAACTGAGAAGCAAGTCAGAGGTTTTCTTGGCCGCTTGAACTATATTTCAAGATTTATATTGCATATGACTGTCACATGTGCGCCTATGTTCAAGCTTATTCAGAAAGATCAGTCTTGTGATTGGACCGAAGATTGCCAAAAAGCTTTTGACAGTATCAAAGAGTATTTGCTTGAGCCTCCAATTCTGTCTCCACCTGTTAAAGGAAGACCATTGATCATGTATTTGATTGTGCTTGATGAAAGTATGGGTTGTGTTCTTGGTCAGCAAAATGAAACTAGAAAGAAAGAATATGCAATTTACTATCTCAGTAAGAAATTCACCGACTGTGAGACGCGGTATTTTATGCTTGAAAAAACTTGTTGCGCATTGGCTTGGGCTGCTAAGCGTCTGCGCCAGTATATGTTGAATCATACTACTTGGTTGATATCCAAAATGGATCCGATCAAGTACATTTTTGAGAAGCCTGCTTTAACTGGGAGGATTGTTCGCTGGCAGATGTTATTATCTGAGTATGATATTGAATACTGATCTCAAAAAGCTATCAAGGATAGTGTCTTGGCTGACCATTTGGCTCACCAACCGATCGAAGATTATCAGTCAATACAGTATGATTTTCCTGTTGAAGAGATTTTGTACTTAAAAATGAAAGATTGTGATGAACCATTGCTTGAAGAAGGGCCATAACTTGGTTCCCGTTGGGGCATGGTATTTGATGGAGCTGTTAATCAATATGGTAATGGAATTGGGGTAGTGATTATTACTCATCAAGGCACTCATTTTCCATTTATAGCTAGGTTGACCTTCAAGTGTACAAACAATATGGCTGAGTATGAAGCTTGCATTATGGGGCTTGAAGAGGCCATTGATCTCAGAATCAAATATTTAGACGTCTGTGGAGATTCAAATTTGGTTGTAAATCAGATCAAAGGTGAATGAGAGACGAATCAACCCAGTTTGATACCATATAGAGACTATGCAAGGAGGATTTCAACTTTATTTACAAAAGTTGAGTTTCATCATATCCCTCGAGATGAAAACTGGATGGCAAATGCTTTTACATCGTTGGATTCAATGATTGTGGTGAAATTTTGGAATGAAGTTCCCAATTTGACTATGATGCGTCTCGATAGGCCAGCTCATGTGTTTGCTGTTGAAGGGGTCAAAGATGAGAAGCCATGGTATTTTGACATCAAGTGTTTTCTCCAAAGTCATATTTACCCGCCTGGGGCATCTTTGAAAGATAAGAAAACTTTGAGAAGACTAGTTGGCAATTTCTACCTGAATGGTGATGTGCTTTACATAACAAACTTCAATATGGTTCTGCTCAGATGCGTGGATAGACACGAAGCAGATTTATTGATGACTGAAGTCCATGAAGGTTCCTTTGGTACTCATTCTAATGGACATGCTATGGCTAAGAAGATGTTGAGAGCAGGTTACTATTGGCTGACAATGGAATCTGACTGTTGCAAGTTTGTGAAGAAATGCCACAAGTGTCAAATATATGTAGATAAGATTTATATTCCTCCGACACTGTTGAATGTCATTTCCTCTCCATGGCCCTTCTCCATGTGAGGAATTGATATGATTGAGCCCAAAGCTTCAAACGAACATTGTTTCATTCTAGTGACTATTGACTACTTCACAAAGTGGGTCGAAGTGGCATCATATGCAATTGTAACCAAGCAAGTTATTATGAGGTTTATCAAGAACCAAATTATATGATGTTATGGTGTCCCAAGTAAGATAATTACTGATTATGGATTGAACTTGAATAATAATATGGTGGAAGCTCTTTGCAAAGACTTCAAGATTGCACATCATAATTCTTCTCCCTACAAACCTAAGATGAATGAGGTTATTTAAGTTGCAAACAAGAACATTAAAAGGATCATTTAGAAGATGGTCGTGACATATACAGATTGGCATGGGATGCTCCCGTTTTCTTTACATGGGTATTGTACATCCATCCGCACTTCAACAGGGGCAACACCTTTCTCACTTGTTTATGGTATGAAAACTATGCTCCCAGTAGAGGTTGAGATCCCATCATTGCGTGTCTTGATGGAAGCAAAGTTGACAAAAACTGAATGGTGTCAGACCAGTTATGATCAGGTGAATTTGATTGAAGAGAAAAGATTGATTGCCGTGTGCCATGGTCAGTTGTACTAACAGAGAATGAAGAAAGCTTTTGACAAGAAGGTCAGGCCTCGTGTGTTTAGAGAAGGTGACCTTGTGCTCAAGAAGATTTATCTTTCAAACCTGATGCTAGGGGCAAATGGACTCCTAATTATGAAGGCTCATATGTTGTTAAGAGAGCCTTTTCAGGTGGTGCTTTGATTCTTACAACTATGGATGGTGAAGAGTCCACACGCCCTGTGAATGTCGATGCAGTCAAGAAATACTTCGCCTAAAAAGAAAAGAATAGCTCGCTAAGTTGAAAACCCGAAAAGGCGGCTTAGGCAAAAATGAGCGTCTCGGTGGATTGAAAACCCGAAAGGGTGATCTAGGCAAAAACTAGAGACATAAAACAGAAAATTTATCCTAGTAGATTAATTACCTCACCTTGGGGCAATCTAGGCAAAATTTAGGGATTATGGCAAGTAACTGCATTCGGTTGATCTCCAGTCTTGAGAGAAGTTTTGAGCAAGTCAGTCAACTCTGATTCATCATCTTCAACCGAAGCCGAGGGCACATTGGATATTGAAGTTGGTAGAAGGATTAATGATCATTGTATTCAATTGATCCCTTTTCCATGTAAATTATCACTTTTCAATTTTTGTAAAGATCTGTGGAGTCTTGTCATTTACAGACTACCATTCTATTAAATAAAGTTGAGCTTTTAATCCAATTATTTCTACTCTTATTTATTTTTCAGCCAAATAAAATTGAATTTTTATGATGATAGTTTTGAAATAATAAAATAAAAATCATTTTTCTTAAAATAATAAAAGCAATTAATTTAAAAGGCAATCGATTTCAGTAAGGAATATCAACAGCGGTATGAGAACAGGTGAGTCCTAAAGTGCAAAGCATTGTTGGTCTTCCCCAAACAGTTGGTTTGGTCACTTTTTCCTCCCCAATGACAAATCAGTTTTTCCAGCTGAGTAGCAATCGCCTCCCCATCTGAGTTGTAGGCTCACATCCTTAATGATTTGCATGGACCCAACCCATAGTTTCATCTCTTGTAAGTCCCCAGCGGAGGTCATTTTTGATCCCCGACAGTGTTGATTCTTGAGCAGTATTTGATTTGTTCCCCTGCGAGGTTGTCTCATTTAATATCAAATTCCCCGCAAAGTTGACAGTTCAGGTCCTCGGAAGATCTTCTCTCTCTATCCCCAGCCAGGTTTGAGTTATTCAGTGATGGATGACTTATATTCATCCCCAACATTTTTCTCCAGTTGGTGTTTCCATCCTGTCGAGATTAGCCGAGCGTTGTAAACGATGATTCAAATCAGTGATATTTGTATCCTTTGCGATTGTTTTGTTAGCATAATCATCAATCATATATACATATACATTCATACATCAGATATTTCATCATACATGCTATTGCATCTGATTCCTTATTCTCTGATCCTCTGTTATGGTGATATTGTTTCTCCATGCAGATTTGGTGCGTCTGTCCTCCCTCAGTTGTAGAGTGTTAGCCCCTTAAGCATAAAGAATTTAACCTTTCTCATTCCCCTCTGAGTTATTTCCTCGTGGATGATTATTATTTCAGTTTGCTCCCAAGTTGATTATCTGGATGGAACCACTCCCTCTGAGTTATATCCTCATCGGGTCGACTCTTTGTTTGACCATTTCTTTCTGGTCCCTTGAAAGTTTATTACCCAATAATTGGTAATACTCTTTTTGATTTGCGAGTACTTTACCCTTACCTAATACCCGATAATACTAATCTACTTCCTCTTATTTTTTTCCCAGCGGATTCGTTTTACGTTTCCCCAGAGAGTTAATCCTTGATATGTTCATCGTAACCGATGACGAATTTTCTTCTTTTTTGGTATTCTGCCTAGTAACCGGTAGATATAAACCCTACTTCTTTCCTCAGAGTTAATTCTTGATATGTTCATCCTAACCGATGATGGTTTTTCTCCTCTTTGCGGTCTTCTGTCCAGTAACCGGTAGTTGTAAATCCTACTTTTCCCTCTAAGTCTATCCTTGATATGTCCATCTTAACCGGTGATAGATATTCTCTCTTTGGTATTCTATCCAGTAAGTGATAGATATAATTCCTATTTTTCTCCCCGGTGGTCTATCCTTGATATGTTCATCCTAGTCGATGACATATATTCTTCCTTTGAGTCTATCCTTGATATGTTCACTTTAACTAGTGACGAATATTCTCTTTCTTAGGTCTTCTGCCCAATAATCGATAGTTGTAAATCCTATTGGATATTTTTCCCCAGCAGGTTATTTCCTACCCAGTGACCTGTAGTGAATACACCTCATGTTTCCCTCAACGAGCCATCCTTGATATGTTTACTCTAACCAATAACAGATGCCTCTCTGTCAGATTATGTTATCTTCCTACCCAGTAACCGATAATAGATAATATATTTTTGGTACTCCTGTGTTGAAGATTATTCTTCCCCATTTGAGTTTGGTTCAGGTATTTCAGTCTTATTTTGATCTACTTTATCCCCGATCGAGTCCTTCCATTGATTTATTTTCATGGACTTCCTCTCGTGTCTCCAGCAGTTTTCAAGTTATAGCCTGGCCTACGCACAACTTTTATCCCCCAGAGTCTCTGTCTCCCCAGTGAATTTTCCTTATGGAATGCAGTATACTCCTGTGTGTCGCATCGCGCGAAAAACCGGCGGGAAAACAAGAACAACAGAGCCGCCACCGTGCGTTATTTATCCCAAAAGAGGGAAAGGAAACGCTCAGAGTAAACCTAGGAAAGAACATGGTCTCGCGACCAAAGAGAATGGGTTCGGGAGTCGGTTATGCGAAGGGAAGGTATTAGCACCCCTGCGCATCCGTAGTACTCTACGGGATCCACGCACAAAAGGAAGGAATATTGGTTGCTAAACACTGCTCAAATACTCACACACACTGGCTGAAAGAAACGCAAGAGACTGACTGAAACTGAACTCGGCAGGATGTCGCATCCTGGGCCTACTTAGTCTATCAGGCATAGACATCAGAGTCCAAGTAGTTCGGACTGGGGAAACGACACATGCTCGCTAGGACATCGCATCCTATGCATACGTATCTTCTCGGACGAGAGAAAAATCAGAGCATTCGTAGCTCGGCTGACACGCACACAAACAAACACAGGCAAAGGCAAACGTGGAGCCCGACTGCCAATCACTGGACTTATGTCAGCATCCGAACCAAACACACGCACATTGGAACCCAAATGCCACTCGATGGACTTACATCAGCTTCCAAGCACACAACAGCACAACAAGTTAATAGGGAGTCGGGGACTCAGCCTATAACTGTCAAACTCACACAAAAAAGAAAAAAAGGGCGCCCAGAGAGATCAGCTCAATCTCCTGCCTACATACTTCATCTGGTATGAAGATCAGGGCGATGTAGTTCCCCTACGCAGGGATAAAGGACTAGCCTAACCAGATAACAGAGGGAGACACAACTCTAGGGAGACTACGACTCGAGCCTAGATGTTGTCATGCAAAATCAACCCTAAGTTATGGTTTCTAGCTAAATGGCACAAGGGCCAACCTATCCTAAGTATGGCTCACACAGGAAGCAAGCCACACACACTTAACTTGCACAGGAAGCAAGCCAAGCAAAACCTAACTTGCACAGGAAGCAAGTCTAAACTAAACCTAACTTGCACAGGAAGCAAGTCAAACTATCCTAACTTGCACAGGAAGCAAGTCAAACTATCCTAACTTGCACAGGAAGCAAGTCAAACAATCCTACAAGCACAGATAGCACACGCTATACACAAACAAGTGGCTCAAACAAGGGTTAGGTTTTAGTCAAGGGGTCAAATCAACCTCGACAAACAAACCTCTGGAACTGGGGTGAATGTTGCTCTTAACCTTGCCATTGAGGGGCTAAGGTGAAGCAGATGAAAGGATGAAGTGAGGATGAGACCTCATAGCTCTTATCCCTGGCCTGGGAGAGCTCAAGACAAGAATGTGTGGGTTCAGAAAGTGGGAACCCCTCTACACATTTAAAACTGACTCAACTGTACAATTGTACAAGATCTTGGGTTTGTATCCGCAATGCATCAACACAGTGGTGTGAGCAAAGCGGATGACACACTGAATAGTGGGGGATAGATTGCATATCCCTACCTTCCACCAATTGCCTCTTCACTTAGGAGGGCTTTGACTCTATGCAAGGACAAAATTAAACATCCACAAACATTGCCTCTTAAGGAGGACTTCAGACAGTTGCCTGGCCAAGTAACAGGCCAGGTCTTCCAGACTACATGAAGAAAAAGGGACATACCTCAATGCAAGTTGCTTATACAAGCAAAGCAAAGCAAAAAGTTCACAAGGAACTAAGCAACTAAAGTACCTGAAATCAGTCAAGCAGATGTTAGTATGCAACTTCAAACAAAACAAACAGAAACAGACACCAACAGTTAATTGGAGGCACATGGATGTGCAAGGCACAGGGCTTAAGGCATGTGAGCCAAGCCACCTACAAAACAAAGAGGTTAGACAATGATACTTGAGCAAGCTTAATCAAAAGAATTGGTCTCAATGGCCATTTGATGGTCAACCTGAAAACACAAGCTCAAAGGTGAGTAACAGGACCTCTAGGGCAAACCTAGGGTCAAAAGTGAATGAGAAAGTCAAAACAGCAAAGGATATCCAATCAAAGTCAAGTTTAAACATTCAAGAAACACAACCAATTGGGTTCACATCCGTATCAATCACTATCATCATTTCATGAGCCATTTAGGTCAAAGCATGGTAAACAGAAACTCACAGAAGTCAACAAAAAGACTTGCATCAAAAGCAATCTAAACATTTTCCAAAAATCACCAAATAAATCACATTCAATCCTAACATCTAGCATGGCAAGCATGTCAAATTTCATCCCATTTGGACAAGTGGAAGGCAGTCAATAAAAATCAGAAAGTCAAAGCAATTTTGAACATGCTCAAGGAAGTCAACCAAACATGCATCAACTTAGAAAAATCATAAGTCAAGAATGGTGTATGATAAATGAATGGGACAAAAACCATGGTAAAGATGAGGATGTCTAGTTATCTCATGCAAAATTTCATGTCCATCTAATAAAGTATGAGAATTTCACAAATGAAATGGGAACATGTGTCACACAAAGTCAACATTTGACTAGGCAGGGAGGAAAAATCTCAAACAAATGGAAAATAGTTCAAATAAATCCAAGAAAATTCACAAATCAACTAGACATACAAGAGTAAGCTCATGCAAAAAATCAAGTCATTTGGAGGTCAAGAAGCATGGCAATGAAAATCATGAAGTTGGACATCAATGGTGTGACACAAATTGTCACACCCTAATTCAAAAAATCATAACTCACAAACCACAAATGATAAATTCACAAACTCTATATGGAAATGAAGGTCAATGAGTCTAGTTTCACCACAAAAAGTTTCAAAGTCAAAGGATACAACATGAGTATCTCACAATTGAAATGGCACAATGTATCAATTTGGCATACATGTTAGGAAACCAATTATTATTTAAAATCCAGCCAGTTAAAAATTAATTAAAAATCACAATAAAATAGAGGACACTCTTGTGAAGATGATGGAAAAAATCTCATGATTTTTGGGTGAAAATGGAGAGAGAAATTAATTGTTGAAGATGAGTGATTAATTGGATGCAACATGAACAAATAACAAGGCATGGCAAGTCAACATAAGTTGACCGATGGCACAAATGTAAATATTGCCTTCACTTATCAAAACGACACAGCATAAGGCACGGCATCCAAATATTTTCATTGGCTGTTACGGGAATGCACAGTAAATGGCCTTCATGCATTAAACGAAACCCTAAATAAGCTACAGTAACACGCAGGGAAAAGGAAATTCTGGGCAGCTCAAACTCAAACACGATGAATCTCAGGTCATGAACAACATTCGTGAAAATCAGAAACAAACACACCAAACCCTAGTTCCTACTTCATACTTTATGGATTCAAGAATCAATTGCAACAAAGCGCCATGGTCAGCATGAATCGAAGCAAACAAACTTGATGTCACAAACATAAATCAAAGCTAACTCAACCAAATCTTAATGAAAATTGAAAACAAAAGGTCCAGAGTGTTCATGGCAGTGAGATATACATAAACAACACATCATTTCATGAATTTTGAAAATAAGTTTCTAACCTTCAATCCATGGCAGAACTGGGACGATGGTTTTTTTGAGCTATGAAAAGCATAAACAGCAGTTCCAAGGAGCTCCAGTTGAAGAGTGGATGGAAGGAAAAGGATCAATGGCACTCCAATCTTCTTCTAACCATGAACTATCATGAATGGACTCCAAGGAGAACAGCTTCGAGAAGGCGTTACAGTCACCAAAACAAGCTTGCAATGAACTCCATAGTGACGGTATATGGTGTTGCAATCAATGGCAGGTCGTATTCTGTGGAGTCTTTTGGAAGATTTGTGAAAAGTGATGAAAAATGAATTTTAGAGAGAGTGAGATTTCTGGGAGTGAGTGAAGTCCAATGCCTTGTTATGTGCTGGCTGCTGTTGCTGTTTTTCTAAACAAAGCCATGTCTTGCAACTTTTGAGTTTTGACAGATTTTGTGTAAAAGATACCAAGATGAGCTTGAGAGAATGTCAAGATATGTTGGTTTGCTGCTGTCTCCAATTAGTGTTTCACATGACAGGAAATGACTATAACCTCTGCTGTCTTGTGTTGCTAGCAGGGTTCATCATAACAGGAAGGTGCAGTTTGGATTGAAAAATAGAAATGCAAAGCCAAGTCAATGGATCATTGAAGCTCTTGGTTTTGTTATGACAGAAAAAAAAATGCCTAAGTCCTCTGTTGGATGTTGCTGCTATTGATTTCTCATGACAGAAAAGGATTTGAAAGTCTTGCTTTTGATGTGTTTGTGTGGGAGAGCCAGGCCAGATCAGGTTTTCCCTTTTTACCCTATGCTGTTGGATACTGCAGGGTTTTCAAAAATGGTCCAATGGCCAAGTGAGGTTTTAAGTGAAAGAACATGGTTGGTCATGTGCTTGTTGGTTGTGGCAAGGCAAGTTTTTCTGAAGTGCAAAGCAAATAGCAGGGGTGAGGTTTGAGATAATGCTACTGGTTTTTCATGGCAGGTAATTTTCAAGAGTTCTATGTTGTTTGTGGCAGCTTTTGGTGCTTTTTGTTTTGGACAGAAAAATGCAAATGGCAAGGTGAGTTCCTTGAAATCAGGATGCATCAACAAAATTGCCTTGGCCAAGATGGTTTTTTGTGGCTGCTACTGCTACTTGTTGGTTCAACATGCTGAGTGGCCTGTGGAAGGAGTTGGTATTGTTATGTTGGTTACTAACAGGTTTTGAAACACAAGGCAAGGCCAAATGGATGTAGTTAGTTTAACATGATGAAGAGTTGTGGAAAATGCAATGGCTAGGTTTTTGTAGGCTTGGACAGAAAGAGTGAGAGGCAAATAGCAGGGTTCATGTCATTTGAAAGCTTGGAAAAGAAAAGGGAGAATGCAAAGCAAGGGCAAGGTGAATCAAAAAATTCTGCTGCAGTGTTGTAACAGCTTTTTAGAAGAGAAAATGCCAAGGGTTTTCTGGTTGGAAAAAATGAGTGAAGGTCCCTTTGTGGTGTACTGCTGCTTTTTGGACAGAAAATGGTGAAGCAGTCCCTGTTACCAAGCAAAGCAAGGACAGATTTTTGTAACTGCAAGAGCAAGGTGTGATTGGCTGTGCAGAAAATCAGTTCTGTTTGTTTTTTTAGGCTGTGTTAGGCTGGCTTTTGTGCCTGCTATTGTCCTCAACCTGCAGAAAATATGATGAGGAGGTATGTTGTGGAATGGCTGCAAGGTACCTTTTCCCCAATTTCAAACAAACAAGGAATGGCTCCTTGTACTACTGGTTTTTGGCTGCAGATATGTGTGCACAATGACAGAAAAAATGCTGCATAATTGCTGTTCTTATGAGGTACAAGGCAAGGCATGGTTAATGGTATGGACAAGTATGGTTAAATGGTACTTTTCTTACAATTCAAGCAACCAAGCAATGGCCTTATGTACTGCATATTTTGACTTTGCAAACACATCCTAAATGACATTTATGAGCTGTCCCAATTGGCCAAATGCTGAAAAAATGTTTAAATCAAAAAGTCAACTCTTGGTCAAACTTACATTTAAATGAGAAAGGTCAAAATATGCCATTTTGATTGGTGAGGTTTTGGCACATGAAATTTATATTTTTGGAAAGAGGGGATCAAATGTGACTTGTAGGAAAAAACCCCACCAAAATTGGTCAAACGGTTTGAGAGATATGGCCTTCTGAAGTTCAAGATTTTCTGAAATCGATTCGATCGTAACTTGCCAACCACACATGGGAATTGAGAGTTCTTGGACTTTTTGGAAATGGGAGAACAAGATCTTCAACTTTCATGTTGGGCAAAAATTCATTTGAGGCTTGTATCAAGATGTAAGTTTGAGGATCAAGACTTTCCATTTATGGCAGGTTTCAGTTACAGGCCCAGTTTCTATTTTGGGAAATTCATGATCTGGCTTCAAATTCTTTCATGATGGTGTTTGACATGATATATGATGACTATTTGGACATGAATGAACTCTCACAAACCAATTCCAATCATCCAATCACTGATTAAATGGACAGTTGACCAACAGTTGACTTTTAGGGTTTCTGACTGATTATGCATTGACTGATGATTTCCAAACCCTAATTCCTAGAGGACTTGACTTCAAATGATGTCCCAAGTTGTTTGAACTCTTGATTATTGATCATGGTGCCCAAATTCCACAAGAATGACCACCATCCACTGCTTTGACTGACAGTTGACTTTTTAGGGTTTTGGACTGTCTGTGTATGAACTGCTGACCTCTGAGCCCTCAACCCTTGACCAAAATACTTCAAATAGACCTCCAAGCCATGTGAACTTGTTGGACAAACCCCAAGGCCTTGATTCATTGAGAAATTCCTTTGCTTGCTTGGTCGACTGATCAAGAGATTAGTTTGACCTAATTCTTGATTGCTTGCACTTGAGGCAACTGGGAACAATGCAAATGCTATGCAATGGATCATGATATGCTATGACCTAATATGAAAATGTATGCATAATGATAGGTGCAGATTTGAGGTGCTACAGCTGCCCCTATTCAATCAGCTGGGAACCCGAATGGATGATAGCAACGGCTGTCAGACTTTCAGGGTAAACAGGGATTGAATACCAAAGAACCGTAGAATTTGCACAGTACTGGATATGATACAAAAGAACCACGTCATTTACCGATGATGCCTGCAATTGACAACTTCAGAAAAGCGAAACCATTTACCGATGGTTAGAAACTGGAAACTTGATATTTACCGATATCAACTTCAGCAAGACCATTTACCGATGGCGGCTGGGGAAAACAAACTTCTGAAAAGCAAAACCATTTACCGATGGTTAAAATTGGAAACTTTGATATTTACCGATATCAACTTCAGCACAACCATTTACCGATGGCTGCTGGGAAAACAGATTTGATGTTGAAAGGAAGCAAGACCATTTACCGATGGTGGCTTCAAAGAAATTTGACATTTACCGATGTCAAACTTAGCAAGACCATTTACCGATGGTGACTTCAAAGAAATTTGACATTTACCGATGTCAAACTTAGCAAGACCATTTACCGATGGCTGCTGCAACTGGGGATTCGACATTTACCGATATCGAAGAAAACTGGGCCATTTACCGATGGCATCTCCGCTTGGGGAGGAACAAAATCTTTGTGGTGATACCAGACAAGACGTTTACCGACGACTTCTGGGGATCTTGATTTCACGACCAGACATTTACCGATGACTGGGATGAGACTCGACGTTTACCGACATCGAAAGATGATGTTTACCGACATCAAAAGAAATGACCAGACATTTACCGATGACTGGGATGAGACTCGATGTTTACCGACATCGAAAGATGATGTTTACCGACATCAAAAAGAATGACCAGACATTTACCGATGACTGGGATGGGACTCGATGTTTACCGACATCGAAAGATGATGTTTATCGACATCAAAAAGAATGACCAGACATTTACCGATGACTGGGAATGAGAAATTAATTGGGGAGATACAAATATTTGCAACTGGAAACCAGATAGGACATTTACAGATGACTCTACTGGGGATTTCTAGCTGGGGATTATCAGACCTTTACCGATGACTGCAGAAAAGACTCGATGTTTACCGACATCGAAAGATGATGTTTACCGACATCAAAAAATGACCAGACATTTACCGATGACTGGGGTGAAAATCCGATGTTTACAGACACCGAAACAATGGCGTTTACGGACACCAACAACAATGACCAGACATTTACTGATGACTGGGGAGAAAACCCGATGTTTACAGACACCGAAGCAATGGTGTTTACAGACACCAACAACAATGACCAGACATTTACTGATGACTGGGGAGAATACCCGATGTTTACAGACACCGAAGCAATGGTGTTTACAGACACCAAACAAAGGAACGCACGCGGGTGCTGGCATGACACTTACCGGTATCACAAGAACGACATCTTAGGTATGTCAAGGCAAGGTTGACCACTTGCTGGGGGGTCTCACTGGGGAGAAACAGACTTTCTGTCACCAACGGGTGAGGAGATAAACCTCTGTGGGGATAATCAATTCTGAATGCTGTCGAAGCAACTGTAGCAGACTTGCTGTGCTGATGTTGAATGAAATGATCCGCCTCTGCCGGGGATACGGTCTGGTGAAGTTAACACATGAATGCATATGTTTGAATTTTTCTATGGCGTAATGCTCCATATTGAATGGGAATGCTACGCAATTTTTGAGGATGCAATGATTACTACATGCAAAATGCAAATGAACCCTGGCTAGGGAGCCGAAATGATCAGATACTCTGACTCTGTGGGGAGATTCCTCTTGGGGAAATACTCTGCGGGGAACTCTGCTTGAGGAATGGTAAAGCGACTTCACCCTCATGGTGAAGAATAGCACTGCTGCTGGGAAAAAGTAAACTCCGCTGGGGATACCCTTCAGTCCACAGGTAGGATAAATGCTGGAGATAACTTTAATGAACCTGCCTCACTCGGGGAGGAAATCGGCAAATACAGGCCTGCTGGGGATAGGCAATCCTTAGATCTGTTGGGGAACAGAAGGCACTATCCGCGGATGTCTCTGCAGGGGAACATAGCTCTGGTAGCTTCCAAACTTGCTTGGGGAAAATATCTGCTGGG
Organism: Lathyrus oleraceus; assembly: GCF_024323335.1. NCBI lineage: Eukaryota > Viridiplantae > Streptophyta > Magnoliopsida > Fabales > Fabaceae > Lathyrus > Lathyrus oleraceus. The sequence goes on from NC_066585.1 coordinate 56,145,245, forward strand.
GAAACGTCCTCACAGATGCCAATCTGAAAAACAGCACGACAAAATGCCCCCAGGGGATACATGGACAAGATACGCTCAAGTGTCCTCAACATTCAAAATGATTTTCAAATGTTTTATCTTTCTGCAAGCTATTGTGTAGCCTTCATGTTTTTTATATGCAATGCTTATCAAAAATTCGGACATTTTGCAAACAAAACAGTAAAAATAAAAACAAAAGCTATTTATCTGAATAACGATTTTTATTGATTGAAAATGTGCCTGAAGAGGCAAATACATTAGGAAGCAATTCCTAGAAAGAGGTAATTGCGTACAAAAGGAAAAATCTATCCTAATGGCAATGTGAACACGGCATCCACTATTTCCCAATTCTGTTATAACTCACAGATCATCAGTTTTCCTCCCAACTCCTTGCTTTCTGAGAAGAATGACTGGACGGATCACATCTTTCGAGATGGCAGACGACAAAGCTTGATGAAGTACAGACAACTCAGACTGTAGTCTTCGCTTTAATCCCTAACTTTTGCCTGGATCGCCCTTTCGGGTTTTCAATCCACCGGGATACCCATTTTTGCCTAAGCCGCCCTTGCGGGTTTTCGACTTACCGGGTGTACAAATTTTTTTTATTTTATCCCTAATTTTTGCCCGAACCTTTTCTTTCTGTTTTTTGGTTCGCCGGGATGCCCATTTTTTGCCTGGACTCTTTTATTCTTTTCGTCCAGCGGGTCAATTTATGCGAAGTATTTTTTGACTACATCTGAGTTGACAGGAGACGGAAAATCTTCACCATCCATAGTTGTAAGCATCAAGGCTCCACCGGAGAAGACCTTCTTCACAACATACGGACCTTCGTAATTAGGAGTCCACTTGCCCCTGTTATCTGTACCGGGAGGGAGGATCCTCTTCAAAACTAAATCACCGACCTGATAGCTTCGAGGACGCACTTTCTGATCAAAGGCTCGCTTCATCCTTCGCTGATACAACTGTCCATGACATACAGCTGCTAGCCGTCTCTCCTCGATAAGGCTCAACTCGTTAAACCTTGTTCGAATCCACTCGGCTTCGTCCAGCTTGACATCCAATAAAACTCTCAGAGAAGGAATCTCCACTTCAACAGGTAGGACAGCTTCCATACCATACACAAGGGAGTAAGGGGTTGCCCCGGTCGACGTACGTACTGAGGTACGGTACCCATGCAAAGCGAAAGGCAGCATCTCATGCCAATCTTTGTACGTAACGACCATCTTCTGCACAATCTTCTTGATATTCTTGTTTGCCGCTTCCACAGCACCATTCATCTTCGGTCTGTAAGGAGAAGAATTGTGATGTTCAATCTTGAAATCTTTACAAAGCTCTTTCATCATCTTGTTATTGAGATTCGAACCATTGTCAGTGATGATTCTCTCAGGAACTCCATAACGACAGATGATCTCCTTCTTGATGAACCGGGTAACCACTTGTTTGGTAACATTAGCATAAGAAGCTGCTTCTACCCATTTGGTGAAATAGTCAATCGCAACCAAGATGAAGCGATGTCCATTCGAAGCAGTAGGCTCAATCTTCCCAATCATATCAATGCCCCACATGGCAAACGGCCAGGGTGAATTCATGATATTCAGAGGGCTTGGTGGTACATGCACCTTATCAGCATAGATTTGACACTTATGGCACTTCCGAGCATACTTGAAACAATCGGATTCCATAGTCATCCAGTAATAACCCGCTCTCAACAGTTTCTTAGCCATTGCATGTCCGCCGGCATGAGTACCGAAGGAACCTTCATGAACTTCTTGCATTAACATGTCTGCCTCGGGTCTGTCCACGCATCTGAGCAAGACCATGTCAAAGTTTCTCTTATACAGCACATCATCCTGATTCAAATAGAAGCTTCCAGCTAGCCTCCTCAGGGTTTTCTTGTCATTCTTTGACGCACCTTCAGGATACTCCTGAGTCTTGAGGAAATTCTTGATGTCATAATACCACGGCTTCTCATCGCCCATAACAGACTCGGCTGCAAACACATACGCAGGCCTCTCAAGTCGATTCACCGCAACATGTGGCACATGATTCCACCAATGAACTTTGATCATGGAAGACAAAGTTGCCAAAGCATCAGCCATTTGATTCTCATCCCGGGGGACATGATACAACTTCACCTTCTTGAAGAACGTCAGTATTCTTCTGGTATAATCTCTATACGGAATCAAATGCGGCTGGTTCGTATTCCAATCTCCATTGACTTGATTGACCACAAGAGCGGAATCTCCAAATATGTCAAGGGTTTTGATCCTCAGATCAATGGCTTCTTCTATCCCCATGATACAAGCCTCATACTCAGCTTCGTTGTTGGTGACGTCAAACGTCAATCTGGCAGAAAAAGGTATATGAGCACCTTTAGGATTGATCAATACTGCACCAACGCCGTTACCGTTCATATTCACAGCCCCATCAAACATCAGTGTCCATTTGTCATCTGGGTCCGGTCTTTCCTCGACAAGAGGCTCTTCGCAATCTTTCATCTTAAGATACATGATGTCTTCATCTGGGAATTCAAACATCATAGGCTGATAATCTTCAATCGGTTGCTCGGCAAGGTAATCTGACAGAATACTACCCTTGATGGCCTTCTGTGACGTGTACTGAATGTCATACTCTGTTAGAATCATCTGCCAACGGGCAACACGTCCGGTGAGAGCTGGTTTCTCAAAGATGTACTTCACTGGATCCATCTTAGAAATCAACAAAGTGGTATGGTTCAACATATACTGCCTTAGTCGGCGAGCAGCCCAGGCCAAAGCACAGCAAGTTTTCTCGAGCAGTGAATATCTTGTTTCACAGTCGGTAAACTTTTTGCTAAGGTAGTATATGGCATGCTCTTTTCGACCAGACTCGTCATGCTGTCCCAATACACACCCCATCGAGTTCTCAGTCACTGACAGGTACATTATCAGAGGTCTCCCAGGAACTGGAGGTATAAGGATTGGAGGTTTCTGTAAATACTCCTTGATTTTGTCAAAAGCTTTCTGACAATCATCATTCCACTTGATCGCTTGATTCTTTCTAAGCAGTTTGAAAATTGGTTCACATGTAGCAGTTAGATGAGATATGAACCTTGCAATGTAGTTCAGTCTCCCCAAAAACCCACGGACTTGCTTCTCCGTTTTCGGTTCAGGCATCTCTTGAATAGCTTTGACTTTAGCTGGATCAACCTCAATCCCTTTCTCACTGACAATGAAGCCTAAGAGCTTCCCGGACCTCACCCCAAACGTACACTTGTTCGGATTCAACCTCAGCTTGAACTTTCTCAACCGGTCAAACAGCTTCTGCAAGTTAACCAGGTGTTCCTCTTCTGTCTGCGACTTTGCAATCATATCATCCACGTACACTTCAATTTCTTTGTGCATCATGTCATGAAAGAGAGTCGTCATTGCCCTCTGATAGGTAGCACCAGCATTCTTCAGCCCAAATGGCATCACCTTATAGCAGAACGTGCCCCAAGGTGTAATGAATGTCGTCTTTTCCATGTCCTCTGGCGCCATCTTGATCTGATTATATCCGGAGAAACCATCCATGAAAGAGAATACCGAGGATTGAGTCGTGTTATCAACCAATACATCAATGTGAGGCAATGGGAAATCATCTTTCGGACTCGCTCTATTCAAATCCCGGTAATCGACACACATTCTGACTTTACCATCCTTCTTCAGCACAGGAACGATGTTGGCCACCCACGGTGGATAACTGGTAACAGCCAGAAAACCTGCATCCCACTGCTTCTGAACCTCTTCCTTGATCTTAGTTGCCATGTCAGGACTCGTTCTACGAAGCTTCTGCTTGACCGAAGGACATCCTTCCCTAAGAGGTAATCGATGCATCACAATGTCTGTATCTAAACCAGGCATATCTTGATACGACCAGGCGAACACTTCCACATATTCTCTCAGCATCTCAATCAGCCTCCTCTTGACAGAGTCCTCTAAAACAGCCCCAATCTTGATTTCTCTTTTGGCGTCCTCAGTACCCAAATTAATAGTTTCCAACTCCTCCTGATGAGGTTGGATGACCCTTTCCTCCTGCTTCAGTAATCTGGCCAATTCTGCAGGGAGTTCACAGTCTTCCTCACTCTCCTCTTCAGCCTGGTAGATGGGATTGTCGAAATCATACTGAGCCATAACAGAAATGTTCATAGCGAATGCCATAAGATCGCTTCTGCATGTTTAATGCTTTGTTTTTTAGAAAAAGAGTTCAAAAAGGTCGCAAAAAATAAAAATATTGCCATTTTTATTGTTTTTTGGAGAAGAAAATGAAAACAAAAAATAGAAAGACAGGGATCACAAAGTTTGTTCAAAAAATGTCCTTCATTAATGATAATCATTAAAACATGATGAGGCCCTACAAAAATGAATCACTACGCCTTGGGCAGAACGTAGGATTTTCATGCAAAATGACAAAACAACAGAAAATTACTCTGTTAGAAGAGTAACTTGAACCACTTCTTCAGCCGTCCAGTTGTTGATAGACCCCCCTGGTGCACACGGGCGAACCCAGTTGTCCAAATCATAATCACTGTCACGATCTTCACAACCGGTTGCAGAGACATCGCCATGATTCATCAGCCCAGCGCTGGTAAAGGTACTCGGACCCGCTTGACCATTCTGCTCCGCTTGGAGAGGCTCATAACCAACACCAAATTTGTCTTCTTTAACCGGCAAATCCACCATCTTGCCCCAGCCTTCAGCTTTGCCAGAATCAACAACCTCCTTAGCCTGCTTGTAAGAAGTGATTGAGACACCCGGCTTTCTCTGCTCAGCGTACGCCACTTTCTCAAGAGCCACAGTCTCAAACGCCTGGCATAAGGTTTCGTGGATCTCACCATCCACCTCAACATATTTGAACGAGGATAGATGACTTACCAGAATCTCTTCTTCACCGCACACAGTCACAATCTGACCGTTCCAGACATACTTGAGCTTTTGATGGAGAGTCGACGAGACTGCCCCTGCTGCATGAATCCATGGACGCCCCAACAAACAACTATAGGCAGGCTGGATGTCCATAACATAGAAGATGATATCAAAAACTTCAGGACCTATCTTCACAGGCAAGGTAACTTCTCCACACACAGAGCGTTTGGATCCGTCGAAAGCACGAACAATCAGGTCACTGGGATTAAGCACAAACCCTTCCGCATCAATCTTCCTCAGAATCTGCTTAGGCAACACATTCAGCGACGACCCGGTGTCTACCAATACATGAGACAACACTGCCCCCTTGCACTCCATGGTGATGTGCAAGGCTTTGTTATGGTTTCGCCCTTCAGGTGGTAAGTCCAGGTTAGTGAAACCTACACCATGTCTGGTGCTCACATTGGCCATCACACCCTCCAGTTGATTGACAGAAATCTCCTGAGGCACGTAAGCCAAATTCAACATCTTCAGCAAGGCATTACGGTGTGCCTCAGAGCACATCAATAGTGAAAGTATAGAAATCTTGGACGGAGTCTGATTCAACTGATCCACAATCTTGTAGTCACTCTTCTTGATTATCTTCATAAACTCCTCCACGTCCTTCTCAAATGACCCCTCGGGCGCTTCCTTCTGGACAGGTTCTTCCTCAACCACGGCTTGCTTACCCTTTGCTTTGGCGAGAGCTTCAGCATTGTTGTCCCTCAAAGGCTGTGGTGCGAACAGACGACCGCTTCTGGTAAAACCTCCTGGACCTCCTACGTTATCCACAGCCGGACCAACAGTTGCAGGAACTCTATTCGGTAAACCAATTGTCACTGGAGTTTGATTCACTGGTCTTGTCTGACTTTCAGCCCTTCTGTAACTGCGGTGAGCATTATCATACTTCCACGGCACGGCTTTACTATTCTCAACAGCCCTTCTTCCAGATGCAGCGGTAGTAGTTGGAACACTGATAGTTACAGGCACGGGAATGGTAACTGGGGTACCATTTGCTGCAGGTGCACCGACGACCCTTGGTCCACGTTCTTCAGACGGTTTAAAGTAAATGGTGATAGTTGACGCTGTTCCACGATCTTTTACAGCCCTACTGAATTGCAAACAACCTTCATCCATCATACCCTGGATACCGGTCTTCAACTGGTCGCAACCATTCTCAGATTCTGCACAGCCCAAACAATCTTCATCACAGCCCGGGTAGACACCCCCCTTCAGCAGACGGCCCTTCACAACTAGCAGAGAAGTCTGAACATCATCAACATTAACAACCAGATCTTCAGCTTCTTTCCCTTCAATATTGTTCACTCTATGCCCACCATGCTGAGGCATAGGGTTGTTTACGACATTAGGCACTGGAGCGAAGTTGATTGCCTTGGCATCGATCAAATCTTGAACCTTGTGCTGGAGAGCTCGACACTTCTCAGTATGGTGGCCTGGTGCCCCAGAATGAAAGTCACAACGGACGTTTGCATCATAACCAGGAGGTAGCACTGTAGGCGGAGCCATTGTGCGCAACTCAATCATCCCCAACTTGAGTAGTTCGGGTAATAACTCTGTGTAAGACATGGGCAGAGGATCAAATCTTCTATCAGCCTGCAATTTCTGTCTGGGCTGATAAGGACGTTGCTGTTGTTGTTGTTGTTGCGGTTGTTGAACTCTTGGTTGTTGTTGTTGACGAGGTTGAGGTGCCGGAATAGTCACTGCAGCTACTGGACGATATTGATCTCTGTTAGCATTTGTTCTGTACACACCCCCTCTGTGCTGTACAACATTGGTCTCTCCTTCTCTACGGCGAGGTGCCCCAGAGAAGGGTTTCTTTAATGAAGACGAGGAACCAGCATCATGGATCCTACCAGCTTTGATTAGACTCTCAGTCCTTTCCCCACAAATGACAACATCAGAAAAACTACCGAACGGGCAACTCCCCATCCGGTCCATAAACACACCTTGAAGAGTACCAATAAACATGTCTGTCAACTCCCTCTCCAGCATAGGGGGTTGAACTCTAGCAGCCAGTTCACGCCACCTCTGAGCGTACTCCTTGAAGCTTTCATTGGATTTCTGACAAAGACTCTGCAGCTGAGTCCGGCTCGGTGCCATGTCCATGTTGTGTTTGTACTGTCTGAGGAATGCTTCACCCAAATCCCTCCAACATCTGATAGAATCTCTTTTCAAATCCATGTACCAGTCCAAAGAAGCCCCAGATAGACTATCTTGGAAAAAGTACATCCACATCTTCTCGTCGTCAGTGTACGCGGATATCTTTCTGTAGTAGGCCTGCACGTGGGTGCGAGGGCAGGAGGTACCGTTGTATTTGTCAAATGATGGTGCCTTGAACTTGTATGGGATTCTCAGACCTTCAACTAATCCCATGTTTGTAACATCAAAACCGAGGGAGTTCTGACATTCCATAGCTCTAATCTTCTCAGCAAGGGCCTCAACTTTACGATCTCTCGCATCATTTCTTCCCGGAACATCTCCGTCTTCGCTGAGCATAGAGAACAAATCTTCTTGTCTGTCAACAATCGGAACAGGATTACGGGCCGGAGCACGGACGACTCTGGCATTAGCGGCATCTGGAACAATAGGTTGACCGTTGATTCGAATACCCCCCAACTCATCACCGACAGCATAGTTGTTGATGGGTACAGCAGCAGCAGCATTGTTATCATTAACCGGGCCTCCCTCTGGCGGAGCATGGTTGATCGGTGGATTTGCAGCCTCTTGTCTCTGAACCATAGCTCGAAGTTCTTCTTGACCTTGCGCAACCCCTTGCATCATATTCATAAACTGGGCCATGCTAGCCTTCATCTCAGCCAACTCTGCTTGAAATTGATCCATACTTCTCTGTTGATTCAGTCTTGTTGAGTAGCGGTGCGGACGTTGATCAGCTATCCTGCCTAAAACAGGAACCAGAGTGAGAAGCCACGACCAAGAACACCTGTTATGCAAAATGATATGAGTATGATGCTAATGATGCGTATGATGCACATGATATGCTCATTTCTCAGGCATTCAAAGAGCCTGACCCATCCTGAAGAGATGGCAACCTGCAGCAACAAGAGAACAAATAGATACAAGGGAATGCTGACCTTCTTATACATACATAAGAGTGAAAAGGCATACAACCAATGTCAACAGAATATCTGAATAAACAACGTACAAAGAAAAAAGAATCCCATCCAACAAGCCTGGAGGTGATTCTCAACAAAAGATCCAAGAGATGGCCTACACGCAAATGAATCCCATCCAACAAGCCTGGAGGTGATTCTCAACAAAATACAATCAGAGATACAAACTAAGACAGACGGTCTTCCGGAATGAGGGTCTTCAGGTAATGGCACTGGTCTATCAACAGTGAGCATTCTGAGCATTCTGGTAGAGGGGTAATCTTCTCCTTCAATTGTCTTCTAAGCTCTAAGACTTCTCCTCCAAGGTGGTCCTCTGATTTCTGTCTCAACTCCATCTCCTTCTTCAACTGAGCATCTTTGTCTCTGAGTTGCTTCTCCAAGTCTCTGATCTTCTTCTGATAACTGGCCTCAGCCCTTTGCAGCCTCAAGCACTCCCGGTGTTCTGCATCTAACATGCTCTCCACCTCCTCGTAGGATCTCTTCTTGCTTCTCAGTCTGCTAGCACCTTCTTCTCGCACTCCTCTGAGTTGATGAGCCAAGTGCAGCTTATCAGCCTGAGCTTTGTACAGCTCCATACGGGTGTCTTGCTCCTTCTCTCTCAAACGGCGATTCTCCATCAGGGCTTGCTTGTAGTGCTCCGCAGGCACACTCTCAGCAAGGATCAAAGGTGGTTGCTCTTGCAACGGCTCCATCCTATCATAGGGTAACAACAAAGTTTCCACTCTCTTCTTGACCCAATCAGTGTAATCGGGCATAGCAACGGCAAACTTCTTCCCCAAGACGGATCCATCCTTCACTCCCACATCTCTCCAGGCTCTCCCTATCTGTTCCAACCTAACAGGGTCATCCTTCTTCTCGAAACAAAAACTCTCAGCTATCTCTGCTTCGAGCGGTCTTTCACTCATAACAAACCCTAGCTGGCGAAGAGAAAGAACTGGGTTGTAATTGATGCAACCTTTGGTCCCTATGAGTGGCACGCCCCGAAATTCACCACAACTTATGATGACATCTTTCACATCCATCCGGTATGACTGCCACCTGATGTCATAGGAAGTGAGCGACATGACCCTCTGAGTCCACTTAAGAGTGCTCTGGGTATCCACAAATGGTCCACTGGCTGGCAGAAGAGACATGAACCATTTGAACAAAAGAGGTAGGCAACACCTGATGGCTCCTCCCTTACCATGCCTGCTGTGAATGGCATAGTAAGTATCTGCTAGAAGAGTAGGGATTGGATTCCCTCTGATGAAAATGCTGATAGCAGTGAAGTCAATGAAATTTGGCATACTGGGAAATAGGATGATACCATAGATCATGGCAGCTAACTGTGCGTGAAAAACTTCCCAATTCCCCTTTTCTGCTTCAACTCTGGCAATCTTCAACAGAAACCTCAACGGCAAACCTACAACTTCCCCACAGGGTTTCCAATTCTTACCGACCTCCTCAACACTCAACCGGAGAGCTCTGGCAATCAATCTGAAGTCGACCTCCTTTGGGACGTCCAAGAAGGGAGTCTGATGCTGAATAGGGATACTCAACAGGATAGAGTACTCCTCAAGAGTAGGTGCTAACTGGTAATCTTGGAAAGTGAAACATCTAAGCTCCGGGTCATAGAACTGAAGAAGTGTCTGCAACGGCACCGGGTCAACTACCGTCTTCAATACTGTCAAGATATCTCCATACCGCCCAACAAAACTCTTCAGTCGATCGTCTGTCACGAGGCTACCCAACTCAACTAGCGGAGTCAACGGCTCACGGTGGAAACTGTAGGAACAGGTCTTCCGCTTCAACTCGGGAACTGTTGCCATCTCTATCAGTGAACAAGCTCTGGAATGTACCTGAGAAATGATATGCATGCGGGGATTAGTTTTTTTTCTTTTTTTTTTTTCTTTTTCTTTTTTTTTCTCAATATTTTTTCGATTTTTTTTTTAATGCGTTTCTTTTGAAAAATAAATATGCTATGATGCACATGATGCAGACACGGCTGGCTGGTTGTGCAGATTCTGATCACTAGGTCGAAGCTTCAGTCAAAATCAGAACATAAATCCAACTTAAGGTCAACTGAACACTGTCTGAACACAAAGTCACCATCAGAACCAAGTCACCAACAGAACCGAGTCACCAACGGTACCTGTAATGAAATAACCCTTCCCCACTCACGGGTGTAGTCTAGGCCAGGGTAAAGCTTGAGAGAAACGCAGCATAAATAACCTTTCGCAGAATACTGTCATATACACACCCGAAGTATGTAACGACAGCATCCCACCAGGGTCTGAACTGCTCGTGATATCAATGTTCCGCTAAGTGGCGCCATACCACCCGCTTCCCATGAATCACTCTATTCCTAGGTATCCTAGATTGCACTCATGGTCTGGGTATTGGACCTTTTACCTCAACTGACTCTTCCCCCCCACACAGAGAGAAACAAACAACCAGCCAGGTGAACAGATGAATAAATGCAAACATTAATGCAAACATAAATGCAAATAATAGACAATGAATGCGAACAGTAAATAATGAATGCAATAAATAAACACAGCACAAAGCAACCAAAACCCTAACCTAGAGAGCGCTAGGAGAGACCCGCTCAGGGAAGATGGACCAGCATAGGTCAACTTCTCTATAGTCCCCAGCAGAGTCGCCAGCTGTCGCATCGCGCGAAAAACCGGCGGGAAAACAAGAACAACAGAGCCGCCACCGTGCGTTATTTATCCCAAAAGAGGGAAAGGAAACGCTCAGAGTAAACCTAGGAAAGAACATGGTCTCGCGACCAAAGAGAATGGGTTCGGGAGTCGGTTATGCGAAGGGAAGGTATTAGCACCCCTGCGCATCCGTAGTACTCTACGGGATCCACGCACAAAAGGAAGGAATATTGGTTGCTAAACACTGCTCAAATACTCACACACACTGGCTGAAAGAAACGCAAGAGACTGACTGAAACTGAACTCGGCAGGATGTCGCATCCTGGGCCTACTTAGTCTATCAGGCATAGACATCAGAGTCCAAGTAGTTCGGACTGGGGAAACGACACATGCTCGCTAGGACATCGCATCCTATGCATACGTATCTTCTCGGACGAGAGAAAAATCAGAGCATTCGTAGCTCGGCTGACACGCACACAAACAAACACAGGCAAAGGCAAACGTGGAGCCCGGCTGCCAATCACTGGACTTATGTCAGCATCCGAACCAAACACACGCACACTGGAACCCAAATGCCACTCGATGGACTTACATCAGCTTCCAAGCACACAACAGCACAACAAGTTAATAGGGAGTCGGGGACTCAGCCTATAACTGTCAAACTCACACAAAAAAGAAAAAAAGGGCGCCCGGAGAGATCAGCTCAATCTCCTGCCTACATACTTCATCTGGTATGAAGATCAGGGCGATGTAGTTCCCCTACGCAGGGATAAAGGACTAGCCTAACCAGATAACAGAGGGAGACACAACTCTAGGGAGACTACGACTCGAGCCTAGATGTTGTCATGCAAAATCAACCCTAAGTTATGGTTTCTAGCTAAATGGCACAAGGGCCAACCTATCCTAAGTATGGCTCACACAGGAAGCAAGCCACACACACTTAACTTGCACAGGAAGCAAGCCAAGCAAAACCTAACTTGCACAGGAAGCAAGTCTAAACTAAACCTAACTTGCACAGGAAGCAAGTCAAACTATCCTAACTTGCACAGGAAGCAAGTCAAACTATCCTAACTTGCACAGGAAGCAAGTCAAACAATCCTACAAGCACAGATAGCACACGCTATACACAAACAAGTGGCTCAAACAAGGGTTAGGTTTTAGTCAAGGGGTCAAATCAACCTCGACAAACAAACCTCTGGAACTGGGGTGAATGTTGCTCTTAACCTTGCCATTGAGGGGCTAAGGTGAAGCAGATGAAAGGATGAAGTGAGGATGAGACCTCATAGCTCTTATCCCTGGCCTGGGAGAGCTCAAGACAAGAATGTGTGGGTTCAGAAAGTGGGAACCCCTCTACACATTTAAAACTGACTCAACTGTACAATTGTACAAGATCTTGGGTTTGTATCCGCAATGCATCAACACAGTGGTGTGAGCAAAGCGGATGACACACTGAATAGTGGGGGATAGATTGCATATCCCTACCTTCCACCAATTGCCTCTTCACTTAGGAGGGCTTTGACTCTATGCAAGGACAAAATTAAACATCCACAAACATTGCCTCTTAAGGAGGACTTCAGACAGTTGCCTGGCCAAGTAACAGGCCAGGTCTTCCAGACTACATGAAGAAAAAGGGACATACCTCAATGCAAGTTGCTTATACAAGCAAAGCAAAGCAAAAAGTTCACAAGGAACTAAGCAACTAAAGTACCTGAAATCAGTCAAGCAGATGTTAGTATGCAACTTCAAACAAAACAAACAGAAACAGACACCAACAGTTAATTGGAGGCACATGGATGTGCAAGGCACAGGGCTTAAGGCATGTGAGCCAAGCCACCTACAAAACAAAGAGGTTAGACAATGATACTTGAGCAAGCTTAATCAAAAGAATTGGTCTCAATGGCCATTTGATGGTCAACCTGAAAACACAAGCTCAAAGGTGAGTAACAGGACCTCTAGGGCAAACCTAGGGTCAAAAGTGAATGAGAAAGTCAAAACAGCAAAGGATATCCAATCAAAGTCAAGTTTAAACATTCAAGAAACACAACCATTGGGTTCACATCCGTATCAATCACTATCATCATTTCATGAGCCATTTAGGTCAAAGCATGGTAAACAGAAACTCACAGAAGTCAACAAAAAGACTTGCATCAAAAGCAATCTAAACATTTTCCAAAAATCACCAAATAAATCACATTCAATCCTAACATCTAGCATGGCAAGCATGTCAAATTTCATCCCATTTGGACAAGTGGAAGGCAGTCAATAAAAATCAGAAAGTCAAAGCAATTTTGAACATGCTCAAGGAAGTCAACCAAACATGCATCAACTTAGAAAAATCATAAGTCAAGAATGGTGTATGATAAATGAATGGGACAAAAACCATGGTAAAGATGAGGATGTCTAGTTATCTCATGCAAAATTTCATGTCCATCTAATAAAGTATGAGAATTTCACAAATGAAATGGGAACATGTGTCACACAAAGTCAACATTTGACTAGGCAGGGAGGAAAAATCTCAAACAAATGGAAAATAGTTCAAATAAATCCAAGAAAATTCACAAATCAACTAGACATACAAGAGTAAGCTCATGCAAAAAATCAAGTCATTTGGAGGTCAAGAAGCATGGCAATGAAAATCATGAAGTTGGACATCAATGGTGTGACACAAATTGTCACACCCTAATTCAAAAAATCATAACTCACAAACCACAAATGATAAATTCACAAACTCTATATGGAAATGAAGGTCAATGAGTCTAGTTTCACCACAAAAAGTTTCAAAGTCAAAGGATACAACATGAGTATCTCACAATTGAAATGGCACAATGTATCAATTTGGCATACATGTTAGGAAACCAATTATTATTTAAAATCCAGCCAGTTAAAAATTAATTAAAAATCACAATAAAATAGAGGACACTCTTGTGAAGATGATGGAAAAAATCTCATGATTTTTGGGTGAAAATGGAGAGAGAAATTAATTGTTGAAGATGAGTGATTAATTGGATGCAACATGAACAAATAACAAGGCATGGCAAGTCAACATAAGTTGACCGATGGCACAAATGTAAATATTGCCTTCACTTATCAAAACGACACAGCATAAGGCACGGCATCCAAATATTTTCATTGGCTGTTACGGGAATGCACAGTAAATGGCCTTCATGCATTAAACGAAACCCTAAATAAGCTACAGTAACACGCAGGGAAAAGGAAATTCTGGGCAGCTCAAACTCAAACACGATGAATCTCAGGTCATGAACAACATTCGTGAAAATCAGAAACAAACACACCAAACCCTAGTTCCTACTTCATACTTTATGGATTCAAGAATCAATTGCAACAAAGCGCCATGGTCAGCATGAATCGAAGCAAACAAACTTGATGTCACAAACATAAATCAAAGCTAACTCAACCAAATCTTAATGAAAATTGAAAACAAAAGGTCCAGAGTGTTCATGGCAGTGAGATATACATAAACAACACATCATTTCATGAATTTTGAAAATAAGTTTCTAACCTTCAATCCATGGCAGAACTGGGACGATGGTTTTTTTGAGCTATGAAAAGCATAAACAGCAGTTCCAAGGAGCTCCAGTTGAAGAGTGGATGGAAGGAAAAGGATCAATGGCACTCCAATCTTCTTCTAACCATGAACTATCATGAATGGACTCCAAGGAGAACAGCTTCGAGAAGGCGTTACAGTCACCAAAACAAGCTTGCAATGAACTCCATAGTGACGGTATATGGTGTTGCAATCAATGGCAGGTCGTATTCTGTGGAGTCTTTTGGAAGATTTGTGAAAAGTGATGAAAAATGAATTTTAGAGAGAGTGAGATTTCTGGGAGTGAGTGAAGTCCAATGCCTTGTTATGTGCTGGCTGCTGTTGCTGTTTTTCTAAACAAAGCCATGTCTTGCAACTTTTGAGTTTTGACAGATTTTGTGTAAAAGATACCAAGATGAGCTTGAGAGAATGTCAAGATATGTTGGTTTGCTGCTGTCTCCAATTAGTGTTTCACATGACAGGAAATGACTATAACCTCTGCTGTCTTGTGTTGCTAGCAGGGTTCATCATAACAGGAAGGTGCAGTTTGGATTGAAAAATAGAAATGCAAAGCCAAGTCAATGGATCATTGAAGCTCTTGGTTTTGTTATGACAGAAAAAAAAATGCCTAAGTCCTCTGTTGGATGTTGCTGCTATTGATTTCTCATGACAGAAAAGGATTTGAAAGTCTTGCTTTTGATGTGTTTGTGTGGGAGAGCCAGGCCAGATCAGGTTTTCCCTTTTTACCCTATGCTGTTGGATACTGCAGGGTTTTCAAAAATGGTCCAATGGCCAAGTGAGGTTTTAAGTGAAAGAACATGGTTGGTCATGTGCTTGTTGGTTGTGGCAAGGCAAGTTTTTCTGAAGTGCAAAGCAAATAGCAGGGGTGAGGTTTGAGATAATGCTACTGGTTTTTTCATGGCAGGTAATTTTCAAGAGTTCTATGTTGTTTGTGGCAGCTTTTGGTGCTTTTTGTTTTGGACAGAAAAATGCAAATGGCAAGGTGAGTTCCTTGAAATCAGGATGCATCAACAAAATTGCCTTGGCCAAGATGGTTTTTTGTGGCTGCTACTGCTACTTGTTGGTTCAACATGCTGAGTGGCCTGTGGAAGGAGTTGGTATTGTTATGTTGGTTACTAACAGGTTTTGAAACACAAGGCAAGGCCAAATGGATGTAGTTAGTTTAACATGATGAAGAGTTGTGGAAAATGCAATGGCTAGGTTTTTGTAGGCTTGGACAGAAAGAGTGAGAGGCAAATAGCAGGGTTCATGTCATTTGAAAGCTTGGAAAAGAAAAGGGAGAATGCAAAGCAAGGGCAAGGTGAATCAAAAAATTCTGCTGCAGTGTTGTAACAGCTTTTTAGAAGAGAAAATGCCAAGGGTTTTCTGGTTGGAAAAAATGAGTGAAGGTCCCTTTGTGGTGTACTGCTGCTTTTTGGACAGAAAATGGTGAAGCAGTCCCTGTTACCAAGCAAAGCAAGGACAGATTTTTGTAACTGCAAGAGCAAGGTGTGATTTGGCTGTGCAGAAAATCAGTTCTGTTTGTTTTTTTAGGCTGTGTTAGGCTGGCTTTTGTGCCTGCTATTGTCCTCAACCTGCAGAAAATATGATGAGGAGGTATGTTGTGGAATGGCTGCAAGGTACCTTTTCCCCAATTTCAAACAAACAAGGAATGGCTCCTTGTACTACTGGTTTTTGGCTGCAGATATGTGTGCACAATGACAGAAAAAATGCTGCATAATTGCTGTTCTTATGAGGTACAAGGCAAGGCATGGTTAATGGTATGGACAAGTATGGTTAAATGGTACTTTTCTTACAATTCAAGCAACCAAGCAATGGCCTTATGTACTGCATATTTTGACTTTGCAAACACATCCTAAATGACATTTATGAGCTGTCCCAATTGGCCAAATGCTGAAAAAATGTTTAAATCAAAAAGTCAACTCTTGGTCAAACTTACATTTAAATGAGAAAGGTCAAAATATGCCATTTTGATTGGTGAGGTTTTGGCACATGAAATTTATATTTTTGGAAAGAGGGGATCAAATGTGACTTGTAGGAAAAAACCCCACCAAAATTGGTCAAACGGTTTGAGAGATATGGCCTTCTGAAGTTCAAGATTTTCTGAAATCGATTCGATTGTAACTTGCCAACCACACATGGGAATTGAGAGTTCTTGGACTTTTTGGAAATGGGAGAACAAGATCTTCAACTTTCATGTTGGGCAAAAATTCATTTGAGGCTTGTATCAAGATGTAAGTTTGAGGATCAAGACTTTCCATTTATGGCAGGTTTCAGTTACAGGCCCAGTTTCTATTTTGGGAAATTCATGATCTGGCTTCAAATTCTTTCATGATGGTGTTTGACATGATATATGATGACTATTTGGACATGAATGAACTCTCACAAACCAATTCCAATCATCCAATCACTGATTAAATGGACAGTTGACCAACAGTTGACTTTTAGGGTTTCTGACTGATTATGCATTGACTGATGATTTCCAAACCCTAATTCCTAGAGGACTTGACTTCAAATGATGTCCCAAGTTGTTTGAACTCTTGATTATTGATCATGGTGCCCAAATTCCACAAGAATGACCACCATCCACTGCTTTGACTGACAGTTGACTTTTTAGGGTTTTGGACTGTCTGTGTATGAACTGCTGACCTCTGAGCCCTCAACCCTTGACCAAAATACTTCAAATAGACCTCCAAGCCATGTGAACTTGTTGGACAAACCCCAAGGCCTTGATTCATTGAGAAATTCCTTTGCTTGCTTGGTCGACTGATCAGGAGATTAGTTTGACCTAATTCTTGATTGCTTGCACTTGAGGCAACTGGGAACAATGCAAATGCTATGCAATGGATCATGATATGCTATGACCTAATATGAAAATGTATGCATAATGATAGGTGCAGATTTGAGGTGCTACACTGTGGACATTCGGTCTCTTCGGATTCTTTTTCTCTGTGGCAATATATTCCCCATGGAGATTATTTTAACATTCATATCATATGCATCATGAGGTCTCTAACCAAAATTGTTTCTATATGTTGTTATTTAAGTCCATTCTACTGAATTGATACGAAGATTTTAACCTTCACATCCTTAGTTACAATGTCCTTAAATAGGGGCAACTGTAAGACCCCAATTTTGACCCTAAGATCCCCCATGCTATCTCATCATATGCATTGACATTGAGATCACACCCTGGCATCCTCTTTACCCCTCATTCATTGGGCTTGCATTGGGAGAGATCACCAAGCACATTTGATTGTATCATACTTTATTTTTCATTATTTACTAACCAAAATACCAAAAAATATGTCAATGTATAGTTTAACTCTTTTGTAGGTAGTGTGTGTGCTCACATATGCTCCATCAAGCTCATATCTCGTGTTTGAGACCCTCAATACAAGGAGATCAATCAAGAGATAGTTCACATTGACTTTAGAAATCATATGTGGATCCCCATGGTCTTCACATGTCTTTTGATCAAGAAATCATCAAGAGTTTGAAGTTTGTTTGCCTTGGAAACCCTAATTCATCTGGATATCTTGTGTGACTTCTTCAACAAGTTTCTTCAACATTTGATCAAATATTTCAAGGGATACTTCATATTACATAATCTTACACATATATGATCCTCCATGATTCCAAAATATCAAGAGAATATCAAGCTAGCAAGATGGTTCATGGTGGTTGATCAGAGAAAGTCGACTAGTCAAAATTGGGGTTCCCTAGACCCTATCTCCTACAATTTTTGTCATATGAAAATTATTCCAAGAAAAAAGTTACTCAAAGTTCAATTACAAACAACTTTAATGTTGAAGTCAAGATCTATTTTTGCTTGGAAAATCAAATTTTATGGTGAAAGATTATATGTCATTTTGTCTGAACCCTAGTTTGAAGATCAACTTCCCAAGACCATAACTTGCTCAATTTTTATGAGATGAAGGCCATTTAAATTCCATGATCAAATTAAAATTTCCTAATTCAACTTTTATGTTTGGAGGAAGTTTAAATTCAACTTGCAAATTCATGTTCTAAGAGGAAATATTATAGGTCATTTTGGGCCAATACCATTGAACAAGTGATTTTCCTCAACTTCTAAAATGCATAACTCCTTCATGGAAAATACAAATGAGGTCAAATTTGTGACCAAATTGAAGAGGTTTGAAATAGATATAACTTTGATGAAGGAACGTTTTCCATTTGAAGTCCATATCAAAAGTTATTCATGGTGGAAGAAGTGAACATTTGACTTGGTACTTAGAAAATTTTCAAACATGTTTGATTTTCCAAACTTCCACCTCAAAATTCATCATGATCCAAGCTTCAAATGGAAAAGTGTTCAACATGAAAGTTGTTCCCCTTATCCCACCTTTCCAAAAATCAAGAACATCCCATTTGGATCAAAATTGAAGGACTTGCGCATGGGTGCAATATGAGGTGCCATTTGGAAGAATTTCATGATCCAATTCAATTCAACAATGCATGGCTTAATGCAACACTTTCAGTATGACCTATGTGTAAGACCCTAATTTTGACCCTAAGATCCCTCATGGCATCATATCATTTGCTCAATGCATTGCCTCAAGGATCATAGCATGTGTGGCTCCTTAACCCTTGGGTGGGACTTGTGTGAGTGGTTTGAAACCACCAAGCATGCTTGTATTGTATATTATTGCTTTTCTTATTTTTATTACTAACCAAAAGAACAAAAATATGTCACTAACTCTTTTTGCTTTGAAGCTCAAGTGATCATGTGCTCCCTTGCTCCTAGGAGGCTCCTAAGCTCAATGAAATGGCTCAATGAAGATGAGAACAAGCATGAAAATGGTACGCAAAGTTCCTAATAATCATATATGTCTCCCAAGTATCTCAATTTTACAACTTGATCAAGATAACCCAAAGGGCTTGAGGATTGTTTCCCAAGGAAACCCTAATTTCATTGTGCTTTGATTGTGCCTTGCTCATGAAGCAACCTCAACCTATGATAAAATTTAATCAAGGGAAGTTATTTCATTCATTATTTTATGCATATATGAGCTTATGTGAGTATCCTCAATCATTCATTCATCAATATTTGAAGTTTGGCCTTGAGAAGTTGACCAGTCAAGTCATCTGACTAAACTGAGGATCAATGAGATATAACTTGTGATGTGTTTGTAAAATGAAGATGACCCTAAGAGAAAAACTGTTCTTAAGAACCATATGAACAACTTTCATGTTAATCAAAAATCCATTTGAAACTTGGAAGGTCATCATTCATTTCAAAACATTATAGGTCATTTTGATTGAAACCCTAATTTTGGGTCAACTTCCCAAGGACCTAACTTCCTTATTTTTTATGATTTTTAGGTGAGACCAAATGCATTGGAAATCTTAAGATGTCTACTTCAAATTTTATTTTTTTTTACAAAATTTCATAATACTAAAAGAAACACATGTGATAATACAAAACATTATAGGTCACTTTGGACCAAAGTCATTGAATTTGAAAAATGTCCAACTTCAAGTGCCCAAAACTTTCTCATTAAAAATCCAAATGATGCAAAATTTAATTCCAAATTTATAATATTGAAAAGATCTATAACTTTAATGTTGGAGGTTGTTTCATTTGAGGCTTGAATCATTGAAATAGAAGGGCTTGAAGTTGCTTGCTTTTGGCAAAAAATTTCAAAGGGAACCTAGACATGTTTTGTACCCAAAACTTCACAGCCAATTTTCATAAATTTCCAAACTCCAAATGAATTTTTTCCCAACATGACTTTTGTTCCTTATTCCAAGATCTTTCCAACCATTACTCACATGACCATTATTGGATTTTCCATGTGGGAGTTTCGAAGAGCTTAATGTTTATGCTCATTTTTGCAATTCATATCATAACTTGGAATGCAAGCTTGTGCAGCCTCTTGTGCACGTCCAATTCAACTACATTTGATCTCAGCATGCATTTCCATTCATTCTTGGGTTCTGCACGCGCCTGTACAGGCCCATGCATGAAGGATCCAAGTTTCATGCACACGAGCAAAACACCACCTTGCATCCATTCCAGCTATAAATAGAAGCTCATGCTCATTCAAAAAGGAACCTAAAGGAGATCTGAAACGCTGCTGGATTGAAAACCAAACCCTCACCTAAAGGAATTTTAGTTTTCATTTTCAATTTCAAGATTGAATTTCAACATCATTAGTTGATCTTCAAGTCTTAATTCCTTAGCCTTGCATCATCATCACACTTCCAGAGCAAGATTGGATCAAAAGCTTGAAGAACTCGTGTTGTTTAAAGCTGCATTTCAGAGGTAGAACCTCAATTTTTCTTGATCTAGATCTTGCTATATGATGTGAATTTCTTTGGTTTGTATTGTTTTCTGAAGTCCTCAACCATGAGGCAGGCCAGTGGTGGTCTCAATTTCATAAATCGTGACATTTCAGATCAAGCACCATGATCTTCAAGCTCTTGTTTCTATCTAAATAGGAACATTGAGAAGGATCCATGGTTACAGGGGTGATGTACATCACCTCAGCTTTATTTTGATACCTTGCTTTTTCATTTTCATTGAAGTTTGAATCCCTGCGCGTGGTGGACGGAATCAGTTGTCTGGCCGGAGAAGGTGGTGGTTTCCACCACCATCCCCACGTGGGAGCTTCAGGTTCATTGGATCTTGATAAAATGTTATAATCTTGGCCTTTCATTTGGTTGACTTGTTTTAATTCAATGTGTGATGCGCTTGACTCACGTATACCATATGACCGCGCCTCTGAACCCTCAGATCATGGCCACGTCATTTAATGAAATGATCCAAGCGCGTTGGTTTTTTCTCTTTTTCTTATTTCTGTTTTAATTTCATTTAATTCCTTTTATTTTCAAAAATTCATAAATATTTTATTTGAAGTCACAAAAATATGAGACCAATGCCAAAAAATTTCTTGAAAAATCTAATTTCATATTTTGATTTTTAATTATTTTTGTGACTTCATTTAATATTTTTTGTGAATTATTTGGTTTTTAATAGTTTTTAATTCATTTTAATTACTTTTTGATATCTAAAAAATCCAAAAATATTTTCTTAACACATATGGATCATGATAAGTCAATGAAAAATAGTCTCATCAATTTCTTAATTGATTTGAGATTTATTTGAGATTTTAATTCATTTGTGTTATTTTTCATTGTTTTTTTAATTGTTTTAAAATAGTTTATGATTTCAAAAATTATTGAAAAAATTTGTCAAAGTTTGTTTGACCATGTTAGACCTATGAGAATTTAATTGGACTTGTTTAAGTTGATTTGAATCAGTTTTGAGGTTTGCCCATATTTTGTCCATTTTATTTTTGCATTTTATTTTTAATTCAAAAATACCAAAAAAATATGTTTGACTTGTTGACTTCTAATCTTCATTTCTCTTCTGTTTAGCATTAGTTGATGATTATTTGATTCACTTTTGACCAATTGTGTTTGACATTTGAATTCTCTTCCCATTCATTTCATCTTCATCTCTTTCTTTTTAATTTGGCCAATGAGTTAATGTCTTATGGTTGGTCTTGAAATATGAGAGGTTTAACCTTCTTTGATCCAAATTAAACTCAACTTGATTCAAGATCAAGTGAGTTGCTTTGTATCCAAGATAGGTTGCTTCTTGATCAAGCAAAAAACCTAAAGTCCATACAAGGCCTTTCTCTTTTCTTTTGGCATGACAAGTTGTAGGAGCTTGGCTTACTAGTCATGATGTCTAACTTGTATTTATTTGCCTATAGTTTTGTTGACCGGCCTCAGATAGGTGTGACTACTACATTAGTCCACTTACGATTGCTTAACATAGCTCTAAATTGTCTTATGACAAACTAACATAACCATACTAATTACTAACTTTAATTTGAGCATTTAATTTCTTGCAATTTACTTTAATGCAATTTACTTCTTGCTCATTTATTCATATTGTTTTTTCATTTTGCTCACTTGAGTACATATTTTATGTTTATGCCATTTTCCTTTTGCTCATTTGAGCTCATTATTGTATCTAAATATATTGTTGTCTTGTGGTTGTTTTGTCTTTGTTTGTGTGAACCCACTGCAAAAGGAGAAAGGACTTATAATTAGGACTTACATATGCTTAAAGGAGTTCAAGAGCAACTAGGCCTCATGCCTTTAGAATGCTAAATTTGTTGAAGAGCAACTAGGCCTCATGCCTTTAGAATGCTAAATTTCAAAGTTGATTTCAAAAGAATTCCTTTCCAAACTTATTCTTTGTCCATTCCTCTTATTGTGTTGTGAACTTTTTGATGTTTGCTCTTGTGTGATAGGGATTCCATCTTGAGATAGTAAGAAGGACATTTGTCATGAGTAACCAAGTTAAGAGAGACAAGCCAAATGGAGATCCTAGGAGCTTGAATCCAAATATTAGGTGATTGATTGTTGTTTGCTAAGTCCAAAGGAAAGGAGCATCTTGAATCATCTCTATGATTTCAAGAAAAGGAACTCCAAGGGTTTTATCTTCTCTCTTATCTTTGTATGCCTTAGGACTAGCCCTTCTCTTCTTATCCTCACTCTAACCCAAGCCAAACTCTTTTTGTGCAAACTTTGACTTTGTTTCAAATTAGAAACCTAGGCCTTATGCCTTTGACTTTTCAAAAATATTTTCATTAATACTCATTGTGAATGAATCTTAATCCAACTTTGACCTCATTTTATAAATAAATATAACTTGTAAATACAACTTGTAACACCCCGATAAAATAAGATAATTATTTAATTTAAGTTAATAATATATTTATTAATTTAATTAAATAATTGGAATTAATATTATTGGATTATTTTATTATTATTATTATTGGAATAAAAGTTGGAATTAGAAAAGGTCCCATTTGGTAAAAGGGTTATTTTCACGTGAAAAGGAAAAGGGACAGAAAAGTGGAAAAGGGCAAAGAGAGCCAGAGAACAAGGGTTGAAGAGAGGAAGAGCTTGAAGCTTAAAGATTCGCCGGATTAACTCAGGTAAGGGGGGTTTATCATTGGTTAATGGGTATTATGGGATAACATGTGATGGGTAGTGATAGACCATTGATTTGACTCTATTCGGAATGATGCATGATGAAATTGTGAACTTTTGGATGAACGAAATTGGATTGTGATTGAGAGGAATTCGTAGGAATTAGATGTAATAATGTTAGATTTTGTGAAATCGAATAGGGTATGAATTATGTTAGAGGATATGAACGAATAATGTGTAAAATTGGACTGTGGAAGGTTGAATTGGATAGATCTCGTAGCAGAGAAAGCCATAGCAGATCTGGAAGTCTGGTTTCTGGTCATACGCGTATGGCACTAGGCAATACGCGTATGAGATGGTCTGGTACGCGTATGGCACTAGGAAATACGCGTATGGATGAGGAAGATGATGTGTTGAACGTGGTTTGGTCTCTGTTGGTACGCGTATGGGGAAGTGATACGCGTAGCATACGCGTATGAGATGGTGTTACGCGTATGGGATTTGGCTGAGGAATGGGCCATACGCGTATGGGACTAGGCAGTACGCGTATGGGCAGGATGGTGATTTTTCTGTGCTGTTGTTGTGCAGTTTTTGGTTGTTCAGCTGAGTAATGTGATTTAGCTGATGTACGATATATTAGGGATCATTTCCCGTTGTTTTGAGTAGTATAGGTATTAGTAGAGTGTGCTAATACTGTGGTTATTCCTTGGCATGATCTGATATGCTTATGTGATAAAATATTAATGATGTGTGATGGTATGCATGATCTTGTGGAAGTATCAGTTATGTGTGCGTTTGTGAATAGACTGTTTTATGGCTTAGAGTGTGAGCATATGTCTATTCCTGAATTGTGGTTGATGATTTAGCATTGCTAGGTGATTAGCATGCATATTGTGGCCTTTATGGTGGTAGCTAATTCCCATGGTGAGGAATTAGTGAGTTAGTCATTATGGACTATTGTTGATGTTTGCATGCTAGGTGAATTAGCGTGCATAGCATGGCCCTTGGGGTGGTAGCTAATTCCCATGGTGAGGAATTAGTGAGTGAGTCACTAGGTCTCAAATGAGTGGGACTAGTGTGGGCTTGGTAGCCGTGCCTGGATTTGGACGGTGAGGTGAACTATATGTTCACAAATAGTCGGTACCGCATGCATGGAGTCTCATTGCATAATATGTGTATGGCGTATAATATGAATGGATGTATTCCAATATTATACGTGTGTTTGTGTTGATATTGAGTATGAGCATGAGTTGTATTTGTATTGAGTATGATAATTGAATTGATGTGCCGTTACCGAATGTGTGATGTGATTGTGGTGATTAATGTGTCAAATTACTTAGCATTACATGATGTTTTATAATGCTTATTATATCGATTGAGGAACTCACCCTTACAACTATTTTTCAGGTAACGAGCAGTGATTGAGTAGAAGCTAGTGCTTGGAGTCTAGTGTAGTCTCCTTAGTGGGTCATGCTCTGATGGATGTAACATCGGGATGGGATGTTTTACTATGTTTTCATTTGGTTGTTGAACAACTTTACATGTAATATATTACATGGTTTGAATGTTGTTAGTTGTATCCGCTGCGCATTATGCAAGTGTTTTATTTTGATTAAATAAACGAGCATGACAGGAGATTTTGGAAAATGGTGTGAAATGATTGTGTGACACCCTTAACTGCATAATTACTTTGATTGATATATTGCTATTTTAATTAATTATTTTGGGGTATTTTAGAAGGGTGTTACATTAGTGGTATCAGAGCATAGTCGGTCGAGTCGAGTCATAATTATTCTGTTCCCCTGTACGGGATAGGTGTTGTGTAACCCTATCAGTACTTATTGTTTAGCTTGTTGGGTTTTCAGAATAGAGATGGCTGGAAGAGGTAGAGATGATGCTGCGATTGCTGAGGCTCTGGGTATGCTAGCTGGAGTACTTGGAGGGAATCCGAATGTTGTGGGAATGGGAGCTGCTCGTCAACTGAGTGAGTTCCAGAAGAACAATCCTCCAATGTTCAAGGGAGCATACGATCCAGATGGTTCTCAGAAGTGGTTGAAGGAGATCGAGAGGATCTTCCGAGTGACTGAGTGTGCCGATAACCAGAAGGTCAGGTTCGGTACGCATATGCTGTCAGAAGAAGCGGATGATTGGTGGGTTGCTACCCGCACTGAGTTGGAATCTGCTGGGAATGCTGAGATCACTTGGGCTGTGTTCAGAGAGAGATTCCTGAGGAAGTACTTTCCAGAGGATGTCAGAGGAAAGAAAGAGATAGAGTTTTTAGAATTAAAGCAGGGCAACCGGTCTGTTACTGAGTATGCTGCTAAGTTCACAAAGCTGTCAAAGTATTACACTCCCTATAACGAGGCTACTGGGGAATTTTCAAAATGCGTGAAGTTTGAGAACGGGTTACGTCCCGAGATCAAGCAGGCTATTGGGTATCAGCGGATTAGAGTGTTTTCTGACTTGGTTGACTGTTGCAGGATTTTTGAACAGGATACCAAGGCTAGAGCAGAGAGCTATCAGCAGAGGGTTGATAGGAAGGGCAAGAATCAGAATGATCGTGGGAAATCGTATGCAGCTGGCAAAGGTTTCCAGAGACAGAGTGGGATGAAGAGGCCTAGTGGGGGAGACTCTAGTGCCCCTGCTAAGTGTTACAGATGTGGTCAGGCTGGACATCGTATCCATGAGTGTACCAGTAATGAGAAGAAGTGTTTCAAGTGTGGAAAAGGTGGTCATTTGGCTGCAGAGTGCCGGTCGAAGACTGTGACTTGTTTCAACTGTGGAGAGTTGGGTCATATTAGTCCACAGTGTCCTAAGCCGAAGAAAGAGAACCAGTCGAGAGGCAAGGTCTTTGCTTTATCGGGTTCTGAGACTTCTGCAGATGATCGTTTGATCCGAGGTACGTGTTATATTAATGGCTTTCCTCTTGTAGCTATTATTGACACAGGCGCGACTCATTCCTTTATATCTTTGGATTGCGCTGTGAAACTTAAGTTAGAGATATCTGAGATGCATGGTAGTATGGTAATTGATACTCCTGCGAAGGGTTCAGTGACTACCACTTCAGTTTGTTTGAATTGTCCTTTGAGTATTTTTGATAGAGACTTTGGGATGGACCTAGTGTGTCTTCCACTTGTGCAGATTGATGTTATTCTGGGTATGAACTGGTTGGTGTTTAACCGAGTCTATATCAATTGTTTTGATAAGGCTGTGATCTTTCCTGAGATTGAGGAAGGGAAGAGTTTGTTTCTATCTGCAAGGCAGGTGAATGAGGAAGTAGCAGATGGGGCAGAGTTGTTTATGCTGTTAGCGACTTTGGAGGCTAAAGATAAACTGGTGATTTGCGATCTAGCCGTGGTGTGTGATTTTCCTGATGTGTTTCCTGAAGAAGTGAATGAATTACCGCCAGAGCGTGAAGTTGAGTTCTCGATTGATTTGGTACCTGGTACTAGGCCGATATCGATGGCTCCGTACCATATGTCTGCTGTTGAGTTAACTGAATTGAAGAGTCAGTTGGAAGACCTGTTGGATAAGAAATTTATTCGTCCGAGTGTGTCACCGTGGGGTGCACCAGTGTTGTTGGTTAAGAAGAAAGAAGGTACTATGAGGTTGTGTGTGGATTACGGGCAACTGAATAAAGTGACGATCAAGAATCGGTATCCTTTGCCGAGGATTGATGATTTGATGGATCAGTTGGTTGGTGCGAGTGTGTTCAGCAAAATAGATTTGAGGTCGGGATATCATCAGATACGTGTGAAAACTGAGGATATTCAGAAGACTGCTTTCAGAACAAGGTATGGACATTATGAGTATTCTGTAATGCCTTTTGGTGTGACTAATGCGCCTGGAGTATTTATGGAGTATATGAATACGATTTTCCATCCGTACCTAGACAAGTTTGTTGTGGTGTTTATTGATGATATTTTGGTGTATTCGAAATCTGAAGAAGAGCATGCTGAACATTTGAGAGTGGTTTTAGGAGTTCTACGAGAAAAGAAGTTATTTGCTAAACTGTCTAAGTGTGAATTTTGGTTAGAAGAGGTTAGTTTTCTTGGTCATGTGATTTCAAGAGGTGGTGTTGTTGTTGATCCTTCTAAGATAGAAGCGGTATCTAAGTGGGAAGCTCCGAAGTCAGTTTCTGAGATAAGGAGTTTTCTTGGACTTGCAGGTTATTATAGGAAATTCATTAAGGGATTTTCTAAGTTGGCGTTACCGTTGACGATGTTGACTAGAAAGGGGCAAGCGTTTGTTTGGGACTCAAAATGTGAAGAAGGTTTCCAAGAGTTAAAGAGAAGGTTAACTACTGCTCCTATTCTAATATTACCGAGTCCGTCAGAACTATTTGAGGTTTTCTGTGATGCGTCATTGTTGGGTTTAGGTGGTGTGTTGATGCAGAATAAGCAAGTTATAGCTTATGCTTCGAGACAGCTGAGGGTTCATGAGAGGAACTATCCGACACACGATTTAGAGTTGGCAGCTGTGGTATTTGTTCTGAAGTTATGGAGGCATTATTTGTACGGGTCAAGATTTGAGGTTTTCAGTGATCATAAAAGTTTAAAGTATTTGTTTGATCAGAAAGAGCTGAATATGAGACAAAGGAGATGGTTAGAGTTTCTGAAGGATTATGACTTTGGTTTGAATTACCATCCGGGTAAAGCAAACGTAGTGGCTGATGCATTGAGTCGGAAATCATTGCATATGTCTATGTTAATGGTTAAGGAATTGGATTTAATTGAACAGTTTAGAGACTTGAGTTTGGTGTGTGAGAGTACTCACAATAGTGTTAAATTGGGAATGTTGAAGTTAACGAGTGGTATTCTGGATGAGATTAGAGAGGGTCAGAAATCCGATGTGCTTTTGGTTGATAAGTTGACTCTAGTGAATCAAGGTCAAGGTGGTGAATTCAGAGTTGATGAGAATGGTGTTTTGAAATTTGGTAATCGGGTGTGTATTCCGGATGTTACCGAACTTAAGAAGAGTATTCTTGAGGAAGGACATCGTAGTGGCCTGAGTATTCATCCTGGAGCTACGAAGATGTATCATGATTTGAAAAAGTTATTTTGGTGGCCGGGAATGAAAAGAGAAATTGCAAGTTTTGTTTATTCTTGTTTGACTTGTCAGAAGTCAAAGATTGAGCATCAGAAGCCGTCTGGGCTAATGCAACCGTTGGCTATTCCAGAGTGGAAGTGGGATAGTATCAGTATGGATTTTGTTTCTGGTTTACCGAGGACAAATAAGAATTTTGAAGCTATTTGGGTGATTGTAGACAGATTAACGAAATCGGCTCATTTCATTCCGATCAGAATGGATTATCCGTTGGAGAGATTAGCTGAGTTGTATATTGAGAACATTGTAAGTTTGCATGGTATTCCGTCGAGTATTGTTTCGGACAGAGATCCTAGATTTACATCGAAGTTCTGGGAAGGTTTGCAGAAGGCTTTGGGAACTAAGCTGAGATTGAGTTCTGCATATCATCCGCAGACTGATGGTCAGACTGAGAGGACGATTCAGTCACTAGAGGATCTTTTGAGGGCTTGTGTTTTGGAAAAGGGAGGTGCTTGGGATTGTTATTTACCTTTGATTGAGTTTACCTACAACAATAGTTTTCATTCGAGCATTGGTATGGCACCGTTTGAAGCCTTGTATGGTAGGAGATGTCGGACACCTTTATGTTGGTATGAGTCCGGTGAGAGTGCTGTGGTTGGACCGGAGATTGTTTAACAAACTACGGAAAAGATTAAGATGATTCAGGAGAAGATGAGGATTGCTCAGAGTCGTCAGAAGAGTTATCACGACAAGAGGAGGAAGTCACTTGAGTTCCAAGAGGGAGAACATGTGTTTCTTCGTGTTACTCCGATAACTGGGGTTGGTCGAGCTTTGAAGTCGAAGAAGTTGACACCTCGATTTATTGGTCCTTATCAGATTTTGGAAAGGATAGGGGAGGTAGCCTATCGTATCGCTTTACCGCCGTCACTTGCGAATTTGCATGAGGTTTTTCATGTGTCTCAGTTGAGGAGGTACATTCCTGATTCGTCGCATGTAGTCCAAGTAGATGATGTACAGGTGAGAGATAACCTGACTGTTGAAACATCACCTATGAGGATCGAGGATCGAGAGTTGAAGCAGTTGCGGGGTAAAGAGATTGCTTTGGTAAAGGTAGCTTGGGGAGGACCAGCAGGTGGCAATGTGACTTGGGAACTTGAGAGTCAGATGAAGGAGTCTTATCCAGAGTTATTCGCTTGAGGTATGTTTTCGAGGACGAAAACTCTTTTAGTGGGGGAGAGTTGTAACACCCCGATAAAATAAGATACTTATTTAATTTAAGTTAATAATATATTTATTAATTTAATTAAATAATTGGAATTAATATTATTGGATTATTTTATTATTATTATTATTATTGGAATAAAAGTTGGAATTAGAAAAGGTCCCATTTGGTAAAAGGGTTATTTTCACGTGAAAAGGAAAAGGGACAGAAAAGTGGAAAAGGGCAAAGAGAGCCAGAGAACAAGGGTTGAAGAGAGGAAGAGCTTGAAGCTTAAAGATTCGCCGGATTAACTCAGGTAAGGGGGGTTTATCATTGGTTAATGGGTATTATGGGATAACATGTGATGGGTAGTGATAGACCATTGATTTGACTCTATTCGGAATGATGCATGATGAAATTGTGAACTTTTGGATGAACGAAATTGGATTGTGATTGAGAGGAATTCGTAGGAATTAGATGTAATAATGTTAGATTTTGTGAAATCGAATAGGGTATGAATTATGTTAGAGGATATGAACGAATAATGTGTAAAATTGGACTGTGGAAGGTTGAATTGGATAGATCTCGTAGCAGAGAAAGCCATAGCAGATCTGGAAGTCTGGTTTCTGGTCATACGCGTATGGCACTAGGCAATACGCGTATGAGATGGTCTGGTACGCGTATGGCACTAGGAAATACGCGTATGGATGAGGAAGATGATGTGTTGAACGTGGTTTGGTCTCTGTTGGTACGCGTATGGGGAAGTGATACGCGTAGCATACGCGTATGAGATGGTGTTACGCGTATGGGATTTGGCTGAGGAATGGGTCATACGCGTATGGGACTAGGCAGTACGCGTATGGGCAGGATGGTGATTTTTCTGTGCTGTTGTTGTGCAGTTTTTGGTTGTTCAGCTGAGTAATGTGATTTAGCTGATGTACGATATATTAGGGATCATTTCCCGTTGTTTTGAGTAGTATAGGTGATGGTATGCATGATCTTGTGGAAGTATCAGTTATGTGTGCATTTGTGAATAGACTGTTTTATGGCTTAGAGTGTGAGCATATGTCTATTCCTGAATTGTGGTTGATGATTTAGCATTGCTAGGTGATTAGCATGCATATTGTGGCCTTTATGGTGGTAGCTAATTCCCATGGTGAGGAATTAGTGAGTTAGTCATTATGGACTGTTGTTGATGTTTGCATGCTAGGTGAATTAGCGTGCATAGCATGGCCCTTGGGGTGGTAGCTAATTCCCATGGTGAGGAATTAGTGAGTGAGTCACTAGGTCTCAAATGAGTGGGACTAGTGGGCTTGGTAGCCGTGCCTGGATTTGGACGGTGAGGTGAACTATATGTTCACAAATAGTCGGTACCGCATGCATGGAGTCTCATTGCATAATATGTGTATGGCGTATAATATGAATGGATGTATTCCAATATTATACGTGTGTTTGTGTTGATATTGAGTATGAGCATGAGTTGTATTTGTATTGAGTATGATAATTGAATTGATGTGCCGTTACCGAATGTGTGATGTGATTGTGGTGATTAATGTGTCAAATTACTTAGCATTACATTATGTTTTATAATGCTTATTATATCGATTGAGGAACTCACCCTTACAACTATTTTTCAGGTAACGAGCAGTGATTGAGTAGAAGCTAGTGCTTGGAGTCTAGTGTAGTCTCCTTAGTGGGTCATGCTCTGATGGATGTAACATCGGGATGGGATGTTTTACTATGTTTTCATTTGGTTGTTGAACAACTTTACATGTAATATATTACATGGTTTGAATGTTGTTAGTTGTATCCGCTGCGCATTATGCAAGTGTTTTATTTTGATTAAATAAATGAGCATGACAGGAGATTTTGGAAAATGGTGTGAAATGATTGTGTGACACCCTTAACTGCATAATTACTCTGATTGATATATTGCTATTTTAATTAATTATTTTGGGGTATTTTAGAAGGGTGTTACACAACTCACTTCAAGATTGATTTTGTGGTTCCAATGACCACCTTCGTTAAAACTTTTTTTATAAACATTAGCCATAGGTTTGAGTTATCATAGTGGTTGATGTAAACCTCACCTTATCCTTAGTGATTGGATTATAAGTCTTCCATACTTATTATAGGGTTAACCCCTCACTAGTATGTTGAAGCTCTCCTCACATGGTGGATTGTTGGTTTAGGTTGAGTTTTCTCCCTTTGATAACAAAAGGCCTTAAGGCTTTTGATCAAATCAATTCACCAATCTTTGAGATTTTTACCCCTAACTACGAGGTTTTGATCCTACCTTTGTGATGGTACGTAGGCAATGGGTTCATCCATTCAAACAACAAAATTGTAAAATATAATCTATTCTCTTCTCAATCCCCCCAATCTTTTGCACATATTTTCACAAATACCAACCTATAACACATATTTATAAAAAGAGGTTCCCTTAGAGTACTAAGGATGTTTTGGGTGCTTAAAACCTTCCCATTTCATAACCAACCCCCTTACCTAGATCTCTGACATTTTTATTAGTTTTTGATTTGATAAAACTTCTTACTTGGCTTTTGTTCGCTTTTTAGCCTTTCCTTTGGATAAATAAAAGTGCGGTGGCGACTCGAATTGTATGTTTACTTTTGGTTTAGTCAATAAACCATAAGGTAACGAATACCCCGCTACACTATGCACAATTTTGGACCTTTGCAAATGATTGTTTGGGTTTTATGCACGCCCATGCTAGCTCATGAAGAAACTTGCTATTTTCGAACTTTTGAATGGAAGTGTGTAAATAACACATGCATTGGCTATAAATAGAGAAGCATTGTGATCAGAACTCCATGAATATCTTGCCCAAGATTTGCCAGACCAATCCATACCCTCTATTGCATAGAATTTCTGAAGATTTCTTTTGAAATCGAGCTTGAACTTCATCTTCTGTTTGGAAGTTCAAACTCCAGAAATTCACTTCCCTTTTCATCTCAATTGATTTCTGCAAGAAAGAGGAAGAGAAAGCAAGCAAATCCAGATCAAGATCAAGTGAATTTGAATCAACTCGAAGGTGATTTTTGGTTGGCTGAAGTCCTACCAATGTAGGCAACAAGATTGAGTTGCTTTGAGGTCAAATTGAAGCAAATAAGTTCATGATCCTCAAAAATCAAATCCCTGTATCATTTTATATACTTGGGATTGGAGAAAATTAAGGCCAGATTCGTGATCCTGAGCATTTTCTCTTTGAAATAGTGTCCTCGTTTGTCATTTTCCATTGAAATGGAATTTGACCAGTCCGGTGGAGGTCACCGGAGCCCTAGCTCCGGTGGTGTGTTGGCACACCTCCTGGCCATCTGATCATGTTTGGATGTTATATTCTGGACCATTGCTTTGCATTACCACGCGTACATTAAGTTGACTTGGATGCATGGTGGAACGTGCGCGTGTGGCCATCAGATCTGTCACCTCAATTAATGAGGGAGATTTGATGGCCCTTGTTTTTTCTCATTTTATTTAATTTCTGATTTTATATTTTAATTAGTTTATTTTGTTTAATTCATATTAATTTCATTTTTAATCCAAAAAATATGGGACTTTCACCAAAAATCTTTAAATATTGTCCTCTTTCATGTTCTAAATTAAAATCATTTTTTAGATTAATTTTGATATTTTTCATGAATTAATTGTTTTTGTGCATATTTTAGTTGTTTAAAAATACTTCTAACTTTTCAAAAATCATGAAATTTTTTGTCTAAGGTCCTTTGACCTTATTTGACCTAGGATAAATCTCTTGGCCATTTATTTGGTGTTTTGAAGAGATTTTAGGTTTTGACCAAATTAAATTGAATTTAAATGCATTTTTAATTTAATTTTTAATTGATTAATTGTGTAAAAATTATGTTGAGTCATTTTTATTGACTTGTGATGTTTGACTATGTGTATGGGCCTTGGTGAGGGTGATTTGACTTTTGTTGAGTTAAAATCAATGGATTTAGGGGATTGATGAAATGTACATTTCATCTCCCAAAATGAATGAATGATTTTAATTTGATAAAATTGCTCCCATGACCAATTTTTGTTTCTCTCATCTCCCTTCCCTCTTCATCTTCAATCGCATTCTTTCCCATCCCTTCCATTGACTAATGAAATCTCCAAATCCTAAGGCTAATTGGTTCATCAATAACCTTGTGTTAGATGAACCAATACAAGTATGGATGAGATAGGTCCACCCTTTGATCCTTTTCTTTTAGTGTGTGGTATGTTTTAGGAGTTTGGTTCATTATACCAAATCTCTAACATGCATTAGCACCTAAAATTTTATTGCCCAACCTCAGATAGTTGTGACTTCTACATAAGTCCAATTACGATTGCTTAATATAGAGCTAAATTTGACCCTAAAGGCATAAAATTCTAGTAAATGAGATTGTAAGGGCCTGTTTGAAATGCATCTTAAAAACTCTTTTTTAGTTTTTGAAAATTTAAAATTTAAAAACTTGTTTGAATATAATGTTTTGCAAAAGTGTTTTTAAAAATTCCTTTCTATTTTTTCAGTTTTTAAAAGCAAAAAAGTGAAACAGTTTAGTTGTGTTTTGCTTCTTACTTTTTAGTTTTTAGTATTATAAAACTTGAAGAAAAAACATAAAAAATTATAATTTTCATTAATAACATTAACGTAATTTTAATATTTTAAAAATAAAATAGAAAAACGTATTTGAAAGAGTATGTTATTTCTTTTATTTATGCCCTTTTTATTTATAAGTAACCTTTTCAAATATGTTTATATGTTTTACTTAATTTTTTTTGTGTTTCTTAATTATTTTCACTATATAATTTTTTTTCTATTAAACTTGAAATCCCATTTTTTACTTGTTTTTTTCTTATTATTATTACAAACAAGTGTTATATGATTTGTAAAATTAAAAATTGATTTAAGCCAATTATTTGTATTCGACCAAATATCAAATAATTTTCTTAAGTTTGTAATATTTTATACCATAAAATAGATTTTGAAAGTAAATAATAAAATATGCATTTTTATTCTCTTCTTAAAATACTATTAAAAAAATTAGATTATCAAACAAGTTTTTTCATTTTCATATTTTCAAAACAGTTTTTAAAAATTAGTTTATCAAACAAATTTTTTGTTAAATTTCTTCTTAAAAATAGTTTTTTAAAATAGATTTGAAAAATAAACTTTAAGAACTAAAATTGGAAATAGTTTCAAACAATCCCTAAGTCTCCCATATTTCATGGTATTGTGTGAAAACTTGGCCTTTTTTCCTTCCTTTGGAAGATGTCTTGGTTCAAGGATCAATGCTTGTGAACAGATGATTGAGTGTTCTCCAAAGAATGACTTAATCAATTAAAAAGCAAAACTCCACTAACATCTATTTAACTTTGACAAACTTTAACTATTATGAACTTTGCTTTACTTTCAAGCCATTTACTTTATGCAATTTAATTTCAAGTCATTTACCATTCATTGCCATTTACATATCATTTAAGTTGTTCATGTTTATGTCATTTTCACTTTGATCATTTGAGCCATATATTGTGATTCTATATATTTGTTTGTGTATTTTGTTTGTGTTTGTGGTCTTAGGACCTTAAAATACTTAGTAAACAACAAAAACCCTAAAAATGTTTGTGTGGACTGTTGAGCTTGATATGAACTTTTGGACTTAAGATTAGACAATATTCCCTAGGCAAAAAGGACTTGGCCAATGCCAATATTCTGAGCCAAAGTTATTATGATTTGAGCTTTCATCTTATGCAAGTATTTGGATCCACTTGAACTTATCTGCTACATGGTCTTGATGTAACTGTTATTTTGATCTTGTGTCTAATGCTTTATTCTGAGTTAATCAAGGAGTATTTCATCTGATATATGAGAGGACAAAGAAGATTTTTAGCTATGGATTTGCTTGCTTAGATGTGACCATCTTTATTTGATGTCTTGCTCTTCATATTTCTAATTTCTTGTTGATTGTTGCTTGATTCAAAGTCCAAAAGGAAAGTGGGTTTTCTATATGACATTTTTGCCTGTTGGATTGCATCCCATTGGTCAGATCTTTTTAACTCTTAAATTTTAATTTTATGCTTAGGATAGCCTCTTCATCTTCTCTCACTTCTTAAATTTCAAAATCTCTCCCCCTTTTCCAAAACTTTCTTTGCTTGTGATTTTAAAACTTAGTCTTTATTGCAAATTAGAAACTTTGACCTTATGCCATTACATTTTAAACTTTTTTCTTAATCAAACTTGTAAATAAAATTAACCATATTGACTTAAAATTTCAAAAGAACAAAAAGAACTGACACTCATTCAAACTTTTTGGCCCTTTGTGCCTCTTTCAAACTTAAATTTTGATTAAAAGCAACCTACTCACTTTGAAATTGTTACCACGAACTACAAAATTTTGATCCCTCACTTTTATGTTGGTACGTAGGCACAAGTACGAAGGTCTTGTCAAACACAAAATATAATTAATGAATTCTTTTCTCATCCCCACACTCTATTTGTTTCAAACATCTTTTATACCAAAAACACATACACACATAAAAAAAAGGATCCCTAGGAGTACCTAGGACACTTTCGGTGTTAACACCTTCCCTCTGTGTAACCAACCCCCTTACCTGTAATATTTGGCATTTTATTAGTTTTGATTTGAAAACATCTTATCTTTGGGTTTTGTTCGTACTTTTCCCTTTTCCTTTGGAAACAATAAAAGCGCGGTGGCGACTCTGGTTTTATTGACACTAAGCTTATCCATAGCTTGATGGTCATGAATTTACCACTACAGATGGATTTCAAAATCACAACATTTTGTTCAAGTTTATTTGAAACCGGGATGCCATATACCACTTACATCACCAAAGTGGATGACTCATTCAACAATAACAGTCGAGACTTGGCCGAACCATTTTATGGAAAGGATGCAAGAGTTCCAAAAATTTAGCAACATTGAAAGAGAATCAAATGCAAAAGTTAAATGGGGTATCGCCCATAGATTTAGCCGGTGACAAATGTTTCAATTTGTTTTAATTTCGTGTTTAGCCAGACAAATGAGTGTATGTAACTGTGTCTTAATATTAATGAAGTGTATTTTATTCAATTTGTAATATTGTGTCTTAATACATTTTTTATCTTTCCCATAACAACATTTTTTCATTTGTAAAAAACATAAGATTTTGTTTCAAAGGTTCTGTTTTTAAACCTGTTCAAGAGAGGTTCCGGAGATGCATCTCCAGAACAAGATAATAGGGTGAATAACTGGAGATATATCTTCCGAATCAACATGTCAGATTTTGAATGGTCCACAATTGTCTACAGCTTCTATAATTAAGGTGCAATTTTTTATTATTTCACACAAACTAAAAATATCTCAAATGCCACAAATAAAAATCAATTGTTCTGTCGCAAATGTCTCCTTCTCCAACATAACTCTCGGGCGAAACTTTAAGCTCACCGAGTACACATCTCTTATAGATATTAAATATGAAATTCATCATCTCCTACCTTACGGAGACAATTCAAGAATTGTGAAGCTCGAGTACCGTTCAACGTCGATTGAAAGCGGCGGGAAGATTAAGTTCAACAACTTTGACCTCAAGACGAATGTAGATGTAAGGGCTATATGGAATACATTTTTCCATTTTGAAACAAAAATTCCGCTAGAGTTGAAAGCGCCAATTTCAAGATCGTTCAAAGATATTCTAAAGATGTTGAAGCGTCCACCTGGATATTAAAGTGTAATGTTGCATTTTATGTTAAAATCATCTATGTAATGCTTATTTCATGTTATAAATGTTAATTTTATTTTGTCAAATTACATATTTTTGGTGTTTGCTTCTAGTACTGGTGTGCAAACATTCCAGAAATATATCTACGGAAATATCCCAGAGATGCATCTCTGAAATTAAAAAACTCAACTTATAGGGCATCACTCAGAATGGCATGCGCTGAGTGCGTATTGGGTGAGTCCAGAGATGCATCTTCGGAAATTGGGGGGCATTTTAGAATTTTTGTATGGTGCCTAAGAAACATATAGGGTGCATTAAGAAATCCCTTATTTTTCATATCTTTTTTAGCCAAGCCCTAAAAAGTATGATACCCATTAGGGCTAGCCCGTATGGGCCGTGGGTAGCTCGTTAGGCCCGCATAACTAAAAATATTTTAAAAATTATATTAATACTTATATTGTCTTACTCCAAAATAACACATTGATTTTTCCCACCTCACTAAATTTTATCTCTATTATATTCAATCTTTCTCTTTTAAATTTTATACATTAATGTAATCAACATTTTTGCCTCGTATGTTATTAGTTTCTTTTATGTTAAATATTTGAGTATCATTTTATACAATTTAGATATGTGTTGTATTTAAAAACACATTCTAATACTTATAAAAGGTAATATAGTACTTAAAATTGTATTATGTTTAAAATAATATAATATTTAATTTCCATTTTAATAAATATTACGGGGTTTTTATTTTAATTTATTATTAAAAAAAGTCTGTTTAGGGTCGGGTAGTCCGGAACTCATCTAGGGCCGGGTTTAGATAGTAATTTTCGAGTCCATGTTAGAACAGGGCTTTTTTGGCCCAACACTAAAAAACTTGAGGTCCGTCAGGGCCGACCCGTTTAGAGCCGGGTAGCCCATTTTGACAATTATACATGTCTCTACTATCTTAAATGTTATAGTTTTTGTTCTGTTTTGGAATCAGATATGAGAAGTTAAATGGCAGTGATGGAGGATCATAACTTTCAATGCGATGGAGTGGAGGGACCTTCAAGTTTAGCACTCCAACACTCAAGTCAGTATATGAGGAAGAAGAGTGAAAATAAATTGTATTTGAAACCTGTTACCTAATTTTGGCGTCTTCTCTATATAGTATAGAGGGAATAACTAATTTGTTATTAGTTATAAGTGAATTGCGGAGAGTCGTTGGAAGTGTTTACAACTAAGATCTTTTATGATCACAAGAATGATAATATTTGTATATTAGGAATATTCTTGTAGGAGTGGGACCATTATCTAATTGTTATCCGAGATTTGTATGGTTAACTTGAATTCATATGGGGTTGATTTGGTCAGCCCGAAACATTTCCCTCCAAGCCCTTTCCATTGTGTAGGTAGGCGGGGGCTTGAAATTGCAAACCGGATGCTGACCAACCCCTGATTAGTTTTACATAAAATGAATGAGATTTGTTTCAGTTCTTCAAGAAACCATGCATTTAATAATCATACTTCAAACATCTTTTCATAGATATCATCATTATGATTTTTGGAAACCAAAAATATGTGAGTGTTGCATGTGAGTAATTAGATGTGATTGGTGAAGCATTTTTTCCTTCTAGAACGTAGTTTTATTTTAGGAGAATAAGTATCCTCTTCCCTTTTCTGAGTCTTCCTTTTTCTAGTTAACTATTTTTCTCTTATGCATTTCATTTTCTGCAACTGCAAAGTTAGTGCACTATGAACAAGAAATCATATAATGTATTCATAAGTCTCAAAAAGGATATTACATCTTCTTGGATGGATCCTGTTTATTCTTCCACTACTTCTATTTTTTCCAAACCATATGGTCTTGACGGTGCTTTTATAGAAGTTGGTTTATCTTCTGATTGGGGAACCATGAGTCCTTCTGAGGACGAAAGAATATGTGACAAGTATGGTGCTTGCGTCATTCCTTTTTATGACTGTGCTTTTTCCCTCATGGGCATTCGTCTCCATTCACTTATTTTAAGATAGAGGTTCTGAAACATATGATCATGGCTCTTTCACAACTTCACCTTTCATGGTAGGTATATATGAGATTCCACTAATATTTGAGTGAGTATGTGAATGGAAGACCCTGTGTGTTCCTTTTCCTTCACCTCTTCAAATGTCTTTGTGACTCGGCATACAAAACCAGGGGCATAAGATTACTCTGCCTCAAACTGGTTATTCATGGGTTTGAAACATCTTCCGGAGCTCCTGCCCTTTGAAGATAGGATCTTTCTAGTAACCCCCGTCAACCCTGAAGCTCATGTGAACTTTTATGATGCTAGTAATAGAGTGGATGGTAGATGTGTCAGCTTGTTCTCCAAGTATTGAACTAAGGGTCACTTTTTGCTCGAGAATAACTTTTTTGTATATAACAAAAAAGACCTCTCTCAAAAGGCTAAGTATAAAAAAGATTCGTTGGTGAAGTTTATCAATAATATGGGATATATAGGGGGAGCTACCTTAGTAACAGGGGTTGATTAGAAACGTTTAAAATGTATTATTGATGTCCTATTGTTAATAAGAGTCGCTTTCAAGAAGAGAGAAAAACCATTTTTGGTAAGCTTTGAATCTTTCGAGTTTTATAGTACCTTAAAGGAACAACAAACGTCGGCTTATGGTATCCTAAAGGTAGCATATGTGACTTAATTGGTTATTCTTACTCATATTATGCAGGCTGTAAAAGAGACCGGAAAAGCACAAGCGACACATGTCATATCCTAGCAAACGCTCTCGTATCATGGTCCTGCAAAAAGCAAGAATGTATGGCTCTTAATAAAGATGAAGCATAATATATTGTTGAAGGAAGTTGTTATGCACAAATCCTTTGGTTAAAACAACAACTTTGCGACTATCGCATGAACCTTGGATACATTCCATTGAAGTGTGATAATACAAGTGCAATCAACATAACCAAAAATACAATCATGCACTCAAGAACCAAACATATAGACATTTGACATCATTTCTTACGAGATCATATGCTTAAAGGTGATGTTGAAGTGATTTTCATGGATACACATAATCAATTGGCGGATATTTTCACAAAACCGCTAGCAAAAGAACCGTTCTTCAAGATTCGAACAGAACTAGGAATATTGGATGAACGTGATGTTTGATCATCACACAAAGTCAGTTCTAAATTTATTGATAACATGCACACTCTTCTAAATTTTTATCAAGGTACATATTTATGTTGCATTCTATAATTGTTAATTTTTAATTCAAATGTGGATTAATACATCTTATTGATTCCTCGTGTTTAAGTGTGTATTATGTGCTAAAATATATTCTATACATGATTGATATAAAATATATGAGCTTAGTGTGTAATTTACATGATGTTTTTGCATTCTATTTTAAAAAAATTCAAACTTTTTTCATGTATTACACTAATAAAATAATCACTTTTCAGAATTACTTTTAATGGCTTTTAATGTTC
This sequence comes from Lathyrus oleraceus, assembly GCF_024323335.1. Lineage (NCBI taxonomy): Eukaryota > Viridiplantae > Streptophyta > Magnoliopsida > Fabales > Fabaceae > Lathyrus > Lathyrus oleraceus. The sequence goes on from NC_066585.1 coordinate 56,185,961, forward strand.
AATCAAACTTCTTTCACCCACTTTCTCTTGGTAAAACCATATCCTTTAATACCCATTCATCTTCCAACAAATTCCAACTAAAATATTTACTTCTCCACTCATTCAATCCTTCTATAAAACCCCCATCCTTCTCACCAAATACACACAACTCTCATAGTCACTTAAACTCTCCAAAAAATCACTTCAACTCCCAACAATCTTATTTTCGCCCCCTTTCAAGCTTTTCCTTCGTGGCTCCTTCAAGGAAAGACAAGGGTAAAGTTGTCGATGATTCATCTGAGCAACCACCCAAAAGACCATATCTTTTAAAACTTGGAAGATTGGTGCAAACCTCCAAAGAGAAGAGGTTGGCAAGGGTTCCAAAACAGACCTCTCACTCCACCCAAGTATGGTAACTTATTCTCTTTTCCTCCTACAAGATTTAAGTTTCCTGCACTTTTCGTTCATCAAGGTTTAGGAGTAGTGATTGCTCATTCTGGACCCGTTTACCCTGATTTGGTAAAAACCTTTTATGTCAACCTTTCAATTAATCCTAGTTTTATTGTGTCCTCAACTGTCAAGGAAAAATAAATTTATTGACAATGGAAGAGTTTGGGAAGTGCTTAGATGTTCCTTCTGAAGATGGATGAACATGTCAAGGGTTTACTTGTGATTGGGATGGTTATGAGAAACAAAAATATTATTTCAGCATCAGTCGTTTGTCTGAACATGAGCTTTACACCAAGAGAGCTAGGAATTTTGGATTCACTCCAAATCGACTTATTAGGTATTTTTCCAACTTATCTATGAGTAACCATATGCTCATTATTTTATTGCTTACATTCTATTGCCAAAACACTCAAATCACTCTCAAATCAATGACACCGAAATGCAAATTATTGATGTTGTCAAGAACAAGCTGAAAATCAATTGGGCTTATGTTATCATGCACCACATGCATCACCAAAGATGACTTAATAGCAGTCTTCCTTATGTGAGATTGATAACCAAGATTTTAGAATTTTGTGACATTAATTTAATAGGAGAGCCAAAGAAGAAAATGACTTCAAAGGAATGTGAGATAACCGTTGGGGTAGCCAACAAAAATATGGGGATTTACAAGGACATGGATGGCATCTACAAACATAGAGATATTGTTCCTTCCTTTTCTTCTGATGCTCATATTCCCGAGGGCGGCTACACCAACGAAGTGATCTACAAAAAAATGTGTTCTCTTGAAACTCTTGTCGTAAATGGTTTTCGTGACCTCCATCTTGAACTAGCCAAGCTTAGAAACCAAAACCAAGAAGAGAGTGAAGAGGAAGTGGAATATGAAAGTGACTAGAAGCCTATTGTGTTTCTTTATGTGGTGTATTTCTTAATTATGTCTTAGTACTTTGCTAGTATCATGATTTTTCCTTTCCGTTTCATTATTACTTACGTTTCATACTATGTTTTTATGATGTACTTCTAAGACTATGTCTTTGTTATGTAATTTCAATATTCTGTTATGGTATGAAGTATGTGTTTTGGATATATCATTAGTTACAAAGTTTCTTTTTTTATGATTTTACATCAAATTTCATGTCTTTTCCCCATCATTTTTGCTAATGACAAAGGGGGAGAAGATGTATGTATATATGTATGCTTGTCTCTAAAATTTGTAGCAACAACGAAGCCTTAAAATTCTCGTTCAAAGATCAAAGAGGAGCATTGATCAGGGGGAAGTTATCAATGTTAGGGGGAGCAAAGATTATCAAAGCTTCATTGGTTGCCATAATAAAAAAGGGGGAGATTGTGAAGTCAAACTTCTCCAAATTTTTGTTTTTATGAAGACAACTTTAAAGATCATGCGCACTAACAAAGATGTGAAAAGCTTCATAGTCAAAGTTAAAATATCAAGACTTGTATCTCAATCAACATTATCAAGATAACTTTGAAACTTAAAGCATTGATCACAATATTTAAGATACAAGTTGCAATTCTATCATATGTTATACCATAGTGCTAAAAAATATTTACATTATTTCATCTTGATGCATTCATATCTTTTAACATCTAATGATTTTTTGTCTAAACCTTTTTTAAACATATTTTTAAAAAATATGTCAGGTGTAACCCGTTGCACCTTTTGGTTAACCGATTACACAAACGAAAATTTAAATATTTTTTAAGTTAGCATCAGGTGTAACCGGTTACACCATTTGGTTAACCGGCTACGCAGACAAAATTTTTAATTTTTCTGAAAATGCTTCAGATGTAACTGGTTTTGATTATGTGTTAGTCGGTTACCACTGAAGCAATGACACTTTTTGACATAAAATCTGATTCCAACGAATTTTATGTTTCATCTATCAATCAAGGCATTTATTCAGGATATCATACTCATTCCTATAGGTATGATGCATGTATAAATACCTAAGGTTTTAGATTTTGAAATCTTACTTCTTTCATGATAATTCAAAATTATTTTTTTCCATCTTTCAAAAACAAGTGCCTTATGTCATAAGTTTTTGAGTGAAACTTTATGCATTTATTTTCATTGCATCAATAAAAAAGTTTCATCATTTTTATACCGAGGACTTGTGTAATATATTTGTGAATTGTATGCATGAAAAGGAAGATCAATTCAAGAGATTGATATACATCATCCAACTTTAAACTTCTTGTAGAAAACTTATTTTTGTGTATACCTTGTTGTCCAGGACTATTAGAAACAAGAGAGTGAAAAGGGAGGATTATTCTCTTTTTCTATTTTGTAAAATCATAAGGGAATGTTCCTTATTGATTAAGTTAGTGACTTGTGTATAGAGGTTAGGATAGGCTTGTACAAGGTTCTAACACTTATTGAAATCTCTTACTGCGTAGGAGAACTGGAGTACTCTTGGATTGTGAGGGGAACCAACATATATCGCCGATGTTCTTTACTTTTTTCAATTTACCGCTTTTTAAACATCAACAAGCCATCAAATTAAAGTAACACTTCATTAAAATAAAAAATCCATCAAACCCCTATTAGGTGCAATCTACACTTACACCGGTGACGACGTTGGCGCCTATATTGACACCACCACGAACCAATGGAAGAAAACAATGTGCAACATAGCTTAAAAAAGTTTTGATACCATCATGAAGTTTTCACAAATCATGATGAAGATGAATGAAAATAGAGAAAAGAAATAAATGGAAGCAAACTTTCATTCATTCACTTGATCAAGTTAGTTACAACTAGTGGTTATATAGAAGTTTAAAATCTAACAACTTCTAACTAACTCTAACCAACTAGAACAAACTTTAGCTTAGGTAAAATATAATATGGAAAGACTACACTAAGCTATGATGTTCATCTTCTGAAAGTTTGTGTAACTTCTAAAGGCCTCAATGAAAGCCTCAGCCTCTGAGAGCTTCAGCTTCTAAAAGCTTCAGCCTCTGAGAGCTTCAGCTTCAACATAATTCATTTCAAATTTACATGTGTATCTAAATACATACCATATCAAATTATCTAATACTCAATAGTCGTACATACAACTAATTTTTCAGCTCACGGGTCATTATCAACATAATACTTTTTTTATTTTTAATCAACATTAATTGAGTTTATATGATCATAATTCATTTTACAATTAAGTAACTCATTTCAAATTTAAATGTGTATCTAAATATATTTTATACCGTACAAAATTTGATAATACTCAATAGTCGTGCAGACAACTAACTTTCCATCTCACGGATCACTATCAGCATAATACCTATTTTATTTATAATCAACATAGACTGAGTTTATATGAACATTATTCATTTTACAATTAAGTAACTTATTTCAAATTTACATGTGTGTCTAAATACATTTTATATTGTATCAAATTGGACAATACTCAATTGCCTTTATTTGAAAGACAATGTCCTTATTTTCAAATATCAAAATTTTATTTTTTCTTTCTCCATCCCATAAATTCTTTTTTTTCTCTTTTTGAACAACTATTTAATACCGTTGAATTTATATAATTATTGTTCATTTTATAATTAAATAAGTCTTTTCTTACATGTGCATATAAATACATTTTATATCCTATCAGATATAATTACACGTGCGGGCACATAAGCATCTTATTAATTTTTTAATAATAATATTTAGATTGAAAATTAGTAACACTTCAGCTTCGTTAAAATCCATATATATATATATATATATATATATATATATATATATATATATATATATATATATATATATATATATATATATATATATATATATTCTTAATTTTATTTACAATAAAAATGTATAATTAACAAGTAAAATAAAATTTTACATATTTTTAATAAGACCATAATAAAGATTTACTAAAATCTTAATCGTCGAATAAGGATTGGTCTCGACTCATTTATTTAATCAAACTTAATATTAAGCTTTGGTTTATTTATTTTCCTCATTAAACTTAACAAATCGAGACTCATTTACTCTATAATTATTTAAGCCAGGTAAACTGAATGCGTGTAGTAATCATGCTGTGTCGAAACTTGGCAAAGAAACACCATTGTTCTCTTTCTTTTCGTGAAAGGTAAACAAAAGAAAAATTATTATTTTTCATTTCATCATCACAAACTATCATACTAATTTTTCAAATAATTTACATTTGCTGCACCTTGAATGATAGTTGTGGGATCTATTTATATATGTGTGTGAGAGACAACTTAACTTTTATATTGCCAACCCATCATAACTTTACATTATTGTTATTTTATAAATATAAAAGTCAAATACTCTTAAAAATATGACCGCTTTTTTTCATTAAAAAAAAGACGGTTAAAATTAATAGAAAGTGTCAAATATTTATACATTTTCGGTGCATACGAATTATATATATATATATATAAAATGTATGATTGTCCATAAGTATGAGTTGCATCTACGAGCCTTAAATAGTTTTGTTGTTTCAATAACTTATGGGTTAAAAACTAGTCTTTTTTGAAAGTTGTTTTGAGGTCTTGGTAGTCCTCTCCTTTTTTTTTTATGGTGGATGGATTTCTTGTTTAGAGATAAGTTTAAGGTCCTCAAAATTCTGCTTAGGTCTTATAATTAATAGATATTTGGTGCTCTAGAGTTTAAAAATAGCCAAGTATATGAAAGCTATTGGGGTGTGAGACTTAAGGCTAGAGATGAACTCTCTTTCTTTGGAAGAGTTATATAAGAGAAGTAAGGTTTGTGCATAGATGTTGAGACTTCTTCGTTGTCGTGACATCTACAGTTTTTTGTGAAGTAGGGGAGGAGGAACTTCACTCCTACCCTTAATGAGGTGGATATTTGGGTGGATCAGGTGGAGGAGATGTGTGGTGAGACTACCAAATATTTTATTGGTCATTAATATGATCTTTCTTCATATAAATTGACTCTAGAAAGGACTAACCTCTCTAGTGACTCACATTTTAAAGTTGATTCCCTCTCCTCTGTGTTTGTCACTTTAGGTGGATGTGGTTGTGGTTAGTCTGGATGGTAATTGTTAGAACAAGATTTGGTTTTGCATCTATACCTTGAGTTTTGATGATAGCAATGTTGTATTTGTGTGAGAACAATTTTGATACCCTAATGGTTTGCTATTGTGTAGCTTTAACAACTAGTTCTGATTCTGAGTATATGACGTGCAACGTCATCAGTTTCTGAACAATTATGTTCCAAATTCCACTTTTGCGCTAATCATGATAAGTTCTGAAAGATATCAAGTTGCAGCTACGGTGCTCTTTCTGCTTCTATGTTGATTCACTTCTGATAAGTTTCTGAAGAGACGCCATGTTGTTGCTGCAACGTTCTCTCCACTTCTGCTTCTGGACGTGACTCTGACTATCAAGCTTTTGAAGAATGACAAGCTTCTGAAGTTTTGTTACTTAGCTGAAGTTTCTGAAGATCTCAAGCCAGACGTTGAGGTTATCAAGATTCTGACTGTAGACTCTAAAGATACTGAAGATCTCAAGCCAGACTGCTGACGCTCTCAAGGTTCTGACCGAAGATTTTGAAGTTTCTGAATCCAACTTTATGTTTCTTCATTTCATGCTTCATCAACTTTCATCAGAAGCCAATGGACTTGAACATAAGATCAAATGGGTACGTGATCAAATAGTACATAGTACAAATCAAATATTCTTTCCACTACCTGATTTCGTGGGCAAGGACTGTACTATACATCACACTTGTCATTGAATTTGTGGGCGAAAGACAATATGTAGTATCACTCCTTTCACCATCCAACAGTGAACAACCGCTCTATTTGGTTTCCCCATTTTCCCTCCAACGGTGTTCTTCTTATGATATATAGGACTTGGAGACTTGAAGAAAATACAATTGAAGAATATTGAAGCGCTGCAAAACTTGACAAAGTTTATTTGTGAAAAGCTATCATTTTTCTATACAATTTTTCTTTAAGTATTTGTTTATCATTTGTGTAAAATCTGCTTGTGTAGAAGTAATTTTTAACACACAAAATATTATTCAAACTGTTTGTTTGATTCCTTAAGGAGACTAGGGTATAGTCAGATTCTTAAGAAGACAAAAAAAGTTGTTCTTTGTGATTCCTTAAGGAGACTAGGGTATAGTCTGATCCTTGAGAAGACAAAGAAGGTTATTCTTTGTGATTATTGTAATCAGTTGATTATAGTGGATTAAATCCTTGTGTATAAGACAAAATCACCTTGGCGGGTGGACTGAAGTAGCTTTGAGTTTCAAGAGAACCAGGATAAAAATACTTGTGTTTTTATCTCTTGATTATTAATATTTAACTGGTGTTCTTGAGTTGGCAAAAAGCTTTTGTTTTGTAAAACCCAATTCAAACCCCTATTTCTTGTGTTTTTCACACCTTCTATTGGAATCAGAGCTCCGATTCTAATTAGGATAAAAGATTTATCAACATTTCACCGTGTTCAGTACTGATCTGGTTTTGTGTGAGAAACAATGGTCACCACTAACGTTGTTAACAATAATGAGAGAGATCACTACAGTACAAAACCACCAATCTTTGATGGTGAGAAATTTGTTATTGGAAAGATAGAATATAAAGTTTCTTTCTTGGTTACGATGTTGATCTCTGGGATCCTGTAGTTGATGACTAAGATCACCTAGTTAATGCTGAAGGAAATAATATAGTAAGAAATGTTTGACTGATCAATAGAAAAAGAATTTCAAAAATCATCACAACTCCAAAATTATACTGCTAAATGATATCTCTTATACTGAGTATAAGAAGATAACAAATAGAGATTCTTCCAAATCTATTTTCGACTCTTTGAGGATGAATTATAAGGGGAATGCTCAAGTAAATAAGATAAAGGCCTTGGCCTTAATCCAAAAGTACGAGGCATTCAGAATGGATGATGATGAAACAGTTGAGACTATGTTCTCAAGGTTTCAGATGTTTGTTGTAGGACTAAAAGTTCTAGACAAAGGATACTCTACAGTTGATCATGTCAAGAAGATAATCAAATGTCTCCCTAAAAAATGGAGACCTATGGTAACTGCTTTGAAGCTGGCAAAAGATCTTAACAATATTAGTCTTGAAGAACTTGTTAGTTCTTTAATAGGCCACGAGATTGAGCTCGAGGAAGATGAACCTCAGAAGCGAGGTAAATTTATTGCGTTAAAGTCTAAGCCTGAGAAGACAAGAGCATATCAAGCTGAGGAAGAATAAGAAGGTTCTTATGAAGACTCAAAGGATGATGATTAGTTGTCTTTGATTTCTAAGAGGGTCTACAGACTCTAGAAACACAGGAACAATGGGCCAGGGAAGTACAGAGGAGCCAGAAGGACTGTTGGTCATTCTGATTCTTCGTCTGGACAAAAGAAGCAAGGTTCTAGAAAAGTTATCTGCTTTGAGTGCAAGGAGCCAGACCATTATAAAACTGAATGTCCTAAGCTGAAAAAGGACAGAAGGCCTAAGAAGAATTTTTCTAAAGGCAAGAAGGGGATGATGGCTACATGGGATGACTTAGAATCCGAAGAAGAAGATTCTGACGAAGAACAAGACAACGTTGCATTGATGACAACTACAGTTAATCCAGAAGGTTCTGAAGAACCAGAAGACAAGGTGATGACAGAATCAGAACCATACTTTGAACCTGAAGAGGTATTTTCTGAACTATCTTATTCTGACTTAGAATTATATCTATCTGAAATATTGGAAAAGTACCAGAGTCTTCAGAGTAAGTACAATGACCTTAACTAAGTCCAAGTAATTGCTTCTGAATCTCGCAATGAGCTTGAGAAAGATATTTTCTCTCTAAATGAAAAAGTATTTTCTTTAGAAAGTAAAAAATCTACTTTGAAAAGAAAATTTTCAAAACTAGAGGAGGAAATAGTCTCAGAAGCTTCTGGTACTGATTGGATCATTAGATATGACAGAGCATTCCAATACTTTATGGTTAAAAGCATAGATAAAAGCAAAATGGCTTCTTTGATCTATGGAGTTAGAAGGAATGGCAAGAAAGGTTTAGGTTGTACAAAAACTACAAAACTTGATGAAAGTCAGAAGGTTAAACCAAAACCTCCCTATGAGCATTTCGTTCCTGCTGGCACTAAGCTTGATGTTTCTGCAAAGAAACAGAAACATACAAAGGGTAAGAACTCACTTCTGAAACCTAAGTATCGTGCTCAAATCCCTTGTGATTATCCTTCTGCTCAAAGACCCAAAGTTGTGAGAAACTCTGGGAAAACTAACAAAAGAGGACCCAGAAAGTGGGTACCTAAGGATAAAATAATTTATGTTTTAAATATCCTTAGCAGCTCAGCTGAAACACCAATCATGATACCTGGATAGTGGATGCTCGTGACATATGACAGGCATAAGGTCTATGTTCCAAGATTGGACCTTAAGCGTGAAGGCTTCGTTGGTTTCGGAGGAAACCAGAAAAGAAAGATCATTGGCTCCAAAACTATTGGTAACGGTAAACTTCCTTCTATCACTAATGTTCTTTTGGTTTATGGTCTGATGCATAACCTATTGTCTATTAGTGACAATGGTTATGATATCATTTTTAATCAAAAGTCTTGTAAGGCTGTTAGTCAGAAATATGGTACAGTCCTTTTTAACGGGAAGAGAAAGAAGAACATTTATAAAATCAGACTTTTTGATCTTGAGGATCAAAATGTAAAATGTTTAATGTCTGTTAATGAAGAGCAATGCGTATGGCATAGACGTTTGGGCCATGTTATCATGAGAAGGATTTCTCAACTAAATAAGCTTGGATTAGTCACGGGCTTACCTAACTTGAAGTTTGCTTCAAATTTTCTTTGTGAAACATGTCAGAAAGGCAAGTCTTGTAAAACATCTTTCAAAGCGAAAATTGATGTTTCTACCTCCAGACCGTTAGAAATTCTGCACATTGATTTGTTGGGACCAGTGAAAACTGCCTCTATCAATGGAAATAAGTATGGATTGGTCATCGTTGATGACTATAGTCGATGGACATGGGTAAAGTTCTTGAAACACAAGGATGAGTCATATTTTGTGTTCTCTACTTTCTGCTCACGAGTGCAAACAGAAATGAATTAAAAAATAGTCAAAGTCAGAAGTGATCATGGTGGCAAATTTGAAAATAAACATTTTGAAAATCTTTTTGATTCAAATGGTATTTCCCATGATTTCTCATGTCCTAGAACTCCACAACAAAATGGAGTTGTAGAAAGGAAGAATAGGACTTTGTAAGAAATAGCCCACACTATGATCCAAGAAATTGATACGGCTAAGCATTTCTACGAAGAAGTAGTTAACACAACATGTTATATTCAGAATAGGATTTTTATTAGACCTATTATGGGTAAGACTCTCTATGAATTATGGAAGAACAGAAAGCCGAACATTTCTTATTTTCATCCTTTTGGCTGTGAGTGTTTTATGATGAACACTAAAGAGAATCTTGACAAGTTTGATTCTAAGGCAGAGAAGTGCTTATTGTTAGGATTTTTTGAATGCTCTAAAGGCTACAGAGTTTTTAACATTAAGACACTAATTGTTGAAGAATCAATTCATGTTAGATTCTATGATAAGCTTGACCCTGAAAAGTCAAAGCTAGTTGAGAAATTTGCAGATTTGAAGATCAATCTTTCAGAATCAAAGGATAATGATTATGGAGAAAAAGACTTAGAAGGCAAAGCTAAAGAATGTGGAGCAAAAGACCCAGAAGAGACTCAACCAGAATATATCGTTGGTCCAACTCATCATAAGAAGTGTAGACCAAGAACTTCTCATTCTAAAGAATTGATTCTGGGAGATAAAGATGCATCATTCACAACCAGATCTTCATTCAAACCTTTTGAAGAGACTCTTCTGGGTTTGGTATCTTTGGTATAGCCCACATCTATTGATGAAGCTCTTATGGATAATGAAGGATTATGGATATGCAAGAAGAACTGAATTAATTCACCAGGAATGATGTCTGGGATCTTGTTCAGAAACCAAAAGGCTTCCATGTTATTGGATCCAGATGGGTTTTCAGAAACAAGCTCAATGAGAAGGGCGAAGTCGGCATAAATAAGGCCCGAATGGTAGCACACGATTATAGTCATCAAGAAGGTATATACTATATAGAAACCTTTGCTCCAATTTCCAAGTTAGAGTTTATTCGTCTTTTAATCTATTTTACAGTCAATCATAACATCATCCTTTATCAGATGGATGTTAAGAGTGCATTCTTAAACATATACATTTCTGAATAAGTGTATGTGCACCAACCCCTTGGTTTTGAAAGTTCTCAAAATCCATATTCTGTTTTTAAACTGAAAAAGTCGTTATATAGTATGAAGTAAGCTCTTAGAGCTTGGTATGATAGATTAAGTAACTTCCTTTTGGAAAATGATTTCAACAAAGGGAAAGTGGACACAACTCTCTTTTGCAAAACCTATAAGAATGATATTTTGGTTGTGCAAATTTATATTGATGATATTATTTTTGGTTCTGCTAATGCTTCGTTGTGTAAGGACTTTTCTAAGTCAATGCAGGCAGAATTTGAAATAAGTCTGATGGGAGAACTCAAGTTCTTTTTGGGAATCCAGATTGGTCAATATTCAGAAGAAACATACATTCATCAGAGCAAGTATAGAAGGGAACTTCTGAAGAAGTTCAAATTGTTAGAATGCAAGCAAGCAAAGACTCTGTAAGACCCCAATTTTGACCCTAAGACCCCTCATGCAATTTCATCATAAGCATTAGCATTAGGATCATACCTTGGCATCCTCCTTACCCCTCTTTCATTGGGTTTGTTTTGGGAGAGATCACCAAGCACTATGTGATTGTATCATACTTATATATTATCATTTTACTAACCAAAATACCAAAAATATGTCTTTGCATTTGCCTAACTCTTTTGTAGGTAGGGCATGCTCACCATTGATTCATCAAATTCATATATAGGGTTTGAGACCCTCATGGGAAAGAGCACAACCATGAATTTATACAAGAATGGTTGTGAGCATCATATATGAGTACCATTTATCTCTACATGTTATATTGATCAAGTTTTCTTCAAGAGTTTGAGGGTGATTTGCCTTGGAAACCCTAGTTTGACTGGGTATCTTGAGTAACTTCTCCAACAAGCTATCTCACCAATTGATCAAATTTCTAAAGGGGCACTTCAAAATATGCATATATGATCTACCAAGAGCCAATAAAGTCAATAGAATTGAAGGTTAGCAAGTTGGTTGATGATGGTTGGCCAGATGAATTCATCTGATCAAAACTGGGTCTCCCTAAACCCTATCTCCTACAATTTTCACCATATGAAAATAATTCCAAGATCAAAGTTACTCTAAATGAAATTCCAAACAACTTTCATGTTGATACCTAGAGCTAGTTTTTCTTTGAAAATCATTTTCTATGTTGAAACATTATAGGTCATTTTGTCTAAACCCTAATTTGAAAGTCAACTTCCCAAGGCCATAACTTGCTCAATTTTTATGAGATGAAAGATTTCCAAGTTTCACAATAAAACTCAAGGTGTCTACTTCAACTTTTATGTTTGGAGTGAGATCTAATTCAACTTTTTTGAGCATGTGATATGAAGTTACAATATAGGTCACTTTTGACCTATACCATTGAACAAGTGATTTTTCCAAACTTCAAAAATGCATAACTCTATCATTCTAAATCCAAATTAATGAAATTGGTGACCATTTTGAATGTCTTTTAAGTATCTACAACTTTGATGAAGACACTTTTCTCATTTGAAGCTCACATAAAAAGTTAAGCAAGGTGGAATATTGAGATATATGGCTTGACACTTAGAAATTTTTTCAACATGTTGAAATTTCCAAACTTCCACCTCAAAATTCTCCATTATCCAAGTTCCAAATGAAAACATGTTGAACATAAAAGTTGTTCCTCTTGATCTAACCTTTCCAAAAAGTCCAATTTCATCCATTTTAGACAAGATTTGCTAGGGCTGCGTATGGCATGAACATTGCATCATCATTTGGCAAAGATCAAACTTCAAGTTTCCATGTACAATTGCCTAGCACTCCAATTTGATTTCAGACTTGTTCACACTCAATTATGGATCAAATGGCATGATCTCATGGGCCTGTACACGCCCATGCACACATGCATCACTCATTGCCAATTTTGGAAACTCATTTGAAAGGTGAAAATATCACATGATCCAGCTATAAATAGAGCTCCATATGCTCAGAATTTAGGACCCCTTCGCGCCAGCTTTGATCCCAAACACTAAACCCTTCCATTTGAGAGGATAATCCTGAGAATTTCCTTTGGAAATTGAGTTGGAATCTCACTGTTTTGAGATTCAAAACTCCAGGGATCCAAGACCTTTTGTGCATTCTAATCTACTTTTGCAAGCATCCTGAGCAAGATCAAGCACGGACCAAAGCAAGAACAAGTGAATCCAGACCTGCATTGAAGGTATTTTCCAGAAAATTTCATCTCTTCGATTCTCTCTCAGTTTCACTCAATTCTCTTGGATCTTTGGTTGTCTGAAGTCCTACCAATGTAGGCAAGAAGATTGAGTTGCTTAGAGGTCAAATCGAAGCAACTTAGTTGACACACCTCAAAATTCAACTCCTCATATCTTTCTATATACGTGGAGTTAGTTAAAATTGAGGTCAGATTTGTGCTCTACGCCATTTTTGCTTTTAGATCATGTCCTCCTTTTTCATTTTCTTGATGGTGATGAGTGAACCAGTCTGGCCAGGGTCACCGGAGAAGATGACCGGCCTTTGGACGCCGGTGATGCGCTGGAAGTGTTCAGGGCCATTGATCTGGTTCAAATTGTTTTAATCTCGTGCGTTGCTTTTAAATACCAAGCCTATGCCGCGTTGACTGTAGTGCAACCTGAAACGTGCGCTGATGGCCACTTGATCTGTCACCTCAATTAATGAGGGAGATCAAGTGGTCCACGTTTTTTCTGATTATTTGAATTTCATTTTAATTGTTTTATTTTCATTAATTCATATTAATTTTAATATTGATCCAAAAAATATGAGAGTTTCACCAAAAAAATTCAAAAAATTTCCTCTTTCATATTCTGAATTAAAATTATTTTTTGGATCATTATTAATATTTTTCATGATTTAATTGATTTTGCATTTGTTTTTAATTGTTTAAAAATACTTTTAAGTCTTTAAAAATTCTGAATTTTTTTTCTCCAAGGTCCTTTGACCTTGTTTGACCTATGATAAATCTCATGGCCATTTATTTGGTGTTTTGATGAGATTTTAGGAATTTTACAAACCACATTTAATTTAAATGCCTTATTTTAGTATTTTTAATTTGAATAAATGCCAAATAATTTTGTTGACCAATTGTGATGACTTGTTTGTGTTTGACTCTTGTTGTTGGGCCTTGGTCAAGGTTGATTTGACTTTGTCAAGTTAATATCATTGGATTTAGGAGATTGGTGGAATGTACATTCCATCTCCAAAAATGAATGGATGATATTAATTTGGTAAAAGTCTTCCTTTGATTAACTTGAGTTTTAATCCATTCCCCTCCTTCTTCATCTCATCCCCCTTCTTTATGAATTTATATCATTTGGTCTATGATATCTCAAAGTCCTAAAGCTAGTTGATTGAAAAATTAACATGAGTATGGATGAGATTAGGCCACCTCTTTTGCATATTCTTTTTTGTGTGTGGTATGTTTCATGAGCATAGTCTATAATATTATGTCTCTAACATGCATTAACACCAAAATTCTATTGCACGGCCTCAAATAGTTGTGACTTCTACATAAGTCCAATTACGATTGCTTAACGTAGTGCTAAACTTGTGACATTAAAGGCATAACATTCTAGTTAGTGAGATTGTAAGTCTCCCCTCTTTCATGGTATTTGTCGCACACGCGAAAAACAACCGGCGGGAAAAGAAATAGAGCCGTCACCGTGCGTTATTTATCCCAAAGGAGGGAAAGGAAACGCTCGAAGTAAACCTGGAAAGGAAATGGTCTTACGACCAGAGATTGCAAGGATCGGGAGTCGGTTACGCAAGGGGAAGGTATTAGCACCCCCTCACGTCCGTTGTTCTCGACGGGATCCACGCTCGAAAGAATAGAATAAGGTTGCTGAATAACTGCTCAAAAACTGCACAAAACTGGAATAGAACACAGATGAAAGAAGACGGAAAAAGCGGACTCGGCAGGATATCACATCCTGGGCCTACGTAGTTTTTCAGACACAAACATCAGAGTCGACGTAGTTCGGGGGAACGGGAAACGTGCTCGCTAGGATATCGCATCCTATGCATATGTATCTTCTCTAACCAGAGTAAGAATCAGAGCACTCGTAGCTCGGCTAACGCACGCCAAACAGATCGCTAAACGAAGACGCTGAGACGTCAGAGCAAACACACAACTGAAAACGGAATGCCAATCGCTGGTCTTACATCCAACTCCACAAAAGAACACAGGAAACCGAAGGCCAATCGCTGGGCTTACTTCAAACTCCAAACAAAGAAACGCAACTGGGAAACCGAATGCCAATCGCTGGGCTTACATTAGACTCCAAACAAACAAACAAACACAAACGGGAAACCGAATGTCAATCGCTGGGCTTACATCAGACTCCAAACACACACAAAGCAGAAGGGTCTCGATTGCAACTAGGGCAAGAGAAAGGGAAGGTCTCAATCGCAACGAGGGCGAGAGAAAAGAATCAAAGTTAGTTGTCAGTCAAACTCGACAAGACATCGCATCTCGTTCCTATGTATCTCATATGGACATGAGAATCAGAGTTACCGTAGTTCGGCTAAACTATTTCTATTTGTTTTGTGTTTTTTAGGTGAACAACGTTACTACGCAATCTACCGGATGCTCGACCTTGGGAGACTTACTCACCTGAAGTAGAAGGAGTTAACGTGTCCTTAAGAGGGGATAAAATTGGTTTGTGTTTTAGGAAAGCTCACGCAAGAAAGGAAGTCCTAGACGAAGGAACCGTGCTACCTTAATTGACATGCACACGAGACTATGCGAAGTCTAGCAAACCTAGGGGATACAATCACACCACAAACAAACACATACAGCATGAAGTAAACACACCAACAAGGGGCTCAAACATCAAGGGTGAAGCTTTAGTCAAGGGGTCATATCAACCTCGACAAACAAGCCGGCACTAGAAGGGTTCTGAAGAAGCTCGTAACCACTAACATTGACCGTCAGGGTGAGTAGATGAAAGGTGGAATGAGGATAAGACCTCATAGCTCTTAACCCGGGCCTGGGTATGCTTGAATTAATGAAGGTGTGGGGGTCCAGAATGTGGGACCCTACTCCACATGACTGACACTATACAAGATCTGGGGGACGTGTCCAAGAGCGTCAGCACGTAGTGCGAGCATAATGGACGACTCAAACGATTAGCAGGGGACTGACTACTAGCCCCTTCTATCTGCCGATTGCCTCTTCACTTAGGAGGACTTTAAGTACATGGCACAAATATAAACAATCAAGAACATGGCCTCTTAAGGAGGGCTTCAGACAGGTGCCTGCCAAAGATGGCAGGACTTCCAAACTACATGGAGAATAGGATGATTACCTAGGTGGTATGCCAACCACAAGCAAAGCAAAGCAACTCAAGCAATGAGTTAAAGCTACTAAAGTACCTGTAAGAAAATCAAACAAGTCAATATTCACATTCAGACAAATCAAACAGACAATCAACAGTGAGACAACCAATATACATAATGCGAGTCGACAACTCAAGTGAGTTCATCACCAAGGAACCTACAACACAAGAAAGGTTAGTGGACAAAGAATTTTGCATCTCAATTCATGAGATCAACATAAACCATTGGGACTAGGAGCTTGAACCTGAAATGCAAAACTCAAAAGATGAGTACAAACCACTAGCACCAAGGCTAGGGTCAAAGGCAAAGTAAAAAGTCAAAACAACAACCAATATTCACCATGAAGCTCATTTAATCTATCATGAACATGTCCTAAAAAGGACCAAGTCAAAAGCATTAAGCAAAGTCATCACATGAGCAAAATATGGCAAAGGCAATTTCAAGGCACACCATTGGTCATCAAGAATCAAAATTCCATATTAAAACAAAAATGACTCAAACAATCATGAAATTTTTTATGAGCAATCAACATGTCAAACATAATCATCATGCCAAAAATTATAATCAGAGAAGCTCAATTGGCAAGGCAATGAAAATGAACAAGTAAGACATCAAATTGTGTGACACACATTGTCACACCCAACATTCATGTGCCTAAAACAGAGATGAAAAATGATAAAAATGCACAACCAAGCCTCAAACATCAAGCAACATGTTGGGAACCAGCATATAAAATTTCAAATCAATTGGCCAATGTATGAGCATTTCACAATAGAATGAATGAAGCATGTCACAATTGCATACATTTCCAAAGAATCCATCACATTTAAAATTCCAGAAATGATAAAATCATGAAACCACAACCACAAAATAGTAGACAAACACATGATCATGTAGAAAAAAATTGGGAATTAATTGGATCAATATGCTATTTTTGGTGATTTTTTGAATTAACATGGATGAAATGAAATAAAATTGTGAAAACATGAAATAATATGAAATGGATATGGAATTAGAAATAAACAACAACATGGAATCGAACTCAGGCTTGCAGGCTCAAGGAAGCGCGTCCAAAACGCAGCATTCCATTAATTGGTGTGGCAAGCCACATCACTGGTCAATGCATATGTGGAATAGTCAAGCGAGCGGTAGCCAACGGATGTGCCAACGGAGCGTCATGCAAGCAGCCAACAAGAAAAGAAAACAAAACAAATGCCATGGGAAAGGATCGAACGCATGTTCATGGAGTGAGAGGCGCTTGAACAGGGAATTCAAATGCACGAACCAGACAAACCCTAAGTCCAGTACGCGTACGTCCAGGCATGGTGGTTTCCACCGTCTTCTTCATGAAGACGGCGGAGCTACAGTGTACGTGCATGGATTTTTTTGCAGAAACAGGTAAATCTTATATCAATAGAAAGCTCATGACATGTGCAACACGAATCCACTATTAATTCACATCAATTCATCATGTATCAAGAGAATCGAATGAAAACGTATTTGCATCTAAAACTTCAAATCATCATAACACAGTCAATACACCACCAAAATCAATTCTATAACCACCAGAATGCTCAGCATGATGAGATCTACTTAAACATGGCAATGATTTGAAGAATTAAGAGGTTCAAAATTCTAACCTCTTGAAGAGCAGTATGAGAAAACGAGCGATTCAAGGCTTCAATTGATCCAGATCCAATCCTGAGATGATGACTTGAAGCTTGATGCAATAATTGAGACTTAGAACTGCTTGGATCTAGCTCAAATGGAAGCTTCCATGTTCATGTTCTTGAGCTTGCACAACACGAATCCTGGCCAAAATCCTTAATCCAGAGCTTGATTCATACTCAATGAAGATCAGAGAACACAAATATCCAATAAAATCAAGGTGTTATGTGGAAGAAATTGAAGTTTCAATTGAGAGCAAAAATGGAGGGAACTTGAATATAGATCTAGAATTAATGAAGAAGAGTGAAATTCTGTTAGGATTTGGTTTATATATGCTGTCCTAATCACATCCAAATCAGAATTAAGCATTGGTTAATTGTGATTAGTGAAAATAAGGTGTGTGACCAAAATTGGAAAATTGAGGTGCATGACCAATTGTACACGTGAACAGTGCTGTATGGAGGTGTAAACTCACTCAAAATCATCTCATGCACATGTTGGCAATGGTATTTTGTTCATATGATGCACCAATTTTGAATTTCCAAATTTCCCTCCAAAATGAACATGAATTGCCAAATGATCATGTGAATAAATTTCATGCAATGCAATGAGGGTTTTGGAAAATATATCTCCTCAACCATTCATCAGATGCTCATGATCTTGGACTTTTTGAAAATGGGAGAGAAAGATCTTCAACTTTCATGTTGGACAAAAATTCATTTGATGCTTCTTTGATGTTGGAAAGTCAAGTTGAAAGTGGTCCAAAAACTTGCCGTTTTTGGAAACTTGAAATTATAGGTCACTTTCCATTTTGGGAAACTTTTGATCTGACTTCAAAATCTTCAATGTAGATGTTTGACATGATGAATAAACTTCTTTGGGACATGAATGAAGTGTCTCAAACCATTTCTCCACCTCCTAGCCCTCAGTTGACTTTCAGTTGACTTTTTTGGGCCCCAGATGACCTGGACATGTACTGATGACTTTTGAGCCTTCAACACTTGGTACAATAGCTTCAAAATGAACCTTGATTCATATAAGCTCTCTAGAATTCTCATGTGGCTTTCATCTCAAGGAAATGCTTGGTCTCTTGCGCTGATGAATCCTCTTGATGTCAATGCTGATTGATGAGGTGCAATGCAATATGCAATGTTAATGAACTAAAAATGAAATGAATGCATGAATGGGGGGGTGCAAATTTGAGGTACTACAGTATTGTGTGGAAACTTGGCCTTTTTTCATTCCCTTGGAAGATGTCTTGGCTCAAGGATCCATGCTTGTGATAAGTGGGTTGAGTGTTCTCCAAAGAATGTCTAAAAAATGAAAAGCAAAAGCAAAACAAAACTAACTTCTAACCCATTAACAACTAACTTTTAAATTCACGCCATTTACTTTAATGTCATTTAATTCTAGCCTTTATTCATTTGCCATTGTTCATATCATTCTAATTGTTTATGTTAATGCAATTTTCACTTTGTCCATTTGGACCATATTGTGTGATATTTCTTGTTTGTATATACTTTGCTTGTTTGTGTGGTCTTTAACCATTAATGTACATAATAACAACAAAAACCCTAAAAAACTTTTGTGTGGACTGTTGGCTTGATCTTGAACAAATAGACTTAGAACTTAGGCAAAATTCCTATGCTAAAGGACTTGGCCTATGCCAACTTTCTGTGGAACCAAGTGCTTGCAATTTGAAACTTCATCTGATACATCATTCAAGATCCCTCTGAGTTCATCTGCAACATGATCATTGTGTAGCTGTTATTTTGAACCTGTGACTTGTGAAATTCATCTGTTACATGGGTTAATTTGAAGAAGATCATGGAGTGGCTAAAGCTTGGATGTGGCTATCTTTATTTGATGCCTTTGCTCTTCAAGATAATATAATTGTGCATTTGTGTGTTGTTTGATTCTAAATCTCCAAGGGAATTCTGGGTTTCTATTGACATTCTTGTCTATTGGATTGCTACCCATTTGGCCAGATCTTTTCAACTCTTAACTTTTAATTTTGTGCATAGGATTAGTCTCTTCATCTTTTCCCCATTTCTTTAATTTCAAAATATCTCCCTCCCTTTTCAAAATATTCTTTGATTGAACTTATTTTATTCTAAACTTTGACCACTTTGCAAAAAGATAGAAACTTTGGCCTTATGCCATTGCATTTTCAAACTTCTTTTTTCTTAAATCAAACTTGTAAATAAACTTAACTATACTTGACTTAAACTTTCAAAAATCCAAAAATAACTAACTCATTCGAACCATTTTTAGGCCTTTGTGCCTTTCCAACTTAATTTTTGTTAAAAGCAATGCATCCACTTTGAAATTTGTATCACGAACTACGAGGTTTTGATCCCTCATTTTTATGTTGGTATGTAGGCACAAGTCCGAAGGACTTGCCAAACACAAAAATATAATTAATGAATTCTTTTCTCATTCCCCCATTCTATATGTTTGTAAACATCATTTTTGTACCAAATACATATGCACATAAAAAGGGCTTCCTAGGAGTACCTAGGACACTTTGGGTGCTAACACCTTCCCTCTATGTAACCAACCCCCTTACCTGTAACCTCTGACATTTTATTAGTTTTGATTTGAAAACTTCTTACTTTTGGGTTTTGTTCGTACTTTTTCCCTTTTCCTTTGGAAACAATAAAACCGCGGTGACGACTCTTGTTATTTGATCTCTAGCTTATCCATAGCTTGATGGTCATGCATTTACCGCTACAGACTCCAATGCATCCCACATGAATTCTGGAGAAAGAAGAGGTAAGCAGTAAGGTAAATCAAAAGATATTTAGAGGTATGATATGTTATTTCCTTTATCTAACCTCTTTTAGACCTGATATTTTATTCAGTGTCTACTTATGTGCTCGCTTCCAATCAGATCCTATGGAGACTCAATTAGCTGTTGTTAAGTGAATCTTTAGGTATCTGAAAGGTACTACCAACCTTGGTTTGTTTTATAGAAAATAAAGTGAATATAAATTAGTAGGATATTGTGATGCTGACTATGCTGGAGACAGAATAGAAAGGAAAAGTACTTCTGGAAGCTGTCAATTTCTAAGAGATAATCTATCTCATGGTCCAGCAAGAGACAATCAACAATTGCGATAATACTTATGCTATTTATTTGTCTAAGAATCCTATCTTGTATTCTAGGGCTAAGCATATTGAAATTAAACATTATTTTTTACGTGACTATGTTCAGAAGGGTATTTTTCACGTAAAATTTGTTAATACAAACCATCAATTTACAAAACCCCTTGCCGAAGATAGATTCGTTTTCATTCTGAAAAACTTATTTATGGATTTATCTCCAGAATGAAAAGATGAATTTCAGAATGTTTAAGTCTTCAAAACTCTAGATTAGATTTTGTTAATTTCTTGTTGATTCTGAAACATGAGCTTTCTGAAGTGAGAAAGTTTCATTAATCAAAAAGGTTCTGATCAGAAGCAATCTTATCGATTTGTCTTCTTGATTCTGAATAGATGTTGCATTAAATGGTTGTCTTGTCGTTTGATATCATATGGCTCTAAGTTGGGATAACTATCCCACTTTCTGAGCATGCATGATGTTAACATGCCACACTGGGTTTCACTTTTCTTGGAATTAGGTTAAAAATCTCTGACGTTTCCTTCCATGCATGTGTAACTTTTACCTTGTCATTATTGCAAAAAAAAATCTATATTAACCCACTTCATTCACATTTTCACACTACGCTCACAATATTTTTGAAGTCATGGTTTCTTGATGATTTTGATGATTACAACATCTCTCAACAATTCTCATGTGAAAAGATCAAAAAGCTGTCAAAGACTTGAAGTGAATTGAAGTGGAGTAAAGATTCAAGTGAAGTATATCATTTCAAAGGATCAAGTATCATCATTGGTATATCTAAAACTTTTACTAATATGATATACAAGTGTTCAAATATTTATTCCATGATATCTTGGTTCATATAGAAAATTAGGATGTATTGCATTTCATTTTTCACATTCTGCCAAATTTTATTTTTCAAAACCGGGCTTCAGTAACCGGTTACCCACGAAGCAGTAACCGGTTACCACTGTTGTTTTTCAAATATTTTTTGGACGTTGGAAGCAAGTAACCGGTTACCCACCGAGCAGTAACCGGTTACCACTGACGAATTTTGGCAGATTGGTGCATTTCTTCATTCAAATGTTTTCTTTGCATTCCTTTGAATCATGACATCCTTTCATTCATCATACTCTTTCAAAAAGGTATTTGTAGCAATATATAAACATCATTACTCATTTTTTTATGAACACCTCCTTTCTTGAAAACACTTTCAATTAATCATTCTTATAAAAACTCAGATTTTTATCAAGTGTCCAAAAACTTTCTTAAAAAAGTATTCTTTGCATTAAACCTTCATATACCTTGATAAGAATACATATCATTTGGTTTGAACACTTGTATACTATATTGAGTGATTGATATCCAAATGGGAAGATTAATTCAAGTGATTAATATATTCAAGATTCATCATCAACTTTTTAATTAAGTTCAGATTTTTGTATCATACCTTGTTGTCCAGGATTGTTGGAAACAAGTGAAGTGTTGAAGAGGATTGTTCTTCATACACTTGATTACCTATAGGTTAGATAGTAAGCATCACCATTGGTGTGAGTAGGTTGTACAATAATTCTAACTATAGTGAAATCTCTTTCGAGTCAAAAGGGGAGTGGAGTACCTTCAGAGTGTGAAGGGAACCACTATAATTTCCGGTGTCCTTTTACTTTCCGCAATTTATTTTTTAGCACTTAAACGAAAAATAACCAAGAACCGGAAACAAGATCGAAGAAATTTTTTACCACCTAATTCACCCCCTCTTAGGCGCATTTATAACTTACAATTGGCATCCGAGCAAGTTATAGGTAACTTGTTCCTAAAGATTCAGATGGCTTCCGCAAACAATGATTGTGTATTTAAAGATGGGGGTAGTAGTAACAAGCCTCCTTTGTTTTCCGGTCAATATTTCGACTTTTGAAAAATCCGTATGAAGGCACATTTAGAAGCACAAGGAAGTGACATATGGGAGGCGGTTCAAAATGGTCCTTTTATTCCTACAACGGTTGTCAACAGTGCTAGTTCAACAAAGCCACAAGGATCATGGGATGATAATGATAAGAAAAGGGTTCTCTATGATAAAAAGGCGATTAATATTTTACAAAGTGCACTTGGAATGGATGAATTCTTCCGCGTCTCAACATGTACAATGACAAAGGAAATATGGGATACTCTTGTAGAAACTCACGAAGGAACGGTCGAAGTCAAGAGATCTAGATTGAACATGTTAAGTCAAGAGTACGAGTTATTCCGAATGCAACTGGGAGAATCAATCCTCGACTTGTAAAAAAGATTCATGCATTTGACAAATCACTTGAAAGCACTTGGTAAGACACTAACTAATGATGAACTTAATCTTAAAGTGCTTAGGTCTTTAACAAGAGAATGGCAACCCAAAGTGACGGCGATTTCCGAAAAGAAAAGTTTATCAACAATGACATCCGCTACTTTATTCGGAAAGCTTCAAGAATATGAGACGAAACTTGGACTATTGGAGAAACATGAGGTCCAAGAGAAGAAATCCAAGTGCATTGCCTTAAAAGTTAATTCCAAAGTTGTGAAGAAAGAAGACAATCCCGAAGAGGACGAAAACTTCATGCTTCTTGTAAAAAGACTAGGAAAATATTTTGGTGCAAAAAGTTCTTCATCGGATTCCGATAATGATCAAAGCGCAATTCTAGCATTGATGGCATCACATCATTCCGACGATGAAGACGATGAGGTTAGTAATAACTTTTCAATTTTTGATAATGATGCTCAAGGAGCAATTGATGAACTTTTAAGTGAATGCAAAATTCTATACAAAACCATTTCATCTCAAAAGAATCAAATATCAACTTTGGAAGAAAATATTGAGAAAATGAAAAATAATCTCAAAGATGAAAAGGAAGATGAAAACATCGACAAGTTTGTGGATATGAACGCTATTAGGATTTTCTCTACTCTTAATCCCGTTCCGACTCTGTTGGGTGACACTTACTTCTCTTTGCATATGAGGAATGCAAAGGGTGGTGGTACCATTGTGTGCTATTTGCCTCTGCTGTACAAGTGGTTTATTTCGCACTTACTGCAGACGGTCGCCTTCAAGGAGAACAAAGGATGTCTATGGTGGTCCATGAGACTCATGTCTCTCACTAATGATGATATCTTTTGGTATAACCGTGTATATGATGGTGTGCAGATTATCGACTATTGTGGTGAATTCTCCAATGTGCCTCTTCTTGGTACATGTGGTGGGATTATCAACAACCCTATTTTGGCACATCGTCAGCTTGGGTTCCCCCTAAAGGATAAACCTAATAACATTCTGTTAGAAGGTGCATTCTTCCAGGAGGGTAAAGATCCCCAAGGCTTGAAGGGCAGGATGGTTCACGCTTGGCGCAAGATCCATAGGAAGGGAAGGAAAGAGCTTGGTCTGAAGAACTATATTGCTTTGGAACCCTATACCTCGTGGGTTAGGAGGAGAGCTTCCGAGTACCTTATGCCTTACAAGTATCCAAGACCTACACCTTTGGTTGTGGCTGGGCCTTCAACCCTCCCTGACCAAGGAGTAGAGGAGTTAAGAGACGAAGACTGTTCACGTGCCTGGATCCGTGAACGAGAAGAGCTGCTTTAGCAGATCAGAGAGAAGGATGCTTTGATAGAGTTTCTCGAGCACCGGATCATTGATGAGCCTGATGATGTGGTGACTTCTCTTCTTCCTCAGTCTTCCAAGTTCTTGAAGAGGAAGTACGACCAACTCGCCAAAGAGAAGGCAAATATGGAGGCAGCCTATGAGAGGGAGGTGAAAAGGCTTCGTGCAACTTATCTTCCAATCGCCAGAGCTTTAGATGATTGCTTCTAGAGTTCCATAGGATGTTCATTTTCCTTCTCTCTTATATTGTATTTGGTTACCAAGACTGTACTTCTTTGGTGTAAAAATATTTTCTAGATTTTATTGATATGATGTTTCCATGTATGTCTAAATGATTAATATTTTCAATACTTTGCGAATAGAGCTCAAAAGTTCCTCTAATAAATAAAATAAATCATATGCACAAGCATTGCATGCATCATGTGCATAAGCAGGTTTTACTCCAGGCTTCTTGTTCAACGCTTCAAGATTAATGGATCATCTAGAGCAAGAGAACCGTGAACTCAAGGAGGAAGTGGCCAGATTGACTGTCCTGATGGAGTCTGTCATAGCCGCCCAAAGCCAGTCGTCTCCGACACCCTCAACTCCTCCCCAGAGGACAGTCATCTCTGAGATTGCCTATTCAACAGTGCCTACGGCCAGTGCCCACTTTGCACCAACTGCTATGCCAGCCGGATTTCCTTGGGGGATGCCTCCCAACTTTGTTCCTGAGGGTCTTGCCCCCACATTTGCTTCTCTGCCGGCATCTAGCCCGATCCTCGCCGTTCCGCCTCCTGTCGTGCATACTATGCCCAGAGTAGACGACACCATCTACCATTCTGAGCCGTCTGAGGGCCCAGATGTCTATGAAAAGATGGATGCTATGAATGATTAGTTTCTTGAGCTCCGCAAGGAACTCAAAACTCTCAGAGGAAAGGACCTCTTTGGCAAGTCTGCTGCTGAACTCTGCCTAGTTCCAAACGTCAAAATCCCTGTAAAGTTCAAAGTACCCGACTTTGAAAAATACAAGGGAAATACTTGCCCTCTCAGCCACCTGGTTATGTATGCCAGGAAGATGTTGACTCAGACCGACAATGATCAACTTCTTATGCACTACTTCCAGGACAGTTTGTATGGTGCTGCCCTGAGATGGTATATGGGCTTGGACAGCGCGAACATCCGATCCTTCAATGATCTTGGCGAAGCTTTCATCAAGCAATACAAGTATAATGTGGATATGGCTCCCGATAGGGATCAATTGAGAGCCATGTCCCAGAAGGACAAGGAAACTTTCAAAGAGTACGCCCAGAGGTGGCGAGAACTAGCAGCACAGATTGTGCCTCCACTGGAGGAGAAAGAGATGACCAAGATCTTCCTGAAGACCTTGAGTTCATTTTATTATGAGCGGATGATTGCCAGCGCTCCTTTTGATTTCAACGAGATGGTGAACATGGGGATGCGTCTGGAGGAAGGAGTCAGGGAAGGGTGCCTGACTAGAGAAGAAGGCTCTTCTACCAAACGATATGAGGCATTTGGAAAGAAGAAAGATGGAGAGGCGCATGCTGTGACCTCCCATATTAAACCAAGAAAATTCTCAGTAAGGAGGAAGACCGTGCGTCTCGCCGGTAATCAGCATCAGGTGGCTCACACAGCACCTGTTTTCAGAGATAATCAGCACTATCAGCACAATAATAACCAGCAACAACAACATCAACAATATCAACAACAACAACACCGTCCTCAACAGCAGGCCTACCAGCCTCGAAACAACAATCAGACTAGTACCAGCTATGAGAGGAAGAGGGTCACCTTTGATCCTATTCCTATGACCTATGCAGAGCTGTATCCCTCTTTGATAGAATGGAAGCTGATTACTCCACGCGATCCACCGGCTATACCTACCAATCCTCAATGGTGGTATAAGCCCGAGCTACATTGTGTTTATCATTCCGGTACCCCAGGACATGACGTGGAGAACTGTTACCCGCTGAAGACCAAGGTTCAAGACCTTGAGAGAAGTGGTATCTTGTGTTTCGAGGACGTAGGTCCTAATGTGAAGAAGAACCCATTGCCCGAGCATGGGAAATCCTTTGTCAACATGGTCCAGGGCTGCCCTGGTAAATATAAGGTCAAATATGTAAGCCATATTCGACAATCGTTGGTCCAGATGCATAGACTATTGTGTGATTACAGTCATTATGAGCATGACCATGACAGATGTAGTGTTTGCACTGTCAATCAGAGGGGATGTCGCCAAGTCCGTAAAGACATCCAAGAAATGTTGGATGAAGGTGTAATTGAAATACTTCAGAATCGCGAGGCTGATGATGAAGTCAATGTGATATCTCCGGTATTTCGGATCCCAGAGCCTGTTGCCATCCGATATGATGGCAGCAAACAGAAGGCTTCTCCCTCTTTGATAATTAAACCAGCTGGCCCTATACCATATTCTTCCGATAAGGCTGTCCCCTATCGTTACAATGTTATGGCATTGGAAGATGGGAAGGAGGTTCCTCTGCCCTCTACTTCTGTTGTTAATATTGCCGATGTCAGCGGCCTGACCCGTAGTGGTCGTGTTTTCTCGACTCCGTCGAAGCCTCAGGTTGACACCAGAAGGGTTGATGTTGCTGATTGTGCTGTACGCCGGTTGGGAACGCTGTTATTGCTCTAAATCCGGCACTTGTTTCCAATAAACCTGTCACTGTTGTTAGAAGTCCTGTCTCTGCTGGCCAGAGTGGTACAATGAAAGAAGACTGTGATGAGATGCTAAGGCTCATCAAAAGGAGTGAATACAATGTTGTAGATCAGCTTCTACAAACGCCGTCAAAGATCTCTGTGTTATCTTTGCTTATGAACTCAAAACCACACCGTGAAGCTCTGCAGAAGGTGTTGGATGTGGCGTATGTAGATCATGACGTCACAATAGAACAATTCGATAGTATTGTTGCAAACATCACCGCTTTTAACAATTTGAGTTTTTGTGATGCTGATCTCCCTGAAGAGGGAAGAGACCACAATTTGGCACTTCACATATCTATGAGCTGAAAGGATGATGCCATGTCTAATGTGCTAGTAGACACTGGATCATCATTGAATGTGTTTCCAAAGTTCACTCTGGCAAGACTGTCATACCAGGGGCCTCCCATGAGGCAGAGTGGAGTGGTGGTGAAAGCTTTTGATGGATCCCGCAAAACTGTGATTGGAGAGGTTGAACTCCCAGTCAAGATTGGACCAAGTGATTTCCAAATCACTTTTCAAGTCATGGATATCCACCCATCATATAGCTGTTTGTTAGGCAGACCATGGATTCACGAGGCATGCGCCATGACACCATCCTACACCAGAAATTAAAGTTTGTCAAGAACAAAAAGCTGGTGGTGGTAGGGGGAGAGAAGGCTCTCTTGGTTAGCCATCTGTCTTCCTTTTCTTACATAGATGCTGAGGATGAAGTTAGAACGTCGTTCCAAGCTTTATCTATTGCTGAGCCTACTAAGAAAGGAACTTCTTCATTTGCATCCTACAATGATGCGAAGTTGGCCATTAAGCATGGCACAACTACCGGTTTAGGACAAATGATCAAGATGGAAGACAACAAATCCCGGGCTGGCATAGGGTATTCTTCTGGCATCTTCAACAAGTTTGGGATGTTTCAGAGTGGTGGGTTCATTCACGCCGTCCAAGACGAGGAAGCCGCTGCTATTGTGGAAGAGGATGCAGAGGAGGATTCTGACAACTTTGTCATCCCTGGAGGGGTCTGCAATAATTGGGTCGCTGTTGATGTTCCAACAGTTTGAATTCTAAAATCTCTTTATATCCAAAATCATTATGCAGGTTGATCAAACCCATTGAACATAATGATCCGACACCATCTCCCAACTTTGAGTTCCCTGTATTCGAGGCTGAAGAAGATGATGATGAAGAGATTCCTGATGAGATTACCCGTCTGCTTGAGCACGAAGAAAAGATCATTCAGCCGCATCTTGAGAATCTGGAAACAATCAACTTAGGGTCTGAGGATTGTGTTCGAGAAGTGAATATTGGGGCACTCCTAGAAGAATCTGTCAAGAAAGGGTTGATTGAGTTGCTACGAGAGTACATCGATGTCTTTGCCTGGTCATATGAAGACATGCCTGGTCTGGACACTGATATCGTGCAACATTTCCTACCTTTGAAGCCTGAGTGTGTGCCTGTGAAGCAGAAGCTCAGAAGAACTCATTCCGATATGGCAGTGAAGATCAAAGAAGAGGTTCAGAAGAAAATTGACGCGGGGTTTCTGGTGACTTCTACATATCCTCAATGGGTGGCCAATATTGTGCCCGTGCCTAAGAAAGATGGAAAAGTCTGAATGTGTGTGGACTATAGAGACTTGAATAAAGCTAGTCCGAAAGATGATTTTCCTTTACCACATATTGATATGTTGGTAGAAATTACAGCTAAATTCAATGTCTTCTCGTTTATGGACGGATTTTTCGGATATAATCAGATTAAGATGGCACCCGAGGATATGGAGAAGACAACATTCATCACACCTTGGGGAGCATTCTGTTATCGAGTGATTCCCTTCGGTTTGAAGAACGCCGGAGCCACGTATCAACGAGCTATGACTACCTTGTTTCATGATATGATGCACAAGGAGGTCGAGGTATATGTTGATGATATGATTGCAAAGTCAAGAACGGAAGTTGAGCATGTAGAGCACTTGTTGAAGCTTTTTCAGCGTTTAAGGAAGTATAAGCTTCGCCTGAATCCTAACAAGTGTACATTTGGAGTCAGTTCCGGCAAGTTATTGGGCTTTATTGTCAGTGAGAAAGGTATTGAGGTTGATCCTGCCAAGGTCAAAGCAATACAAGAGATGCCTGCGCCCAAAACTGAGAAGCAAGTCCGAGGTTTTCTTGGCCGCTTGAATTATATCTCCAGATTTATATCCCACACGACTGCCACATGTGCGCCGATATTCAAGCTCCTCCAGAAAGATCAGCGTCATGATTGGACCGACGATTGCCAAAAAGCCTTTGACAATATCAAAGAGTATCTGTCCGAGCCTCCGATTCTGTCCCCGTCTATGGAAGGGAGACCTTTGATTATGTATCTAACTGTTCTTGAAGACTCAATGGGTTGTGTCCTTGGTTAGCAAGACGAATCAGGAAAGAAAGAATATGCTATCTACTACCTGAGTAAGAAGTTCACTGATTTTGAGTCTCGATACTCGATGCTTGAGAAGACATGCTGTGCTTTGGCTTGGGCTGCTAAGCGTTTACGCCAGTATATGTTGAATCATACGACTTGGTTGATATCCAAAATGGATCCAATCAAATATATCTTTAAGAAGCCTTCTTTAACCCGGAGGATTGCCCGTTGGCAGATGTTGTTGTCTGAGTATGATATTGATTATCGAGCTTAGAAAGCTATTAAAGGTAGTATTTTGGCCGAACACTTGGCACATCAACCAATTGAGGATTATCAGTCAGTTCAATATGACTTCCCGGATGAGGAGATTCTGTATTTGAAAATGAAAGATTGCGATGAGCCTACGCTCGATGAAGGGCCAGAGCCTGGTTCCCGATGGAGCATGGTGTTTGATGGCGCTGTAAATCAATATGGAAATGGTATTGGGACAATGATTATTACTCCTCAGGGCACATATTTTCCCTTTACAGCAAAGCTAACTTTCAAATGCACGAATAATATGGCTGAGTATGAGGCCTGTATTATGGGATTGGAAGAGTGTATTGATCTTAGGATCAAGCATCTTGACGTTTATGGTGATTCAGCCCTGGTTGTTAATCAGATTAAGGGTGAATGGGAGACGAATCAGCCTGGCCTCATCCCATATAGAGATTATGTGAGGAGGATTTCAATGTTTTTCACTAAGGTTGACTTCCATCATATTCCTCGAGATGAGAATCGGATGGCAGATGCACTTGCTACACTTGCTTCAATGATCGTGGTAAGACTCTGGAATGAGGTTCCCAACATCACTGTGATGCGCTTGGACAGACCAGCTCATGTATTTGCATTAGAAGAAGTGAAAGATAACAAGCCATGGTATTATGATATCAAGTGTTTTCTTCAGAGTCAGATTTACCCGCCCGGGGCATCTGTTAAAGATAGGAAGACTTTGAGGAGATTATCTGGAAGTTTCTACCACAATGGTGATGTGTTTTATAAAAGGAATTTTGACATGGTTCTGCTCAGATGCGTGGATAGACACGAAACAGACCTGTTAATGACTGAGGTCCATGAGGGTTCATTTGGTACTCATTCTAATGGACGTGCCATGGCTAGAAAGAGGTTGAGAGCAGGCTAATATTGGCTGACAATGGAGTCTGACTGCTGCAAATATGTTAAGAAATGCCACAAGTGTCAGATTTATGCGGACAAGATTCATATTCCCCCGACACTTCTGAATGTGATTTCATCACCATGGCCTTTCTCCATGTGGGGAATTGACATGATTGGCATGATAGAACCAAAAGCGTCCAACGGACACAGATTTATTCTCGTGGCAATTGATTATTTCACCAAGTGGGTTGAAGCGGTGTCATATGCAAACGTGATCAAGCAGGTGGTTGTGAAGTTTATCAAGAATCAACTCATATGCCGTTATGGTGTGCCAGATAAGATCATTATTGATAATGGATCTAACTTGAACAACAAGATGATGAAAGAGCTGTATAGCGAGTTCAAGATTGCACAT
Organism: Lathyrus oleraceus; assembly: GCF_024323335.1. Lineage (NCBI taxonomy): Eukaryota > Viridiplantae > Streptophyta > Magnoliopsida > Fabales > Fabaceae > Lathyrus > Lathyrus oleraceus. The sequence goes on from NC_066585.1 coordinate 56,217,066, forward strand.
CATAATTCTTCTCCCTATAAACCCAAGATGAATGGGGTTGTTGAAGATGCTAATAAGAATATCAAGAAAAGTTTCCAGAATATGGTTATTACGTATAAAGATTGGCATGAGATGCTGCCATTTGCTTTGCATAGATATCGTACATCTGTCCGCACTTCAACAAGGGAAACCCCTTTCTCTCTTGTTTACGGCATGTAGGTTGTACTCCTAGTAGAGGCGGAGATCCCATCAATGAGAGTCTTTATGGAAGCCAAGTTGACTGATGCTGAATGGGTTTAGAGTCGTTATGACCAACTGAATTTAATAGAAGAGAAGAGATTAACTGCCATGTGCCAGGGTCAGTTATATCAACAAAGGATGAAGAAAGCCTTTGATAAGAAGGTCAAGCCTCGTGTGTTCCGAGAAGGTGACCTGGTGCTCAAGAAAGTCTTGTCTTTCGCGCCCGATTCCAGGGGCAAGTGGACTCCAAACTATGAAGGTCCATATGTTGTTAAGAGAGCCTTTTCAGGCGGTGCTTTGATACTTACAACTATGGATGGGGAGGATTCACTCGTCCCGTGAATTCAGATGCAGTCAAGAAATACTTCGCCTAAAATAAAAAAAAACAGAATAGCTCGCTAAGTTGAAAACCTGAAAGGGCGACTTAGGAAAAAATGAGCATCTCGGTGGATTGAAAACCTGAAAGGGCGATCCAGGAAAATGTTAGAGACATAAAAAATGAATATGTATCCCGCTAGATTGAGTACCTCACCCTGGGGCAATCTAGGCAAAAATTAGGGATTTGGCAAGTAACTGCATCCTGACAAGGCTTTGTTCTACAATTGTCATTTATCAAAGATTCTCGCTCCGTCATCGTCAACTGAAGCTTCAAATACATCGGATTCAGAGTTGGTGGAGAAATGGTCATTATGTTCAATGTAGCCCTTTTTCCAATATATATCCCCAATTTCAAATTTATAAAGATTCATGGAGTCTTGCCATTTGCAGACTACCATTCCATCAAATAAATTTGAGTCTTTATCCAGTTCTTTGCACTCTTATTTGTTTTTATTCAACAAATATTTTGCATGTTTTAATTGATAAATATCATTGTTTTCAAATAAATAAAATTTTCATAAATTGTTTTTTAAACAAAGTGAACATTCACAATGACTCAAAGGATAATTGGGACGTCTTCAGTGCTCTCACAGGGATAGTATGATCTCCAAAAGGGTAAGACAATTGTTCATATTCCTAACATACTTGTATCCTCTTCATTATCTTTCAGGATTGTCTCCTATGCAAGCAGGGAAGAAAGTTGTACGTCCGACCAAATCCCCAGGGAATTGGGAGTTATGTGTGTGATCTCAATCTTCTAGATCCCCAGTGAGTCTGGATATAGCATTTGTGTTATCAATTATATGGTTGTCATCCCTTGCGTGGATTGACCTAAAATCCCTTATAGATTGATAAATTGAATATGCTAATCTTTTTGAAGGAGTTGGTTTTCCCTCACTTCGAGTTAGAAATTTCTCCGCTAGAGTGAGCGGAAATCCCCAGCATAAGCGGAGTCATCATCAAGTTTGATTTGTAGCTTTTCCCATGTGGACTTGTCTACTTTTGATCTCCAACAAATTTGCTCCTTGACCATCCTCAGCAGGGTTGATCCCACTTTTACTCCCTAGTAGTTGCCTACGGGTAATCCCCAATTCGGTCGTCAACAGTGTTTCCCTAGTGGAATTGTCTGATCAGAGCCTGTTTGTCATTTCCTCCCGGGCAGAGTGTTTGATAAAGATGTTTATCTTTCCTTCCCCAGCGGAGTGGTGTCCCTTTCTCCTCGGCATATATGATTTCTTCAGTAGTGCAGGAAAAGTGGATGCATTGGAACCTTCTGATTGGTGTTTGTTCCCCACAGAGTTTCATTTCTCTCATTGATAATTTCCCCGGTAGAGTTGCTTCTACAATAGTTTTTATCCGTGGTTAGATTCCCTAGCCAAGACTTTGCCTGATTGCAGGAAGAGGTGTTGATCCCTTCCCCAACGAGAGTAACAGGTTCTCCCTTCCGTGTAAAGACCTTTATTTCCTGGTATCTGTTGCCCCATCAAATGGGATGTTCTCCAGTGGGCCTGGCTTTCTCTTTTGAGATGTAGTACCGGGTGTAGCGGGATATTCGTTACCTTTAGAGATATTGACTAAATCCAAGGTAAATCATACAAGTCGATTCGCCACCGCACTTCTATTTATCCAAAGGAATGGTTAGAAAGCGAACAAAAACCTAATAGTTTTAACAAAAACTAGTAAAAGAGACAGAGATCTGGGTAAGGGGGTTGGTTATGCAATGGGAAGGTGTTAGGCACCCAAAACATCCTAGGTACTCCTAGGGAGCCCTTTTCATACTTGTTGCAAAGGTTGTTGTTTTGTGAAGGTTTATTTGTGCAAACATGATTGAAGAGATGAGAAGAGAAGATACAAGTTATTTACATTTTGTGTTTGGATGGATAAACCCATTGCCTACGTACCATCTTATAAAAGATTAGGATCAAAACCTCGTAGTTCGGGGTAACAATTTCAAAACAAACAAGTTGGTGAATTAATTGGTCCAAAAGCCTTAAGATCTTTTATTATCAAAGGGAGAAAACTCAACCAAACCACAAATCCACCATGTGAGGATAGCTTCATCATGCTAGTGAGGGGTTAACCCTATAATAAGCATGGAAGACTCATTGTCCATCATTAAGGATATAGGTGAGCATTACATCTACCACAAGGATAACTCAAACCTAATAGCTAAAGGTTATGAAAAATTTGATTAAGAAGGTGGCTATTGGAACCACAAAAAGACATTTGAATGGGTTATATTTACCAATTAGAAATATATACAAAAGTGGTCAAAGTTGACTTAAAGATTCAATTCAAAATAAGTGTTATGAAAAGAAAGTTTGAAAAGTCAAAAGCATAAGGCTTAGGTTTCTAATGTTTGAAAGCAAAGGTTAAATGTTTGCACAAAAGGTTTTGGCTTGGGTTAGAATGGAGAGATGAAGAAGAATGGCTAAGTCCTAAGTGAAGCAAAAAAAAAGATAAGGGATGAAGAATCAAAACCACACAAGGAGTCCCTCTCTTGAGATCATATTGATGATCCAAGTAGCTCCCATCCTTTGGAATAAGCAACCACAAAGCATAAGCAATCAAACAAGTCTTTTAAAAGATCCTCAATGTATCTTGTATCCTTCACTTTTGATGAACATGGTAATGGTCCTTCAATTGAGCTCATAACATCCCTAGCACAAAAGCACACACATCAAAAGTTCCATAAAGTAAAACAAGAATGGACAAGAGTGAGTTTAGAGATTTGGTTCTTCTAACCCATCTTCATCATTAAGATCCTTTTACTCCAATTTTGCATAAGGAAAGTCCTAGAATCTAAGTCCAATTCTCCATTTCTTTGCATAGGGAAAGTCCTAGAAACTAAGTCCATTTCTTTGCATTTGGTTCACAACAATCAAAACAAAACACAAGCATAATAATATATACACAATTATGTGCTCAAGTGGGCAAAAGGCAAATGGCATTAACATAAACATGTGCTCAAGTGAGCAAAGAGAAAAGCAAATGGATAATATGTGCAAGAATAGTAAATTGCATAAAAGTAAATTGCATAAAGTAAATGTTAATTGTCAATAGTTAGTATTAGTAGTTAGTGTGCCATAAGGCAAATTTAGCGCTATGTTAAGCAATTGTAATTGGACTTATGTAGAAGTCACAACTATCTGAGGCCGGTCAATAATAATGTAGGCAACAAACACAAGTTAGGAGTCTTGATTAGTGAACCAAGTCCCAACAACTTGCCATGCCAAAAAGAAGAAAGTGAGAATTGATCTTGTATTGGTTTAAGCCTTTTGCATGATTTAGAAGACAACCTATCCTTAATGCAAAGCCATTCACTTGATCAATTGATCAAGATGAATTAGATTTGAATCAAGGAAGATTAAGTCTCCCTAACCAATGCTAACTTATCAACCTTCAACTCATTGATCAAGAAGAAAAGAAATGGAAGAAGAAGGAGGAGAAGATGGATAAGAGAAATGGAAATGGCAAAATTAAAGTGCATTAAATGAAATACAATGTACCAATCCTCATATGTTGACCAATAACATTGAAAGTCAAGGTCAAACAATCAAAAACAGACGTGAGATGAAGATTGGAAGTCAAGAAATGAATAAACTATTTTTGGCATTTTTTAATATTTAATTAAACTTGAATTAAAAATAAAATGGAAAGGTCAAACTTCAAAATTACTTCAAATCAACCTTGAAAGGTCCAAGTAATTTATCCTAAGTTCAACAAGGTCAAACAAAGTTTGACAAAAAATTTCAGCATTTTTAAAAGTCAGAAACTATTTTTAATCAATTAAAAATGAATAAAAATAACCTAATTGAACTAAAATCTCAAATAAATCTCAAATCAATTCAAAAATTAATGAGAATATTTTTCATAGATCCATCATCATTCAAATAGGTTAGGAAAATATTTTTGTATTTTTTGAATATCAAAAACTATTTAAAATGAATTAAAAATAACCAGAAAAGAGAAAATTCACAAAAAATATCAAATGACAAAATAAAAATAAAATAAAAATCAGAAATAGAAACTAGAAATTATTTGGGAAATAATGCAATTGGTCCCATAATTATTGGATAAAAAATGGGAGAGATATGATTTTTTGAAATAAAAGGAATTAAAGAAAATAAAAACAGAAATTAAAAAATTAGAAAAATCCACAGCGCTTGGATATGAGCTCATTAATTGAGCTGGAAGACCACAAGGCTGGGAGATGCGCGCACATGGAAGTCCACAGTCAATGCAAGCATATGGGAAACAAATAAAAGTCATAACAATGGATGATCAGGATTCGATCTGGGAACAAGATCACACGGCCAGGATTTAAACTGGAAACAGGCGGCCACCGGAGCCACCTTCTTCTCCGGTGAGCCTGCAGATTCCGGCCAGTTTTGCAGGTTTTCAAACCTCCATGGAAATGCACGATCCTTATACCAAAATGAAGCTGGGTGTCGCATTACGCGAAAAACCGGCGGGAAAAAACACAGATCCGCCACCGTGTGTTATTTATCCCAAAGGAGGGAAAGGAAACGCTCGAAGTAAACCTGGAAAGGAATGGTCTCACGACCAGAGATCACTAGGATCGGGAGTCGGCTATGCGAAGGGAAGGTATTAGCACCCCTACGCATCCGTCATACTCGACGGGATCCACGCTCAAAAAGAATAGAAGGAAGGTTGCTAAAAACTTCTCAAAACACTACACAGGACTAGGATAAAACACAGATGAAAGACGGAAGAAGGTGACTCGGCAGGATGTCGCATCCCGGGCCTACGTAGTTTGTCACACAAACATCAGAGTCGACGTAGTTCGGGGGGAAAGCAAAACGTGCTCGCTAGGATGTCGCATCCTATGCATACGTATCTTCTCTAACCAGAGAAAGAATCAGAGCACTCGTAGCTCAGCTAACGCACGCCAAACAAAGACACTAAACGGAGACGCTGAGACGTCAAACGAGACACAACACTGGAAACGGAATGCCAATCAATAGGCTTATATCCAACTCCAGACACACAAAGCAAAACAGGAAACCGACTGCCAATCGCTGGACTTATGTCAGACTCCAAACACACACACACAGGAAACCGAATGCCAATCGCTTGACTCACATCAGACTCCTACCAGAAAGGGATAAACAACTCACACAAAAAGAAAAGAGAGCGAAAGGGCGCCCGGAGAGATCAGCTCATCTCCTGCCTACGTACCTCATCTGGTATGAGGATCAGGGCGACGTAGTTCCCCTTAACAGGGAAAGAACTTCTATCCTAACCAGAGACTAGGGAGATAACAAGCTACTAGGGAGACTACGACTCGAGCCTAGAAGTTGTCATGCATACGATCCCTATGTTGAGGTCTCTAATCCTAACTCGCATAGGGAGCAAGCTAGCCTAAACAGCGCATAATCAAACACAAGCACAAGAGAGCAAGCACACACACTATCTGCAAACAAGTGGCTCATACAAGGCTAGGCTTTAGTCAAGGGGTCATATCAACCTCGACAAACAAGCCAACTGGAAAAGGGTGTTGTTAGCTCTTAACCCTAACATTGAGAGTTAGGGTGAAGCAGATGAAATGGGAATGAGGGTATGACCTCATAGCTCTTATCCCTGGCCTAGGAGAGCTTGAAACAATGAAAGCGTGGGAGTTCAGAATCAGGAACTCTACTCCACATGACTGACACAACAAGATTTTGGGTTTTTATTCAAAGTGCATCAACACATGGTGTGAGCAAGATGAAAGACACAACTGAATAGCAGGGGATAGATTGCACATCCCTTTTATCTGCCAATGCCTCTTCACTTAGGAGGTCTTTGAATGTACAAGGCACAAAGGTAAACAACCACAAACATTGCCTCTTAAGGAGGGCTTCAGACAGGTGTCTGCCAAAGTAACATGACAGGTCTTCCAGACTACATGAAGTCAGAGGTCATTACCTAGGTGGTATGCCAACCACAAGCAAAGCAAAGTTCAAATGAACTTAAAGCAACTTAGGTACCTGTGTAAACAACCAAATAATCAGTACAGTGCTCAGACAAACAGACAATGGTTAATAGATCTCAACAGACAGACAATCCAATATGCACTATGAGTAAGCCATAAGGCAAACACTCAAGTGAATTATCATCAAAGCCTACAAAACAAACAAGTGTCAGCCAACAATAACAAATGACCAAGCTCAAATGAAGAAGCAACATCAATTATGGAGATGCATACTTGAACCTGAAATTCACAACTCAAGATGTAAGTCCAAACCACTAGGTCAAAGCCTAGGGTCAAAAGTGGATCAAAAAGCTAAAACAGAACTTGATATTCAACATGAATCACATTTAATCAAGTAAGAACAAGTCCTAAAAAGGACCAAATCAAAATCATCAAGCAAAGTCATGTGGTGAACAAAATATGGCAAAGACACACAACATGGTCATCAATTGGGCATACAAGTGTGAAAATGCACATTAAATCAGAAATGCATCAAACCATTTTGGAAAAAATCATGAGCATACAACATGTCCAATACAACCATCATACCAAAAATTGTAAACATAAGAGATCAATTGGTCTATCAATGAAAATGATCAAATAGGACATCCAATTTGTGTGACATGCATTGTCACACCATATTAACATGTACATAAAACAGGGATGGAACATGAGAAAAATGTCAAACCAAGCCTAAAATGTCAATCAACATGTTAAGAGCCTACACACAAAATTTCATGGCCATTGGATTATTTTTGAGCATTTTATGATGGAAAGAACAAGGCAATGTCACAAATGTACACATGTTCAAGCATCCTAACACAATTCAAAATCCAGACATGGTAAAAATCAGGAGATCACACCAAAAAAAAACTAGACATCACAAGGATCATTTGGAAAAAAATTGGAGGTGAATTGGATCAATATTCAATGAGTTATGATTTTTAGAAGTTGGCTAAAAAGTGTGAAATAAAAATGTGACATAGCATGAAATAATGGAGGGAAAAGGCTAAAATGTGAATGAATTTGAAAATGTGGTGCGGACCAGAATCGAACTCGGTTGCCATTTGAAAGAAGCGCGCGCCACAATATAAAACGTAGCCGTTTCATTTAAACAGGTGGCGGTCAACAGCTTATGTGGCGCAGTCAAACAAATGCTGGCCAATGGAAAGGCCAGCGAAGCGCTCACGTGGACGAATAAGACAAAAGCCCTAGGCCAGCGTCAGCACGAACCAGGCGGACGCAAAGACGGACGCTACATCATCTTCCTCACGAAGACGATGATGAACAGTAGCCAGTTCAAACAAATTTTCCAGAATTCAAAAATAATTACACCATTCGAATCCTCACGCAATGTACATCATAGATCGACCATTAATTCACACTAATTCATCATAACAAGTTCAAATCGTGCAAAATAAATTTGATGAACCAAACTTCAATTGAGCATATCTCATGTTATAGTGCACCAATTCATGTGAAATTTATACCAGAATCATCAGTGTTAAAAGATCTACACAAATATGATAATGAAATCAAGAATCATGAGGTTCGATTTCTAACCTCTTGAAGAACAGAAGGTTGAAAACCGTGTATCCAAGGCTCAGCAATGTCCAGTTCCTCTTCCCTTGAGCTCCAATGAAGCTTGATACAAGAAATGGCTTGTGAAACGACTTGAAACCAGTTCAATTTGAAATTTCCATTAACACCTTCAAGCTATTGGTATGCATGAATCTGAGCAGAAATTCACCAAACACACGTTGAATCACACTCAAAAGCACTCCATGTTCATGTTTGTGCAAGAAAATTCCAAGTTTATGTGTGGAAATTGGAAAATCGATCAAGAGAAAATTGAGAGTGAAAAATGGATTTCTAGATCTGAAATTGTGTGTTATGAGCAATGCAGTTACAATTAACATTATATACCACCTGCTAATTAATCTGAAATCATGATTAGGCCCTAGCTAAATGAGGTTATGAAAATACAAGGTGTATGCACAAATTGACAATTTCACTTCATGCATGGAATGGCCACGTGAACAGTGCACAATGAAGGCCCAAAATCACTCAAAATCATCCCATGCACACATTGGAATTGGAATTATATTCATGTGATCAACCAATTTTGATTTTGGCAATTTTCCTTCAAAAATAGCATGCATGAGCACATGGTTGTATGAGATAGTTCCATGCAATGTAATGAGGTATTTGGAAAGTATGAGTCATGAGGAGAAAAATGCAAGAAGAGCCACTCAATTTGGAGTTTTGGTTCAAAAGATATGGCCATTTGAAGTTTCAAGCACACTTTGCCATGATTCGATCATAACTCCTTAACCATTCATCAGATGCTCATGATTATGGACTTTTTGGAAATGGAAGAGAGAGATCTTCAACTTTCATGTTGGACAAAAATTCATTTGAAGCTTCTTTGATGTTGGAAAGTTGAGTTGAAGTTGGTCCAAAAACTTGCCATTTTTGGAAACTTGAAATTACAGGTCACTTTCTATTTTTGGAAACTTTTGATCTGGCTTCAAAATCTTAAAGGTAGATGTTTGACATGATGAATAAACCTCTCTTGGACATGAATGAAGTGTCTCAAACCATTTCTCCACCTCCTAGCCCTCAGTTGACTTTCAGTTGACTTTTATGGGCCTCAGATGACTTGGACATGTACTGATGACTTTTGAGCCTCTAGCCTTTGGTCAAGTTGCTTCAGAATAATCCTTGATTCACATAAGCTCTCTAGAACAACCATAGGGCCTTCATATCATGGAAATGCTTGGTCTCTTGCACAGATGAATCCTCTTGATACCAGTCTTGACTGATGAGATGCAGTGATGCAATGTACTATGCAATGACAATGTAATGTTAGTGTAATGCCAATGACCTAAAAATTAAATGAATGTACAAATGGGGGGGTGCAAATTTGAGGTGCTACACTGGGGTGATGTACATCACCCCTGTAACTTTGAATCACACTCAAGATTCCTATAAATGGAGAAATCTGAGGTGGAAGATTCAGGTGTGAAAAATGCAGATCAAGGAAAAGCAAAATTGAAGCTACCACTAGCTTGCCTCTCAAGTGAGGACTTCAGAAAACATTAGATCCAAGCAAAAAGGTCCATGGATGATGAGAATCGAAGAAAATACCAGTTGGAGTGTGTGCTTGAATTCTGGTATCTTGAGCTTGATGCCTTGCTTGCTTTGCCAAAATAGAAGTTCAGTGAGATGAATAGTGAAGGTTTAGAAGCATTAGATCTAAGAATTCAACCAGATGAAGTTGAATTTTAGATCTGAAAATTTTGAAGAGAAATGGAACTTGCTTCTTTAGTGATGGCTATGGAAAGAATTCTGCAGCATTTCAGGTTGAATTAGGCGTGTGAAATGAATGGAATGAGGTCTCTATTTATAGAGGAAGTGGCAAGAAACTTGTGATCAATCCGTGTGCATGGCATGTGAAGCTTCATTGCATGGGCTTGCATGATCATGGACAAGGCCCAAAAACAATGCCAAATAAATTCTGAGCATCAGCCAAATGGAATTGGACGTTACTTGCAAGACAATTGCTCATGTAACAAGATTTCAAGTGAATTTCTCATTTGTACCTAAACAATCATCTCTTTGAAAGTACCATTTAGAAAATCCAAACATAGGCATATGGGTGATGGTTGGAAAGGTCTTTGTATAAGGAACAAATGTTATGTTGGACAAAAACTCATTTGAAGTGTGGAAATTTATGAAATTTGAGTTTAAAGTGCAAGGTGCAAGATATGTCAAAGTAAGGTTTCTAAAATTGGCCAACTTTCAAGCCCTTCTATTTTGATGATGCAAGCTTCAAATGGAAACACTTCCAACATCAAAGTTGTAGGTCGTTTCAAGACAATCAAAATGGACTTAAATTTTGCATCATTTGGAATTTTGATGAAAGAGTTATGGGCACTTGAAGTTGGACTTTTTTGACTTTTAATGCATTTGGTCATAAAGGACCTATAATGTCTTGCATTATCACATGTATTTCCTTTGAGATTTTGAAATTTTGTTCAACATAACATTTGAATTAGACATCTTAATCTTTCCAATGCATTTGATCCAACCTCAAAATCATAAGAAATGAATGAGTTATGTTCTTGGGAAGTTGACCCATAATTAGGGTTTCAGTCAAAATGACCTATAATGTATTGGAATGGCAGACGGCCTTCCAAGCTTCAAATAAATTTTTGATGAACATTAAAGTTGTTTATATTGTCCTTAAGAACATTTTTGATTTTAGAACCATCTCCATTTGACCAATACATAAAAAGTTAGGTCTCAGTGCATTTAAAAATAGTTAGATGAATTGACTGATCAACTTCTCAAGTCCACAACTCATATCTTGATGAGTTGATGATTGAGGACACTTAAATAAGTTAAAATATGCATGAAATAATGAATTAAAGAACTTCCCTTGATTGTATTTGATCATGGGCTGAGGTTGCTTCATGAGCAAGGCATTGTGATGCATAGATGAATTAGGGTTTCTCTGAGGAACAAAACCTCAAACCCTTTGACTTGCTTTGATCAAAATGATGAATTGAGATGCTAGGGAGACATCTTTGATGGATGAGAGCTTTGGGGAACCATTACCATGCTTGCTATAATCTCTCTTTGACCATGTCTTTGTTCCCATGATCTTCTTGAAGCTTTGGACCTTGTGATTGCTCAAGCTACAAACAAAAGATGTTAGTGACATATTTTTGTGCTTTTGGTTAGTAAATAAAATGGGAAAAGCAATGATATACAATTCAAGCATGCTTGGTGATCTCACACCACTCACAAGGAGTCCCACCCATAGGCAAGGGAACCAAGATGCTTATGATCCTTGAGGAAATGCCAAATGCAATGTTATGATGCCATGAGGGATCTTAGGGACAAAATTGGGGTCTTACACCGGGCGTTTGTCCATCGATGCTTGGACCTGGTTGTGTTAGATATGTCTGTTTGTCAGCATTCATTATACATAAACCACGCATATACATGCATATTTTAACATTCAGATATTCATGCTGCATTCTTTGCCATATATCTTTGTTTGTTGTCTCCTGCTATTTGGTGATACATACTTCTCCAAGAAGATGTTTTTGTCTGATCTCTCCATATAGAGTCAGCCCCATAGGCAGAAAGTGTCTACCCTTTCTTCCATATTCCCACTGAGTTATTCCCTCGTGGATGATTGCTATTTCAGTTTCCTCCCAAAAACATGTATTGGAATGGAATTACTCCCCTGAGTTATATCCTCATTGGGTTGAGTCTTGTTTCTTGGTGTCTCTCTAGTTTGTTCCTAGATTGACTACTCTTGTTATTCCCCTGCCCTTCCCCGCAGTTTAGATGAATGATTGCTCAGATGTTTTTGGATGTTTAATATCTCTCACCCTCATACTGGTCTTAGATATTCATTCTCCCCGAGCGATCTGTTCTCTCACCCTCATAACGGTGTTTCGATCACATGTCTCCTCGAGCTTATTGCCCAGTAGCCGATAATACCTCATTCTGTTGTTTCCTCAGATGAGTCCTGTTTGGACATTCCCCAGTGAAGTTCCTTAGTGGATCTTGCCCATGTGAGTCCGGATTTTGATCCGAAGTATCCTTTGTGGATAGTTTTTGCGGTGTTGGCATATTCCCCAATATATGCATCTTCGAGTCAGCTCGAGTCCTTCCATTGATTTATTTTCATGGAATTCCTCTCGTGTCTCTCAGCAAGTTCTAAGTCGTGACCTGCTCACGCAATTTATTCCCTTTCTTATCCCCATAAGAGTCCCCAAAAGTCTTTGTCCCATTTATGAGTGTATTACTCATGTGGATTTTCAACTTCTTCTGATTTCTTTTCTTCTTTGTCGACACATATCTCCACAGAGTATTACCTTGCATACATACATTTGCATCATGAGGTCTCTTAGGGACCACTATTCGTCTCTTTGTTATTATTTAAGCCCATTCTACCTCGTTGAGACAAAGATTTTAACCTTTACTTCTCCGACTAGAATGACCTTAAATAGGGGTGTAACACCCCAAAATTTGCCTTCCTCATTCATGCATTCATTTAGCATTTCATATTGCATTTCATCATGTCAATCAGAATTAGATCCAAGAAACTTTTTTTTTAAAAATAAAATAAAATAAAATAAATAAATAAATAAATAAAATAAATTAAAATATAATAGAAAAAACTTGGACTTGGACCTCTCTCATTTGAGCCCACAAAGCCATGAAAATCAGGTTATAAAAGAGGGAGATCAGACAGAAAAAGGAAGAGAGGCAAAATACTCTGAGGTTTCCTTGAAACAAAACCTTGACAAAACCTGGAGAGAAACCTGACAGAGAACTCAGAGCAACCCCCAGGCAGCTCTAAAAAATTCAATCTGACTCACACACTTTCATCTCACGCAAACCCTAACATTTCCTTGCAAACCCAGCCGTGCCATTTGATTTCAACCGGTCTCTCCCATCAGGTTTGCCTCATTCCCATGATTTTATGCTCTTAATTTGGATCATCTGAATGTATGAGGTATGATGGATGAATTTCATTATGTTTTTGCCCACGGGTTTAATTATGCATGAATGGGTGAGACCTATGCCTTGAATGTTTAATCACATGATTTCTGAAATGTATGCCACAGGGTTTGAGGTTTCTGAAACCATACTGTTATCCATGAAAAAAATGCTTATCGTGTTTCACTAACCCTTTTGTTGAGTTTTTGTGAGGGCTCACAGACTCTTGCAGAGATGGTTTGCGTGGTTTTCCCACTTTATTTGTGGGATACCCCCTGAAGGTTCATTCCGATTACCTGTACTGACTCACCTTTCTTTGATGGCATTAGCTTGGGAGATCCCTGGGTTTCTTACTCCTTTAATTGCTGTTACTTCGGATCTTTATCCGTGTGGTACTTTGACCTCTTTTTCCGCATTTTATCGCTTTCTTAGCTGGAAGACCTCGATAGGAGGCATTTGTTTTCTTTTGTTTATTTACTTCTGAGCCCTTGTTGGCACATTTACTTTATACATGTTTGTTTTGTATGTGTTCGTATCCCTGCAGGTAGTGCGGTTCCTGTAACACCCCGATAAAACTAAGATAATTATTTAATTTAAGTTAATATTATATTTATTAATTTAATTAAATAATTGGAATTTTTGGATTATTATTATTATTATTATTATTGGAATAATAATTATTGGAAAATATATAAGTTGGAAATAAGGAAAAAGAGTTCCATTTTGGTAAAAAGAGTTTTCACGTGAAAATAGAGAAGCGGCTCAAAAAGAGGAAAAAGGGCAAAGAGGCAGAGCAAGAGGAAGAAGGTTGGAGAAGAGAAGAGCTTGAGGCTAAAGGATTGCCGGATTAACTCAGGTAAGGGGGGTTTATCGTCGTTTAATAGGTATTATGGGTTAACATGTAATGGGTAGTGATAAACCGTTGAATTGACCCTAATTGGGATGTTGAATGCTGAAAAATTGTGTTGGATAAACTGTGTTAAAGCTGTAATTGAATCTGTAATTGTGTGAGTTGTGATTTCCCGAACGTATAGCTTTTTACGGAATCGGAATCGGAGGTCCGGAAGTCCTCCAACGGCGGAAAATGCGGAGAATTCTGCATTCTGCTCCGTGTTAGCGCAGGAACAGCTTTCTGTCTTGCGTTAACCGGTTAACCCAGGGTGTTAACCGGTTAACACTGTTAGGAATTGTGAGGTATTTCTGTTTTGCTTGCGTTAACCGGTTAACCCAGGGCGTTAACCGGTTAACACTGTTGTGGTTTCTGAGAAATTGCTGTTCTGTCTGCGTTAACCGGTTAACCCAGGGCGTTAACCGGTTAACACTGTTGAGGTTTGCCAGAAAGCGTGTTCTGTGTTGCGTTAACCGGTTAACCCAGGGCGTTAACCGGTTAACACTGTTGGAAATTGGAAAAATTGATATTTTAATGTTGTGAACATAATTGGTGATTGGCCTATATCGGTGGGTGATATAGTAGGGATTATTTCCCGTTGTTTTGAGTAGGATAGGTATTAGTAGAGTGTGCTAATACTGTGATTGAATTAATTGGCATGACATGATATGATTATGTGATAAATATGCTGATGATGTGTGAAAATATGCATAATGTTGTGAATGTATATATTATGTATGTAATTGTGGATGGACTGTTTTATGGCTTAGAGTATAAGCATATGTCCATTGTGGATTGTTGTTGATGTTGCATGCTAGGTGATTTGGCATAGCATAATGTGTCTTCCACTAGTGCAGATTGATGTTATTCTGGGTATGAACTGGTTGGTGTTTAACCGAGTTTATATCAATTGTTTTGATAAGACTGTGATCTTTCCTGAGATTGAGGAAGGAAAGAGTTTGTTTCTATCCGCGAGGCAGGTGAATGAGGAAGTAGCCGATGGGGCAGAGTTGTTTATGCTGTTAGCGACTTTGGAGGCTAAAGATAAACTGGTGATTTGCGATCTAGCTGTGGTGTGTGATTTTCCTGATGTGTTTCCGGAAGAAGTGAATGAATTACCGCCAGAGCGTGAAGTTGAGTTCTCGATTGATTTGGTACCTGGTACTAGGCCGGTGTTGATGGCTCCGTACCGTATGTCTGCTGTTGAGTTAACTGAATTGAAGAGTCAGTTGGAAGATCTGTTGGATAAGAAATTTATTCGTCCGAGTGTGTCACCGTGGGGTGCACCAGTGTTATTGGTTAAGAAGAAAGAAGGTACTATGAGGTTGTGTGTGGACTACAGGCAACTGAATAAAGTGACGATCAAGAATCGGTATCCTTTGCCAAGGATTGATGATTTGATGGATCAGTTGGTTGGTGCGAGTGTGTTCAGTAAAATAGATTTGAGATCTGGGTATCATCAGATACATGTGAAAACTGAGGATATTCAGAAGACTGCTTTTAGAACAAGGTATGGACATTATGAGTATTCTGTAATGCCTTTTGGTGTGACTAATGCGCCTGGAGTATTTATGGAGTATATGAATAGGATTTTCCATCCGTACCTAGACAAGTTTGTTGTGGTGTTTATTGATGATATTCTGGTGTATTCGAAATCTGAAGAAGAGCATGCTGAACATTTGAGAGTGGTTTTAGGAGTTCTACGAGAAAAGAAGTTATTTGCTAAACTGTCCAAGTGTGAATTTTGGTTAGAAGAGGTTAGTTTTCTTGGTCATGTGATTTCAAGAGATGGTGTTGCTGTTGATCCTTCTAAGATTGAAGCTGTATCTAAGTGGGAAGCTCCGAAGTCAGTTTCTGAGATAAGGAGTTTTCTTGGACTTGCAGGTTATTATAGGAAATTCATTGAGGGATTTTCTAAGTTGGCATTACCGTTGACGATGTTGACTAGAAAGGGGCAAGCTTTTGTTTGGGACTCAAAATGTGAAGAAGGTTTCCAAGAGTTAAAGAGAAGATTGACTACTGCTCCTATTCTGATATTACCGAGTCCATCGGAATCATTTGAGGTTTACTGTGATGCTTCATTGTTGGGTTTGGGTGGTGTGTTGATGCAGAATAAGCAGGTTATAGCTTATGCTTCGAGACAACTGAGGGTTCATGAGAGGAACTATCCGACACACGATTTAGAGTTGGCAGCCGTGGTATTTGTTCTGAAGTTATGGAGGCATTACTTGTACGGGTCAAGATTTGAGGTTTTCAGTGACCATAAAAGTTTAAAGTATTTGTTTGATCAGAAAGAGCTGAATATGAGACAGAGGAGATGGTTAGAGTTTCTGAAGGATTATGACTTTGGTTTGAATTACCATCCGGGTAAAGCAAACGTAGTGGCTGATGCATTGAGTCGGAAATCATTGCATATGTCTATGTTAATGGTTAAAGAATTGGATTTAATTGAACAGTTTAGAGACTTGAGTTTGGTGTGTGAGAGTACTCACAATAGTGTTAAATTTGGAATGTTGAAGTTAACGAGTGGTATTCTGGATGAGATCAGAGAGGGTCAGAAATCCGATGTACTTTTGGTTGATAAGTTGACTCTAGTGAATCAAGGTCAAGGTGGAGAATTCAGAGTGGATGAGAATGGTGTTTTGAAATTTGGTAATCGGGTGTGTATTCCGGATGTTACCGAACTTAAGAAGAGTATTCTTGAGGAAGGACATCGTAGTGGCCTGAGTATTCATCCTGGGGCTACGAAGATGTATCATGATTTGAAGAAGTTATTTTGGTGGTCGGGAATGAAAAGAGAAATTGCGAGTTTTGTTTATTCTTGTTTGACTTGTCAGAAGTCAAAGATTGAGCATCAGAAGCCGTCTGGGCTAATGCAACCGTTGGCTATTCCAGAGTGGAAGTGGGATAGTATCAGTATGGATTTTGTTTCTGATTTACCGAGAACAATTAAGAATTTTGAAGCCATTTGGGTGATTGTTGATAGATTGACGAAATCGGCTCATTTCATTCCGATTAGAATGGATTATCCGTTAGAGAGATTAGCTGAGTTGTATATTGAGAAAATTGTAAGTTTGCATGGTATTCCGTCGAGTATTGTTTCGGACAGAGATCCTAGATTTACATCGAAGTTTTGGGAAGGTTTGCAGAAGGCTTTGGGAACTAAGCTGAGATTGAGTTCTGCATATCATCCGCAGACTGATGGTCAGACTGAGAGGACGATTCAGTCACTAGAGGATCTTTTGAGGGCTTGTGTTTTGGAAAAGGGAGGTGCTTGGGATTATTACTTACCTTTGATTGAGTTTACCTACAACAATAGTTTTCATTCGAGCATTGGTATGGCACCGTTTGAAGCTTTGTATGGTAAGAGATGTCTGACACCTTTATGTTGGTATGAGTCCGGTGAGAGTGCTGTGGTTGGACCGGAGATTGTTCAACAGACTACGGAAAAGATTAAGATGATTCAGGAGAAGATGAGAATTGCTCAGAGTTGTCAGAAGAGTTATCACGACAAGAGGAGGAAGTCACTTGAGTTTCAAGAGGGAGATCATGTGCTTCTTCGTGTTACTCCGATAACTGGGGTTGGTCGAGCTTTGAAGTCGAAGAAGTTGACACCTCGATTTATTGGTCCTTATCAGATTTTGGAGAGGATAGGGGAGGTAGCCTATCGTATCGCTTTACCGCCGTCACTTGCGAATTTGCATGAGGTTTTTCATGTGTCTCAGTTGAGGAGGTACATTCCTGATCCGTCGCATGTTGTCCAAGTAGATGATGTACAGGTGAGAGATAACCTGACTGTTGAAACATCACCTATGAGGATCGAGGATCGAGAGTTGAAGCAGTTGCGGGGTAAAGAGATTGCTTTGGTAAAGGTAGCTTGGGGAGGACCAGTGTTGAAAGAGTATATCTTCGGCAAATATTTTTGTATCGTATCCACAGAGATTGGGTAATATTACCGCCGTTCTATAATTCAAATGTTATAAGTTTAGAAAGTAACAGGGTTGTTTTGTTTGGAAAAATATCTTGTTAATAAATGTTAACAAAAACTATTAAGTGGTTTTAGACAAATATAAAAGCTTGGCAAGATTGGAGTTCACTATTTCAAATATCTATGATTCCCTATGATAAATAATTAGATTCAAGATTATTGATGATGTTCAAATATCCTCTCAAAGTCATTTATGTCTAAATGATATCGTGATAGTTACTATATTGATCCTTAGACGATCTCTCCATCTAACTATCAATATAGCAACCTTTAATGTTCAATATCAAAGAATAGTAATGAATAAATCTATCTCTACAACTTATTCACTACTTGAAAATCTGTTTTATGTCTAAACTCGAGTAATCTCTCTCGACAACTACTCAAATCTGGTTTTCAACTTAAAGCAAAAACAGTAATCAATACATCAACAATCTCTATCTCATATATAAATCAAAGTGAATACATAGACAGATGAGAATAGCTACTACCTCCAATCTTGACAAAAGGGAGTTTAGCTCCTCATCACCATTGTTACAAAGCAGAAAGTTCAATCAGAAAAACTCTGTTTTTCTCTCTTACAAAAAGCTCTCAAGAACAATGTGTCAATGATAATGAATTAATTTTCAATGCCCTAGGTTAAACTATTTTTTCTCTACCAAAAAGGTTGACATTTCCCTAATTGGACTTTGTCATCTCATGCAGAAAAGCAATTCCCAGGCAGACATCAAAATGGCAATTAACTTTTCCTGCACAGCAGCACTTTTGACCCTTGGTCAGCTTGCTGGATTCGCAGCCTTCACGGCGCGAAGGAAGTTCGCGGCGCGAACTGTTGCTTCTCCAGCTTCCTTGTTTGGCAAGCTTCCTCCAAAATGTATTGTTGCAATCCAAGGTCTTGCTTATCCACAATTCTACAAAACTAACATAAAATGTGAAATAACTATTCAAAACAAAATAAACTAAACCTAATTGCATTTATACAAAATAGTGAAGATAAAAGTGTGTAATTACATCAAAACTTGGTAAAAGGGACCAATAAAATGGTATAAAAAGTAGTACTAATTGGTCCCTAACAACTCTCCCCAACTTATCATTTTGTTTGTCCCTAAACAAAAGTTTCCACCCTTACAACCAAAGTCATGACACAAAAGATTTACACAAGAATTCATCAAGGACATTCAAATGGTTCAAAAGCATTTGGCGTTTTCTCAATTCACTTATCTCAACTCTAGACAAAACATAAATGAGGAAAATGGTAAAGTGCAAAAATCATTCCAAGAATTTCAAAGTCATACATGTCAAATTTGAATCAAACTTACACACACATCAATATCGATGAATAACATGAAGGGTTACTTTCACTCATCCAAGCAGTTAAATCAACAACAACTCAAATCATGCGGTTATCACAACAAGTACCAAATTATGTGAAAAATGAGAATCAAGAGGTCTTTCAAAGGTTGTAATGTGGCTTAGGTTACAAGAAAGGGTAAGATTAAAGGAATTCAACCAAATTGCTTATCCTAAGGGAGCATTCCCAAAGATTCAACTCTACACAATTTCCTTTTCCTTGGTCCCTATCTTTTTCTTTTCAAATCCACACAACCATGAGCATTTACTTTGCTTTTCTTTTTCTAATTTTTTTTTTTATGCTCTATGGTTTCAAGGGTGATTTCTTTTCATATTCTTACCCTTTCATAGAAACTCACTTTTCCCAGTTTCTAATCAACTTTTCACTTTACTCTCCCCAACTTTAGATTCCAAAACCAAATTTATTCAATAATGCTCCCTACTTAAACATAAGCAAAAGGCAATATTTTTGCAAACAACTCGGTTTGAGGTTTCAACTGATACGAAAGAAATTAGGATTCATTTATTCCACAATTTTCAATTGATTTTACAATGATCAATCAAATGAATCCTAAAATAAGCTCAAAGGGGGTTAACTAAGGATTACTCCTCACAAGGTTAGTTGATTTAAGCTTTTTGGTCAAGTGGTTTTTCTCACAAACAATGCCTCTATCATTTTCAAAAATTTCACACAACATTAGATTGATGCATGATTTAGCATGATAAGAATGAGTCAAAATAATGCTCGGTTTCCCGCTTTTTTAGTGTACAATGGAAAGCTTCCTCACAAATGGTTAAGTCCTATTTTGATTCACACTGACATATACTTCAATGAAATTATGAACTGAAATTTGCACACACCATTAAACTACTCATGTTAAGTCTAGAAAACGATAAAGTGTACCTTGAAATGCCGACACTAATTCTTATCATCACCACTCGAAGTATCCTATGCTTCTTTCTTTGCGAACAATTCTTGGTTGCTTTAGGCTTGACTTAAGCGTAAGAACAATTAAATAGAACTGTTGGTAAACCAATTTGATTAAAAACACACTTAAATTTCAAAAAGTACTCATGCAATTATAAAAATACTAAAGAAAAATTAAAGTGCTAAGATAAAGTCATGGTGAACTAGAGCCACCAAAAAGTACATTACAAAATTCCCAAAAACAAAAACAGAATTAGTAAAAAGAAACTCAAACAAACAATACTCTCAAAACTCCACAAATTCAATCGTCCTCCTCTTCATCACCACCTACACTTCCGAGAACATCTTCCATCTCCTCATTTGGGTCAGCACTACCTCCTGCACCCCCCATAAAATTTGGCCTGCCCACAGGCCAATTAGCATAAGCTGCATAATCAGCTTGCGATGGAAAAGTTCGGGCCTCTGGTGCCGGAAACGTATTCTGGAACTGCTGCTGCATGGCATCAAAAAGAAATGATTGAGACCTCCTGGAGGCCTCAAAGTTCTCACAGCAGTAGTTGGCAAAAGCCATCTGATCAAAACCTGGGGTACTTTGAGGTTGAGGTTGAGATCGGGATCTGGATCGGGTTCGAGAGGAAGAAGTACCAGATGCATCAGTCTTTTCATTCGGGTTTTGCAGAAACCTGTTCAAATAAGCGTCACTGATCACACTGGTGATCGAGAAGTGTACTTCCTCAGGGATGGGAACATTTGCCCTACGGCACAATCCCATGATAAGTCCTGGATAAGCTAGCACACCAGCTTTGCCCCCGAAATTAGTTCCGCTTAACACTATCTTTCTCAATTCTCCTGCAATGAGGGCTGCGACATCCACTGTCTTCCCGATCATGATGCAATACAATAGACACCCGACATCCATAGGAATTGTGGTGGTGTGGCTTCTTGGTCTGATATTAGTCAACAGTAGCACCAAAAAAGCCCTTGCTTCCAAATTGAAATTTTCCCTCTTCCATAATTTCGGATGCCCTTGATCATTCACTTCATAAGATTTTCCACTGAGACAAAGGGTGGCATTGACCGCTTCCAGATTCCACCTGTTGGCTACCTCCATGATACTGTACTCACAACTCTCCCCCTCTCCAAGAGTTAAGGGATGACCTAGATAAGAATTAATGTCATCCCTTCCAAATGAAACAATCTTCCCCCTTACCCTGGACCGGTAAATGAAAGTCGTTCCCTCCTTGCGATGCATCGCATTCGCATAAAATTCTCGGACAAGGTCGTAGTTGATTGCGGCTTCCGGCTCACATAACTTCATCCATTTTCATTGCTCAAAAGCCTCAACCACTCTGTGATATACCCCAGTTGGAGCCAGGCGGATAAACCTTTCAGGTAAAATGGTTCTCTTGACAAGGCTTTCAAATCTTGCTTCGTGTTCCTCACTGATGAACCTTCGGATAGCACGGGCCTGAGGAGGTGCCATGGTCTTAGTTCTCTTAGACATCTGCAATCAACACCAGAACAACCACAGAACACACATGAACAGCACTAGCCAATAAGTAACAAAAAGAAAATGTTGCTGGAATTCACAGTTCGCGGCGCGAAGGGTAGTTCGCGGCGCGAACTCTGCGAATTCAGGAAATCCCCAAAGCTTCCTAGGGTTCCACCAATGAGGGATTAAACTACTCCCAACCAGCCAAATTACTCAACCCTACACTAATCCTATTCTAATTCAAGCATGCAAAATGATTTCAAGCAGTATTCAACAAAGAAATTCGATTTCTAACCAACCCTAACTGAAAAACCCAAAAAGGGATTGGAAAAGAGAAATTTAAACATACATACCTTATGAATCGCTAGAGCTTGCTAAAAAATGAAGATTTGACAAGGGATAATGAAGGGTTTTAAGATTTGGTGGGGTTTTGAGATTAGGGAGAAAGCGCGGCAAAATGATTTGAAATGAGGAAGGTTTAAAATGAAGAAGAATTGACCTAAACAGTATTTAAATGAGTTCTGTCACGCAAAGCTCGCGGCGCGAACAGGGGGTTGCGGCGCGAACAGCAGAAAACAGAACCAACTAAAATTTTTTCACTCAGTTCGCGGCGCGAACAGGAGGTCGCGGCGCGAACAGGAGGTCGCGGCGCGAACTGCAAAAAACAGAACCCACTCAAATTTATTCATTCAGTTCGCGGCGCGAACTGCCAAAAACAGAACTTCAAATTTTTAAAACTTTAACAGAGCTAAAAATCACAAAACAGAGAAATTTAAAATGCACACTAACAACGTTGGGTTGCCTTCCAACCAGCGCTTTGTTTAACGTCGTTAAGAGCTCGACGGTACCTCAATTAGCTTGATCCAGACAAGGAAAGGACACACACATCACGATTTATGTCACCGCTATGATAGACTTTCAGTCTTTGACCATTGACAGTCCAGCTTTCTTGCGACTTTGGGTCCTCTATCACAATGGCTCCATAATTCCGTACTTCCTTGACAACAAATGGTCCTGACCATTTAGACTTCAATTTACCCGGAAACAACTTCAACCTTGAGTTAAAAAGCAATACCATCTGTCCAACATGAAACTCTTTATGGCGGACCTTCCCATCATGGTATGCTTTTGTCTTCTCCTTGTACAACTTATTAGAATGGTATGCATCGTTCCTTAGTTCCTCTAACTCATGGAGTTGACCTTTCCTTCTCTCTCCGGCTAGAGTGGAGTCGAAGTTCAAGAACTTAAGAGCCCATAATGCTCTATGCTCCATTTCAACTGGAAGATGACAGGTCTTCCCATACACCAGTTGGAACGGAGTCAGCCCAATAGGTGCTTTGTAAGCAGTGCGATACGCCCACAAAGCCTCATCAAGTTTTAAGGACCAATCCTTTCTTGAGTTCGAAACTGTTTTCTCAAGGATCCGTTTAATTTCCCGGTTTGAAACCTCAGTTTGACCGTTCGCTTGTGGGTGGTAGGGAGTGGTCACTTTATGCTTAACACCATAATGTTGCAGAACTTTTTCTAAGGGTGTATTGCAGAAATGTGAGCCTCCATCACTCACCAACACTCGAGGCACACCAAAACGTGAGAATATGTTCTTCTTTAAAAATTTGATCACAGTTTTGGCATCGGCCTTGGGTGAGGCAATTGCTTCCACCCACTTCGAAACATAATCGACAGCTACTAAGATGTACTCATTAGAGAAAGAAGAGGGGAATGGGCCAACGAAATCAATACCCCAACAATCAAAAACTTCTACTTCTAGCATGTTGGTTAGAGGCATTTCATCCCGTTTTCCTATTCCACCACTCCTTTGGCATGCATCACAACTCTTCGCATGTTCGTGCGCATCTTTGAATAAAGATGGCCAATAAAAACCTGATTGGAGTACTTTAGTGGCTGTTCTCAAACCACTATAGTGACCTCCATACGGAGAGTTGTGACAGTGCCACAGAATGTCTCTTGATTCCTCCATTATTACACACCTTCTCAAAATATTGTCTGCTCCTACTTTAAAAAGGTAAGGGTCATCCCAGACATAATATTTTGCATCAGCTAAGAATTTCCTCCTTTGATTGCAAGTGAGGTCTTCCGGTGTTAGACCAGTTGCTTTGTAGTTAGCAAAATCAGCAAACCAAGGCCTCACTTGAATCGCATAGAGTTTTTCATCTGGAAATTCTTCTCTCACCTCTTTCTCTTTGTTTGTAATTTCTACATTGACCAATCGAGACAAATGATCTGCTACCAAGTTCTCGGAACCTTTTTTATCCCGAATCTCTAGATCAAACTCTTGTAATAAAAGGATCCAACGAATAAGCCTTTGTTTCGAATCCGGCTTGGTAAGCAGATATTTTATTGCAGAGTGGTCAGTGTAGATTACAACTCTTGAACCAATCAAATAAGCTCTAAATTTTTCCAGTGCATATACTATGGCTAGCAATTCTTTTTCAGTTGTTGCGTAATTAACTTGCGCGTCATTCAACACCTTACTAGCATAGTGTATGGCATGGAAAACTTTATCGCTTCTTTGTCCTAACACCGCACCCACTGCATAATCGCTAGCATCACACATGAGTTCAAAATCAAGGTTCCAGTTTGGTGCTACGATTATTGGTGCGGTGATCAACTTTTCTTTCAAATCTAAGAAAGCTTTAAGACATGACTCATCAAAAAGAAAAGGCGTACCTTTGTTGAGCAAATTACTCAATGGCTTTGCGATCTTTGAGAAGTCTTGTATGAATCTCCGGTAGAAACCGGCATGTCCTAGAAAGCTTCTTATTCCTTTAATATTAGTTGGAGGTGGCAGTTTTTCAATAACCTCCACCTTGGCCTTGTCCACCTCTAGCCCTTCAGAAGAAATCTTGTGACCAAGTACTATACCCTCAGTGACCATAAAATTGCATTTTTCCCAGTTGAGCACTAGGTTGGTCTCCACGCATCTCCCCAGAACTACATCAAGGTGCTTTAAGCACATTTCAAAAGATGATCCATAAACAGAAAAATCGTCCATGAACACCTCAATGCATTCTTCTATCAAGTCTGAAAAGATAGCTTGCATACACCGTTGAAATGTGGCCGGTGCGTTACATAATCCAAAAGGCATTCTTCGGTAAGCAAAGATGCCAAAAGGACATGTAAAAGCTGTTTTCTCATGGTCTGCCGGATTTACTGAAATTTGATTATACCCCGAATATCCGTCCAAGAAACAATAGAAATTTTTGCCGGCGAGCCGCTCCAACATTTGGTCCATGAAAGGTAGTGGGAAATGGATCTTTCCTTGTGGCTTGGTTCAACCTTCTATAGTCGATGCACATCCTCCACCCTGTCACTGTTCTCGTCGGAATCAACTCATTTTTATCGTTTTTAATCACCGTCATTCCGCCTTTCTTGGGGACCACTTGTACCGGACTCACCCATGCACTATCGGATATGGGATAAATCATTCCGGCTTCTAAAAGTTTGACAACTTCTTTCCGAACCACCTCTTTCATTGATGGATTCAAACGCCTCTGAGGTTGCGCAACCGGTTTGAAATTTTCCTCCATCATTATCTTGTGCATGCAATATGCTGGACTAATACCCTTCAAATCGGATAAAACCCACCCTATCGCACCTTGGTTCTTTTTCAATACTTGAATCAACTTATCTTCCTCTTGCGTGGACAATGTGTTGCTTATAATCACTGGTTTAGTAAACTCATCTCCAAGAAACACATACTTCAAATGTGACGGAAGCATCTTCAATTCTAACTTTTGCTCTTCAGTTTCCTTCTTTGCATCCAAATCTTCCACTAATTCTTCTTGATAGGCCAGCTCACCACAAGATTCTAGCTCGTGCAACATCGCTTCGATCTCTCGTTCCTCATTGTCGGTTAACACATTGTATGCTCCGATAAGGGATCTTTCCAAAGGATTAGAAATATGGATTTGATTCACGACCTCCACTACTTCCTCTTCACTTGCATCAATTCGAAAAGAATCATGCTTGTCAGTTGGATGTTTCATTGCTTCGAAAAGGTTAAAAGTCACCTCTTCATCTTGCACTCTAACCTTCATTAGCCCATCATCTATGTCGATCATCATCCGAGCGGTCTTCATAAAAGTCTTCCAAGGATTAGGGGTACATCGCGGTCCTCATCCATCTCTACTATTACAAAATCCACCGGAAACAAAAATTTGTCCACTTTTACGAGCATGTCTTGGGCAATTCCGTATGGTGAGGTTGTAGACTTGTCTGCTAGTTGTAGGGTCATTCTTGTTGATTTAATCTCCACATTTCCCAATCGTTTGACAATAGAAAGGGGGATTAAATTTATACTAGAGCCCAAATCTATCAAACCATTCCCAACGTATGTGCTTCCAATGGTTACCGGTAGAACAACCCGGCCCGGGTCGGACTCCTTCCTAGGTAAAGTCTTCTGGATGATTGCGCTACACCGTGCATCAAGAATTATGGTCTCATCTTCCACGTGTCGCCTTTTCTTGGTAAGAATGTCCTTCATAAATTTAGCATACCGTGGCATTTGTTCTAATGCATCAGCAAATGGAATGTTGA
Source organism: Lathyrus oleraceus (assembly GCF_024323335.1). Taxonomy (NCBI): domain Eukaryota; kingdom Viridiplantae; phylum Streptophyta; class Magnoliopsida; order Fabales; family Fabaceae; genus Lathyrus; species Lathyrus oleraceus. The sequence continues at coordinate 56,243,366 of NC_066585.1, forward strand.
TTTGGAGTTGCTTGAAGATGTCCATGAACCGTGCATAGTGCCTAGCATTATCTTTCCTTGATGGAGCATGTGGATATGGTAGATGTTGAGTTGGAATGACATTCACTCCCTTCTCAGATTTCTTCTTTTTCTTTGATTCAGCATCTTTTTTCCTTTCTAAATCAGTCTGCACAGCAGTGGGCAAAACCTGCTCTTTTCGCGGCGCGAAGGTGGTTCGCGGCGCGAACTGAGCATTTCCAGAAGCATTTTCCCCTTCACCAACTATATCTGTTTCTTCCAGCATCCCATCAGTGGTGTTCTCTTCTACAATTTCTTCACCTTTTTCACTTACCAACGCTTTACCGCTCCTCGTGACGACTGCTTTGCAATGCTCCTTTGGATTTGGTTGAGTGTTAGCAGAGAAAGAAGGCCCTGCGTTTTGTTCCGACAGTTGCTTCGCGAGTTGGCCTACTTGATTTTCCAGATTTTTAATTGCCGCCTCGTTACTCTTCTGATTTGCCATGGAAGCTTGCATGAATTGTTGAAGAGTGTCTTCTAGCTTGGAATTTCCTCCTTGCGACTGCTGACCTTGAGAGTTTGGTTGTTGGTAAGGGCTTTGCTGTTGATAATTCTGATTGTTGAACCTTGACGGTTGGTAGCCTTGATTGTTTCTTGGTTGATAGCCTTGATTGTTAGGCTGTTGTCTTTGATATCCCTGGTTTTGGTTGTTCACATAACTCACTTCTTGGGGTGGAGGACAAAAACCAGTAGGATGATCCCCTTGACACAACTCGCAACATGCTACTTGATGCTGAACTTGAAACCCTTGAATCTCTTTTATTTGCTGTGGAAGCTTGGCCATTTGTTGAGTAAGAAGCTCCACTTGTTGAGAGAGTAGCTTGTTTTGAGCAAGGATGGCATCATTTGTATTCAACTCTAGAACTCCAGGCTTACGTTGTGAAGGGCTACGATCATGTTGACCTTGATGATCATTACGAGCCATCCGTTCAATAATGACTTTAGCTTCTTCCGCAGTTTTTGATATAAGCGATCCACCCGCGGTGGCGTCCAGAAGTGTCTTATGAGTTGATTGGAGACCATTCAAAAAAATATGGATTTGAGTAAGCTCATCAAAACCATGTCCCTTACACTTCCTCAACATTGATTTGAATCTCTCCCAAGCTTCATTTAGAGATTCGTTGCCTCCTTGAGTGAATACCGCTATAGCCGTTTTGGCTTCCATGAATCGGGATTGAGGGAAGTATCTTTCTAAGAACTTTTCTTCTAACAAATTCCAATCCGTCATCACTCTTGATTCTTGATCAAGGTACCACTCTTTTTCCTTTCCCACTAAGGAGTGTGGGAACATCCTCTTGAATAACGTTTCTTCACCCGCTTCGTCTATTCCCGTAGAACCCGCAATCTCATAGAATTTGATGAGATGGGTATACGGATCTTCGTGATCCATTCCGGTGAATGGAGTTGCATAGAGAAGTTGGAGGATTCCGGTCTTCATCTCCGTATTTCTTCCTCCATGGGCAAATTGAGCATTCCTTCTTGGACAATTAGCGGACATTTCGGTACGATTATCCTCCGCCATGTTTCCTTCACAAGCCTCTACAACCACTTCTTCGATTGGAACAAGTGCGGAAGTAGATGCTTCTTCTCTCCGGTTCCTCTCTTCGGCTAGTTTCCTTCTTCTTCGTGTTTTGCTATTGAGCTTCCGAAGTGTTCTTTCAATTTCAGGATCGAATTGAAGTTGCTCCTCAGTTGCTTTTCCTCGCATGCACTAGAATCTACAAAACTAACAAACCAAGTGAAACAAAAGAGGGATAGTAATAAATGTAACAAAACTTAAAACGATGAATTATTGCAATGCTTGTAATATCGACACCAATCCCCGGCAACGGCGCCAATTTGTTGAAAGAGTATATCTTCGGCAAATATTTTTGTATCGTATCCACAGAGATTGGGTAATATTACCACCGTTCTATAATTCAAATGTTATAAGTTTAGAAAGTAACAGGGTTGTTTTGTTTGGAAAAATATCTTGTTAATAAATGTTAACAAAAACTATTAAGTGGTTTTAGACAAATATAAAAGCTTGGCAAGATTGGAGTTCACTATTTCAAATATCTATGATTCCCTATGATAAATAATTAGATTCAAGATTATTGATGATGTTCAAATATCCTCTCAAAGTCATTTATGTCTAAATGATATCGTGATAGTTACTATATTGATCCTTAGACGATCTCTCCATCTAACTATCAATATAGCAACCTTTAATGTTCAATATCAAAGAATAGTAATGAATAAATCTATCTCTACAACTTATTCACTACTTGAAAATCTGTTTTATGTCTAAACTCGAGTAATCTCTCTCGACAACTACTCAAATCTGGTTTTCAACTTAAAGCAAAAACAGTAATCAATACATCAACAATCTCTATCTCATATATAAATCAAAGTGAATACATAGACAGATGAGAATAGCTACTACCTCCAATCTTGACAAAAGGGAGTTTAGCTCCTCATCACCATTGTTACAAAGCAGAAAGTTCAATCAGAAAAACTCTGTTTTTCTCTCTTACAAAAAGCTCTCAAGAACAATGTGTCAATGATAATGAATTAATTTTCAATGCCCTAGGTTAAACTATTTTTTCTCTACCAAAAAGGTTGACATTTCCCTAATTGGACTTTGTCATCTCATGCAGAAAAGCAATTCCCAGGCAGACATCAAAATGGCAATTAACTTTTCCTGCACATCAGCACTTTTGACCCTTGGTCAGCTTGCTGGATTCGCAGCCTTCGCGGCGCGAAGGAAGTTCGCGGCGCGAACTGTTGCTTCTCCAGCTTCCTTGTTTGGCAAGCGTCCTCCAAAATGTATTGTTGCAATCCAAGGTCTTACTTATCCACAATTCTACAAAACTAACATAAAATGTGAAATAACTATTCAAAACAAAATAAACTAAACCTAATTGCATTTATACAAAATAGTGAAGATAAAAGTGTGTAATTACATCAAAACTTGGTAAAAGGGACCAATAAAATGGTATAAAAAGTAGTACTAATTGGTCCCTAACAACCAGCAGGTGGCAATGTGACTTGGGAACTTGAGAGTCAGATGAAAGAGTCTTATCCAGAGTTATTCGCTTGAGGTATGTTTTCGAGGACGAAAACTCTTTTAGTGGGGGAGAGTTGTAACACCCCGATAAAAATAAGATAATTATTTAATTTAAGTTAATATTATATTTATTAATTTAATTAAATAATTGGAATTTTTGGATTATTATTATTATTATTATTATTGGAATAATAATTATTGGAAAATATATAAGTTGGAAATAAGGAAAAAGAGTTCCATTTTGGTAAAAAGAGTTTTCACGTGAAAACAGAGAAGCGGCTCAAAAAGAGGAAAAAGGGCAAAGAGGCAGAGCAAGAGGAAGAAGGTTGGAGAAGAGAAGAGCTTGAGGCTAAAGGATTGCCGGATTAACTCAGGTAAGGGGGGTTTATCGTCGTTTAATGGGTATTATGGGTTAACATGTAATGGGTAGTGATAAACCGTTGAATTGACCATAATTGGGATGTTGAATGCTGAAAAATTGTGTTGGATAAACTGTGTTAAAGCTGTAATTGAATCTGTAATTGTGTGAGTTGTGATTTCCCGAACGTATAGCTTTTTACGGAATCGGAATCGGAGGTCCGGAAGTCCTCCAACGGCGGAAAATGCGGAGAATTCTGCATTCTGCTCCGTGTTAGTGCAGGAACAGCTTTCTGTCTTGCGTTAACCGGTTAACCCAGGGTGTTAACCGGTTAACACTGTTAGGAATTGTGAGGTATTGTTGTTTTGCTTGCGTTAACCGGTTAACCCAGGGCGTTAACCGGTTAACACTGTTGTGGTTTCTGAGAAATTGCTGTTCTGTCTGCGTTAACCGGTTAACCCAGGGCGTTAACCGGTTAACACTGTTGAGGTTTGCCAGAAAGCGTGTTCTGTGTTGCGTTAACCGGTTAACCCAGGGCGTTAACCGGTTAACACTGTTGGAAATTGGAAAAATTGATATTTTAATGTTGTGAACATAATTGGTGATTGGCCTATATCGGTGGGTGATATAGTAGGGATTATTTCCCGTTGTTTTGAGTAGGATAGGTATTAGTAGAGTGTGCTAATACTGTGATTGAATTAATTGGCATGACATGATATGATTATGTGATAAATATGCTGATGATGTGTGAAAATATGCATAATGTTGTGAATGTATATATTATGTATGTAATTGTGGATGGACTGTTTTATGGCTTAGAGTATGAGCATATGTCCATTGTGGATTGTTGTTGATGTTGCATGCTAGGTGATTTGGCATAGCATAATGTGTCTTCCACTAGTGCAGATTGATGTTATTCTGGGTATGAACTGGTTGGTGTTTAACCGAGTTTATATCAATTGTTTTGATAAGACTGTGATCTTTCCTGAGATTGAGGAAGGAAAGAGTTTGTTTCTATCCGCGAGGCAGGTGAATGAGGAAGTAGCCGATGGGGCAGAGTTGTTTATGCTGTTAGCGACTTTGGAGGCTAAAGATAAACTGGTGATTTGCGATCTAGCTGTGGTGTGTGATTTTCCTGATGTGTTTCCGGAAGAAGTGAATGAATTACCGCCAGAGCGTGAAGTTGAGTTCTCGATTGATTTGGTACCTGGTACTAGGCCGGTGTTGATGGCTCCGTACCGTATGTCTGCTGTTGAGTTAACTGAATTGAAGAGTCAGTTGGAAGATCTGTTGGATAAGAAATTTATTCGTCCGAGTGTGTCACCGTGGGGTGCACCAGTGTTATTGGTTAACTAAGAAAGAAGGTACTATGAGGTTGTGTGTGGACTACAGGCAACTGAATAAAGTGACGATCAAGAATCGGTATCCTTTGCCAAGGATTGATGATTTGATGGATCAGTTGGTTGGTGCGAGTGTGTTCAGTAAAATAGATTTGAGATCTGGGTATCATCAGATACGTGTGAAAACTGAGGATATTCAGAAGACTGCTTTTAGAACAAGGTATGGACATTATGAGTATTCTGTAATGCCTTTTGGTGTGACTAATGCGCCTGGAGTATTTATGGAGTATATGAATAGGATTTTCCATCCGTACCTAGACAAGTTTGTTGTGGTGTTTATTGATGATATTCTGGTGTATTCGAAATCTGAAGAAGAGCATGCTGAACATTTGAGAGTGGTTTTAGGAGTTCTACGAGAAAAGAAGTTATTTGCTAAACTGTCCAAGTGTGAATTTTGGTTAGAAGAGGTTAGTTTTCTTGGTCATGTGATTTCAAGAGATGGTGTTGCTGTTGATCCTTCTAAGATTGAAGCTGTATCTAAGTGGGAAGCTCCGAAGTCAGTTTCTGAGATAAGGAGTTTTCTTGGACTTGCAGGTTATTATAGGAAATTCATTGAGGGATTTTCTAAGTTGGCATTACCGTTGACGATGTTGACTAGAAAGGGGCAAGCTTTTGTTTGGGACTCAAAATGTGAAGAAGGTTTCCAAGAGTTAAAGAGAAGATTGACTACTGCTCCTATTCTGATATTACCGAGTCCATCGGAATCATTTGAGGTTTACTGTGATGCTTCATTGTTGGGTTTGGGTGGTGTGTTGATGCAGAATAAGCAGGTTATAGCTTATGCTTCGAGACAACTGAGGGTTCATGAGAGGAACTATCCGACACACGATTTAGAGTTGGCAGCCGTGGTATTTGTTCTGAAGTTATGGAGGCATTACTTGTACGGGTCAAGATTTGAGGTTTTCAGTGACCATAAAAGTTTAAAGTATTTGTTTGATCAGAAAGAGCTGAATATGAGACAGAGGAGATGGTTAGAGTTTCTGAAGGATTATGACTTTGGTTTGAATTACCATCCGGGTAAAGCAAACGTAGTGGCTGATGCATTGAGTCGGAAATCATTGCATATGTCTATGTTAATGGTTAAAGAATTGGATTTAATTGAACAGTTTAGAGACTTGAGTTTGGTGTGTGAGAGTACTCACAATAGTGTTAAATTGGGAATGTTGAAGTTAACGAGTGGTATTCTGGATGAGATCAGAGAGGGTCAGAAATCCGATGTACTTTTGGTTGATAAGTTGACTCTAGTGAATCAAGGTCAAGGTGGAGAATTCAGAGTGGATGAGAATGGTGTTTTGAAATTTGGTAATCGGGTGTGTATTCCGGATGTTACCGAACTTAAGAAGAGTATTCTTGAGGAAGGACATCGTAGTGGCCTGAGTATTCATCCTGGGGCTACGAAGATGTATCATGATTTGAAGAAGTTATTTTGGTGGTCGGGAATGAAAAGAGAAATTGCGAGTTTTGTTTATTCTTGTTTGACTTGTCAGAAGTCAAAGATTGAGCATCAGAAGCCGTCTGGGCTAATGCAACCGTTGGCTATTCCAGAGTGGAAGTGGGATAGTATCAGTATGGATTTTGTTTCTGGTTTACCGAGAACAATTAAGAATTTTGAAGCCATTTGGGTGATTGTTGATAGATTGACGAAATCGGCTCATTTCATTCCGATCAGAATGGATTATCCGTTAGAGAGATTAGCTGAGTTGTATATTGAGAAAATTGTAAGTTTGCATGGTATTCCGTCGAGTATTGTTTCGGACAGAGATCCTAGATTTACATCGAAGTTTTGGGAAGGTTTGCAGAAGGCTTTGGGAACTAAGCTGAGATTGAGTTCTGCATATCATCCGCAGACTGATGGTCAGACTGAGAGGACGATTCAGTCACTAGAGGATCTTTTGAGGGCTTGTGTTTTGGAAAAGGGAGGTGCTTGGGATTGTTACTTACCTTTGATTGAGTTTACCTACAACAATAGTTTTCATTCGAGCATTGGTATGGCACCGTTTGAAGCTTTGTATGGTAGGAGATGTCGGACACCTTTATGTTGGTATGAGTCCGGTGAGAGTGCTGTGGTTGGACCGGAGATTGTTCAACAGACTACGGAAAAGATTAAGATGATTCAGGAGAAGATGAGAATTGCTCAGAGTTGTCAGAAGAGTTATCACGACAAGAGGAGGAAGTCACTTGAGTTTCAAGAGGGAGATCATGTGTTTCTTCGTGTTACTCCGATAACTGGGGTTGGTCGAGCTTTGAAGTCGAAGAAGTTGACACCTCGATTTATTGGTCCTTATCAGATTTTGGAGAGGATAGGGGAGGTAGCCTATCGTATCGCTTTACCGCCGTCACTTGCGAATTTGCATGAGGTTTTTCATGTGTCTCAGTTGAGGAGGTACATTCCTGATCCGTCGCATGTTGTCCAAGTAGATGATGTACAGGTGAGAGATAACCTGACTGTTGAAACATCACCTATGAGGATCGAGGATCGAGAGTTGAAGCAGTTGCGGGGTAAAGAGATTGCTTTGGTAAAGGTAGCTTGGGGAGGACCAGCAGGTGGCAATGTGACTTGGGAACTTGAGAGTCAGATGAAAGAGTCTTATCCAGAGTTATTCGCTTGAGGTATGTTTTCGAGGACGAAAACTCTTTTAGTGGGGGAGAGTTGTAACACCCCGATAAAAATAAGATAATTATTTAATTTAAGTTAATATTATATTTATTAATTTAATTAAATAATTGGAATTTTTGGATTATTATTATTATTATTATTATTGGAATAATAATTATTGGAAAATATATAAGTTGGAAATAAGGAAAAAGAGTTCCATTTTGGTAAAAAGAGTTTTCACGTGAAAACAGAGAAGCAGCTCAAAAAGAGGAAAAAGGGCAAAGAGGCAGAGCAAGAGGAAGAAGGTTGGAGAAGAAAATAGTTTGAGGCTAAAGGATTGCCGGATTAACTCAGGTAAGGGGGGTTTATCGTCGTTTAATGGGTATTATGGGTTAACATGTAATGGGTAGTGATAAACCGTTGAATTGACCATAATTGGGATGTTGAATGCTGAAAAATTGTGTTGGATAAACTGTGTTAAAGCTGTAATTGAATCTGTAATTGTGTGAGTTGTGATTTCCCGAACGTATAGCTTTTTACGGAATCGGAATCGGAGGTCCGGAAGTCCTCCAACGGCGGAAAATGCGGAGAATTCTGCATTCTGCTCCGTGTTAGCGCAGGAACAGCTTTCTGTCTTGCGTTAACCGGTTAACCCAGGGTGTTAACCGGTTAATACTGTTAGGAATTGTGAGGTATTGCTGTTTTGCTTGCGTTAACCGGTTAACCCATGGCGTTAACCGGTTAACACTGTTGTGGTTTCTGAGAAATTGCTGTTCTGTCTGTGTTAACCGGTTAACCCAGGGCGTTAACCGGTTAACACTGTTGAGGTTTGCCAGAAAGCGTGTTCTGTGTTGCGTTAACCGGTTAACCCAGGGCGTTAACCGGTTAACACTGTTGGAAATTGGAAAAATTGATATTTTAATGTTGTGAACGTAATTGGTGATTGGCCTATATCGGTGGGTGATATAGTAGGGATTATTTCCCGTTGTTTTGAGTAGGATAGGTATTAGTAGAGTGTGCTAATACTGTGATTGAATTAATTGGCATGACATGATATGATTATGTGATAAATATGCTGATGATGTGTGAAAATATGCATAATGTTGTGAATGTATATATTATGTATGTAATTGTGGATGGACTGTTTTATGGCTTAGAGTATGAGCATATGTCCATTGTGGATTGTTGTTGATGTTGCATGCTAGGTGATTTGGCATAGCATAATGTGGCCTTTATGGTGGTAGCTAATTCCCATGGTGAGGAATTAGTGATGTTAGTCATTTTGGACTGTTGTTGATGTTTGCATGCTAGGTGATTAGCGTGCATAGCATGGCCCTTGGGGTGGTAGCTAATTCCCATGGTGAGGAATTAGTGATGTGAGTCACTAGGTCTCAAATGAGTGGGACTAGTGAGCTTGGTAGCCGTACCTGGATTTGGTCGGTGAAGTTGAACTATATGTTCACGAATAGTCGGTACCGCATGCATGGAGTCTCATTGCATAATGTATGTATGGCGTATAATATGAATGGATGTATTCCAATATTATACGTGTGTTTATGTTGGCATTGAGTATGAGTATGAATTGTGTTGGTATTGAGTATGATAATTGAGTTGATGTGCCGTTACTGAATGTGTGATATGATTAGGGTGATTAACGTGTTATTTACTTAGCATTTCATGATATTCTATAATTCTTTTTATATCGATTGAGGAACTCACCCTTACAACTATTTTTCAGGTAACGAGCAGTGATTGAGTAGGAGCTAGTACTTGAAGTCTAGTGTAGTTCCTTAGTGGGTCATGCTCTGATAGATGTAACATCGGGATGGGATGTTTTAAATGTTTTGTTGTTGGTTGTGAACCAGTTTACATGTAATATGCTACATGTTTTGCATGATTGATTTAATCTCTATCCGTTGCGTATTGTGCAAATGCTTTATGTTTTGAATTAATAAAAGAGCATGACAGTTATTATGGTGAATGGTGTGAAGTGTTTGTGTGACACCCTTATTTGCACCTTTACTCTGATGTATATATTTGTTGTTTTAATTAAATATTTGGGGTAATTTAGAAGGGTGTTACAGTTCCTTCGTCAAGGACTTCCTTTTTTCCCTTGAGCATCCCAAACCCTAAAACCCAAAGCAACACGTTAACTCCTTCTACTACAGGCGAGTAAGTCTCCAAAGGTCGAGCATCCGGTAGATTGCGTGGTGACGTCGTTCGTCCAAAACCCAATCCATAACCCCATAGTTAGCCGAACTACGGCTTGCTCTGATTCTCATTCCAGATGAGATACGTAGGCATAAGACGCGATGTCTTAGCGAGCACACATCCCCCCAACCCATAGGTCAGCCGAGCTACGAAGACTCTGATTCTCATATTCAGATGAGATACGTATGCAGTGGATGCGACATCCGCGCGAGTCATTTTCATTTAACCCTTTTTTTTTGGTAAACAACACAAGATAAACTCACACCCTTTAGATAAGAACTACAAAAGTGGATCCCGTAGAGTACTACGGATGCGTAGGGGTGCGAATACCTTCCCTTCGCATAACCGACTCCCGAACCCAAGATTTGGTTGCGATACCCCGTCTTGTCCTTTCCTTTTTCAGGTTTACTTCGAGCGTTTCCTTTCCCTCCTTTGGGATGAATAACGCACGGTGGCGACTCTTCTGTCATTTTCTTTCGCCGATTGTTTTTTCGCGCACTGTATTTTTCAGGTTGCGACAAGGGGCATCTGTAAGACCCCAATTTTGACCCTAAGATCCCTCATGGCATCATAACATTGCATTTGCATCTTGCCTTAAGGATCATAAGCATCTTGGCTCTTACCCTAGGGTGGGAACCTTTTTTTTGAATTGGTTAGAGATCACCAAGCATGCTTGAATTGTATATTATTGCTTTTCTCATTTTACTCACTAACCAAAAGCACAAAAATATGTCACTAACATCTTATTGTTTGTAGTTTGAGCAGTCACAAGATCCAAAGCTTCTAGGAGATCCTATGTGCATTGACATGGTCAAGGGAAGCTGAAAGCAAGCATGTCAATGGTTCCCAACGTTCTCATCCATCAAATATGCCTCCCAAGTATCTCAATTCATCATTTTTGATCAAAGCAAACCAAAGGGTTTGAGGTTTGTTTCCCAAGGAAACCCTAATTCATCTGTTCATCAACTGTGCCTTGCTCATGAAGCAAACTCAACCTTTGATCAAATGCAATCAAGGGAAGTTCTTTAAATCATCATTTCATGCATATTTGAACTTATTTGAGTGTCCTCAATCATCAATTCATCAAGATATGGAGTTTGGACTTGAGAAGTTGACCAGTCAATTCATTTGACTATTTTGAAATACACTGAGACCTAACTTTTGACGTGTTTATCAAATAGAGATGACCCCAAGAGAAAAAATGTTCTTAAGAACCATATGAACAACTTTCATATTCATAAAAAATTGATTTGAAGCTTTTAAGGTCATAATCCATTTATAAACATTATAGGTCATTTTGACTGAAACTCTAATTTTGGGTCAACTTCCCAAGGGCATAACTCATTCATTTTTCATGATTTTGAGGTGGGATCAAATGAATTGGAAATCTTAAGATGTCTAATTAAATTGTTATGTTGAGAAAATTTTCAAAATCCTAAAATAAATACATTTGATAATGCAAAACATTATAGGTCACTTTGGACTAAAGGCATTGAAATGTGAAAAAGTCCAACTTCAAATGCCCATAACTTCTTCATAAAAAATCCAAATGATGCAAAAGTTAAGTCCAAATTTATTTTCTTAAAAATATCTACAACTTTGGTGTTGAAGGTTTTGTCATTTGGAGCTTGCATCATAGAAACAGAAGTGCTTAAAGTTTGGCCATTTTTGAAATTCTCACATGTACATGTTTTGCACCCTACACTTCATGATCACTTTTCACCAATTTCCAAGTTTCAAATGGAGTTTTTATCAACATAATAAATGATCCTCATGCAAAAAGCTGTCCAACCATTACTCATAAGGTTGTGTTTCAAGTATGGACATGGCATTTTCGAAAGCATGAACATGTTGGTGCATTTTTGAAAATCTATTAAATTTGCATTGCATGAGCTCAACTTACATGATCTACACGTCCAAATTACATCTGTTATTGTTCAGCTTGCAAATCCAAGTGGAATTGGGCCCTCCATGCGCCTGTACAGGCCCATGCATGGAGGCCCTTTCCATCCATGCAATGAAATGTTCATGCATCACAACCATTGCCTTGCTATAAATACATGCCTTATGCTCCTCATTTCAGCAACCTGAAGGCGCCCTAAATGCTGCACGATTGATTCCTCACCCATACTCAAAAGGAACTCACCATTTTCTCTAAAATTTTTCAGATCTGAACTTCAATTCCATTGATTGATTTTTGGATCTAAAGTTCCTTAGCCTTGCTCTCCTTAATCCATAGATCACACTGCAAGCTCAATCACCAAGGAACCGTGCTCTCAAACTCTACAAATCAGAGGTTTACTTCAGTTATTATTTTCTTTGAATCCACTGATATACTGCTTGTTTCTTGTTGTTATTGTGTTGTATGAAGTCCTCTTCATAGAGGCAATCATTTAGAGCTTTGAATTTTCAAATTCCAACAAGTTCAGTTGAACACCACAGAAATTCAACCTCTGATTTCTCTCAATATAGAAACCTAGAGTGGATTTGGTTGGCACAAGGGTGATGTACAGCACCCCAACTTTCGTTTGGTACCTGGATCGTGGCTTTTCATGCACATTTATTTCTCTGCAAATTTGACCTTCGCCGGAGGATGGCCGGAGAAGACGGTGGTGTACACCACCGTCTGGTCTCCAGATCAAAATCTGGACCGTGCATTTGCGTTTCCAGATTAGATCCCATCCACCCAATGTTATGACTTTTCAATTGGCCATGTGTGATGCATTGACTAAGGAACTTGGTGGAAGCGCGCTCAAGAGCCACACGATTTGCCAGCTCAATTAATGAGCTATGCATCCAACGCTCCACGCTTTTTGTTTTTTTTTAAATTCTGATTTTTATTTTCTTTTATTTCTTTTAATTCCATTTAATTTTAAAAATTCATATCTCCTTCATTATTGGTCCAAAAAATGTAAGACCAGTTGCATTTTTCTTCTTTTAATCTCTAGTTTCTAAAATTGATTTTTAATATTTTTTATTTTATCATTTGATATTTTTTAAGAATTTTCTCTTTTCTGGTTATTTTTAATTCATTTAAAATAGTTTTTGATATTCAAAAAATACAAAAATATTTTTCCAACCTAATTGAATGATGATAGATCTATGAAAAATATTCTCATCAATTTATTAATCGATTTGAGATTTTAATTCAATTAGGTTATTTTTATGCATTTTTAATTGATTAAAAAATAGTTTCTGACTTCTAAAAATGCTGAAATTTTTTGTCAAACTTTGTTTGACCTTGTTGAACTTAGGATAATTCACTTGGACTTTTCAAAGTTGATTTGAAGTAAGTTTGAAGTTTGACCTTCCTTTATTATTTTAATTCAAGTATTATTTTACTTTTGAAAAATACCAAAAAATATTTTATTTGATTCACTAATTAAGATCTCTAACTTGTGTTGTTGCCTACATTATTATTGACCGGCCTCGGATAGTTGTGACTTCTACATAAGTCCAATTACGATTGCTTAACATAGCGTTAAATTGCCTTATGGCACACTAATACTAACATTAACCATTAACATTTAATTCTTGCACTTTACATTTATGCAATTTAGTATTCTTGTACATATTATTCATTTGCTTTTTTTCCTTTGCTCATTTGAGGACATATTTATGTTAATGCAATTTGCCTTTTGCTCACTTGAGCACATAATTGTGTATATACTTTTGTGCTTGTGTTTTGTTTGATTGTTGTGAACTAAATGCCAAAATGGACAAAAAGTGAAATTCTTGTATCAGATATGAGATGTCGAAGGTAATGTCACGACACTAATATCTGAGTAATGCAAACAGAATAAAGATAGAGAATAGTAATGCAAGATACACAAGCAATTGTTAACCCAGTTCGGTCCAACTCACTTACATCTGGGGGCTACCAAGCCAGGAAGGAAATTCACTAAAATTGAATCAGTTTAAAGACTCTCCGTACACTTCAACAAGTTACAGTCTTTCTCACCTAATCTCTACCTGTGCAATTTCTACCTAAGCACTCTTAGATATGAGAACCCACTCACTTCCTTACAATCACACACCAGTGATTTTAAACAACAATCCCTTGTGAAAAGACAACACTTTTCAATAACACACTCTTGATTTTACTTCACAGTTTCAATCAAGAAGACACACTCTTGATCTTTGCTTCACAGCTTTTGATCAAGAAGACACACACTTGATCTTGCTTCACAGCTTTGATCAAGTAGACACACACTCTTGCTTAACAGCTTTAGAGTGACAAATTACAACCCCAAATCAGTCCAATTCAATCATCAATGGATGACTTGAATGACCTACAAGTCTTACGACTAAACAAACACAAACCCTAACTCTCTCTCTGTATTTTGCTCAGTATTGGTTGTGTTGTAAAACAGGTTTTCTAAGTCCCTTTTTATAGAAGCATCCAGCTGGGCTTGGACATCTTGAAAACCCTAAATCTATTTTCCAATCAAATCTTTTTATAACAGCTGGTTAGATCTCCTTGGAAAATAAGTAAATCTGGGTGTAATCCATGATTGAATGCGCCAGCTAATCAGATCTTTAATCATACATAGATTGCCATTAATTATGCAATCATAAAACACCAAACATTCACACTGAATATTCTGTGTACAGGATGCCATGACATCGGGTCTGACATCCTGGAAAAATCCTGCATTATCCAATAATTCCTTTTATAACTTCCAGCAGGTACAACCATATCAGATGCCATGACCTTGTGTATGTCATCTGAAACAATCCTGCATGAACATGTCCTTCATTTAAGCTCCAGCGGGTACATCCAATATCAGAAGCCATGGCATTGTATGTGGCATTCTGAAACAATCCTGCCTGAACATGTTCTTGAACTCCAGCAGGTACATAGGATGTCTTATGTTAAGACATCACACATAACATCTTGTGAACACTCTTTGTTTTACCAAAATTGCTGCCAACACTTAGAATCAACAAACTCCCCCTTTGGCAAATTTTGGCTAAAACATATATCTGTCCTTTTTGTTCACAAGGTAAACTATCAGCATTTAAACAACATAACAGTAGTTTAAACAGCAGCACAAGCAAATACAATTACTAGTTATATCTACTAGTAATACACACATGCACAAGGGTACTTCTCCTCCCCCTAAATCTGTGCAACACAAACAGAATTACTAGTTATGGATGCAACTAGTAAGACACACAAATGCACAAGGGTACTCCTTCTCCCCCTAAATCTGTGCATGCATCAAACATCTTCCATGAACATAACAGCTACTATAACTCCAGCACCTGTACCAGCCAGAATGTCATTCTGACATCTGCTTCAACATTCAACACCTGTGCACCATATCAGACATCCCCTTTGACATCTGTAAATAGAACATCATTCTGTTTTAACACCTGTGCACTTCCTTCCATGATAGATGTCCTTCAGCTATATACATCTCAGAACTCCTCAACAGCTTCCACATCAACTTCCTCATCAGCACTTCTCCCCCTTTTTAGTCAAAATTGACCAAAGGTGACCAATTGGACAAAATTAATGTCAATTAGTCAATCAGAGAATGTCAGGACAGATGTTATAACATTAAACATGTTAAAACATAACAGTTAAGCTGTTCAAACCATCATTATACACAACTGTGATAGCTGAGATAATGAACAAATCCAAGGAACTCACTAAGAGCCCAAAATATGACACACAGGCATCAATGAGGACTGCCACAAATTACACATTTTTTTATTTTAAAAACAATAAAACTTCAGTCTTCCAAATAGCAACACCAGAACAGTCACAACAGTCTTCACAGCACACCTCGCACAGTCTACAGTCTTCAATACAAAGGGGGGGGGGGGGAACCATCAATCAGAGGAAGAAGTGTCACCTTCACCTTCAAAGTCTTCAGAGCTTTCAGAGCTGCCACTGGATTGAGCATTTGATCTCTCACTTGAAGTATTTGCATCTGTCTTTTGTCTCATCAGCCTTCGCCATCTCTTCCTTCTCTAGGCCACAAATAAGAGCCTCCAAGGCCTCTTTTCTTGCTTTGGCAACCCTAATACCATTCTCTAGTTCTTTGCAGGTTTCTTTCAACTGATCAATTAAACTCCCTTGAGATGCAGACTCTTTTCTGGCAGATGTCTTGACAACATCATTGACATGACTTCCCTCAGACAGTTTATGATGAATGGATAGTGGGGGTTTTCTACTGCTTGGAATGTCATTTGCATTGAGTATGCCTGGTTGTTGACTCAAGATGATACCACAAATAATAGATGGGAAGGCAATGGGTAGCTTCACAGCATTTGTGGAGGCATGTCTGATAATTTGGTCAAACATAAACTTTCCAAAATCATAGTTAATCCTGGTTCCAATTACATAAATGACTCTTCCAAGACCAATGGAGATGGTAGAGATATGATTAGTAGACACCCAATTAGCTGAACCAATCTTGTGCAAGATGGCATATTTGATAGTAAGCTTACTAGCAGATAAGTGGTTCCTACTAGGCCATTCCTTAACTTGGCCAGCTGTGATAATCCTACAGACCTCATTGTCTGTAGTCTCTATATCTACTCCTCCATCAGTTCCTCTTCCTAGGAACTTGTTGATGATGGTTGGTGAGAATTTTACACACTTACCCCTTACAAAAACTTTGCAAAATTCCCTGCTGCTCCTTTCATAAATCTCCTCAGGAATGTTCACAATGAATTCTTTTATTAACCCCTCATAGCACTGGGGAAGAGAAGTCACAATTTTCATAAGACCAACAACCTTAATTAACTCCATGACTTCCTTTACTTTAACAGCCTCTTTACCCAATTCTCTTTCAACAACTACCCTTCTCTGAATAACAAACTTCCATTTGGCAGCACCATCTTCTAAATGAAAAGAGATATTGTCAAGATGCACAACAGCCACTTTGTTTGGAGACTTCTTCACAGCCTGCCTTTTAGCAAGGGAGATGTCTAGAACATTGTCTTCGACATCCTCATCAGAGTTAGAAATCTTACTTTCTTTCCTCTTCTTAATCTCAACCTTGCTCCATGATTTGGAGGGTCCTACACCAGCAGTCTTCTTCCTAGTCCTGGAAGCCATCATTTCAGCCACAGTTTTTCCTTTCCTAGTCTTCAATTTCCTGGCAGCACTTGGCTTTACATAGTGAACCAAGGTGTCCTCCTCTTCCTCTGAGCTTTCTTCCTCCAAATCAATACTATCCTCAGCAGTATCAGGAGACATGCTAGCTGGTTTCTTGCTAGGTAGATTTTTTCCAAGAGAACATAATCCCTCAGCAGCAACTTCCTTTTCTGTCTTAGATGAGTCATCATCTTTCTCAGTTTGGGTTTCCACCTCAAGAGAGGGGTCCCTTCTAGACAGAGGAGTAAAAATATCCTTGACTTCATGTTCTTCATTCAGAATCCTAGTCACTAGGTTTCTTATGGTGTGATCAGTAAAATGCATGTCCTCTTTATCAGGAGATTTTTCAGGAATGTTACCTTGCTTAGTTCCAGCCATGGAAGAGGGGTCTGGGACGTCACCTGGTATCATATGCAGAGGAGTCACGTCCATCAAGTCTTCATCTAGAAACTCCATGGAGGGAGTTCTTGTATGAAAGGGTTTTGAGCTAGATGATGATGGATGTTGAGACATGTTGTTGAACTTTTGAGGAAAATTTCTTTGCCCTAACAGAGGTTCTCTGAGTAGTTTGATGAAGATGGAAAGAGTTGTGTTCAGGTAGAGCGTGCAAATGGAATAGATACTATTTCCAATACTAGGGAATGATTTATTATTAATGTGGCTCTTTCTTTTAATTGGGCAGACAATATTTTTGTTACCTTTTCCACTCCACATTAATTGCCATATTTTCTCAAGAATCCAAGTCCCTAATTTCCCTTTTTCATATTCAAGTTGGATATCATCCAAGTCCCTTGCAGCCTTGTCATGCTGTAGAACTATGAAATTGTTTTCCACATATTTCCTAATTGAGTGATGACAGCAAATAATGTACTTGGTCCAGCTGTACTGAATATGTTTTTTGGACATAGTTGCAACATATAGGTTGTCATAATACAATGTCATGACATCGTGTGTGACATTGTATGCAATTATCAGTAGTTTCATCCAACCTAGTTGGGAACAACTGCTTTCATATGAAATAATTTCATCATCAACATCATTTTTATCTTTCACATGTGTAGGATCAGGAGTCCTATCACCCTTCATCTCATTCCTCTCCACATTGTTCTTGGCACATATAGCCTTTTGTGGCTCAGTTCCAACTAAGCTTTCAGACTGCATATAACTGGTCACATGTCCACCTATTTGCTCTAACTCCTCAGCCGTTTGGGCCATCATGACCTTTTCTTTCTTGAGAGCAAGGTTAAGTCTGAGCTTCTGGTGTGACATCCTTGTCTGACATTTCCCACAACTTTGGCTTTCATTACTCTTGAGGGTTCTTCTAGCAGCTGTACTTGTCTTCATCCCTTCCTTTTTGTCATAGGTACACTTTGAGGAATGATCCAATTGAGAGATCCACATGTAAAAATTGTCTTTGGTCCTGATTCCTTTCATAATCACTTCACTGTCTTTGTTACTAATCAGACAATCAGTTTTAGTGAAGTTGACATTCAGGCCTTGATCACATAGTTGACTGATGCTTATTAGATTTGCAGTCAAACCCTTAACAAGTAGAACCTTGTCAAGTTCAGGAACCTCAGGATAATCAAGCTTACATGTTCCCTTGATTTCACCTTCTGCTCCATCTCCAAAGGTTATATGGCTTATGGTATGATGCTGCAGGTCAGTCAGCAGGTCTTAGTTTCCAGTCATGTGTCTGGAACATCCACCATCAAAGTACCATTCTTCTTTGGCTGAGACTCTGAGAGGAGTGTGAGTTATTAGACTGGTAGCATTAGTCTTAGGAACCCATTTCTTCTTGATGATAGGTCTGTACTGTTTGGGTCTGGGTTGATAGTAATTCTGATGTTGAGTAGGGATAGGGTAACCATATAACTTATAGTAGAAAGGCTTTAGGTGACCAAATTTCCCACAGTACTGGCATCTCCAACTTTGGTGTTTCCTTTTCTGCTGTCTTCTCCTCTGATGTTGTGACATCTCAAGACTGCTCTTCTTATTGTTGCATTTAGGTTTGGCTTGAGGTTTGTAACTAGTGTAACTGATATCAGCCTTGGATTTATTATACCCTATTCCACCTTTGTCTCCTGTGATTAGTCCAGTTTGGAGAATCTTGTCTAAGGAGTCAGATCCATTATTTAACATCCTTACATACTTGGTCATCTCTTCTATTTTTGAGTTCAAGAACAAGGCTTCTGTATTTAACTTAGAGATGGTGTCGACATGTTCAACCTTTTCATTCTCCAGCTGTATTATCTTCTGGCTCTCAACTTGTTGACTTTCATCTAGCTTGACATTCAGAGCCACTGCTTCTGTTTTTAATTTGGATATGGTTTCTAATTGTTCTACCTTCTCTTTCTCAAGTTGAGTTATCCCCTTCTTCTGGGTTTCAATCTGTTTACACAGCTCTACACTCTTGTGGCACAATTTTCTATAGGTAGAGGCCAACTCTTCAAAGGTCACTTCTTCATCACTTGAGTCTCCATCAGAAAGCCATCTTCCTGTCAAGGCAGTTACCAGATTTGCAGCTTGATCTGTTTCACTCTCATCAGACCAAGTGGCAGCAAGACTCATCTTTTGCTTCTTGAGGTAGGTTCCACATTCAGTTCTAATGTGTCCATACCCATCACATTCATAGCACTGTACTTCTTTTCCTTCTTTGGGCTTTTCATCTGAGCTTGCTCTTCTTTCAACATTGTTGGATCTACTGATATCAGGTGAGGTGTTCTTGACATTAGCCTTGGATTTTACATCCAACTTTTTCAACAGTCTTTTGAACTGTCTTCCCAACATTGCGACTTCTTTTGACAAGTCTTCATCAAAATCCTGACTGTTTTCATCTTCTGTGTTTGACATGAAGGCCATGCTTTTGGTTTTCTTTTCAGAACCATCATTTAATCCCATCTCAAATGTTTGGAGGGAACCAATTAGCTCATCAACTCTCATGTTGGAGATGTCTTGGGATTCTTCTATGGCTGTTACTTTCATAGCAAATTTCTTAGGGAGTGACATGAGTATTTTCCTTACCAGCTTCTCATCTGACATCTTCTCTCCCAGGGCTCCTGAGGCATTAACAATTTCAAGAATGATCATGTGAAATTCATGTATATTTTCATCTTCTTTCATCCTTAGATTTTCAAACTTGGAGGTGAGCAACTGTAGTCTAGACATTTTAATCCTAGATGTGCCTTCATGAGTGGTTTTGAGAATATCCCAAGCATCTTTAGCCACTTCATAATTGTTTATCAACCTGAAGATGTTCTTGTCTACTCCATTAAATATGGCATTCAATGCTTTAGAATTTCCAAGGGCTAGATCATCCTCCTCCTTAGACCATTGTTCTTCAGGCTTCTTATCAGTTGTGGCTGCTCCTTCATTAGTAATTACTGGATGAAGCCATCATGTTAACATAACCTTCCAAGCCTTATTATCCAATGATTTTAAGAAGGCGACCATTCAAGGTTTCCAATAGTCATAGTTAGATCCATCTAAAATTGGTGGTCTGTGAACAAATCCTCCATCTCTCTCCATTGTACCAGAAAGTATTGCCCCTAGATCTCACCCAGAACCAGAGCAGGATGCCTGCTCTGATACCAATTGAAATTCTGGTATCAGATATGAGATGTCGAAGGTAATGTCACGACACTAATATCTGAGTAATGAAAACAGAATAAAGATAGAGAATAGTAATGCAAGATACACAAGCAATTGTTAACCCAGTTCGGTTCAACTCACCTACATCTAGGGGCTACCAAGCCAGGAAGGAAATTCACTAAAATAGAATCAGTTCAAAGACTCTCCGTACACTTCAACAAGTTACAGTCTTTCTCACATAATCTCTACCCGTGAAATTTCTACCTAAGCACTCTTAGATATGAGAACCCACTCACTTCCTTACAATCACACATCAGTGATTTTAAACAACAATCCCTTGTGAAAAGACAACACTTTTCAATAACACACTCTTGATTTTACTTCACAGTTTCAATCAAGAAGACACACTTTTGATCTTTGCTTCACAACTTTTGATCAAGAAGACACACACTTGATCTTGCTTCACAGCTTTGGTCAAGTAGGCACACACTCTTGCTTAACAACTTTAGAGTGACAAATTACAACCACAAATCAGTCCAATTCAATCATCAATGGATGACTTGAATGACCTACAAGTCTTACGACTAAACAAACACAAACCCTAGCTCTCTCTCTGTATTTTGCTCAGTATTGGTTGTGTTGTAAAACAGGTTTTCTAAGTCCCTTTTTATAGAAGCATCCAGCTGGGCTTGGACATCTTGAAAACCCTAAATCTATTTTCCAATCAAATCTTTTTATAACAACTGGTTAGATCTTCTTGGAAAATAAGTAAATCTGGTTGTAATCCATGATTGAATGCGCCAGCTAATCAGATCTTCAATCATACATAGATTTCCATTAATTGTGCAATCACAAAACACCAGACATTCACACTGAATGTTCTGTGTACAGGATGTCATGACATCGGGTCTGACATCCTGGAAAAATCCTGCATTATCCAATAATTCCTTTTATAACTTCCAGCAGGTACAACCATATCAGATGCCATGACCTTGTGTATGTCATCTGAAACAATCCTGCATGAACATGTCCTTCATTTAGCTCTAGTAGGTACATCCAATATTAGAAGCCATGGCATTGTATGTGGCATTCTGAAACAATCCCGCCTGAACATGTTCTTGAACTCCAGCAGGTACATAGGATGTCTTATGTTAAGACATCACACATAACATCTTGTGAACACTCTTTGTTTTACCAAAATTGCTGCCAACACTTAGAATCAACAAAAAGGACTTAGACTTTAGGACTTTCCCTATGCAAAATTGGAGTGAAAGAGCAACTAGGCATTGGGCCTTTAGAGTGTTATAAAAGTCAAAGAGCAACTAGGCATTGGGCCTTTAGAATGCTATAAATGTTTAAGAGAACTTTGAAAGGACCAATTTCTAAACTCCTTCTTGTTCATTCTTTGTTTTCTTGATAGAACTTTTTGATGTGTGTGTTCTTGTGTTAGGGATTCCAATAGTGAGCCTAAGTGAAGAACCATTGTCATGAGTTTCTAAAGGGAGAGATCTAAGAGCCATTAGGGATCTTCTAAGAGCTTGCTTGCTTGATTGATTGCTTGAGTTTACACTTATTTGCTTGCTTATTCCAAAGGATGAGAGCTACTTGGATCATCAATATGATCTCAAGAAGGGAACTCCATTTGTGGTTTTATTTCTTTCCCTTCATCTCTCGTATGCTTAGGACTTAGCCTTTCTTCTTCTTCCCTCCACTCTAACCCAAGCCAAAACTTTTGTGCAAACATTAACACTTCTCTTCAAACATTAGAAACCTAAGCGTTATGCTTTTGATTTTCAAACTTTCTTTTCATAACACTTATTTTTGAATTAAATCTTTAAGTCAACTTTGACCATATTTTGTAAATACTCTTCATTGGTAAATATAACTCATTCAAATACTTTTGTGGTTTCAATGGCCACTTTCTTATTAAATTTTTTTCATAACCATTAGCTATTAGGTTTGAGTTCTCCTTGAGGTAGATGTAATACTCACCTATATCCTTAGTGATGGACAATGAGTCTTCCATGCTTATTATAGGGTTAACCCCTCACTAGCATGTTGAAGTTATCCTCACATGGTGGATTTGTGGTTTTAGGTTGAGTTTTCTCCCTTGGATAACAAAAGACCTTAAGGCTTTTTGACCAATCAATTCACCAGCTTGTTTTGAGATTTTTACCCCGAACTACAAGGTTTTGATCCTAATATTTTTTAAGATGGTACGTAGGCAATGGATTTATCCATTCAAACACAAATTATAAATAATTTGTATATTCTTTTCTCATCTCCCCAATCATGTTTGCACAAACAAATTTTCATAAAAATACCAACCTTGCAACAAGTGTGAAAAGGGCTCCGTAGGAGTACCTAGGATGTTTTGGGTGCTTAGCACCTTCCCATTGCATAACCAACCCCCTTACCCCGACCTCTGACATTTTTATTAGTTTTTGATTCGATAAAACTTCTCGGTTTTTGTTCGCTTTCTAACCTTTCCTTTGGATAAATAGAAGTGCGGTGGCGACTCGACTTGTATGGTTTACTTTTAATTTAGTCAATAAATCTAAAGGTAACGAATACCCCGCTACACGTACTATCAGAGGGCTCCTTGGTTCCCATAATAATCTATAGTTTAACCTTTTTCTTTAACGCATATGGATTAGTGCAACTTGAGCCAATACAGTGGAATCTAATTCGACTACATTCTCGATTTCTTTTGAAACCACGACTTTAAATTCTATGTCTTTCCCTCTTTTGAATTGCTTCTTCCTGGCTGATGATGTCTTCCTTTTCTTTTTTTAGTAGATAAAGATCTTCAAACTATTTTTATTTCTCCTTTGCTTTAGTTAGAAGTGGCGTCTCTTTTTTTGAGCTTTTTCTTTCCGCCGCATCTTTACATTATGACATATTGGATTTTCTTCACTATGTTTCCCTCCATCATACAATTTATTAATCATTATTTCCTTCCAAAGTTTCAGTATGAGTGTCGAGGTGAGAATCGGAGACCAAGCTATTGGATTAACTTGATTCGCAAAACATTGATATCATCACCGAACTTTTATTTTTCCAAGGGAAGGGAAAAAGATTCAAAATAAACCCAAAAATAAACATGCATAGAAAATAGTAAAACTAGAAGCAAAGCAAGTATATATCAAAGGTACGTGGGTTAATTATGCAAAGGGAAGGTATTAACACCCTAAGCATTTGTAGTACTCTACATGAACCTTTTGAGTTTATCTATGTTTTGGTTTGAAAGTTGTTTGCATTATTGAATGGGTCAATAAAAGAGGTAACAAATGTTTTGGAAAGTGTTACTTGACTAAAGGTAAGTCAAAGTTTGAGTTTGAGATGCTTCATGTGTACTAAAGCATTTGAAAGTGTAATTGAAAAATCCATTGACTAAAAGTAAGTCAAGGTTTGTGTTTGAAATGCCTCATGTGCACTAAAGCATTTTTGAAAGTGTAATTGAAATTCCATTTACTAAAAGTAAGTCAAAGTTTGTGTGGGTGTTTTATCTTGAAAAAGGGGGTAAGGTTTGATTTAGGGTAAATGCGTGAATGGACAAACAAACAAACAATACATGACTAGGAAGTCAATATAAGATCCTTTCCCTTGGATTCAGATACATAAAGATACATAAATTGGTAAGACATGAATAAACTACTTACATGTTTTTGAGGCATGGTGAACATAGACAAGACATGACAAAGGTTTACATAACACCATAGGAGATAACACATGAACAAGTATGAGATACATGTTCAACACTATGGAAGTTTATGAAGGAAATACTTGAATGAAATGATAAACAATTACAAGACATGGATATAACATCACAAATTGGGATAAAATACAAGTTGAGTATCACAAGACATGATTGAAAAAGTGTATATTATTCAATACAAGGGTATGAAACCACATTAAGCAAAAAAGACAAGTATCATTTAGCAAGGGTATCAAACCACATTAAGCAAACAAGACAAGTATCATAATCAAGATATATAGTTATTAAGTAAAGTTATTACAAAAGAAAGATATTCAAAACATGGATTATATGAACATGGTATGGACAAAGTAAAACCCTAAGTGGATCACTATGAATACAAGTCAAACAAGAGGCAAGAACATGTCAGGGACAAGTTTAGACCTAAACCCTAATCATGGCATGAATAAGAAACAAGCAAGTGGAAACCCTAATCACTTCCTAACCATTCATTCAAACATGTTTTCAAGGTGAATCAATTGATACATGGTATGAAAATTATCAAGTTTAAACATGTTAAGGATAACAACCAATACTTAAAAGAGTGTGCTATGATCATACAAGCTTTCAACATCAAGAACAACCAAGAAACAAACTAAAGGAATCAATTAGGAACCTTAAAAACACTTTAAAAGTACATGTTTTCCATCAAACAGAAAAGTGGTAAAATAAATAATATTTTTTAATTTTTTTTGTATCATCATAAAATAGACATTCTCATGAACACATGGCAAAAGAAAGGGGTCAAAAATGTTAAGGGATCATAAAGTTATGACTTTTTTAAGTTGTGAAAAAAATGGAGATTAACAAGTGATAAAAGAAATGCACATTTCCTTAGCCAGGTTCGAACCCACTCCCCCGGGGTTCTAGTGAACAAAAATACAAAAGGCTAGGGAGAAGGGGATTTGAACCCCATGTCTTTTGGTTACAAGTGACTAATGGTGCGCGCTTCTACCACTGGGGTGGTGATACATCCATAAATTAAAATTCAAACTATGATATATATTATAAAACACGTTCCATTTGACTTTTCAAAGCCATCTCAGCATCATCATCAACCTCACGCTTCTCCCTCTCTCATTCTTCTTCTTTCATTTTTTTCCAGATTTTCTATCAAATACATCTCTCTCATTTCTCAACTATTTTTCACGAAATAAAGACCGAAGTTGCTCATAAGAATACAAGGAACACAATGATACAATAGGTTTTAGCTAACACTCAAAGATGAGGATGCACGAAGGCCAAAACCAGACCTGAAACCCTAGGTTTGATGCAACATAAACTCACATAAACAACAGTATAAATGACATGTAAGCTAATGATCATTCTTAAAATAATAAATGCTACATGTTTGCCTCAGGAATCACATGAAAATGATGCATGTATAATGAGTTTCAATATCAAGGATGTACCTATTGGAGCAAGGTCCAATGCCTCTTCAACAATACTTCCAGCTACAGTTTGATGCTTCTCCTAATGCTTATGAGTTCCCAAAATATGATTGGAACCCTTGGTTTTCAGAATACACGAGCCAAATGAGAGAATGAAGGTTAAGGTTGAAAAGCTCTCAAGGATGAAGTTTTTCTTGGAAAGCTTGGTGTGTGGATTGCTGAGGCTTTTCCCTCTATTTATAGTGATCCTTTAGGGTCTGAGAAGTCTCACATATCATAAAATAATTGTGTCCTTTGTTGGTTTGCTTGCTTGGTTGGTTTCTGCACAAAACACCAAGTGTGAAGCATGTCAAAAGTATGGAGTGCATGAAGTGTTTTGCATTGTTTTTTATGAAGCATAGGGGTTGACTTGAGGTTTATAATTGGTGTGTATCTGAACCAAATCCATTTGGGATCTCAATGGTACTAACTGCTGGATTAAAGTCACTTTACACAAGTGGAAGTGTGACCTTTATGCCAAAAATGGAATGATTCAATGTGTAATGGCTTAGTTGCTTGGATAATGGCTCAAAAGTTTGTGTAATCTTCTGACTAGAGTGAGATTTAGAATCAAGAAGGACATGTACTTGGATATATTTCAGATTTGCTTAAGTTAGCAATGCAACTTGGGCTTGTAACTTGACTTATGAACCACTTCATGATACCATCTTCTCAAATTTGATTCTCTTAGCTCAAGCATGGGAAATTATTGCTCTTGGAGATTTTGGGAAGATGAAATCATGATATACAACTTTCATGTTGATCACTTTGCTTGAATCAATTGGCATCTTGGTGAAATATTGGCATAAAGTTGGTCATTTGATTAGGTTAGCATGCTGAAAATTTCACTAAGTGTTTTATCACTTGAAAAGCAAATAAATCCTCCACTTCATGGCCCCATATCTCCTTATTCATGCATTTTTTGGGGTTTCATCACCTAGTACAAAGTTGAATTATAAAGAAAGACCTTTAATTTGATCATAGTAGAAAAGGAAATGGTGGATTGGATCACAAGTTATGGCCTTGGAAAGTTTGGTACTTGGACATGATTTTTAGGGACTTAGTAATAATTCCAAATTCTCCATCTTTGCCCCTTTTGCAAGTAATCTTGATTTTATTGATTAAAATTGATCAAATGACTTCATTGATAATATTTTCATAATCGTTGACTTGAAAAGTCCATTATTGACCAAAAATCTTAAAAGTCAAACTTTGACTTTAGGCATCTGTTGACTTTTCATCAGTTGTCTTCAAAACTTTCATTTGTTCATGAACCTAACTTCTTGAGCCATTATGAATTATATGAGTGGGTTATGAGGATACATTTTAGGACCTTGGATCATGCCCTAAGCCATAGGATCATGCCTTGGTCAAAGAGTTAACATTAAGTTGACTTTGACCAAGAAACCCTAATTTGGTGTGTCGAATGAATTGTGGCTTGATGAACTTGAATTGAGGCAATTACAAACTTTGATTGTTGATGGAAGGAGAATCTTGATCACCTTGAGATATTTATGATCACACTAAGCCTTGATTGACCCATCCCTTGAACTTTTTGATGCCAAAACCCTAACTTGCAAATAAATCAAAGCAAGACATATTTTTTATTTTTGTAGGGTTAGCAAAGCATAAGGATATACACAAAAGTATTTTATGAACTTGATGTTATGGAAATGATACAAATGATAAGGGATCTTAGAGGTGAAAATTAGGGTATTATAGTTGTCCCTATATAAGTCTACACCATCCGGAGATATGAAGGTTGAAATCTTCGTCTCGACGAGATTGGAGAGAATTAAATATTAAAATGCACAATTTTTGACCCTAAGGTACCACAATGATGCTTATGATATGATGTGAATGCAAGACTCTGAATTCCATGGGTAATGATGACACATGAGACACACTACTGCTGGAGAAACCAAGCAGAGAAAAGAGGGACTAACACCGGGGAATAACACCAAAGGCTAACAAACTAGGGAAAGTGTTTAAATTACTGGGGGTAAAATTAACACTCCACCCGGGAACGAGAACGTAAGTTCTGATAATTGAATGAGAACCAACTTCCAATATTGGAAAAAAGATCCAGTTTCTTCTTTAATGGACTTTCGTTTGAGAAAAGGGGTGATCACTAAATGGGGTATGGGAACCAATGACTCCACCAGGGATCTTCAAAACAAATTTCTCAAGTAAAGAGAGAATAGCATCATCTGAAAGGAATCTCGTGAAACTTATCTAGAAGGAATTTTTTGGAGAGATAGCCATTTGATGAGAGGATGATTTTTGACAACGGACTTACTGGGGAAATTTCCATTAGCCGTAGTTAACTTCACTTTGGGGAAGATAAAAAAAACCTCATAACAAATTATCGACAAAATTCTCTGACGGGTTTTTTCGGAAAGATAACGGCTTGATGGAAGAATGATTGATATGTTGATAAACTTCAACTGGGGAATGGAAAAACATCTCGGAGAAGAGACTTCCATTTGTCATTTCAGAACGAAACAAGCGTCTTAAATAAGAGATCGTCACTTGTCATCGGATAATAAAATTCAACCATGATTCAGGTTGTATGCCACAAAAGGGTTTCCATTTCTTCTTTAATCAAGTATTCCACTTGAAGATGGTAAATAAACTTCAACAAACTATTCAGGTTGTATGCTGCGAACGAGTCTCCATCTCTTCTTTAATCAAGTATTCCACTTGAAAAGGGTAAAAGAGCTCCAACAAACTTCTCTGACGGGAATTTTTCGGAGAGATAACCATTTGGTGAAAGGACCTCACTAGGGATAGACAAACTTCTTAGAAAATACTTCCATTTGTCATCCGAAACGAAACAAGCTTCTCAAATAAAGAGACCACCACTTATTGTCGAATAAATTTCCACATGATTCGGGTTGTATGCCACGAATGGGTTTCAATCTATTCTTTAATCAAGTCTTCCACTTGAAAAGGGTAAATAAACTTCAATAAACTATTCGGGTTGTATGCCGCGAACGAGTCTCTGTCTCTTCTTTAATCAAGTATTCCACTTGAAAAGGGTAAAAGAGATCTAACAAACTTCTCTGACGGGAATTTTACGGAGAGATAACCATTTGATGGAAGAATAAGGAAGTTGATATGTGTGCTAACTTCACTGGGAAGAGACAAACTTCTCGGAAAAGAGACTGCCATTTGTCATTCGAAACAAAATTTGGGAACAAAACAAGCTTCTCAAATAAAGAGGCTGCCACTTGTTGTTAGGTAGGGATTTCAAAGGGAGTGTTACAAGGACATTGTTGGGGAACAAAATCTGTCTTTGTTAGGGAACCATAAACACGCTTTTCACAGGGGGATCAAAGTATTTGGAGGTACAAAATAAATGTACTATCAATCTATGTTTTTACATCCTAGAGAGATTCAATATCAGACCTGTTAGAGATCAGGTTCAATCCAGGAATAAACTGGAGAGGGATAGTCAAACAAGACTTTTCTCAGTGAGGAATAATCTCAAACTAGGGATTTATCCTATATGTAGTAGTAAATTCATGGTCATCTAGCTATGGATAAGCTAGACATCAAATAACAAGAGTCGCCACCGCGCTTTTATTGTTTCCAAGGGAAAAGGGAAAAAGTACGAACAAAACCCAGAAGTAAGAAGTTTTCAAATCAAAACTAATAAAATGTCAGAGATTACAGGTAAGGGGGTTGGTTACAAAGAGGGAAGGTGTTAGCACCCAAAGTGTCCTAGGTACTCCTAAGGAGCCCTTTTTGTGTGCATAAGTATTTGGTACAAAAATGATGTTTACAAACAAATAGAATGGGGTTATAAGAAAAGAATTCATTAATTCTATTTTTGTGTTTGACAAGATCTTCGGACTTGTGCCTACGTACCAACATAAAAATGAGGGATCAAAACCTCGTAGTTCGTGATACAAATTTCAAAGTGGATGCATTATTTTTTAACAAAAATTAAGTTTGAAAGGCACAAAGGCCTAAAAGTTATTTGAATGAGTTAGTTATTTTTGGATTTTTTGAAAGTTTAAGTCAAGTATAGTTAAGTTTATTTACAAGCTAGATTTAAGAAAAGAAGTTTAAAAATACAACGGCATAAGGCCAAAGTTTATATCTTTTTGCAAAGTGGTCACAGTTTAGAACAAATCAAGTTCAAACAAAGATTTTTTTTTAAAACGGAGGGAGAGATTTTGAAATTTAAGAAATGGGAAGGAGATTAAGAGACTAATCATATGCACAAAATTAAAAGTTAAGAGTTGAAAAGATCTGACCAATGGGTAGCAATCCAATAGACAAGAATGTCAATAGAAACCCAAATTCTCTTGGACATTTAGAATCAAGCAACACACAAATGCACAATTATATTATATTGAAGAGCAAGGCATCAAATAAATATAGCCACATCCAAGCTCTAGCCACTCCATGATCTTCTTCAAGTTAGCCCATGTAATAGATGAATTCCACAAGTCACAAGTTCAAACTAACAGATTCACAATGATCATGTTGCAGATGAACTCAGAGGGATCTTGAATGATGTATCAGATGAAGTTTCAAATTGCAATCACTTGGTTTCACAAAAGTTGGCATTGGCCAAGTCCTTTAGCATATGAATGTTGCCTAAGTTCTAAGTCCATTTGTCCAAGTTCAAGCCAACAGTCCACACAAAAGTTTTTTAGGGTTTTTGTTGTTATTATGTACATTAGTGGTCAAAGACCACACAAACAAACAAAATATACACAAAATGGAATATATCACACAATATGGTCCAAGTGGACAAAGTGAAAATTGCATTTACATAAACAATTAGAATGGTATGAATAATGGCAAATGAATAAAGACTAAAATTAAATGACATTAAAGTAAATGACTTGAAATTAAAAGTTATTTGTTAATGAGTTAGAAGTTAGTATTGTTTTGCTTTTGCTTTTCATTTTTTAAATCATTATTTGGAGAACACTCAATCCACTTATCACTAGCATGGATCCTTGAGCCAAAACATCTTCCAAAGGAAGGAAAAAAGGCCAAGTTTCCACACAATACCATGAAAGAGGGGAGACTTACAATCTTACTAACTAGAATGCTATGCCTTTTATGTCACAAATTTAGCGCTATGTTAAGCAATCGCAATTGGACTTATGTAGAAGTCACAACCATTTGAGGCTAGGCAATAGAATTTTGGTGTTAATGCATGTTAGAGACATAGTATAATGGATTATGCTCATGAAACATACCACACACAAAAAGAATATGAAAAAGAGGTGGCCTAATCTCATCCATACTTATGTTGATTTTTCAATCAACTAGCCTTAGGACTTTAAGATATCATAGGCCCAATGAGATGAATGCATAAAGAATGGGAATGAGATGAAGAGGGAGGGGATGGATCAAAACTCAAATTGGTCAAAGGAGGACATTTACCAAATTAATATCATCCATTCATTTTGGAAGATGGAATGTACATTCCATCAATCCCCTAAATCCAATGATATTAACTTGACAAAGTCAGATCAACCTTGACCAAGGCCCAACAACAAGAGTCAAACTCAAACAAGTCATCACAATTGGTCAACACAATTAATTGACATTTATTCAAATTAAAAAGACTAAAAAAATATATTTAAATTAAATATGGTTTGTCAAATTCCTCAAACCTCATCAAAACACCAAAGAAATGGCCATGAAGTTTATCATAGGTCAAACAAGGTCAAAGGACGTTGGAGAAAAAATTTCAGAATTTTTAAAGACTTAAAAGTATTTTTAAATAGTTAAAAATAATCACAAAATCAATTAAATCATGAAAATCACAAAATAGCAAAAAACGTGGTCCACTTGATCTGCCTCATTAATTGAGGTGACAGATCAAGTGGTGGAGAACACGCGTTCCATGGTACACGCTAGTCAACTCATCCACACGCCTGGTATTCACAACGAGAGTTCCAGATTAAAACGTTTTAAAACAAATCAATGGCTCTGAACACTTCCAGCTCATCGCCGGAGTCCAAAGGCCGGTCATCTTCTCCGATGACCCTGGCCGGACTAGTTCGATCATCACCACATCAAAAATTACAAAAGAGGATATGATCTGAAAGATAAAATGGTTTAGATCACGAATATCACCTCAATTTTAACGAACTCTACATATATAGAAAGATATGAGGAGTTGAATTTTGAGGTGCATCAACTGAGTTGCTTCGATTTGATCTCTAAGCAACTCAATCTTCTTGCCTACATTGGTAGGACATGAGACAACCAAAGATCCAAGAGAATTGAGTAGAATTGAGTGAGAATCAAAGAGATGAAGTTTTCTGAAATTACCTTCAATGCTATGCAGTTCTTGATGTTGCTTGCTCCAAACACGATCTGATCACACTTATGAAGCTAGTAGGAAGTGATTAGAGAGGTTGCAAGGCTTTGGATCCTGGAGTTCTTGAATCTCCAACAGTTGAGATTCAAACTCAAATTTCAAATTGAATTTTCTTAGGTTTCCTTTAGAATGAGAGGGTTTCAATGGGGGGCAAAGCTGGCGTGCAAAGTGTTGTTCAAATGAGCTCAGAGGCCTTCTATTGATAGCCAAAGAGAATGATATTTGCACACTTCAAAAATCTGTCCAAAATTGGCAATGTGGATGGCACGAGTGCCTGGGCATGTACAGGCCCATGATGCAATGCATTAAGGTCCAAAATGATTCCAATTGAGGTTTGAATGAAGCTTGAATGGCAAGGCATTGTGAACTGAAGTTTGTGCAATTGATTCTTTCCAATGATGCAGCCCTGTTAAAGCCATGTGCAGACCTAGCAAACCTTATCCAAAAAGCATGAACTTGGATTCTTTGGAAAGCTTGGATCAAGGGGAACAAGTTTTATGTTCAACAATTTTTCATTTGGAGCATGGATCATGGTGAACTTTGAGGTGGAAGTTTGGAAATTTCAACATGTTGAAATTTTTTTCTAAGTGTCAAGCCATATACCTCAATATTCCACCTTGCTTAACTTTTTATGTGGGCTTCAAATGAGAAAAGTGTCTTCATAAAAGTTGTAGCTCTTTCAAATACCTTCAAAATAGTCATAAATTTCATGTCATTTGGATTTAGAATGATAGAGTTATGCATTTTTGAAGTTTGGAAAAATCACTTGTTCAATGGTATAGGTCAAAAATGACCAATAATGTATCTTCATATCACATGCTCATAAAAGTTTAATTAGCTCTCACTCCAAACATAAATTTTGAAGTAGACATCTTGAATTTGGTTGTTCAACTTGGAAATATTTCATCTCATAAAAATTGAGCAAGTTATGGCCTTGGTAAGTTGACTTTCAAATTAGGGTTTAAATAAAATGACATATAATGTTTCAACATAGAAAGTGATTTTCCAAGCAAAACTAGCTCTAGGTCTCAACATGAAAGTTGTTTGGAATGTCATTTAGAGTGACGTTTCTCTTGGAATCGTTTTAATATGGTGAAACTTGTAGGAGATAGGGTCTAGGGAGACCCAGCTTTGATCAAATGAATTCATCTGGCCAACCACCATCAACCAACTTGCTAACCTTCAATTCTTTTGACATTCTAGGCTCATGGTAGATAATATATGCATAAGATGATGAATTTTTAAGTGTCCCTTGAGAAATTTTATCAATTGGTGAGATAGCTTGTTGGAGAAGTTACTAAAGATACCCAGTCAAACTAGGGTTTCCAAGGCAAATCACCTTCAAAATCTTGAAGAAAACTTGATCAATATAACATGTGG
Organism: Lathyrus oleraceus; assembly: GCF_024323335.1. Classification (NCBI taxonomy): domain Eukaryota; kingdom Viridiplantae; phylum Streptophyta; class Magnoliopsida; order Fabales; family Fabaceae; genus Lathyrus; species Lathyrus oleraceus. Next base: position 56,276,667 of record NC_066585.1, read on the forward strand.
GAATAAATGGTACTCATATATGATGCTCATAACCATTCTTGGATCAATTCATGGTTGTGCTCTTTGTCATGAGGGTCTCAAACCCTAGATATGAACTTGATAGATCAATGGAGATCATGCCCTACCTACAAAAGAGTTACGCAAATGCAAAGACATATTTTTGTATTTTGGTTAGTAAAATGATGATATACAAGTATGATACAATCACATAGTGTTTGGTGATCTCTCCCAAAACAAACCCAATGAAAGAGGGGTAATGAGGATGTCAAGGTATGATCCCAATGCTAATGCATATGGTGAAATTGCATGAGGGATCTTAGGGTCAAAATTGGGGTCTTACACTATCCAAGTATGGAAAGAAGAGATAAAGAAAAGAATTTCCATGAGGAATAAACTCAGTGGGGTTTTTAGAAAGGGTATACACTTTCTGCTTAAGGTCGATGACTTTACTAAAGAGAGGAAATATATATCACTTGGGGAATAAATGCAGCCAAGTTAAGCAACTCAGGGGATGCAATATGAATATGAATTATGAATTTAATTATGCATGATGTATATGCATGCGTGAATGAGTGTTATGTTTATGCTGACAAAACAGGCAATAGTATATGAACTGGAGATGAAATAGACATCTCAATACAAATGAACACTCGGATAATCTCAACAGGATGAAAACCTCACTAGAGATAAAACAAGAAGTCGTCAATGGAGTAAAGTTTTCCTTTAAGCCCAATCTTCTCTATGGATACTAACATAATGGTGCCAAATGGAGGGAAGACCTCCTAAAGAAGCAAGAATCATCCACTGTTGAAATTTCATTGAGGATAATAAAGACTTTATTTTAATAAAGCACTGAGCTCCGTACATCAGGATCTAACCTTTTATGGGGTTACTGTTGACATTCCTTATTGTGTTCATAAATTAAAATAAACACACACACACACACACTTCTTAAAAGCAAGAAAAAATATTTTAAACTTTTTGTTTCAAGAACTTTCTCATCAAAAGTAAAAAAATCTTTTTGCTAGAAGGAAGTAAAATAAGAGTTGCAAACAAATGGATAAAGTCTCGAATTTTATTGAAGGAATGGTAGTCCGCAAATGGCGGGATTCCATAGACCATTTACAAAGATGAAAAATGGTAAATACAAGAAAAGGCTACATTAAAATACAATGGCCACTATTCTCCCTATCAACTTTGAAATCCATTGTGTTCGAGCTTCTGGAGAGAGTAATTTGATTGAGAAAACTTTGATTGGCGAGGTCACTTTAAGTTGATCAAGTCTGGCCTGATGCAATTACTTGCCATAATCCCTAACTTTTTCCTAGATTTCCCCTTGTGGGTGTCAATCTACTAGGATAATCATTTTATGTTTATGTCTCTAACTTTTTCCTGGATCGCCCTTTCAGGTTTTCGGCCCACCGAGACGCTCTTTTTTTTGCCTAAGATACCCTTTCGGATATTCAACTTAGTGAGTTGTTCTTTTATTTTTTAGGAGAAGTATTTCTTGACCGCATCAACACTCACAGGATGAATGAGCTCCTCACCATCCATGGTTGTAAGGATTAAAGCACCGCCAGAGAAGGCTCTCTTAACAACATATGATCCTTCATAATTAGGAGTCCACTTGCCCCTCGAATCAGTAATGAAAGACAAGATCTTCTTGAGTATGAGGTCGCCTTCTCTGAACACACGAGGTCAAACCTTCATGTCAAAAGCTTTCTTCATCCTTTGTTGACACAATTGACCATTGCATAAAGCTGTTATCCTCTTTTCTTCAATTAAATTCAACTTATTAAATCTACTCTGACACCATTCAGCCTCAGACAATCCTGCTTCCATCAAGACTCTCATTGATGGGATCTCAACCTCTATGGGGAGCACTACTTCCATGCCATATACAAGACAGAAAGGGGTTGCCCTAGTTCAAGTGCAGACGGATGTATGATACCCATGTAGAGCAAAAGGGAGCATCTCATGCCAGTCCTTGTAAGTCACAACCATTTTATGGATGATCTTTTTTCTATTCTTATTTGCAGCTTCAACGGCCCCATTCATCCTGGGTCTGTAAGGAGATGAGTTATGGTGTTCAATCTTGAATCCTGCACACATTTCTTTCATCATCTTTTTGTTCAAGTTTGATCCATTATCAGTAATGATCTTACTTGGAACACCATAATGGCAAATTAGTTGATTTTTGTTAAATCGGACCACCATTTGCTTGGTCACATTGGCGTACGATGCAGCTTCGACCCACTTGGTAAAGTAATCAATAGCCACTATAATGAAATGATGTTCATTTGAAGCTTTAGGTTTTATCATACCAATCATGTTAGTTCCCCACATAGAGAAAGGCCAAGGAGAGGAGATAACATTGAGAAGAGTTGGAGGCACATAAATATTATCAGCATAAACCTGACATTTATGGAACTTCTTCACATATTTGTAGCAATCAGATTCCATTGTTAACCAATAGTAACCTGCTCTTAACATCCTTTTAGCCACTGCATGCCCATTGGCATAGGTACCAAAGGATCCTTCATGAATTTTTGTCATTAGCATGTCTGCTTCGTGTCTATCCATGCATCTGAGCAAGACCATGTCAAAGTTTCTCTTGTACAACATATCTTCATTCAGAAACAAGGTATCAGCCAACCTTATAAGAGTCTTCTTATCTTTGTTTGATGCCCCAAATGGGTACTCTTGTCTTTGAATAAAGCATTTAATATCATGATACCATGGTTTGTCATCAATGACCTCTTTTACAGCGAACACATGAGTAGGTCTGTTAAGGAGCATAACATTTATTGTGGACACATCATTCCACCGGTTCACTATAATCATGGGGGATAAAGTTGACATACCATTTTCCATCTGATTCTCCTCATGAGGTATATGATGAAATTAAATTTGGTTAAATAAAGTTGACAGCCTCCTCGCATAATCTTTGTAAGGAATCAAACCAGGTTGATGGGTCTCCCATTCTCTTTTAATCTGATTGACCACCAAGGTTGACTCTCCATACACATGTAAGATTTTAATCCTCAAATCAATGGCTTCTTCAAGACCCATGATACAAGCTTCATATTCTGCCATATTATTTGTACAATCAAATATCAACCCTGTAGTAAAAGGGATATGAGAACCCTTAGGAGTAATAATGATTGCCCCAATTACATTTCCATAAGCATTGACAGCTGCATCAAACACTAAACCCTGTCGGGATCCAGGCTTTGGCCCTTCTTCAAGCAACAATTTATCATAATCTTTAGCTTTCAAGTACATAACATATTCATTAGGGAAGTCAAACCTGATGGATTGGTAATCATCGATCGACTGGTGAGCCAAATGATCTGCAAGAATACTTCCTTTAATTGCTTTTTGAGTACGACACTCAATATCATATTCAGACAATAATATCTGCCAACGAGCTATCCTTCCAGTCAAAGAAGGCTTTTCAAATATATACTTGATTGGATCCATTTTGGATATCAACCAAGTGGTATGATTGAGCATATATTGGCGGAGATGACGGGAAACCCAAGCTAAAGCACAACAAGTCTTTTCGAGCATAGAGTATCGAGACTCACAATCTGTGAATTTCTTACTCAAATACTAAATGGCATGCTCCTTTATTCCAGTTTCATCTTGTTGACCGAGCACACAACCCATGGAATCTTATAATATGGTCAAATACATAATCAAAGGTCTTCCTTCCACTGTAGGAATCAAAATAGGAGGCTCTAGCAGGTACTCCTTGATACTATCAAAAGCTTTATGGCAGTCTTCAGTCCATACACAACCTTGATCTTTACGAAGAAGCTTGAAAATTGGCCCACAAGTAGTAGTCATGTGAGATATAAATCGGGAGATGTAATTCAAACATCTGAGGAATCCTCTGACTTGTTTCTCTGTTTTAGGTGCGGGCATTTCTTGAATGGCTCTGACTTTATCAGGGTCCACCTCAATACCTTATTGACTGACGATGAAGCCTAGGAGCTTTCTTGAACGGATATAACTTTAATAAATACTCAACATTCTCTTGTTTAGTCTTGGACTTAGCAATCATGTCTTCCACATAGACTTCAATTTCCTTGTGCATCATGCCATGAAAGAGCATTGTCATGGCTCATTGATAGGTTGCACCAGCATTCTTTAAACCAAAAGGCATCACTATGTAGCAGAATGTTCCCCAAGGTGTAATAAATAATGTTTTCTCCCTATCTTCGGGCGCCATTCTGATTTGATTGTAGCCAGAGAATCCATCCATGAAAGAAAAGACCTTGAATTTAGAAGTGTTATCGACCAACATATCAAAATGAGGCAAAGGGAAATCATCATTTGGATTGGCCTTGTTCAAATCTATATAGTCGACACACATTCGAACTTTACCATCTTTCTTTGGAACGGGCACTATGTTGGCCAACCATTAAGGATACTCAGATGTAACAAGAAAACCGACATCAATCTTCTTCTAAACCTCTTCTTTGATCTTGAGAGCCATGTCTGGGCGTGTTCTTCTTAATTTATGTTTGACTAATCGACATTCTGATTTCAACGAAAAATGATGCTCCATAGTATCAGTATCAAGACCTGGCATGTCCTGATAAGACCAAGCAAACATATCTGTATATTCTCTGAGAATATCTATCATTCTCTCCTTGACATCTGGGACAAGCGATGCCCCAATCTTGACCTCCTTCCTGTCTTCTTCGGAACCCAAGTTAATCACTTCTATTGCTCTTTGTGAGGCTGAATGGTCTTTTCTTCTTGCTCAAGTAGCCGAGAGATCTCATCTGGAATCTCTTCATCACTTTATTTTTCGGCCTCAAATACAGGAAAATCGAAGCTGGGAGAGGGCATAGGGTCATTGCTTTCAATGGGTGTGGCATTGGTTAATCTGCACACATGTTTTATGCTTGTTTTCTAGGATAAAATAAAAAAATGGAATTTGTATGTAGATATTGAAAGTGATTTTTTGTTTGTTTTAGGTTACCATTTTTCGAAAGGCAAAAAGTAAAACAAAATGGAAGACAAAATGAACACTTTTATTAATGATAATGGGAACTTGAAACAAAGCCCAACAAAATACACTTTTGTCTTGGGCAGAACGAAAGAATTTTTGAAATGACAATAAAATATTACTTAGAAACATGAACAATTGTAGGAACATCAACGACTATCCAATTTTGGCAGACCATCACGTGTGTCACGAAGCTTTGTACATCCTCTTCGGGGGTTTCTTCAATAACAACATTTATTTCAGGTTGAGTAGGGTCAATGAATCCTCCACTTCAGAAAGTCTCTTGAATAGAACAGAGAATCGTGTCCTATTGAGCACCCTTTGAAGATGTAGGCGAGAAGCCAAGGCCTTCACGAAATTTGTTTTCAGGGAGACTCACAACTTGTCCCCATCCACTTGTTGAACCATCTTTGACTAACTATCATGCATCATCGAAGGAACAAATGGAAGCTCCATTCTCGTGTACATTCTTGTTAGTAATAGATAGAGTTTGAAATTAGGTTCCAACCTCGTCCTCGGCATCGACGAAAGAAAATGATGATAGGTGACTCACCACTAAAGCTTGTTCTCCATATACTGTGACCAGTTTCCCCTTCCTTACAAACTTGAGGTTATGGTGAAGAGTTGAAGTGACAACCATTGCCTCATGGATCCACGGGCGACCCAACAAACAATTTTAATAAGCATGGATGTCCATCACTTGAAAGGTGAGTTGAAAGGTATGTGGATGAATGGTCATGGGGGGATCCACCTCGGCGGTGACAGTCTTTCTAGAGTCGTCAAAAGCTTTAACAATAACCCCACTAGGTCTCATAGGATCTCCTTGAAAAGTCAACCTAGACAAGGTTAATTTTGGCATGACCTTGAGCGGAGAACCCGTGTCCACCAACACACCGGATAGAGAATCAGTAAGGCAATTCATGGAAATATGCAAAGCCATGTTGTGATTCTTGCCTTCTACTGACAATTCTTCATGAATAAAACTCAAATTGTTACAGGCAGTTATGTTGGTGACGATGCTGTCAGATTGGTCAATCGTTACGTTATGGTTGACATAAGCTTGCTCAAGAACCTTTTGTAGAGCCTTCCTATGAGCCTCAGAACTCATCAGCAGGGATAAAATAGATATCTTGGAAGGGGTTTGTAGGAGCTAATCTACAATTTTGTATTCGCTTTTCTTGATCAATCTCAAAACTTAATCGAACTCTGAGTTGATATTAGCCCAACTAGGCTCTCCCACAACATCAGGTTTATTGTTCACAATCGACACCTCAACTTGCGTTTTCTTCCCAACTGAAGTTTCAACATTTCTTGGCGGTGTCGTAGCGAATACACGTCCGCTTCTCATGACCCCACTTACATCGGCGATGTTAACGATGAAAGACATAGAGGGTTGAGGAACCTCCTTTCTATCTTTGATCATGGTAGCCTGGTACTTGTAGGGTACGACTTTGTCAGATTGGTATGGATTTGGGCCTGGTAAATAGATAACCAAAGGCGAAATCATAGAGTTGTGACTATTGACTGTAATCTACAAGGGTTCAGGAATGTTGAACTGAGGGATTATAACATTGACATCGTTCTCGAGATTTTTAGGATAAGAAACAATGATAGTTATTGCATCCAATAATTTTTGGATATCCTGTCATACAAGGGGACATGCATGTGGGTTTATTGAAAAAATTTCACAGGAAGTATAATCATTTGATAAAACAAAAGCAAGCCGAAACAAACTTTTGTGCATCCTAACCAAAGATCCTCTCACGAATCTCACACTGTAGACTTGGTAATTACCCTTACAACCTTCTACCATATTGATAAGGGCTTCCTCATGTTGGGGTAAAGGATCAGCTTGTACCCTGTTGACTTGAGTGAAGTTCAGGTCCCTATCAACTCGGATAATCCCTGTCTATTTCTCTTTGCAAATATTCCCTTACAATACGAAAACCACAAAGAGTTGTATGGAAAATAATGCAAGCTGCATAGTTGTGTGGTGTCATATGGATGACCTCAGCCAATTTGAGGTGCATCTCAACCAGATCTCCTTATAAATAACGTACATTGTTAAACCTTGAAAGTGCCAGGACAACCTTCCACCATGTTGATAGAAGCTCATCCATGTTGAGGTAGTGGATTGACTTGTACATTTGGGTTGACATCTATGAAAGACAGAATGCCATTTTTGATCAATCTTTGGACATCAGACTTCAAGCCATAACAATCTTCTAAATTGTGTCCGGGTGCCCCTTGGTGGTAGGCGCAAAACAGGTCAACTTTGTACTAATATGGATGTTTCTCTGGAACAGGGGAGGAGGTTTAGTTTGAATGTGCTTCTTGTCGACCAAATATGGGAATAGTTATGTGTAAGTCATAGGTATCAGATCGAATTGCGACCTTCTTTAAACTTGATTATTGTTGTATTGTGGAAGAGTCTATTGTTGAGGCCGTTGCTGCGGTTGTGGGATATTTTGCTGAATGTATTGGGGTTGTTGTTGTGTAAACTATGGTTGTTGTTGTCTTTGTTGAACTTGTGGTTGAGATTGTTGTAAGAATTGTGGCTGGTAGGATGGAGCTACCACTACTAAGTTGAGAATTGGAGTAATTGCTGCAATATGTTGTTGTTGATATCTCTGCCTTGGTCTTCTGTGTACCACCGCACTGACATCTTTCTCTTTCTTTTTAGGGAACCTAACTCCTAACTTTTTGAGGCCACTAGATGAACCACCTTTCTTAACCAGTCGTCCCTCACAGACAGCTTCTTCGAGATGCATCCCCATATTCACCATGTCGGTGAAATCACTTGGTGCACTTGCTTTCATTCGTTCATAGTAGAAAGAACTTAGAGTCTTCAAGTAAATCTTAGTCATTTCCCTTTCTTTGAGAGGAGGAAAAATCTGGGCGGTAACCTCGCGCCATCATTGTGCATATTCCTTGAAAGTTTCCTTGTCTCTTTGGTACATAGCCCGAAGTTGATCTCTGTCTGGTGCCATATCGACATTGTACTTGTATTGCCTGATGAAAGCTTCACCTAGATCATTGAATGTGCGGATATATGCACTATCCAAGTTCATGTACCACTTGAGAGAGACACCAGTCAGACTACCTTGAAAATAGTGAATTAGTAACTGGTGGTTGTAACACCACAAAATTTGCCCTCCTCTTCTTGAGACTAGTTTGGGGCATTGCATTTCATGTTTTAGGGCATTAGGCATTGCATTTTGCATCTCATATGAAAATGATAAGGTCATCCTCCAAAGTCTTTTCAAAAGATGGGGAAGTTAGGTGATTCAAGCCTGAGGGTCTCTATGAATTGATCATCAACCATCTTAGGGTATGGGCTCCAATTAGGGTTTCTTGATTCTTCAAAGGTTTTGAGCATCATCTTATCTGCAAGGATATATCACCATCATCATGGCTATATCATCATCAAGGGTTTCAGAGTTCATCCTCAAGTTCCTCTGGATTAGGGTTGTGACCTTTGGTCCACCCTAATCAATGCAGTTCTTCCAACTAGGGTTTCTCAAAGAGATGAGGTTTTTTCTTGGGATGAGGATCACATGATTATTATAAGGAGCTTACATGATCTAGGGTTTCATTTTGAAGCAATTTCACCAAGTGGTAAAGGCTCAAGTTGATCAAGACATCTCAAGGTCATCTGAGGACCAATAGTCAACTGTGCAGTCAACTGAGGGCTATCAGGTGGGGAAATGAGTTGAGACACCTCAATCATGTTCAAATTGGGTCTATTCATTATTCTACACATCCATCTTGAAGATTCAAAGGTCATGGCAAAAGTTACTAAAAATGGAAAATGACCTATAATTCAAAGTTTCCAAATTTGGGAAGTTTTTGGTCCACTTTCAACTTGACTTTTCAATATCAATTCAAATGGATTTTTGGTGAACATGAAAGTTGTAGATCTTTGTCTCCCCTTTCCAAAAAGTCCTAATTCATGTCCATATGATGAATGGTTGAGGAATTATGGTCATTTGATCACAAAGTGTGCATGGAAATTCAAAATGGCATAACTTTTGATATAATGCTTCAAATTGGTTCATTATTTTTGCAAAGTGCTTCTCATGTTCAAGGCATCTCAAAATGATATCATTTGACTCAATTGTGCAAGCTAAGCCTCAAGGAATCATGGTCAAAAGTCACATTATTTCACATTTGTTCTAAGGATGATATCATGCTACAAATCAAGATTCACAAAGAACCGAGGCAAGGCTTCACTTCAGCCTTCTTCATAGACCATATTTGAGTAAAAATGAGCCCTTGCCATGCATGAAAGAGGCGTGTATGTTCCTTGTTTCACACATGTTCAAAATGAAGCAAATCTTCACCATTCATTCTTGGCTTAAGATGCAAGCAAAACAACCTTCAAATCCTGACCCTTGGTTGCTCTTGAGTGGATTAAAATCCTAGCATGGGGCTGAGCACGTGCATTATGGCCATGGGAACTCAATTTGCATTTTTGCAATTTGCATAACAACTCACTAATCATGATTAGTAAATGGCTAAAGTGATTATCAGTGTTATTAGCAAGAAGTATAAGTAGGGAAACCCTAATCACAAGCCTCACAACTACCATTTCAGATCTAGAATTCAAGAAACTCTCTCAAACTTTCTCTCTTCGAATTTGCTTTTTCTTCACACAAATCTCAAAGATTGTTGCAGATTCTTGATCCTCATACTTCACTGATCAAGAATCATCCATCGTTTGATGTTATTCCTCAAGAAATCAAGCAGTTCAAGTGCATTATCATGATGATCGGATTTGGAAATTGAGGCACATTCAAGAGGTTTCAGCCATTTCTTTTTGCATAAAGCTTCAAAGGAAGTTCAAAGGAGTTGATCTGGAGCAGCTGAGCTCGTGAGATCGTGATTCCATAGATCTCCAGTTTCAGGTGACTCCATTTTCACTCTCTCCTTTTGCTGTTTTTAGGTTATAAAATAGAGGATCTTGCTGTGTAGGTCATGAATATGTGGTTAGAATTGAGATTGAGTAAATATTAAGGATTTCATTGTGACTGGAAGTTTGGATCTGGAAACTTCTCCTCTTCGAATTGCAAAACCTAGGAAGAATTAGATGAATCTAGTATGATATTTGGAATCAGCTTGGAAATCTGAGTGGAATGACACCGGTCTGAGGAATTTCTGGAAAATTTTATGGTGGCGCCACCGCGGGAGCCACCGGGAACTCGCCGAGGAAGACGACCGGAGCGGAGCTCCGGCGTCTGTGTTATAATTAGGGTTTGCTGAGTGTGCGCCATGTGGTTCAATGCGTGGAAGATTGATTGGACGATGTTTGTTTGACTGAGGACACGCAGGCGTTGAATGCTGACTGGGGTGGGTGACTCAATTAGTGAACTGGTGCGTTCCACTAGTTTAAACGTGGACCATTGATCTCAGATGCGCGCCAGATCCAGTGGTCCGTGTTTTTTCCTAATTTAATTCAAATAATTCATTTCCCTCCTTTTTCTATTTTATATTTCAATTATTTTGGTCATTTTGTTTAATTCATAAAAAATCCAAAAATTGTCCAATTGAGTCCCAATTTTTTTTCATAATTTTGTATTTGTGTCTACTTTTTTATGGTGTTAAATTCAAGAATTTTTGATATCTGGATCTTTATGTGGGAATTTTTGAATCAATATTGTGCCAAATTGACCTAGTGCATTCAATGTATTGTGAAATCCTCAATTTTGAACCTTTTGATCCACTCTTTTGCATACATGACATTCATACATGGCATGAACTATTGGTCACTGGTTTGGGTTTTTTCTCACATGTTATCATCATTTTTGACACATAGAGAAGAATGTGACAATTTGTGTCACATTTTTGACATTGAATTGGTGCATTTTTGTTCACATAGCATTTGCATCATTTTGGACTTGATCTTTTGCATATTGAACATTCATGGCATAAGGAACTTATACGAAAAATCCCAAAGTCATTGCATGCATTTCTGATTTGATATTAATTTTCTAAAGTTGAAAGTTCATTTTGTGCATATTTTTGGTCATTACATTGCATAGGCAAGTTGAGACACTTGATCATTGATTTGATGTTGGTCTTTTTGAGGACATTGGAGGGAGTGCTTAAATGTGTGATGTGCAAAAGGATGGGTCCTGGATTGGTCATTTGGTTAGGTTTTGAAGCTTGTCTTTGTACTAGGGTTTTGACCCAATTTTAGGGTTTACTCTTGGTCCATTCTTTGACTTGGTTTGGGGTCTTCTTTGTAGTGTGAGCCTTTGCCTCTTTTGCATTGGTTTGATCCCTGGTTTGTGACTCATTAGAGATGATTTTATAAGCATGACCCTACTGACTTGTGAACTTTGGAATGGTTTGAGGCTTGTGGTGACTTGTTGAAGTGATTTAGGCTTATTTTGGAGCTTTTGAAGTAATTGAATGGTATTTGAGGTATGGTGGGTCTTTGGCCTTGGTGATTGATGTTTAGGGGTTCATATGGTTCTGTTTAGGGTTTGTGATCATTGGTTGGAGTTTATTTGGGGTTCTCACATCTTTTGGAGGCTTTAAGAAGTGTTTGAAGAGGTATGAAGTCATTGTGAGCAAGTTTTGAGTGCAAGCTTGTTCTGCTTGAGTTTGCAAGGGGTTTATGGTTGATTTTTGGATCATTGGAGTATGGATTATTGGGTGGTCATTTGAAGGACCCTACTTCTGACTTGGAGTGATCTTGATTCAATTCATCTCATGTCATTGTTTGTTTATGCTTTGTTGTGTTGATTGGATGTACATAAACTAACTTTGTCTCTTGTTTCAGGTTTGGATACTCATCATTGATGATTGGGTTTGTTCTCACCTTGTGAGATACAAAATGCATTGAGTTCTGACCTATTTTTGTTTTGTAGGGTTTTAATTATTGTGGTGAGCTCGTGAGCTCGTTTGAGTGCTAGGGCACTTATGCATTGAATTGTGTAACTGTTAGAGGGTTTCACTGCTGGTCTTCTGGTTTTATGACTGAAGTACTAACTGTTTAGTCTTTGTACAGGTACCTTAGTTGCTTACTTGCTTTAGCTCTTGCTTGAGCATTGGATTATGGTTGACACACCACTCAGGTAGTTAACTTCTTACTTCATGTAGTCTGGAGTCCTGTCACCTTTTTGGGCAGGCATTTTGCTGGCAAGTCCTCCTTCAGAGGCTCTGTTTGTGTTTGTTTAAAATTGTGCCCAAAGACCTCCAAGAAGAGGCATGTGTTATATTTTATAAGACCTCCAAGAGAAGAGGCAATTGACGGAAGGTAGGGATCTGTAACCGATTCCCCGTTATTCAGTGTGTCGTTCTTTATGCTTGCACTACGTGCTGATGCTTCTGAACATGTGCCCCAGATCTTTTGTCCAGAGTCTGTCAAGTGGAAAAGGATCCCACTTTCTGGATCCCCACGCTTTCTGTGTCATGAGCTCACCCTAGCCAGGGTTAAGAGCATGAGGTCTCATCCTCATTTAAACTTTGATCAGCTTCACCCTGACGTTCAATGTTAGTGGTTAAGAGCTACAGATTACCCCTTACAGTTTGGCTTGTTTGTCGAGGTTGAGCATTCCCTCTTGACTAAAGCCCACCCATTGTTTGAGCCTCTTGTATGGATATAGTGTGTGATGTTTGTTCACTTATGTTGGTGTGGTTATTTGCTTTCCTCTTCTCATCTCCATTTCTGTAGGAGCCGTATGATTAGCTTCGGAGGAAGTTGAACGTATGTAGAGTTTAAACTTGAGTTGACTCGCTTCCAGGGTGAGTTAAGTTCTTGTTAGATACCTCAACTTAGGGATATTGATTGCATGACAACTATTAGGCTTGAGTCTTAGTCTCCCTATTAGTTTGTTGTTTCCCCGGTCTCTGGTTAGTAGAGTGTTTTACCCCTGGTAAGGGGAACTACGTCGCCCTGATTCTCATACCAGATGAGATACGTAGGCAGGAGGTTGAGGGCAATCTCTCCGGGCACCCTTTTCTTTGTTTTCGCGTGTGTTCACCCTTTAGTTGTTTTCTTTTATATTTGTGTTGTTTCCTCTTTCCCTCTTCCATTGTTGAGTCTCTGTTTGTTCACCCTTAATCTCAACTTGTGTTTACCGTTTCGTGTTTTTGTTTCTAGCATTTGTTTTCTTTGGTGAGAGTACCCGTTTTTTCAGCGTGTGTGTGTTGCATGTTCATACCTTGGGGGATTTCTTCTGTTATTATTCGGGGTTCACTAGTTGGGGTTCACTTTGGTTACCTGTTATCCGTTCGGGGCTCACCTATATTGATTTGGGGAATTTCTTCTGTTATTACTTGGGGTTCATATTGGGGTTTCATTTATGGCGATTGTTATTCATTTGGGGTTCATCTTCGGGGTTCATTTGTGACGATTGTTATTCATTTAGGGTTCATCTTTGGGGCTCATTTGTGGTGACTGGTCGTACATATCGGGAGTTTATTCTGGATATTTGGTTACTTTGTTGGGGTTCGTTCTGATAACCTTTTTCTTTGGTGTTCGTTGGATAGCGTTTGTTATTGTTGGGAGTCGGGTGTAAGTCCATGTATTGGCATTCTGTTTCCTTTTGGGTGTTTCTTTTGACGTCTCAGCGCCCCTTTTTGGTGGCTTGTTTCAGCGTGCGTTAGCCGAGCTACGAGTGCTCTGATTCTCCTCTAGATAGAGAAGATACGTAGGCATAAGATGTGATGTCTTAGAGAGCATGTCTCCTTTTCCCGAACTACGTTGACTCTGATGTTTGTTTCTGACAAACTACGTAGGCCCAGGATGCAACATCCTGCCGAGTCCACTTCCTCCGTCTTCTTTCTCTCCCCCACCTGTTTATCATTCCAGTTTGTGCAGTTTCTTTGAGCAGTTTATTAGCAGCCCTTTCCTTTTCTTTGAGCTATCTTTTAAGCGTGGATCCCGTCGAGTACGGCGGACGTGAGGGGGTGCTAATCCTTCTCCTTGCGTAACCGACTCCCGTACCTTGTAATCTCTGGTCGTAAGACCGTTCCTTTCCCTTTCTTAGGTTAGTCCTGCGCTCCCTTTTCGTCATAGGATGAATAGCATCGGTGGCGGCTCTGTATTTTCCCCACCGGTTGTTTTTCGTGTTGCGACAGCTGGCGACTCTGCTGGGGACTGAAGTTGACCTCTTGCTGGTCCATCTTCCCTAAGCGAGTCAATCCTAGCGCTCTCTAGCGTAGTTTTTACTGCTTTATTTATTGCATTTGTGATTATTATACTGTGATTATATGTATATTTGCATATATGTTTGCATGCATCATGTTATCACTGTGCTAGATTCTGGACAGGTGTGGTTCCTCTGATTTGGGGGTGGGTGTTCTGAGTGGGGCTAAAACCCAAGCCCGAGTATACACCTAGGATTAGTGTGGTCTCATGTTTCCTCTCATGTTAGATCAACATGTTGTTGTGACGTAACATACCACAGCCGGACGAGGTTCTTTTGAGAGAGCTCTTCCTTGTGGAGTTTCCACTATGGTTGGGTTATCTCTTTTGAGCTGTTGACTTCGGTGATCGTTCTTTCCCGGATCTTTGGTTTAAATGATCTTATGAGAGTTGCACGGCACTCCCGAAAGGGCAAACCCGTTGAGTATCTCATCCAATTGTCGAGACCGATTATCCGCCTTAGGATGACCTTATTAGAATTCACCTGTGAGGGGAGGGGTTTGGTTCCTACAGGTACAGGTTCTGTTGGTGACTCTTTGATGGTGACTTTGGTTCGGTTCATGATCTGGGTTTCTATTTATAAGTTGGATTTATGGATATTTATTCCTGGCACGCCGGAGTTCTGTCTGTGGTATTTATTAGCGGGTTCCGTTTATTTCGGATCCCCCGGGTTAGATTTGGGGTTACTTGTTCAGATGATCTTATTGCTATCCGTTCAGTGACTTTCCTGTGATGATGGTGATGTATCCTCCGGTTCCTTTTATTTCGGAACCCCCGAGTTGGATTTGTGGTTACTTAGTCCCTTGGATGGTTGTGATCAGTTCTGAGACCGGAATCCAGTACAGTTGGTGTTCAGATGTCTTGGAGGATGGCACTATGAATTGCATTCATGCATATGCATCATTCCCATTTTGCATTTACCCGCATCTAACTCATGTTTATCCATATGCATGGTACATTCTTGATTGAGATTCTGGTTGAGAGACATCCTTGTTCCAGGTAATTGGACCGACTTAAAAGATGATGTTGTCTACAGTTTCATTGATCCAGAGATTAGCGTGCTGAAGGGTATGATAGCATTGATTACGCCTGACCATGTGGGGATGTTCCGTGAGGCTTATGGCAGTATTGCGAAGATGGTTTTCAGGCTCACAGATGGGGATAGGAGTGACATCCATACTCTTCTCCAGTTTTATGATCCAGGTTTGAGATGTTTTGTCTTCCCAGACTATTTGTTGGGACCTTTGATGGAGGATTGTGCCAGTATTCTGGGCATTCGGGTCAGAAACCAGATTCCTTTTTATGTTACTAAGGAAGAACCTGATATTGTTGAGATTTCTCGTGCTCTTTATTTGAGCCCGGAAGTGACTAAGAAAGGTTTGAAGGAGAAAGGAAAGTTGCCCGGTTTTCATCTGAGTTTCTTGGAGGTCAAGGCCAAGGAACATGTTGTTTTGGGTGATTGGAAGACTGTTTGTGCTTTGCTTGCCGTAAGCATTTATGGAATTATTATGTTCCCTAATCAGAAGAATTTTGTGGATATTAATGCCATCCGAGTGTTTGCTCAGAAGAATCCCATTCCTACCTTGATTGGGGATGTTTATTATTCGGTCCATAATCGGAACGAGAAGTGGCGTGGAGGATTGGTTAGATGTTGTGCTCAATTGTTATATAAGTGGTTCATGGGATACTTGCCTTCCAAGGGTGCCTTTGTCTTTCTTGACCATGCTGTAAATTGGGCGACCAAGTTGATGGGTTTGCGAGCCAAGGACATTGCTTGGACTCACATTGATGTGGCTGGACGGGACTTTATTTACAGCTGCGGGAGTTTTCCCAATGTGCCCCTTATAGGAGTTCAAGGGTGTATTAATTATAACCCGACGCTTCTTAAGAGACAAATGGGATTTGCTATGGAGGTTCCTCCCCTCGAGCGTGAGATTCAGGAGTCTTTCTACTTCCCGGTTGAGGGTAATCAGTCATTGTTGGGGAAAGTGTCTGATGCATGGCGCAACATTCAAAGGAAAGGCAAGATTCCTTTTGGTAGAGCTAATAACAGGTCTTTTCCTCCATTTGATAATTGGCTCAGAAAGAGGGTTGAGCTCTCTGGTCTGCCATTTCCTGTGGGTGATCTTTGGTATCCGTTGATTGAGGAGCCACGCTCTTCTGTCAGTATGAAAGAATTTCTTGAGATGAGGAGGGCAAGAGATCAACTGCAAGCAGAGAAGACTGAGTTAGAAATGAGTGTTGCTGGAATTCAACTGGCTAATCAGGAAGTCAAGGGGAAAGCAGAAGACCAGGCTAAGAGATATGCTCTGGAGGTGAAGCGTTTTGAGAAAGACACCGCCTATAACTGTAAGATCAGCCAAGCTTTAGAGTCATCTATGAATGAGCACGACCGTACCAAAGAGCAGTTGGCTAGAGCTTAGAAGGTCATTGAAGATGAAAAGAAGAGACAAGTCCTTGTGAAGACTCAGAGGGAAGCTAGAGCCAAAGCCCTTACCACAGAGTGGGAAGCGAAGATGAAGGTTAAGAAATAAGAGAAAGCGAAGATTATGGCCGAGAGAGATCACTATCTTGCTGAGAGGGACCATTATTTCTGTCAAATGAAGATTCATCAGAAAGAGGTGGGAAGACTTGAACAGGAGAACACTGAGCTCAGGTTCACTATGAAGTTTACCGGGATGGTTGATGAGGCAGAGCCTTCTGTGGGACCTTCTTCGGATTAGACTTTTATTGCAGTTGTTATCATGTGTTGGATTACCGTCAGGCATGTTGACGGAATTCACTTGCTCGTATTTCTTTCTGATTCTGGAAGATTGTAAAGATGATTTGTATTAGATATGATATATGACTCTCGCACGTGTTGCGCACTTTTGCTATATAGTGGTTATTATCATTCAGTGATTGATCTCAAAGCTTTATTTGCTTTTCCGTGTTACTCTAACTTAACACACACATGGTCGGGTGATATCTTTGCTAAAGCACAACTTTATGTTCCGTACGGCAAAGCCAGATGATTGATGTCAGAATGTTGCTGTCGAATTATTATCTGTCTCAATGAAGCCAGGATCGAAGGACAGAATATTCCTCATACGGATAGACATTGCATTCATGCATGAATCATAATAAGTTGTCCTCTATTTTGCAGGTGTCGGTTTCTAACGTGTTTGATTGTTTCAGGAATCATTGCTCGTGCACGCAGAGTCATCCCTCTGCACGTAGCTCGTCCGCACAGATACTTTACCAGACGCAACAAACCCAGACTGATGGATCCATCCAATGCTGACATTCTCGAGCTGAAAGAGAAGATGAGCGAGTTGATCAACGCCATGCAAGGGTTCTCCCTGGGGCAGAAAGCACTCGCCGAGAAAGTGGAGAAGCTTGAGCTGGCTTCAATTGCCAATAATGGCAATAGTCAAGAGGGTAACTCCGACAATGGTCCTGGTGGTTCTAGGGGTGGTGGCGATCCCAGAAAGAAGGCAACTAATGGTGGTGTAGTCATCAACAATGGTGGTGGTCTTGGTTTTGCTGCAGGCAGTGGCCCAGGCCATGTTGGCAACACTCTGAAGGAAACTCAGTTTTCTCCTTTCTTTGGGACTGTGGAGGATAAAGAAGAGGATCAATTATCTATGCTGAATGAGCAGTTCGGTCAGTATGGTGTTCAACCGCCGAACAAAGAGATTCAGGTACTAGCAGAAAAGATTAGGGCTCTGGAGAGCCATACCACTCCTGGGACTATTAACATGACAAATATGGGGCTGGTTGAGGGGATTGTGATCCCACAGAAGTTCAAGGTGCCCACGTTTGATAAGTACAACGGAAGTTCTTGCCCGGAAACTCATATTCAGGCCTTTGTTCGAAAGATATCTGCCTACACCAGGGATCAGAAGCTCTGGATGTACTTTGTCCAGGATAGCTTATCTGGCGGGTCTCTCGAGTGGTACACCAAGCTGAGATCGTCAGATATAAAGAGCTGGCAGGATTTGGGGGATGCTTTCTTCAAACAATACCAATTTAACACTGACATGGCACCAAGCCGTACCTAGTTGCAGGGTATGTCTCAAAAGCCGAACGAGGGGTTCAAAGAGTATGCACAAAGGTGGAGAGAGTTGGCTGCCAGGGTTCAACGCCCATTAGTGGATCGGGAGATGTCAGACTTGTTCATGGGTACTCTTCAGGGGACTTTTACTGAAAGGATGGTGGGATGTCCAGTTACTGGTTTTGAGGATATAGTAGTGGCTGGTGAGAGGATTGAAAGCTGGTTGAAAATGGGAAAAATATAAGGAAATGCTCCATCGTCTGGAGTGAAGAAGCCCTTCGGAAATGGTCAACGCAAGAAAGAGGGTGACTCGAGTGCTGTGTATGCCCAAAGAGGACACAGTGGGGATCATTACTACCAGCATACTGGTGCAGTAACAATTCTTGCTGGTAATCAACCCGTACAACAGCAACAGCAATAACAGCCACCTCAGCAGAGAACACAAAGGGTTGGGTACCAAGTTAGGGGAAGGATGGCAGATCGCCAATTTGATAGGCCACCCATGACTTATGCCCTTCTGTTGAAGAAGTTGAAGGATCTCGGGTTGGTACAGTTGAGGACGTTAGCTCCGTTAAGACCAGATCAGAGGCCTGCAAGTTATGATGAGAACGTCAAGTGTGAGTTCCATTCTGGTGCTCCCGGGCACAATATTGAGGGTTGTAAAGCCTTTAAGCATGTTGTTCAAGACTTGGTGGATTCCAAAGCCATCAATTTTGCACCAACGCCGAATGTTAATGCTAATCCCATGCCGACGCATGGTCAGATGATGGTGAATGTAATTTCTGAGGATAAAAGTAAAATCGGGGTGACGGATGTGGATCAGTTGAGGACCCCAATGTCTGTGGTCAAGAGACATTTGTTAAAGAATGGAGTTTTTCCTAGTTGTGATAATTATTGTGCTGCTTGTACTGTAACTGCAAATGGGTGTGTAATGTTGAGGGAGACGGTTCAGAAAATGATGGATGAGGGAAGTCTCCGATTCGAGAAAGTTGCTTTGGAGAATGAGGATATTTCAACGATAACCATTTATTTCGATCCTGTCCACTTGTCAGGGCCGGCAGATGTGGCTCCAATTACCATCACGGTACCTGGACCTATTCCGTATGAAAGTGATGGTGCTGTGCCCTGGGACTATGGTGGTGATGTGTATTGCAATGGGAAAAAGAAGGAAGATCAGGCTGCAGTTGATACCACCGTTTCAAAGGTGGACAATGCCGGGCTTAGTGGTTTCACTCGCAGCGGGAGGTTGTTTGCACCTAACATGTTGTCGCAACCTGAAAAATACAGTGCGTGAAAAAACAACCGGCGAAAGAAAATGACAGAAGAGTCGCCACCGTGCGTTATTCATCCCAAAGGAGGGAAAGGAAACGCTCGAAGTAAACCTGAAAAAGGAAAGGACAAGACGGGGTCTCGCAACCAAATCTTGGGTTCAGGAGTCGGTTATGCGAAGGGAAGGTATTAGCACCCATACGCATCCGTAGTACTCTACGGGATCCACTTTTGTAGTTCTTGTCTAAAGGGTGTGAGTTTATCTTGTGCTATTTACCAAAAAAAAAGGGTTAAATGAAAATGACTCGCGCGGATGTCGCATCCACTGCATACGTATCTCATCTGAATATGAGAATCAGAGTCTTCGTAGCTCGGCTGACCTATGGGTTAGGGGGATGTATGCTCGCTAAGACATCGCGTCTTATGCCTACGTATCTCATCTGGCCTGAGAATCAGAGCAAGCCGTAGTTCGGCTAACTACTGGGTTATGGATTGGGTTTTGGACGAACGATGTTACTACGCAATCTACCGAATGCTCGACCTTTGGAGACTTACTCGCCTGTAGTAGAAGGAGTTAACGTGTTGCTTTGGGTTTTAGGGTTTGGGATGCTCAAGGGCAAAAAGGCAGTCCTTGACGAAGGAACCGCGCTACCTGCAGGGATACGAACACATACAAAACAAACATGTATAAAGTAAATGTGCCAACAAGGGGCTCAGAAGTAAATAAACAAAAGAAAACAAATGCCTCCTATCGAGGTCTTCCAGCTAAGAAAGCGATAAAATGCGGAAAAGAGGTAAAAGTACCACACGGATAAAGATCCGAAGTAACAGCAATTAAAGGAGTAAGAAACCCAGGGAACTCCCAAGCTAATGCCATCAAAGAAAGGTGAGTCAGTACAGGTAATCGGAATGAACCTCCAGGGGGTATCCCACAAATAAAGTGGGAAAACCACGCAAACCATCTCTGCAAGAGTCTGTGAGCCCTCACAAAAACTCAACAAAAGGGTTAGTGAAACACGATAAGCATTTTTTTCATGAATAACAGTATGGTTTCAGAAACCTCAAACCCTGTGGCATACATTTCAGAAATCATGTGATTAAACATTCAAGGCATAGGTTTCACCCATTCATGCATAATTAAACCCGTGGGCAAAAACATAATGAAATTCATCCATCATACCTCATACATTCAGATGATCCAAATTAAGAGCATAAAATCATGGGAATGAGGCAAACCTGATGGGAGAGACCGGTTAAAATCAAATGGCACGACTGGGTTTGCAAGGCAATGTTAGGGTTTGCGTGAGATGAAAGTGTGTGAGTCAGATTGAATTTTTCAGAGCTTCCTGGGGGTTGCTCTGAGTTCTCTGTTAGGTTTCTCTCCAGGTTTTATCGAGGGTTTTGTTTCAAGGAAACCTCAGAGTATTTTGCTTCCCTTCCTTTTTCTATCTGATCTCCCTCTTTTATAACCTGATTTTCATGGCTTTGTGGGCTCAAATGAGAGAGGTCCAAGTCCAAGTTTTTTCTATTATATTTTATTTATTTTTTTATTATTATTTTTATTTTTATTTTTATTTTATTTTATTTTTATTTTTATTTTTATTTTTTTTTTAAAAAGTTTCTTGGATCTAATTCTGATTGACATGATGAAATGCAATATGAAATGCTAAATGAATGCATGAATGAGGAGGGCAGATTTTGGGGTGTTACAGCTGCCCCTATTCAATCATCAGCTAACCCGAGTAGGATGAAAGCGAACAGCTTATCAAACAAACGGGGTGAGCTGTGATTGAATACCAAAGACAGACCAAAAATTTGCGCTCCGAGAACACCACAAAAACGCGGAAATACACCGCGCTGTTTATTTTTCTTCCGATCATCTGGCTGGATCTGAATCAGTCTTCTGGCTTAATCTGGAGTTTCGATCCTCTGGCTGAACCTATACTCAATTTAGTCCTCTGGTTGGATATTAATTTTGATCATCGGGCTGGATACGATTTTGATCTTCTGGCTAGATCTTCTTCGATCTTCTGGCTAGATCTCCTTCGTTTCGATTCTCTGGCTGAATCTATTTCCTTTGATTCTCTGGCTGAATCTACTTCGATCTTCTGGCTAGATCTGAATTGTTGCGATTTTCGATCTTCTGGCTAGATCTTGTTTGTTTCGATTCTCTGGCTGAATCTACTTCGATCTTCTGGCTAGATCTGGATTGTTTTGATGATAAATTCCCATCATTAGGATCCCGCATCTGAGGCATGCGCTGGTTGACCCTCTTCTGAAATCTACACCCAACCTTCATATTAGATATGCAGCTTCGATAATATTCCACTTTTGGGCTTCATACATATTCTTCGGGCTAGAACATGTTGTAACGACTCCTCAATTGGGCTTGCTGGGGAAATAAAGCTTGTAGGCGACTTCACTGGGGAATCTTCAAATTGAGCCTTAGGCTGGCTTAATGGAACACGATTCTCAGGCTGAATCTTCGAAATGACCCTCAGGCTGGATCACTGGAACACGATTCTCAGGCTGAATCTTCGAAATGACCCTCAGGCTGGATCACTCACGCTTGATCCTCTGGCTGGATCTCATGACCTTGGTTGTAAAGTAATTCTTCAGTATGCTTGGAAGAACCTGTTTATCAGCTTATGTGTATGCTTGATATGATATGCATGCAAATGCAAATGTTATGCATGGTGTAAAAAGAAATCTGCTTGGGGAAGCAAACTCCGGTAGGGAACAGATTCCTGTATCAATCCTTGAATGCTCTGTGGGGAATGATCCGTCTGCCGGGACCAATGAGCCACCAAAAATAAATTGGCTGCTTGAAAAGTTGACCTTGCGGGGGGAGTATCAACTATGGAAACTTTGTTCGGCGAGGCTCTGTGAGGAGAGTCTGTGGGGAAAACACTTCCTGGAGAAATGTCGTAGGAAACAACCTTTGCTGGGGATATGAACTTGCTAATGGCCCTCAAGCTGGGGATTAACAAATCTGTTAAAAATAATCTGCTGGGGAATGAGATGAACACTGGGAACACCACCCTCTCATCTGTTGGTTATGCAACCACTCCGCTGTTGCTAGGAAGATACAGTCTGACACTGTCACCTCCGTTGGGGATATATAGTCTGGATACTGTCAACTCTGCTGGGGAACATGCTCTGCTGAGGAGAGACTTTTTCAACCGCTTGGGGATGAGGATTCATGACTTGGCATCCGGTTCCTGTGACCTGCAACCAAAAATACACGTATGCCTCGGGGGAATTACTCGGTTTGAATTCACCGTCCGGGATTAAGCACATTCAAAGAAATTTTAAATGTTTTCCTGTGCAAATCATCTGCAAAAGCCACCATTAATTTCATATGCAATATGTTTTATCAAAAATTCGGACATTTTTGCAAACAAATTGATAAATGAAAAATAAAGAGGCTCTTTAACTAAATTATTCGACTCTTACTGGGGAGAAAATTTGTGCCAGGAATAGGCGAGGGTATCAGGAAGCTGATCCCTGAAAAGAGGTGATCGCTGTAAAAAGAGAACTGTCCTAATGGCAATGGGGATACGGGGTCCCACCGAGTTTCGACTCTGCTATGGATCGTATGTCCTCAAGACGCTCTGCTCATCTTGCTTTCTGAAGTGGATGATTAGTCGATCTTTAACCTTCGAAGATTGCCGGATTGAATGAAACGGTGATATAACACTAATGAACTCAGATCACAGTCATTCGCTTATTCCCTAACTTTTGCCTGGATCGCCCCCTTTTCGGGTTTTCAATCCATCGGGATACCCATTTTTGCCTGAGCCGCCCTTTTGGGTTTTCGACTCACCAGGTGTACTCCTTTTTTATATCCCTAATTTTTGCCCGAACCTCTTTATTCTTTTTTTTTCTGGTTCGTCGGGATGCCCTTTTTTTGCCTGGACTATTCTTTTTATCGTCCAGCGGGTCTATTTTATGCGAAGTATTTTTTTTAACTGAGTCTGAGTTAATAGGGGACGGGAATCCTTCGCCATCCATGGTTGTTAGCATCAAAGCTCCGCCATAGAAAATCCTTTTAACCACGTGCGGACCCTCATAGTTCGGTGTCCATTTGCCCCTGTGATCTGTGTTGGGAGGAAGAAATCTTTTGAGTACCAATTCACAGACTTGATACCCCCGAGGGTGCACTTTCTAACCAAATGCTTTCTTCATTCGTCTCTGACCGAGATACGTCAATTCTGGGTACGTAGTTCCAGCATAGCACTATTTCCCGTTGGTTTGATTGATGACCAAAGCTGAATCCCCATATACATCCAGGGTTTTAATCTGTATATTGACGGCTTCCTCAAGTCTTAGGATACAAGCTTCGTATTCGGCTTCATTGTTGGTGCAGGGAAAAGTTATTCTGGCACCAAATGGCATATGAACCCCCTTCCGGTGTGATCAACACTACACCAACTCCGCGACCATTGACGTGGACCGTCCCATCAAACATCATAACCCATTTGGATTCAGGGTCAGGCCCCTCCTCCGGGAGTGATTCCTCTCAATCTTTCGATTTGAGAAACATGATGTCCTCATCAGGAAAGTCAAACCTCATAGGTTGGTAATCATCAATCGGTTGCTCTGCAAGATAGTCTGACAAGACACTTCCCTTGATGGCTTTTTGTGAAGTGTATTGGATGTCATACTCTGTCAGTATCATTTGTCACCTAGTAACCTTTCCGGTAAGTGTTGGCTTTTCCAAAATATACTTGACTGGATCCATTTTTGATATCAATAGAGTCGTGTGAGTCAACATATACTGTCTTAGTCGGCGAGCAGCCCATGCCAAAGCGCGACAAGTTTTCTCGAGCAATGAGTATCTTTGTTCACAGTCGGTAAACTTTTGCTAAGGTAGTATATTGCATGCTCTTTTCGACCTGACTCGTCATGCTGACCGAGCACACACAACCCATTGACCTTTTAACACAGTCAAGTACATGATCAACGGTCTTTCCTCTCGGCCTGTAGACTTGCCCCGATCTTGATCTCTTTCTTATCGTCTGCGGTACCGATGTTGACGGTCTCAATCACCTCCTGATAAGGTGTAATAGCTCGGTCCTCCTGTTTCAACAATCTGGCTAACCCTTCAGGCAATTCACAATCTTCCTCAACCCCTTCTTCGGCTTAATAGATAGGATTGTCGAAGTCATACTTGGCCATAGCAGTGTCGTTAGTAGTGAGATCCGGGTGGTCCGCTCTGCATGATGGAGGATCATGCTCTACCTTAGAATGAGAGATTTTTTTTTGGAAAGAAATAAAAAACGAAAAAAGAAACATTGCCATTTTTTTTTGTAAAAGTAAAAAAAACTGAAAGAAAGAGAACACAAAATTGTTTGCAAAAATCGTCCTTTATTGATGATAAAAATAATTGCGAAATGTAACTAAATGGATGGCCCTACAAATGAGCCGTTACACCTTGGGCAAAGTGTAAGACTTTATTATGCATGTAATAAAGGAAAACAATAAAAATCACTCTTTCAGTAGAGTAACCCGGACGGTTTTTTCAGACGACCAATTGTCGAGCTTTTCTCCCGGGACACACGGGCGAATCCAGCTATCTAAGTCACAGTCGCTGTCAGCCTTGTCTTCATCTGCAGCATTGACGATGTGGGGAGAAACCAAACCCCCGCTGGAGAGAGTACCGGTTTCATTCTTCTGAGATCCCGGTGCATACCCCAATCCAAACTTGTCTTCTTTGATGACTGGCTCCACAAATTTGCCCCAGCCTTGGGCATTACCAGCTTTAACCACTTCGACAGCTTGCTTGTAGGAAGAGATAGAAGTCCCGACCTTCTCAAACTCAGGTGAAAAGACAGCTTCGGGCGCGACCTCATTGATGTTTATGGCTTCGAAGCCCTGACACAACATCTCGTGCATCTCGCCGTCCATCTCTACATACTTAAATGTAGACAGGTGGCTAACAAAAATATCCTCTTCACCATAGACAGTGACGACCTGACCTTCTAGTTCATATTTGAGCTTCTGGTGGAGGGTAGAAGTAACAGCATCGGCAACATGAATCCAAGGCCGACCTAGCAGACAGCTGTAGGCAGGCTGGATATCCATCACATAAAAGGTGCTCTTGAACACCTGCGGTCCAATCTTAACTGGCAACTCAACTTCGCCAAAGACAGCTCTCTTAGAGCCATCAAAAGCCCTCACAACTAAGTTACTTGGCCTCAGGATGGTGTCATCGCAATCCAACTTCATTAAGGCTTTCTTTGGAAGAACATTCAGAGAAGAGCCTGTATCAACCAAAACATGGGAAAGCATCACCCCTTTGCACTCCATTGTGATATGCAAGGATTTGTTGTGATTCCTGCCCTCAGATGTCAGGTCATTATCGGTGAAACCTAGCCCCCGGCTAACGTTTACATTGGAAACTACCGACTCCAGCTGGTTAACAATTATCTCTGGTGGAACATAGGCCATATTCAGTACTTTCAACAAGGCTGCTATGTGCGCCTCAGAGCACAGCAATAGTGAGAGAATGGAGATCTTTGAGGGTGTCTGATTTAGCTGGTTGACTACCTTGTAGTCACTTTTCTTGATAATCCTCATAAACTCGTCCACTTCCTTCTCGAATGCGGTCTTAGGAGGATCTTCCTAAGTAGTAACCTCTTCGACGACCATCTGTTTCCCTTTAGCCTTGGCAGCTGCCTCGGCTTCAGTATTCGCGCGTAATGTTGATGGTGCAAATAGGCGTCCACTGCGAGTGAAACCACCAACCCCTCTAACATTGTCTACAGCGGAGCTACCAATGTCAATGTCTTCTTCGTTAACTTTCTGCCCCTGGCAGTAGATATCAGCCCCATAGTGCCACGGGATAGCACTGTCTTTCTCATACGGAACGGGTCCTGGTATTGTGATGGTGATCGGACCAACCAAAGTCGGTTGAGGGCTGTCAGAGTAAATTGCAACTGGTGCTGAACTTTCGATGTTCACCGCTGCTGGTTCTGTACTTTTTGGGAAATATATTGTTGTTGGAGCGAGTCTCTCGGGAACATATATTTCTTCAGGAGTGAAATAAAACGTCACCGTCGATACATCATTCTTCACTGGACGGGCCTGATCGAACTGAAGACAACCTTCATCTATCAGTTGCTGAATACCCCTTCTCAAACTGTCACATCCGTTTTCGGCAGCTTGACAATTTCTGCATTCTTCCTCACAGCCCGAGAAAATCTGTCCTTTCAGAAGTCGGTCTTTAACCACCGATAGCGAAGTCTTCACCTTAGTCACATCAGAAACCAAATTCAAAGTTTCCCCACTATCAACAACATTAATCCTCTGCCCGCCGTGAGCTGGCATCGGGTTCTGGATAACATTAGGCACCGGAGCAAAATTGATAGCCTGGGCATCTCTCAAATCTTGTACCTTTAACTGGAGAGCCTTGCAATTATCTGTAGTATGGCTAGGTGCGTTGGAGTGAAAAGCACATATGGCGTTGACATCATAACCTCTAGGCAAATTATTGGGATCGATTGGTGGGGCCAGAGTTCTCAACGTAACCAGATTCATGTCAATCATCTTGGGAAGTAATACTAAATAAGGCATTGGGATTGGCTCGATGACCCGAGCCGTCTGCCTTGGACGTTGTTGATAGTGTCTCTGCTGACCCGGATTACCTCCTTGTTGTTGATTGTTGTACCTGGGTTGTTGTTGCGGATGATATTGCCGTTGAGGAACAAGTGTTGGAATAGTGACTACGGCCACTTAATCTTGATAATAATTAGGGCGTCCTCTATCCCTGCCTCTGTCGGCATACACAATGCTCGCCTCGCCTTCTTTTCTTCGTTGACCGTTACCAGCAAACGGTCTCTTGGGACCTGATGAGTTGGAAGCACTATTGTCTTAAATTTGGCCCATCTTCAACAGACTCTCAATTCTTTCTCAAGCAATTACTATCTCTGCAAAGCTGATTGACGGGCAAGCATCCAATCTCTCAATATAATTGCCTTGAAGAGTGTTCATGAACATGTCCGCCATCTCCCTTTCAGACATAGGGGGTGGGACGGACACAACAATCTGTCTCCAACGCTGAGCATACTCTCTAAAGGTTTCCTTGGCAGTCTGAGACATACCTTGCAACAAGGTCCGATTTGGAGCCATGTCCAAGTTGTATTGATATTGCTTGACAAAAGTCTATGCCAAGTCTTTCCAGCTCTTGATGGTAGTACGAGACAAATGAGAATACCATTCACGAGAAGCTCCAGTTAGACTGTCTTCAAAATAGTACATCCACAGCTTTTCATCTTTCGTGTGAGCTCCCAACCTTCCCAGATAAGATTGGAGATGAGTGCGTGGGCAAGAAGCCCCGTTGTATTTCTCAAAAGTAGGGGGTTTGAACATGTGAGGAATCCTTACTCCCTGAACCAAACCAAGATTTGTGACATCAAAGCCTAAGGAATTTTGAGACTTCAAAGATTTGAGCTTCTGAGCAAGCTCATCCATACGGCGAGTGGTCTCGAGGGCCTCGTCGTGCAAAGAAAATTGATCATACTGATAATCTTCAGTAACGGGGCGCCCGTTAATCCGAATTCCTTGATTCATATTGTACCTTCCGCCAATACCATTTCCAACATTCCCTGTGTTGCCAACATTACTCGGGTTTCCATCAGCATTTGCGTTACCCGCGTTACCAGTGTTCACAAGGTCATCAGCGTTCCCAGGGTTACCAGGGTTTCCCTCAGCATTTGGTATCTCCACCTCCGGATCGGGTCTCGGTTGCTCAACCAATTCCCTCAGCTTTTCCTGGCCTTCTGTTATACCAGTCATCAATGTCATGAACTGATCCATCCTTTCACGCATATCAGCCATCTCTTTCTGTACTTGGTCCATCGATAGCTGTGGACGATTTTCCTTTGTCGGGTACCTGTGGACTCGCTTGGGACCAATAACTGCCTGATACAGGGAACAAACATGAGACACTGCGGTGACACCTGCAAAACAGACAAGGGTTAATATGCATGGTATGCGATGCACTGCTTGTTCAGTTTTAAGGCACCCCTGTTTTGAAAGGGAATACCCTGCAAATGAATAAGCATGAGATGTTGGATGCAAATATGCAGATGATGTTATGCAATGCAAAGGCATGTCAATCAGAATTGATGGATCCGCTTGAACATCTGTCAGGTTGCACTGCCTGGAGAGAAATTCATTGAGGAATATAATACAAGACCAAAACTCTGCTCCAGAAAACCGGGTTGGTTGGAGGTTAAGGTTTCCTGAATTTAGCCCGCCCCTCACTGGTAGGTTCTAAGAACAGAAGTTCGTCAGCTTCAGCCCTTCAGTCGCGAATAATACGTTTACCACTGAAGGTTTGGTATTATTACGGGACAAAAGACCTCCATTGACTCCCCTCAATAGGACATCCTAATAGCAAGTTCCCAGTCTCGGGATCCTCGGATTGAGCAGCAAGAATGCGCCCACTAGAGCTAACATAGTCACGTCTCGGAGGAGAGGCCTCGACTGAGTTCTCGAGAAATGGTCACCAGAGTCGACGATTTCTAGAAGAACATCCTGCCGTTACGAAACACCCGTAAGACATAATATATCCAAAAGAAACCTCGTCTGGGTGTGGTTCTTCACGAACGACTTAACAAAGCAACACGCCACGCAAGCCTCATGATTATCCACTCTAAAACCTGTGTGTACACTCAAGCATGGGTAATGGGCTTATCTCTCATAGAACACCCCATCCCAACAAACAAACAAACAAACAGATCCAACAGATACAACAGATGCATGCAAGCGGGTAAGCAAATAAATGTACAAAAGCATGAACACCCAATAGACAAGAAATCACACAAGCTAGGAGGGACTCGCTTAGGGAAGATGGACCAGCAAGAGGTCAACTTCTTAGTGTCCCCAGCAGAGTCGCCAGCTGTCGCAACCTGAAAAATACAGTGCGCGAAAAAACAACCGGCGAAAGAAAATGACAGAAGAGTCGCCACCGTGCGTTATTCATCCCAAAGGAGGGAAAGGAAACTCTCGAAGTAAACCTGAAAAAGGAAAGGACAAGACGGGGTCTCGCAACCAAATCTTGGGTTCGGGCGTCGGTTATGCGAAGGGAAGGTATTAGCACCCCTACGCATCTGTAGTACTCTACGGGATCCACTTTTGTAGTTCTTGTCTAAAGGGTGTGAGTTTATCTTGTGCCGTTTGCCAAAAAAAAGGGTTAAATGAAAATGACTCGCGCGGATGTCGCATCCACTGCATACGTATCTCATCTGAATATGAGAATCAGAGTCTTCGTAGCTTGGCTAACCTATGGGTTGGGGGTTGTGTGCTCGCTAAGACATCGCGTCTTATGCCTACGTATCTCATCTGGCCTGAGAATCAGAGCAAGCCGTAGTTCGGCTAACTACGGGGTTATGGATTGGGTTTTGGACGAACGACGTTACTACGCAATCTACCGGATGCTCGACCTTTGGAGACTTACTCGCCTGTAGTAGAAGGAGTTAACGTGTTGCTTTGGGTTTTAGGGTTTGGGATGCTCAAGGGCAAAAAGGCAGTCCTTGACGAAGGAACCGCGCTACCTGCAGGGATACGAACACATACAAAACAAACATGTATAATGTAAATGTGCCAACAAGGGGCTCAGAAGTAAATAAACAAAAGAAAACAAATGCCTCCTATTGAGGTCTTCCAGCTAAGAAAGCGATAAAATGTGGAAAAGAGGTAAAAGTACCACACGGATAAAGATCCGAAGTAACAGCAATTAAAGGAGTAAGAAACCCAGGGATCTCCCAAGCTAATGCCATCAAAGAAAGGTGAGTCAGTACAGGTAATCGGAATGAACCTCCAGGGGGTATCCCACAAATAAAGTGGGAAAACCACGCAAACCATCTCTGCAAGAGTCTGTGAGCCCTCACAAAAACTCAACAAAAGGGTTAGTGAAACACGATAAGCATTTTTTTCATGAATAACAGTATGGTTTTAGAAACCTCAAACCCTGTGCCATACATTTCAGAAATCATGTGATTAAACATTCAAGGCATATGTTTCACCCATTCATGCATAATTAAACCCGTGGGCAAAAACATAATGAAATTCATCCATCATACCTCATACATTCAGATGATCCAAATTAAGAGCATAAAATCATGGGAATGAGGCAAACCTGATGGGAGAGACCGGTTGAAATCAAATGGCACGGCTGGGTTTGCAAGGCAATGTTAGGGTTTGCGTGAGATGAAAGTGTGTGAGTCAGATTGAATTTTTCAGAGCTTCCTGGGGGTTGCTCTGAGTTCTCTGTCAGGTTTCTCTCCAGGTTTTGTTGAGGGTTTTGTTTCAAGGAAACCTCAGAGTATTTTGCTTCCCTTCCTTTTTCTGTCTGATCTCCCTCTTTTATAACCTGATTTTCATGGCTTTGTGGGCTCAAATGAGAGAGGTCCAAGTCCAAGTTTTTTCTATTATATTTTATTTATTTTATTATTATTATTTTTATTTATTTATTTTATTTTTTTATTTTTTATTTTTTAAAAAGTTTCTTGGATCTAATTCTGATTGACATGATGAAATGCAATATGAAATGCTAAATGAATGCATGAATGAGGAGGGCAGATTTTGGGGTGTTACACACGTTGAGAGGTGATGATGTAGAAAAAGAACAGAGAGATAAGGCCGAGGCTTTAGCCAGGGCAAAAGGAAAGCAGGTGGTGAATGAGGATATTCCTAGAGCGGCACAGGCGCCTG
The DNA here is from genome assembly GCF_024323335.1 of Lathyrus oleraceus. NCBI lineage: Eukaryota > Viridiplantae > Streptophyta > Magnoliopsida > Fabales > Fabaceae > Lathyrus > Lathyrus oleraceus. Next base: position 56,307,873 of record NC_066585.1, read on the forward strand.
TTGAGCCGGAAAGTGAGTTTGACGCTGAAGCCGAGGAGTTTTTGAGAATTATTAAGAAGTCTGAGTATAAACTTGTTGATCATTTGCAGCAGACTCCGTCCAAAATTTCGATCTTATCTTTGTTGCTGAGTTCAGAAGGTCATAGAGATGCTTTGTTGAAGATCTTGAAGAGGGCCTACGTCCCGCAGGAGATTACAGTCAATCAATTAGAGACAGTGGTATCAAGTGTTAATGCCAGCCATGGGTTGGGTTTCACTGATCTCGATCTGACTATGAACGGGCGCAATCACAATAAGGCACTACACATTTCGATGGAGTGTAAAGGAGTTGTGCTTTCGCATGTTTTGGTTGATATGGGCTCGTCACTCAATGTGTTGCCTAAGAAGGCCTTGGCTAAATTGGACTGCGAGGGATTTATTTTAAGGCCTACTGATCTGGTGGTTAGAGCGTTTGATGGCTCTAAAAGGGCTGTGTTCGGGGAAGTTGAGCTCCCGGTAAAGATTGGTCCTGAGGTGTTCAAATCTATGTTTTGTTTCATGGATATTCATCCGGCGTACAACTGTTTCTTGGGCCGTCCATGGATACATGCTGCTGGGGTAGTAACATCTACTCTACATCAGAAGTTAAAGTATATCTTGGATGGGCAAGTCGTGACAGTTTGTGGTGAGGAGGATATTTTTGTTAGCCAGTTGTCATCATTTAAGTATGTGGAAATGGACGGTGAAATATTCGAAACACCAAGCCAGGCGTTTGAAAACGTCAAAGTGGAGAATGCCGTTTTCGCCGAAAGAGAGAAGAAGCCGTCCATTGCTTCTTATAAGCAGGCTGTGGAGGTGGTGAAAAGTGGAGAGGCCCCAGGTTGGGGAAGAGTGATAGATGTTGCGGTGAAGGAGGATAAGTTTCGGATTGGTTATCAGTCAGGCCAAGGCTCGTCTGGACAGAATAAAGGTCGTCGCCAACTGTTCACATTCACCAGTGCTGGAATGCTAGATCCAGGCCGTATCTGTGCTGTGGGTGAAGAGACTGATAGTGACTGCGAGCTCGACTCATGGATAAAACCGTGCGTACCAGGAATGAAGATCCAGAACTGGATAGTCGAAAAGATCATCACTGTCACTCTGCGTGAAGAGTAATATTTCTGTTTGTTAATTCTGTTTGCATGAAAGCCATACGTTTTTCCCGAAACGTAATGGTCCATTGTAAGGGCCACCTCATGTGTTTCATTTTGCATTATTTGCATCATTAATAAACGGATGTTTTTCGCATTAAAAGCGGTGTTCTCTGTTTTTCATTTATTTTTGCAGTTAAAAAATAATATAATAAAAATGGCAATGTTTATTTTCATCTTCCTTCCTTTTAATTTGTCTCGTTCCGACCCTAAAGCAATGCATGAATCAACATTCATGCAGATGCGATTATTCTCCGGATCTCATTGATGACAATTCTGTTACACCCCTATATGACCTCGACAACCCGATCTATCATGCCGAAGAAGAAGGCGAAGAAGATTGTGAACTGCCGGAAGAGTTAGCCAGGTTGTTGAAACAAGAGGAGAAGGTGATTCAACCGCACGAGGAGCAAGTTGAGATTGTTAATCTGGGCACCGAGGAGGTCAGAAAGGAAGTAAAAATTGGGCCGCTTTGGAGATGAATGTCAAGAGCAGAATGGTAGCACTGTTGAAAGAGTATGTTGATATCTTCGCCTGGTCTTATCAAGATATGCCAGGGTTGGATACCAATATTGTTGTACACAAGTTGCCATTGAGAGAAGATTGTCCCCCAGTAAAGCAGAAGTTGCGCAGAACTCGACCTGAGATGGCCATGAAAATCAAAGAGGAGGTACAAAAGCAGTTGGATGTTGGTTTCCTAGCCGTCGCTAATTATCCGTCTTGGGTCGCGAATATTATGCCGGTACCGAAGAAGGATGAAAAGGTGAGGATGTGTGTGGACTACCGGGATTTGAACAGAGCTAGCCCGAAAGATGATTTCCCATTACCTCACATCAATGTGTTGGTAGATAATACAACTCAATTCTCGGTGTTTTCCTTCATGGATGGCTTTTCTGGCTATAATCAAATTAAAATGTCGCCAGATGATATGGAGAAAACAACGTTCATCACACCATGGGGCACTTTTTGTTATAAGGTGATGCCATTCGGTCTCAAGAATGCCGGTGCCACGTATCAAAGAGCTATGGTGACTTTGTTTCATGATATGGTTCATCATGAGATCGAATGCTATGTTGATGACATGATAGCGAAGTCCCAAACAGAAGAGGGGCATCTGGTAGACTTGGCCAAGTTGTTTGACCGGTTGAGACAATTCAAATTGAGGTTGAATCCGAATAAGTGCACTTTTGGAGTGCGGTCCGGCAAGTTGCTGGGGTTTATTGTAAGTGAAAGAGGAATCGAGGTTGATCCTGCTAAAGCAAAAGCGATACAAGAAATGCCTGAATCGAGGACAGAAAAAGAGGTTCGTGGTTTCTTAGGTAGATTGAACTATATTTCACGGTTCATATCTCATCTAACAGCCACTTGTGAACCCATATTCAAGTTGTTGAGAAAAGATCAAACGGTCAGGTGGAATGATGATTGCCAAGCGACATTTGAAAAAATAAAAGAATATTTGCAGGAGCCTCTGATTCTGATGCCTCCTGTGGAGGGGCGACCGTTAATCCTGTACTTGACAGTCCTTAAGGGGTCTATGGGGTGTGTACTGGGGCAGCATGACGAGTCTGGTCGAAAAGAGCATGCAATTTACTACCTTAGCAAAAAGTTTACCGACTGTGAAACAAGATATTCACTGCTCGAGAAAACTTGCTGCGCTTTGGCATGAGCTGCTCGCCGACTGAGATAGTATATGCTGGTTCATACCACTTTGTTGATTTCCAAGATGGATCCGATCAAGTATATATTTGAGAAGCCAACATTGACCGGACGGGTTGCGAGATGGCAAATGATTTTGACTGAATATGATATCCGGTACACTTCTCAAAAAGCAATAAAGGGGGAGTGTATTGTCTGATTACCTCGCCCAACAACCCATTGAGGATTATCATCCGATGAAATTTGAGTTCCCCGATGAGGACATCATGATTCTCAAATCGAAAGATTGTGAGGAACCTATCCTGGAGGAGGGGCCTGACCCTGAGTCCGAATGGATTCTGATGTTTGATGGGGCCGTTAACTATAACACCCTAAAATTTGCCCTCCTCATTCATGCATTCATTTTTAGGTCATTTAACATTTCATATTGCATTTCATCATGTCAATCAGAATCAGAACCAAGAAACTTTATTTCTAAAAAAAAAAAAAAAAAAACGAAAAAAGAAAACGAAAAAAAAGAGAGAAAAAGAGAACGAAAAAATAAAATAAAAATTTAATTAAATAAATAAATAAATAAATAAAATATAATAGAAAAATCTTGGACTTGGACCTCTCTCATTTGAGCCCACAGGTCCACAAAAATCAGGTTATAAATTCAGAGTTTCAGTGAAACAAAATTTCATTCTATTCCTATTACCCTGGCTGGAGGAAAAAGATAGTGAGAGAAGAGCTAACAGAGTTCAGAGCAACTGCACAGAATCACCTCCGCCTCACATAAACCCTAAAGATTGTTTTGTAAACCTCACGGGTGCAACTCAATTTCAATCAAGCTCTCCAATCAAGTTTGCCTTATTCCCATAATTTTATGCTCTTAATTTGAATCATCTGAGTGTATGAGGTATTATGGGTGAATTTGATACCCTTTTGATGCATGTGTTTGACCAGAGGTTTAGGCCTCCTACCCTTGGTTGCTTTTTGTGAGCTTTTTGTGAATTGAAAGGGCATGATTCATGTGGTTACATTTTGATTTGGGGGCAACTCTTGGTTACCCTATTTTGTTTCTCTAACCTGTTTGTTGAGTTTTATTTTGTGAAGGCTCATATGACTCTTGCAGAGATGGTTTGCCTGGTGTTCCACTTTATTTGTGGGATACCCCCTGGAGGTTCATTCCGATTACCTGTACTAACCCATTTTCTTTGATGATGTTAGCTTAGAAGGATCTCAGGGTTTATCGTTCCTTTAATTGTTGTTACCTCGGATCTTCATCCGTGTGGTACTTTTACATTTTTCTCGCATTTTACTGCTTTCCTAGCTTGAAGACCTTGATAGGAGGCAATGTTTTTTTGTTTACTTTATGCAGGTTCCTTTGTCCAGGACTCCTTTTGCATGAGCATCCCTAACCCTACAAACCCATTGATTTTTCTTCTCCTAACACGTCAACTCCTTCTACTACAGGCGAGTAAGTCTCCAAAGGTCGAGCATCCGGTAGATTGCGTAGTGACGTCGTTCGTCCAAAACCCAATCCATAACCCCGTAGTTAGCCGAACTACGTTTTGCTCTGATTCTCAGGCCAGATGAGATACGTAGGCATAAGACGCGATGTCTTAGCGAGCACACATCCCTCCAACCCCTAGGTCAGCCGAGCTACGAAGACTCTGATTCTCATATTCAGATGAGATACGTATGCAGTGGATGCGACATCCGTGCGAGTCATTTTCTTTTGACCCCCTATTTTTAGTAAATAACACATTAGATAAACCCACACCCTTTAGACAAGAACTACAAAAGTGGATCCCGTAGAGTACTACGGATGCGTAGGGGTGCTAATACCTTCCCTTCGCATAATCGACTCCCGAACCCAAGATTTGGTTGCGAGACCCTGTCTTGTCCTTTCCTCTTTTCAGGTTTACTTCGAGCGTTTCCTTTCCCTCCTTTGGGATAAATAACGCACGGTGGCGACTCTTCTGTCATTTTCTTTCGCCGGTTGTTTTTTCGCACACTGTATTTTTCAGGTTACGACAGCTGGCGACTCTGCTGGGGACCCAGTTTCCCTAAGCGAGTCCCTCCTAGCTTTTGTAGGTTGTTTGTTTATTGGGCGTTTATTCTTTTGTACAGTTATTTATCTTTCAGCATTTACCTGCTTTATTGCATTGTGTACATATGACTGCCGTATCTGTTGGTTCTGTTTGAGAGATGAGTTCTATACCCGGACTCGAGTGCAATTAAGATAGGAGAATGGCATAGTCTTGTTGACTTGTGTGGAGTTATTCCTTAGCAAGTTGACTTGCAAGCCCATTCACTTGGTGGAGGTCATGTTGGGATCAATAATGTCACACAAGTAAGTTGTGGTTAGACATTACTTTTTCCAATATAGACCTTAGAAGCCAAGGACCTTAGTTTACCAAACCCATCTTGGCCTATTCGTAGGATGTAGTGCGAAAGTCGTTCAAGTGTAAGATTTGATACGATTGTTACGCGATACTACACTCATAAGAGTCTCTCTTGAGAATATTTTTGGAATACGAGTAGTCGTTCCTCCGATAATATCTGAAAGATGGGATTATGACTATGGGAACCTTTTTGTAGAACATGTTTCGCAGGTTTAAACCGTAGTACACTCCCTTTGGGTGGTTCTTAACCTAAACTTCATGCTCGTGACTTGCAACAAACCCTTGATTCATGGTTGATCCGTTCAGGTATCCTTAATATCAATGAACCTTAGGTGTTGATAAGGTGTAAACCATAATCCACCAAAGATGGATGGTTGATATTAAGGATAACATGATCCATCCCATGACCTTTGTTTGGTGTGCTTTGCTTGATCCTCTTAATTTCTCTCCAGGCAGTGCAACCTGACAGATGTTCAAGCAGATCCAGCCATCCTGATTTACATGCCACTGCATCGCATCACATTAGTTTGCATAACATCATCTGCATATTTGCATCCAACATCTCATGCTTATTCGCTTGCAGGGTATTCCCTTTCGAAAGGGGGTGCCTTAAAATTGAATAAGCAGCGCATTGCATACCATGCATATTAACCCTTGTTTGTTTTACAGGTGTCACCGTAGTGTCTAATGTTTGTTCCCTGTATCAGGCAGTTATTGGTCCCAAGCGAGTTCACAGGTACCCGACAAAGGAAAACCGTCCACGACTAGCAATGGACCAGATACAGAAAGAACTGGCTGATATGCATGAAAGGATGGATCAGTTCATGACACTGATGACTGGTATGGCAGAAGGCCAGGAAAAGCTGAGGGAATTGGTTGAGCAACTGAGGCCCGATCCAGAGGTGGAAATACCAAGTGCTGAGGGGAACCCTGGTAACCCTGGGAACCTTGGTAACCCTGGGAACGCTGATAACCCTGTGAACACTGGAAACGCGGGTAACACGAATGTTGATGGAAACCCGGCTAATGTTGGCAACACGGGGAATATTGGAAATGGTATTGGCGGAAGATACAATGTGAATCAAGGATTTCGGATTAACGGGCGGCCCGTTACTGAAGATTGTCAGTATGATCAATTCTCTTTGCACGACGAGGCTCATGAGACCACTCGCCGTATGGATGAGCTTGCTGAGAAGCTCAAATCTTTGGAGTCTCAAAATTCCTTAGGTTTTGATGTCACCAATCTTGGTCTGGTTCAGGGAGTAAGGATCCCTCACAAGTTCAAACCCCCTACTTTTGAGAAGTACAACGGGGCTTCTTGCCCACGCACTCATCTTCAATCTTATTTGGGAAGGTTAGGAGCTCACACTGAAGATGAAAAGTTGTGGATGTACTATTTTGAAGACAATTTAACTGGAGCTTCTCGTGAATGGTATTCTCATTTGTCTCGTACTACCATCAAGAGCTGGAAAGACTTGGAAGAGGCTTTTGTCAAGCAATATCAATACAACTTGGACATGGCTCCAAATCGGACCTTGTTGCAAGGAATGTCTCAAACTGCCAAGGAAACCTTTAGAGAATATGCTCAGCGTTGGAGACAGATTGTTGCATCTGTCCAACCCCCTATGTCTGAAAGGGAGATGGCGGACATGTTCATGAACACTCTTCAAGGCAATTATATCGAGAGATTGGCTGCTTGCCCGTCAATCAGCTTTGTAGAGATAGTGATTGCTGGAGAAAGAATCGAGAGTCTGTTGAAGATGGGCCAAATTCAAGACAACAATGCTTCCAACTCATCAGTTCCCAAGAAACCGTTTGCTGGTAACGGTCAGCAAAAAAGAGAAGGTGAGACGAGCGTTGTATATGCCGACAGAGGCAGGGGCAAAGGACTCCCTAATTATTATCAAGATCAAGTGGCCGCATCCACTATTCCAACACCTGTTCCTCAACCGCAGTATCATCCGCAACAGCAACCCAGGTACAACAATCAACAACAAGGAGGTAATCAGGGTCAGCAGAGACTCTATCAACAACGTCCAAGGCAGGCGGACCGGGTCATTGAGCCAATCCCAATGCCTTATTCTGTATTACTTCCCAAGCTGATTGACATAAATCTGGTTACGTTGAGAACTTTGGCCCCACCGGTCGATCCCAACAATCTGCCTAGAGGTTATGATGTCAACGTCATATGTGCTATTCACTCCAACGCACCTGGCCATACTACAGATAATTGCAAGGCTCTCCAGATAAAGGTACAAGATTTGAGAGATGCCCAGGCCATCAATTTTTCTCTGGTGCCTAATGTTATCCAAAACCCGATGCCAGCTCACGGTGGGCAGAGGATTAATGCTGTTGATAGTGGGGAAACTTTGAATTTGATTTCTGATGTGGCTGATGTCTACTTCCAGGGGCGGAAAGTTAATGAAGAAGACTTTGACATTGGTAGCTCCGCTGTAGACAATGTTGGAGGAGTTGGTGGCTTCACCCGCAGTGGACGCCTATTTGCACCATCAACATTGCGTACCAATACTGAAGTTGAGGCAGCTGCCAAGGCTAAAGGAAAACAGGTATCCACCGAAGAGGTTACTACCGAGGAAGCTCCTCCTAAGACCGCATTCGAGAAGGAAGTGGATGATTTTATGAGGATTATCAAGAAAAGTGACTACAAAGTAGTCGACCAGCTAAATCAGACACCCTCAAAGATCTCCATTCTCTCACTATTGATGTGCTCTAAGGCACACAGAGCAGCCTTGTTGAAAGTACTGAATATGGCTTATGTTCCCCCAGAGATAACTGTTGACCAGCTGGAGTCGGTAGTTTCGAATGTACACACTAGCCATGCGCTAGGTTTCACCAATTATGACCTAACATCTGAGGGCAGGAATCACAACAAAGCCTTACATATCATAATGGAATGCAAAGGGACAGTGCTTTCCCATGTTTTGGTTGATACAGGTTCTTCTCTGAATGTTCTCCCAAAGAAAGCCTTAACGAAGTTGGATTGCGATGACGCCACCCTGAGGCTGAGTAATTTAGTTGTAAGGGCTTTTGATGGCTCTAAGCGAGCTGTTTGTGGCGAAGTTGAGTTTCCAGTTAAGATTGGACCGCAGGTATTCAAGAGTACCTTTTATGTGATGGATATTCAGCCTACCTATAGTTGTCTGCTAGGTCGACCTTGGATTCACGCTGCCGGTGCTGTTACTTCTACTCTCCACTAGAAGCTCAAGTATGGACTAGAAGGTCAGATCGTCACTGTCTGTGGTGAAGAGGATATTTTTGTTAGCCACCTGTCTACGTTTAAGTATGTGGAGATGGATGGCGAGATGCATGAGATGTTGTGTCAGGGCTTCGAAGCCATAAACATCAGTGAGGTCATGCCCGAAACTGTCTTTTCACCTGAGTCTGAGAAGGTCGGGACTTCTATCTCTTCATACAAGCAAGCTGTTGAAGTGGTTAAGGCTGGTAATGCCCAAGGCTGAGGCAAATTTGTGGAGCCAATCATAAAAGAAGACAAGTTTGGATTGGGGTATACTCCGGGGTCTCAGAAGAATGAAGTCGGTACTTTCTCCAGCGGGGGTTTGGTTTCTCCCCACACCGTCAATGCTGCAGATGAAGACAAGGTTGACAGCGACTGTGACTTAGATAGCTGGATTCGCCCGTGTGTCCCAGGAGAAAAGCTCGACAATTGGTCGTCTGAAAAAGTCGTCCGGTTTACTCTACTGAAGGAGTATTTTTTATTGTTTTCCTTTTATCACATGCATAATAAAGTCTTACACTTTGACCAGGGTGTAATGACTCATCTGTAGGGCCATCCATTTAGTTATATTTCGCAATTATTTTCATCATCAATAAAGGATAGCTTTTGCAAACAATTTTGTGTTCTCTTTCTTTCAATTATTTTTACTTTTACAAAAACGGCAAGGTTTCTTTTTCATGTTTCTTTTTCGTTTTTCTTTCCAAAAAACACCTCGTAAAACTGATCACTCGGATCTCACTGCTAACGACACTACTATGGCCAAGTATGACTTCGACAATCCTATCTATCAAGCCGAAAAAGGGGTTGAGGAAGATTGTGAATTTCCTGAGGAGTTAGCCAGGTTGTTGAAACAAGAGGACCGAGCTATTACACCTTATCAGGAGGTGATTGAGACCATCAACATTGGTACCGAGGACGACAAGAAAGAGTTCAAGATCAGGGCCAGTCTACAGGCCGAGAGGGAAGACCGTTGATCATGTACTTGACCGTGTTAGAAAGGTCAATGGGTTGTATGCTCGGTCAGCATGACGAGTCAGGTCGAAAAGAGCATGCAATATACTACCTTAACAAAAAGTTTACCGACTGTGAACAAAGATACTCACTGCTCGAGAAAACTTGTCGCGCTTTGGCATGCGCTGCTCGCCGACTAAGACAGTATATGTTGACTCACACGACTCTATTGATATCAAAGATGGATCAAGTCAAGTATATTTTTGAAAAGCCAGCGTTTACCGGAAGGGTTGCTAGGTGGCAAATGATGCTGACAGAGTATGACATCCAATACACTTCACAAAAAGCCATCAAAGGAAGTGTCTTGTCAGACTATCTTGCCGAGCAACCGATTGATGATTACCAACCTATGAGGTTCGACTTTCCTGATGAGGACATCATGTTTCTCCAATCGAAAGATCGCGAGGAATCACTCCCGGGGGAGGGGCCTGACCCTGAATCCAAATGGATTATGATGTTTGATGGGGCGGTCAATGTCAATGGTCGCGGAGTTGGTGCAGTGTTGATCACGCCGGAGGGGGTTCATATGCCATTTTGTGCCAGAATAACTTTTCCCTGCACCAACAATGAAGCCGGACGAAGCAGAATGAGCCCGTTCTCGATACAATCAGCTGAGCCTAGTTGAGGAAAAGAGACTAGCAGCTATATGTGATGGCCAACTATATCGGAGACGGATGAAGAGAGCATTTGATCAGAAAGTGCGCCCTCGGTAGTATCAAGTCGGTGAACTGGTACTCAAAAGAATTCTTCCTCCCAACACAGATCATAGGGGCAAATGGACACCGAGCTATGAGGGTCCATATGTGGTTAAAAGGGTTTCTCTGGCGGAGCTCTGATGCTAACAACCATGGATGGCTAAGACTTCCCGTCCCCTGTCAACCCAAACGCAATTAAAAAATACTTCGCATAATAGACTCGCTGGACAAGTAAAAAGAATAGTCCAGGATAAAAAGGGCATCCCGACAAACCAAAAAAAAAAAGAATGAAGAGGTTCGGGCAAAAATTAGGGATATAAAAATAAAAATGTACTCCCGGTGAGTCGAAAACCCGAAAGGGAGGCTCAGGCAAAAAAGGGTATCCCGGTGGATTGAAAACCCAAAAGGGCGGTCCACGCAAAAGTTAGGGAATAAGCGAATGACTGCAACTTGAGTTCACCTGTGTTATATCACCGTTTCATTCAATCCGGCAATCTTCGAAGGTTAAAGATCGTCTAACCATCCACTTCAGAAAGCAAGATGAGCAGAGCGTCTTGAGGACATACGAGCCATAGCAGAGTCGAAACTCGGTGGGACCCCGTTTCCACATTACCATTAGGATAGTTTCTATTGTTCAATTTATAGCAATTGCCTCTTTCCAGGGATCAGCTTCCTGATGTACTCGCCTATTCCCGGCACAAATTTTCAACCAACAAAAGTCGAATATTCAATTAAAAAGCCTCTTTACTTTTCATTTTTCAGTTTGTTTGCAAAAGATGTCTGAATTCTTGAGGAAACATATTGCATCTGAATATAATGGTGGCCTTTGCAGATGATTTGCACAGGAAAACATTTAAAACTGCTTTGAATGTGCTTAATCCCGGACGGTGAATTCAAACCGAGTAATTCCCCGGGGCATACGTGTATTTTTTGGTTACAGGTCACAGGAACCGGATGCCAAGTCATGAATCCTCACCCCTAAGGGTTGACAAAGCCTCTCCCCAGTAGAGTTGACAGTATCCAGACTGTATATCCCCAGCGGAGTCGACAGTGCCAGACTGTATCTTCCCAGCAACAGCGGAGTAGTCGCATACCCAACAGACAGGAGGGTGGTGTTCCCAGTATTCATCTCATTCCCCCAGCAGATTATTTCTAACAGATTTGTTCTAATCCCCAGCTTGAGGACGATTAGCAAGTTCATATCCCCAACAAAGGTCGATTCCTACGACATTTCCCCAGGAAGTGCTTTCCTCACAGAGCCTCGCCAAACAAAGTTTCCATAGTTGATACTTCCCTAGCAAGGTCAACTTTTCAAAAAAGGCCGATTTAATTTCGGTGGCTCCCCGGTCCCGGCAGACGGATCGTTCCCCACAGAGCATTCAAGGATTGATACAGCGACCCGTTCCCTACCGGAGTTTGCTTCCCCAAGCAGATTTCTTTTTACACCATTCATAACATTTGCATTTGCATGCATATCATATCAAGCATACACATAATCTGATAAGTAGGTTCTTCCAAGCAGACTGAAGAATTACTTTACAACCAAAGTCATGAGATCCAGCCAGAGGATCAAGCGTGAGTGATCCAGCCTGAGGGTCATTATGAAGATTCAGCATGAGAATCATTTTCCAATGAGCAAGCCTGAGGTTCAATTCGAAGATTCAGCCTGAGAATCATTTTCCAATGAGCCAGCCTGAGGTTCAATTTGAAGATTCAGCCAGAGAGTCGACTACGAGCGTTATTTCCCCAGCGAGCCGGCTAGAGGAATAGATTGACAGCTCAACGGAAAATCAGCTTACAAGAGGATCCAGCCCGAGGATTTCATTTAAAAAACAAAGTCTAATCGAAGATTCGTTATAACATGTTCTAGCCTGAAGAATATGTACGAAGCCCAAAAAGTAGAGGGTCAACCAGCGCATGCCTCAGATGCGAGATCCTGATGATGGGAATTTATCATCAATTCAATCCAGATCTAGCCAGAAGATCGAAATAGATTCAGCCAGAGAATCGAAACGATTCAGATCTAGCCAGAAGATCGAAGTAGATTCAGCCAGAGAATCAAAGAAAATAGATTCAGCCAGAGAATCGAAACAATTCAGATCTAGCCAGAAGATCAAAGTAGATTCAGCCAGAGAATCCAAGAAAATAGATTCATCCAGAGAATCGAAACAATTCAGATCTAGCCAGAAGATAGAAATAGATTCAGCCAGAGAATCGAAATAATTTAGATCTAGCCAGAAGATTGAAGTCAGGTCTAGCCCGAAGACCGGAAATAGATTCAGCCAGAGAATCGAAACAATTCAGATCTTGCCAGAAGATCGAAGTAGATTCAGCCAGAGAATCATGGATTCAGCCAGAGAATCGAAACAAAATCGTATCCAGCCCGAGGATCAAAATTAACATCCAACCAGAGGACTAAATTGAGTATAGATTCAGCTAGAGGATCGAAACTCCAGATTAAGTCAGAAGACTGATTCAGATTCAGCCAGAGGATCGGAAGAAAAATAAACAGCGCGGTGTATTTCAGCATTTTTGTGGTGTCCTCGGAGCGCAAATTTTCGGTCTGTCTTTAGTATTCAATCACAGCTCACCCTGCTTGTCTGATAAGCTGTTCGCTTTCATCCTGCTCGGGTTAGCTGATGACTGAATAGGGGCAGCTGTAACACCCCAAAATTTGCCCTCCTCTTCATGCATTCATTTTTAGGTCATTTAACATTTCATATTGCATTTCATCATGTCAATCAGAATCAGATCCAAGAAACTTTATTTTTAAAAAAAATCAAATAGATAAATAAATAAATAAATAAATAAAATATAATAGAAAAATCTTGGACTTGGACCTCTCTCATTTGAGCCCACAGGTCCACAAAAATCAGGTTATAAATTCAGAGTTTCAGTGAAACAAAATTTCATTCTATTCTTATTACCCTGGCTGGAGGAAAAAGATAGTCACAGAAGAGCTAACAGAGTTCAGAGCAACCTCCAAACCCTGAAGGGAACTCAACTGCACAGAATCACCTCTGCCTCACATAAACCCTAAAGATTGTTTTGTAAACCTCACGGGTGCAACTCAATTTCAATCAAGCTCTCCAATCAGGTTTGCCTTATTCCCATAATTTTATGCTCTTAATTTGAATTATCTGAGTGTATGAGGTATTATGGGTGAATTTGATACCCTTTTGATGCATGTGTTTGACCAGAGGTTTAGGCCTCCTACCCTTGGTTGCTTTTTGTGAGCTTTTTGTGAATTGAAAGGGCATGATTCATGTGGTTACATTTTGATTTGGGGGCAACTCTTGGTTACCCTATTTTGTTTCTCTAACCTGTTTGTTGAGTTTTGTTTTGTGAAGGCTCATATGACTCTTGCAGAGATCGTTTGCCTGGTGTTCCACTTTATTTGTGGGATACCCCCTGGAGGTTCATTCCGATTACCTGTACTGACCCACTTTCTTTGATGATGTTAGCTTGGAAGGATCTCAGGGTTTATCATTCCTTTAATTGTTGTTACCTCGGATCTTCATCCGTGTGGTACTTTTACATTTTTCCCGCATTTGACTGCTTTCCTAGCTGGAAGACCTCGATAGGAGGCAATGTTTTTGTGTTTACTTTATGCAGGTTCCTTTGTCCAGGACTCCTTTTGCATGAGCATCCCTAACCCTACAAACCCATTGATTTTTCTTCTCCTAACACGTTAACTCCTTCTACTACAGGCGAGTAAGTTTGCAATGGTCGAGCATCCGGTAGATTGCGTAGTGACGTCGTTCGTCCAAAACCCAATCCATAACCCCGTAGTTAGCCGAACTACGTTTTGCTCTGATTCTCAGGCCAGATGAGATACGTAGGCATAAGACGCGATGTCTTAGCGAGCACACATCCCCCCAACCCCTAGGTCAGCCGAGCCACGAAGACTCTGATTCTCATATTCAGATGAGATACGTATGCAGTGGATGCGACATCCGTGCGAGTCATTTTCTTTTGACCCCTTGTTTTTAGTAAATAACACATTAGATAAACCCACACCCTTTAGACAAGAACTACAAAAGTGGATCCCGTAGAGTACTACGGATGCGTAGGGGTGCTAATACCTTCCCTTCGCATAATCGACTCTTGAACCCAAGATTTGGTTGCGAGACCCTGTCTTGTCCTTTCCTTTTTCCAGGTTTACTTCGAGCGTTTCCTTTCCCTCCTTTGGGATAAATAACGCACGGTGGCGACTCTCCTTCCTTTCTTCGCCGGTTGTTTTTTTCGCATTCCATTTTCCAGGTTACGACATTAACGTGAATGGTAGCGGAGTTGGTGTTGTTTTGGTTACGCCGAAGGGATCCCATATTCCTTTTGCGGCCCGACTAACATTTGAATGCACCAACAATGTGGCTGAATACGAAGCTTGTATCTTGGGTGTCGAAGAGGCGATTGATTTGCGAATCAAGAACCTTATTATTTATGGAGATTCAACTTTGGTTGTGAACCAGGTTAACGGGAAATGGCATACGCATCAATCCCACTTAATTCCATACCGGGATTATACGAGGAGATTGTTGACGTTCTTCACCAAGGTGGAATTACACCATGTGCCGAGGGAAGAAAATCCTTTAGCAGATGCCTTGGCTACTCTTGCCGCTTTGATTAAAGTGTAATGGTGGAATCAAGTTCCTAGTGTTGAGGTGGGACGGCTGGATAGACCGGCTTAGGTGTTTGTCGTCGAAGCAGTGCCTGATGATGAAAAGCCGTGATATTATGACATCAAGCGTTATCTGGAGACCCAAGAGTATCCCGAAGGAGCGTCTAAGAAGGACCGAAAGACTCTGAGGAGGTTGGCCTAGGCGTTCTATCTGAATAAAGATGGGGTTTTATACAAGAGGAATTTTGATTGGGTTTTGCTCAGATGTGTCGATGACAAAGAAGCAAGCCAATTCATGAAAGAGGTGCACGAGGGATCGTTTGGCACCCACGCCAGCGGGAATGCGATGGTGAAAAGGTTGCTAAGGGCTGGATATTACTGGATGACAATGGAGTCTCAGTGTTTCAACTTCGTGCGGAAATGTCATAAATGCCAGATTTATGCTGACAAAGTGCACGTGCCTCTAAATCCGTTGAGTTTGATGTCATCTCCGTGGCTGTTTGCTATGTGGGGCATTGATATGATCGGAAAGATCGAGCCTACGGCTTCGAATGGGCACCGGTTCATATTAGTGGCTATTGATTACTTCACCAAGTGGGTGGAAGCGGCGTCTTATGCAAATGTGACGAAACAGGTCGTGGCTAGGTTCCTGAAAAGGGACATCATTTGCAGATATGGGGTTCCCGAAAGAATCATCACTGATAATGGTTCTAATCTCAACAACAAGATGATGGTAGAACTGTGTCGGGAGTTCAAGATCGAGCATCACAATTCTTCTCCTTATCGTCCAAAGATGAATGGGGCGGTCGAGGCGGCTAATAAGAATATTAAGAAGATTGTGCAAAAAATGGTCGTGACCTATAAGGATTGGCACGAGATGTTGCCGTTTGCATTGCATGGGTATCGAAATTCAGTGTGTACATCTACTGGGGCAACGCCTTTCTCGCTTGTGTATGGGATGGAAGCTGTGCTACCAGTTGAGGTCCAGATTCCGTCATTGAGAGTCCTGATGGATGTGAAATTGGAAGAGGCTGAATGGGTAAGGACTCGGTATGAAGAGTTAAGCCTGATTGAGGAAAAGAGGTTGACGGCCATTTGTCATGGGCAGTTATACCAGCATCGAATGAAGCGTGCTTTTGACCGAAGGGTGCGACCTCGTGTGTACCATGTGAGAGATATGGTGTTGAAAAGGATCCTTTCTCCTCAGAACGATCGTCGGGGCAAGTGGACACCCAATTATGAAGGTCCATTCGTGGTCAAGAAGGTTTTCTCTGGCGGAACCTTGTTGTTAACAACCATGGATGGTGAGGATTTTCCATCCCCTGTGAATGCGGACGCAGTTAAAAAATACTTCGTATAGGAGACCCGCTGGACGAAAAGAATAAAATAGTCCAGGAAAAAATGGGCATCCCGGCGAACCAAAAAAAAAATGAAAATGAAAAATGTTCGAGCAAAAATTAGGGATGAAAAGAAAAAAAAACTGTACACCCGGCAGGTCGAAAACCCCAAATGGGCGGCTTAGGCAAAAAGGGGTATCCCGGTGGAATGAAAACCCGAAAGGGCGGTCCAGGAAAAAGAGGGAGTGAAACGAACAACTGCGTCTAGCATGGTTGTTCGTACTTTGGATATGACACATGGATAATCTAAAAGCGGAGATCGGTCGGAAGCGTCTTGTTTCGGAAGGCAGAAAGCGCGGAGAGTCTTGAGGACATATGGGTTGTAACCGGGTTGGAACTTGATGAGATCACGGGTTCACATTTCCATTAGGATAGATTTTCCTTTTGTGCGCAACCTCTTTTCAGGGATTGCTTCCTGTGTACTGCTCAGTTACGAGCCACCTTTTTCAATCAATAAAATGCCTATTCAGTCAAATAATTTTGTTTTTGTTTTCATTACCGCTTTGATTGCAAAAACATCTGTTTATTTTGATAAGAATATTTGCATTTTGAGATGAAGGGGTCTCTTCCAATGCATGTTTAGACGATTGAAACTTGAAATCTTATTCGGAAGGTAGAGTGACCTGGGTGTTGAAATTTTGGCGCGCCTGGGGTACGTTTTATCTGACGATCTCTTTTGCAGGTGCTGTTGGTTATTTTCACTCACTTGTAGGTGGTGGTGCGAAGCGTTTCTTTTTGACAAAAGATTCCTTTGTGTAAAGACAAAGTCTCATACAACATACGATGTCAAGTTTCGATGATGACAAAAGACCACCATGCAAGTCTACGAACAAATGCATCACGTTACCTACCATATCCTTTTTCACGTTATCCTAAAGCTACTATAATCATTAAAGACATATAAACAAAGCGTGATCATGACCAAATATGTGAAAATCACTAACCACATCCTTTTTGCAGATTTAAAGGCTTTTAGTCGACCATAGGGGTCAGCTCAAAGCTCACGGGTCGGTGCAAAGGCTCTGGCCAAACTGGAGGGAGTCAGCGCAAGAACCCTTTGCGTCGACGCATAGGGTCGACGCTTAACTCACGGGTCGGCGCAAAAATCCCTTGCGTCGACGCATGCAGTCAGCGCGTGCCCCACGGGTCAGCGTGCGCTGACCCTATGGTCGACCGTTCGCGCGCAAACTCAGTTTTCTGAGTTATTTCAAAGTTTAAATTTCTGTTCTGTCTGTTTGGTTTTGTCTGTTACTATAAATAGAAGTAAAAACACTTCTATTAACTAACATTTGAATTTTTGAGTACAAGTGTTCAAGGAAACAAGAAAGAGTGAAATAGTTGTCAAAGATTCATCATCTTCATCTTCAACAGTCCAAAATTCATCAACTGCACACAATAACTATTGATGCGATTTGTGATAGTTTGAAGGTGATAAGGTTCGAGGTAGCGATTGAAGAATCGAGTTCGAGTTGAAGTCTTGGCAGGTTCTTTCTTGAATAAAACCATTAGGGTTTTATCCTCCAATACCGGTTTGCGTTTGGGGGTTTTTGGACGGGTTGCTTCATTATCATTCAGCTGAGCGAAGGTAACTGATAAGAGAAAGTCTTCATCAGTTTAGTAGCGGAGTCGGTGATTGAGCAGTGAAGAATCCGGGTTTGATTCGTTCGTGTTCGTGATCAGCCGGGCCAAGGGGTTGAAGAACGGAAGGTTCATCAACGAGCGGCAGGAAACGGAGGTCAAACATCAACAATCAAAGGTCTTGATTCATCTTGAATCAAGGGGCAAGGAGAAGAAGTATCATTCAACATATTGCGAAATTCTGTTGTTTACATACTCTGCACTCCTTGTAAAAACGATTAAACATCACAGGTTATATCTATTGATCATCTCAATTCTATTTTTAGAATTGAGGGCAGACGTACCCCGAAGCGAGGACGGCGGGGGAACTGCCTCATCAAATCTCTGTCTTCTTTAATTTTCTGCACAAGTTAATTTTCAGCTTAAAACTTAAGTGATTTTAGTTTAAGCAATTTTCTGACAAACATTGATTTAAGTTGAGAAAGTGTTGCAAACTGTTGTTGGAATATTAAGTACAATAACATATTGTACTAGGATAAATCGAAACACTTACTCAACTCAAAAATCACTTGGAGCGTTTGTGCACACCAAGTGTTTGTAAAATTGCCTAAGCCAAAATTGCCTTAAGTTTGCATTGAGTTTCAAGTTGGTATTTTGATTCATTGGAACTAGGCTTGCAAATAAGTGAACTATATAATTGATTGTGCTTTGTGTGTAGTGAATTGTATCTCTTTTAATCAAATATCCATTAGCTTAACGCATATCCGGTTTTCCAATAACGGTTCATTTTTAGACTAATTTTCCTCGGCCGCTTCCGCACCTAAAAACATTTTTAAAACCAATTTTTCTTTTAAATTGGTAGCGCCGACTAAAGTTTTTAATTGGGATCTATTCAACCCCCCCTTCTAGATCCGTGCCATAGTCTAACAAGTGGTATCAGGAGCTCCGGTTCACTCCGTGCTTCAAAAATACAACGTTGATAGAAAATGGCTAACGAACCTAAAGGGGCTTACAATAGAGCTCCCGTTTTCA
The DNA here is from genome assembly GCF_024323335.1 of Lathyrus oleraceus. Classification (NCBI taxonomy): domain Eukaryota; kingdom Viridiplantae; phylum Streptophyta; class Magnoliopsida; order Fabales; family Fabaceae; genus Lathyrus; species Lathyrus oleraceus. Next base: position 56,326,677 of record NC_066585.1, read on the forward strand.
ATGGTGAAAATTATAGTTATTGGAAAGACTGTATGCGGGTGCACATAAATTCCATAGATAGAAAAATATGGAATGTTATTCTCAATGGTCCAATTGAAATAACCATGACCAATGAGAATAATGAAATAGTGCCTAAGCCTGAAGCACAATGGACCGATGATGATGAAAAGAAATACAACTATGATTGGAAAGCCAAAAACATCTTAATCTCCTCATTAGGGGTAGACGAATACTATCGTGTATCCCATTGTCCTACTGCTAAGGCCATGTGGGATTCACTTCAAATTGCCCATGAGGGGACGAACGATGTTAAATTGGCTAGAATCAATACACTAACGCAAGAGTTTGATCTCTTTTTCATGGAGCAAGGGGAAACCATTGCCGACATGCAAAAGAGATTCACTCATCTAATCAATCGATTACATTCACTAGGTAAACCTATTTCCAATGATGTTGCTACTAATAAAATCTTAAGATGTCTTAACAGGGAATGGCAGCCAAAAGTGACCGCCATAAAAGAGGCAAACGATCTTACCATTTTGGACTTAACAACATTGTTCGGCAAACTACAAGAGCACGAACAAGTTCTATTAAGCTTGGAACAACATGAAAGGAAAGATAAGAAAGACAAAGCCAAGGTGAGCGAAAAGAAATCAATTGCTCTAAAGACTTCCTCCTCAAAGTCTCAAGCAAAAGAGCAAAGTGATTATTCTACAAGTGACGAAGAAGAAGAGGACAAGAGTGAAGATATGGGGCTGTTCGTCAAACGCTACAACCGTTACGTGAGAAAGAACGGCATCCAACATTCCGAGAAGAACTTAGTTAACTTCCGGAAGCAATCTAGGTTCTCCAAAAATGATGACTTCAAAGGAAAAACAACTAGAGGGTCGTGCTACAAGTGTGGAAAGCCGGGTCACTACAAACCGGACTGTCCGATGAATAAAAAGACAAAAGAAAAAGATTCATACAAATCACATAAGAAACCATCAAAGCCAAGGAGGGCATATATTGCTTGGGAAAGCGATAGCGACTCCTCCGACGATGAAAGCTCAAGTGATGAAGATGAAAATGCAAATCTATGTCTCTCTGCTCATCAAAAGAATAAGAAGAAACAGGTACGACATTCTAAATACGAAAACTCCTCTAGTATGTCCCATCAAGAATTACAAACTGCTTTTGAAACTTTACACTATGAAGCAAAAGAGGCCTTTAAAAGGCTTGCCTCAAATAAGAAATTTTTTTCTCATTTAGAACAAAAAATCCAAGAATCCGAAAGGAAACTTGAGGCACTTAAGGCTTCTATAGTGGAAAGCACAAAAACTAGTTATGAGGACCTTAAAAGTAGAATGATGAACTTTGGGTGTGATACTTGTTACATTTGGCAAGGTGAAGTAAGGAACCTAAAAGCCAAACTTAACAAGGCTCTTGAGCCCAAGATTACTTTTGCTATTGATAAATCTAATTTTCGAACAAGTATGGTTAATCCATATCAAAAGTACAAATATGTTATAAAGGATGAAGATAGCAAAAGTAATCAAAATGAAAAGTTCTCTTGTCTTTATTGTTGCAAGAAAGGTCATTCCATTGCTAAGTGTAGATTTAGGAGATTTTTAGTTCCTAAAGGCATTTATCAATGGATGCCCAAATGCAACCAATTTGCTTCTCACCACTCAGGACCCAATAAGCCATTGGGTACCTCCTTTTGTTAATTATCTTATCACAGGTACAATGCCTCGAGACTACCGAGAGAAGATGGGTTCTCGATAGTGGATGCTCAAGGCATATGTCAGGAGACATATCTCTCTTCATTGACTTCGTGGCTAAGAAGAAGGGATATGTAACTTATGGTGACAATAACCGAGGAGCAATACTTGGTAAAGGTAGTGTAGGTAATCCCTCTTCCACTACTATTTCTGACGTATTGCTTGTCGAAGGTCTTAAACATAACCTACTTAGCATCAGTCAGTTATGCGACAAAGGATACAATGTATCATTTTCAAAAGATTGTTGCAAAATTGTGCATACTGATGATAAGAAGAGCATGTTTAATGGTCTTCGTGTGAACAATGTCTATATGCTTGACTTAAATGAAGTATCGTTAACAAGTGACAAATGTCTTGTAACAATGAATGAAGATTCATGGTTATGGCATAGACGTTTAGCACATGTTAATTTCGACTTACTTAACAAAATAGTCTCAAAAGATCTAGTCCTAGGTCTCCCCAAAATTAAATTCACCAAGGATCACCTTTGTGATGCTTGTCAAAAAGGGAAGCAAACGAGGATCTCTTTTAAATCCAAAAACATCGTTTCAACAACGAGACCCCTCGAGCTTCTCCACATGGATTTATTTGGGCCATCTAGGATTAAGAGTCTAGGAGGAAACTATTACGGTTTCGTAATAGTGGACGACTACTCTCGATTTTGTTGGACTATTTTCTTAGTAAGTAAGAGTGACACATTCGCCGCCTTTGAACGATTTGCTAAGCTTTCTCAAAATAAACTAAACACAAACATTGTTGCAATTAGAAGCGATCATGGAGGTGAATTTGAAAATCACCTATTTAAAGAATATTGCGGTAACCATGGCATTGATCATAACTTCTCCGCTCCACGTACTCCTCAACAAAATGGGGTTGTGGAGCGTAAAAATCGAATTTTGGAAGAATTGGGAAGAACAATGATCAATGAAAGTGGCTTACCAAAATATTTTTGGGCCGACGCCATTAGTACGGCTTGTTACGTTTTGAATAGGGTGCTCATTCGCCCCATTCTAAACAAAACACCGTATGAACTTTTAAAAGGGCGAAAGCCAAATGTTTCTCACCTTCATGTCTTTGGTTGCAAATGCTTTGTGTTAAACAATGGAAAGGAAAACTTAGGGAAATTTGATTCCAAGGCCGACGAAGGTATCTTCCTCGGATACTCTCAATCAAGCAAAGCATATAGAATTTACAACAAGCGATTACTTACAGTAGAAGAGTCTGTGCATGTTACCTTTGATGAATCCAATCCGAGAAACGTCGGAAAGGATAGTGTTTTTCATGGTGCAGGTACATCTACCAAAGACATACTCAATGATGGCGAGCCGGGGATTGATCAACCCGACACAATCAAAATTGAGGAGGACAAAGATGTACTCCATGATGAAACAGAAGTAGATCATCCGCCTTCAAACGATGATCTTCCTCAAGCTTGGAAGTCTTCCAAAGACCATCCAATCGACAACATTATCGGAGATATCTCAAAGGGCGTAACAACTCGATCTAAGATAAGTAATTTCTGTTATCACTTCGCTTTCGTTTCGCAGATGGAACCTAAAAACCCTAAAGAAGCCCTACTCGATGAACACTGGTTTTTATCAATGCAGGAGGAACTTAATCAGTTCACCAGAAATGAGGTTTGGGACCTTGTCCCTTCTCCGCGAGATCATCGAGTAATCGGCACCCGATGGGTGTTTAGGAACAAGCTGGACGAAAACGGGGTAATAACCCGTAATAAGGCGCGTTTAGTCGCGCAAGGGTATAACCAAGAGGAAGGCATCGACTATGAGGAAACTTATGCGCCGGTTGCCCGACTCGAGGCTATACGCCTTCTCCTTGCCTTCGCTTGTGCAAAGGATTTTAAGCTATTCCAAATGGATGTTAAGAGCGCTTTCCTTAACGGTCACATTAATGAAGAAGTTTATGTCGCACAACCTCCGGGTGTCGAATCCCATGAGCATCCTGATCATGTTTATAAACTAAAAAGGGCCTTGTATGGTCTCAAACAAGCTCCTAGAGCTTGGTATGAGAGACTAAGCAAGTTCCTACTAGATCAAGGTTACTCAAGAGGAAAGGTTGACACAACCCTCTTCATTAAACGTCAAGGAAAACACTTGATACTAGTGCAAATTTATGTAGATGATATCATTTTTGGATCTACTAACATGAAGCTTGTGAGAGAGTTTTCTGACCTTATGCAGGGTGAGTTCGAGATGAGTATGATGGGGGAGCTCACATACTTCCTCGGTCTACAAATCAAACAGCTCAAAGAAGGAACGTTCGTGAGCCAGACAAAGTATTGTTTGGACCTTATCAAGAGATTTGACATGGCAAAAGCTAAGGCCATAGACACCCCCATGCCTACGTGTACCAACTTGAACAAAGACGAAGACGGTAAGGAAGTAGATGTAAAACGGTATAGAGGTATGATTGGTTCACTCCTTTATCTTACTGCTTCTCGTCCCGATATTATGTTTAGTGTTTGCATGTGTGCAAGATACCAATCATGTCCCAAGGAATCCCATTTAAAAGCCGTTAAAACGGATACTTCGATATTTATCCGGTACTCCGAAGTACGGACTATGGTATTCCAAAGGTAACGATTGTTCTTTGGTAGGTTTTTCCGATTCCGACTTTGCCGGTTGCAAATCGGATAGGAAAAGCACAAGTGGCACTTGTCATCTATTTTCAAACTCTTTGGTTAGTTGGCATAGCAAGAAACAAGTTTCTGTCGCTTTGTCAACCGCCGAAGCTGAATACGTTGCAGCCGGTAGTTGCTGTGCCCAAATCTTATGGATTAAGCAACAACTATTGGATTTTAACCTAAAACTGGAACGTATTCCCATATTTTGTGACAACACGAGTGCTATTAACCTAACCAAAAATCCTGTGCTACATTCTCGCACTAAGCATATCGAAATTCGACACCACTTTCTTCGGGATCATGTAGAGAAAGGTGACATCGTGTTTGAACACGTAAACACTGAAAATCAACTAGCGGACATTTTCACAAAGCCACTAGCAAATGAACCTTTCTTTCATATTCGCCGAGAACTTGGCATCCTCGATATTTCGGAACGGGCAGTCTAAACTGCTGTTTACATTCTCCCATCTTAAGCCTTAATACTGTACTTCTAACAAATTTCTGTTGTTGCAAGCACATGTCTAATGTTCACTGAGTCACTGTGGTATTAAGGTGATATCGTTCCTTTCTCTATATCTCTGCTAAAGCTCATGACTTCAAAATTTCTTCTCAAAATGATGTGGTTTATATATATATATTCCCTTAATATATCCATTTGGTTGTGTATTGATGTATATACTGTTGCTTATGCATCAAACTAGTCATTGCATGTGATAAACAGTGGAAAATGAAAATTTGTAAAGTATGAGTCGACCGCACCAGGGTTATGGTCGACGCATGATAATTAATTTCTGCATATTTTCAAAAATCAAACAATATGCGTCGACGCATACAGGGGTATGGTCGACGCATCGCTCGAAAATTCCGTTTTTCTGCAGAAAAATTTGAATCATCACTCATGCATTCCATCATTAAATGTGCAATTACATTCCATTACCTTTCAAACTACCCACTACTTTGTAACTTGCATCTACCTAGTGGCTATTGCTCCTTGATCTTCCATCTTCCCAAAACCCTAAACCTTTCCACTATAAATTGGGAAAAACCCCTCTCTTGAAAAATCACTCTCAAAACCCTCATTAAACCTTCTCTATACATCCAAACACTCTGTCTCAAACCCACTCAAATGGCTTCTTCATCACGCAGACCTTCCGGCAAGAGACCACGTGAATCATCCGGTGTATCCCTTCCCATATCTGCCGTATCTCTCGTTCCACCTGCTCGTGTTGAAATCTTCAACAAAGACATAGGTAAACGAGGAGTTGTGCCACAACATGCGTTCTACAAGCTTACCGCTGAACGCATGCAACTCGCTCGAATCGTGGGCCTATTGCAGCATCAAGGCTTCATAAATTTCTTGGAGTGCAACTCTCAATACAGTGAAGACCTTGTCCGAGTCTTCTACTCCGGTCTTCATGAGAATTTTCGCGGACACAAACTCTCCTCCAAAGTTGGCTCTGCTAAGGTATCAGTTAAATCAAACTTTTGGAATAGATATTTTGATTTGTCTGTGGATGATGCTGGAAACCCCCTGCCTGAGGTGACTGATTCTCACCACATTGATGGCTATGAGTTTAAGAGTGCATTAAATGACATGTTGGAAGAGCCATATCCTGACGAGTTTGTGCAGAGTGACTTGTTCCCACGAACCGTCACTGCAGGCAAACTGGGCGCCGGGGAAAGGATACTCCACTGGATTGTCTCACGCATCCTGCGGCCCAAGAAGGGCGGTCTCTCTAGAGTCGAACAGCCCGAAGTTCATTTGCTTTACATTCTGAAAAATAAGATAAAAATTAACTGGCCATACTACATTGCCAGTAGAATGTATGGCCTTCGGGATTCCGGACGAGGAACCGCTCTTACCTACGGATCCTTCATCCAAGAAGTCCTCACATCTGCCAATGTTAGTCATCCATCCTTCCCGCTCAAATCAATCTCACCTGACAAAGAGTTTAGCACAAAAACCATGTCTATGATGGGCTATGTATGGTGCAAGGAGCAGAAGAAATACAAGTTTGTTAGAAGAGGATATGTTTCTCCAAGGGTTGATAGTGATGAAAGTGAAGAACAAGATGATGAAGTGGAAAGAGAACAAGAAGACGAAGAAGAAGAAGAAGAAATAAGGCACAATGATGCTTACATTGGTGGAGACGCAAGTCCTTCACCAGTTGGCATGCATGATCACTCCGGCTCTGCTTGGGTACAGCAGCCGGATACATATGAAGAAGATGCTCCAAAATGGGGTGGCTGGGGTGAATGGCAACATTCAGGTTGGACAACACAACGTGAATTTTACCAGCCATATCACCAGGTTGAGGAAGAACTTCCTCCATCCCCTCCACATCAAGCTGATTCTTCAGAGCTGTTGGAGATGATGCAAAGCATGCAACTTGCCCAACAAACATTCATGCAATCCCAAGATGACCGACTTGCTCAAATCAACAGTCAACTTCAAACCCAAAATGAGCGGCTCGAAAATCTCTCCACAAGCCTAAATGAACGGTATGCAGATTTGGATCGGCAAGTCACCGGGAGTCTTAGGCATCTGGAAGGTGTCACCGATTACCTAGAAACTCTGGCTGACCCCAGCAGAAATCCAGGCGTATGCTACCATCCTGGACACCGTCACTTAAGACAATAGCCATTCATATGCACTTTACATCTTGCTTGTTGTTTTTGCATGTATTTTGTTGTTGTTTTGCCTGTCTATGCACCACAACTTCATTATGTATTTTCTCATTCTTAATTAATGACTACTGCTAAGAAATGATATTTGTGTGATATTATTTCGTTGGTATCTACTACTGCCTGTGAATTTATCGTTGCAACCTTGAATAATTACTCTGTCTCTCTTTTTGATGTTGTCAAAGGGGGAGAAAAATGCTGACATTGCTGACAAACTAACAGTCTGACAAACTGCAAATGGCCTTAGATTACAAAAGAAAGGGGGAGTGTGCAAAATGTGTTAATACTGCATGATGTTCGTCACGCTGAGTTATACGGGTTGTCATCATCAAAAAGGGGGAGTATGTAAAGACAAAGTCTCATACAACATACGATGTCAAGTTTCGATGATGACAAAAGACCACCATGCAAGTCTACGAACAAATGCATCACGTTACCTACCATATCCTTTTTCACGTTATCCTAAAGCTACTATAATCATTAAAGACATATAAACAAAGCGTGATCATGACCAAATATGTGAAAATCACTAACCACAACCTTTTTGCAGATTTAAAGGCTTTGAGTCGACCATAGGGGTCAGCTCAAAGCTCACGGGTCGGCGCAAAGGCTCTGGCCAAACTGGAGGGAGTCAGCGCAAGAACCCTTTGCGTCGACGCATAGGGTCGACGCTTAACTCACGGGTCGGCGCAAAAATCCCTTGCGTCGACGCATGCAGTCAGCGCGTGCCCCACGGGTCAGCGTGCGCTGACCCTATGGTCGACCGTTCGCGCGCAAACTCAGTTTTCTGAGTTATTTCAAAGTTTAAATTTCTGTTCTGTCTGTTTGGTTTTGTCTGTTACTATAAATAGAAGTAAAAACACTTCTATTAACTAACATTTGAATTTTTGAGTACAAGTGTTCAAGGAAACAAGAAAGAGTGAAATAGTTGTCAAAGATTCATCATCTTCATCTTCAACAGTCCAAAATTCATCAACTGCACACACTAACTGTTGATGCGATTTGTGATAGTTTGAAGGTGATAAGGTTCGAGGTAGCGATTGAAGAATCGAGTTCGAGTTGAAGTCTTGGCAGGTTCTTTCTTGAATAAAACCATTAGGGTTTTATCCTCCAATACCGGTTTGCGTTTGGGGGTTTTTGGACGGGTTGCTTCATTATCATTCAGCTGAGCGAAGGTAACTGATAAGAGAAAGTCTTCATCAGTTTAGTAGCGGAGTCGGTGATTGAGCAGTGAAGAATCCGGGTTTGATTCGTTCGTGTTCGTGATCAGCCGGGCCAAGGGGTTGAAGAACGGAAGGTTCATCAACGAGCGGCAGGAAACGGAGGTCAAACATCAACAATCAAAGGTCTTGATTCATCTTGAATCAAGGGGCAAGGAGAAGAAGTATCATTCAACATATTGCGAAATTCTGTTGTTTACATACTCTGCACTCCTTGTAAAAACGATTAAACATCACAGGTTATATCTATTGATCATCTCAATTCTATTTTTAGAATTGAGGGCAGACGTACCCCGAAGCGAGGACGGCGGGGGAACTGCCTCATCAAATCTCTGTCTTCTTTAATTTTCTGCACAAGTTAATTTTCAGCTTAAAATTTAAGTGATTTTAGTTTAAGCAATTTTCTGACAAACATTGATTTAAGTTGAGAAAGTGTTGCAAACTGTTGTTGGAATATTAAGTACAATAACATATTGTACTAGGATAAATCGAAACACTTACTCAACTCAAAAATCACTTGGAGCGTTTGTGCACACCAAGTGTTTGTAAAATTGCCTAAGCCAAAATTGCCTTAAGTTTGCATTGAGTTTCAAGTTGGTATTTTGATTCATTGGAACTAGGCTTGCAAATAAGTGAACTATATAATTGATTGTGCTTTGTGTGTAGTGAATTGTATCTCTTTTAATCAAATATCCATTAGCTTAACGCATATCCGGTTTTCCAATAACGGTTCGTTTTTAGACTAATTTTCCTCGGCCGCTTCCGCACCTAAAAACATTTTTAAAACCAATTTTTCTTTTAAATTGGTAGCGCCGACTAAAGTTTTTAATTGGGATCTATTCAACCCCCCTTCTAGATCCGTGCCATAGTCTAACACTTTGGGGTCCAATCAGGGATGAGGAAGTGAAGAATGGTGTAGATACGGCGAAAGAATTCTGACGATCCTAGAGGGTTAATCAAGAAGACTCTTCAAAGTCTGAAGACGGGAGAGTTGGCACGAATCTAAGGAGGTTGATTCTCTTGAAGTAGGGAGAAGTCAAGAATACAAGGTGATGAATCGGAAAAGACCAGATGAGTCTGGGAGCTCTCAAAAGTGGAAAGTTGACACTGTGGTTAGATGGTGAATACCAGTGTTCGACGAGTCGACGAGTGTTCCGTGTCAAATATTCCATATCTCCCCAGCGGGTTTGAGGTTGGTGTTTCCTCAGCAGCCAGGCCTGAAGGTTGTTGTTCCGCCGGCAGGGGTGTGTGTTCGTAGATTTTCTTCCCCATGCAGATTGAGTTCAGTGGAGGTCATCCCCAGTGAGGGTTACTCTTTCCTCGGCATCGGTGTTATCCCAAGCAGGGTTGGAGATTGGAGCGATATCGAGTTCCTCAACAGAGTTGCTCGTGCCGTCCCCTGAGGGGGATACTTTTTATGCATTCATCATTTAGAGAAGCATAGCATATTGCATAACTAATTGCGTAGCATTTCCATGGTTATGGAGCATTACGCTGTAAAACTCATGCATCGGCATTGCAAGCATAAGCTAGTCTCGAGTCGTGGTTACCGTTTGAGAGTTGGTTTAGCTGGTTGGTGAAGATGTTACTCTGAGGAGTTTGGCATCATGATTTTGAATCAACAGTATTCCCCAGTAGCGCGATACTGGAGGAAGAGATTCCGTCGTGCGGAGATGGAAATGAAGATTGGAGCACGTTACGCGATCAGCGCGGAGATTGGGGTCCACCAGGAGAAAAGGAAGTGTTGGGCATTTTCTGAAGAACGGGGTTCAACTAGAGATAGAGATTGGAATTGAAGATTGTATCCGGGATGAGGTCCTCAGGATTGTCTTCTGATCATGTGTCACCTTAGACTTTGGCGAGGCCAAGAGAAGTCGTTATGGGTGTCTTCAAGGGAAGAAATGCACATGTTACCTTCCTTTTGTGAAGGTGTACCCTCTGGTATGTCGCCATCAGAGTGGTGGTTGGTGTTATTTCCGACGTTGCCAACGGAATTATCACAAGAGAATGGAGAACGGGGTTCAAATGGAGAAAAGGAGACACAAGGTGTCTTCTGGAGAATGGGGTTCACAACGACGATTGAGAGTTATCGTCAGGCGACTGGGGTTCAAATGGAGAACGGGGTTCATTGTTTGGAAGCAAGAGTAACATGAAGTTGTCGGGGTTTAAATGCGGTGATCAGGGATTATCCGCGCGAAAGAAAAATATTTGTGTAGGGGTCCAAGAAAAAATCAAAGAAGTTTTTGGGGTTCAAGAAAAGCAAAAAAAAATATAATAACAAAAAGAAAATTTCCAGTGGAGCGCAAATTGTTCGTTTGTTCTTGGTATTCAACCACTCTTCACCCTGATCATCTGAAAGCCGAGGTTGTTCATATCGATAGGTTCACAGTGGATTGAATAGGGGCAACTGTAACACCTCAAAATTTGCCATCCTCTTCTTGAGACTAGTTTGGGGCATTGCATTTCATGTTTTAGGGAATTAGGCATTGCATTTTACATCTCATATGAAAATGAGAAGGTCATCCTCCAAAGTCTTTTCAAAAGATGGGGAAGTTAGGTGATTCAAGCCTGAGGGTCTCTATGAATTGATCATCAACCATCTGAAGGTATGAGCTCCAATTAGGGTTTCTTGATTCTTCAAAGGTTTTTAGCATCATCTTATCTGCAAGGATATATCACCATCATCATGGCTCTATCATCATCAAGGGTTTCAGAGTTCATCCTCAAGTTCCTCTGGATTAGGGTTGTGACCTTTGGTCCACCCTAATCAATGCAGTTCTTCCAACTAGGGTTTCTCAAAGAGATGAGGTATTTTCTTGGGATGAGGATCACATGATTATTATAAGGAGCTTACATGAGCTAGGGTTTCATTTTGAAGCAATTTCACCAAGTGGTAGAGGCTCAAGTTGATCAAGACATCTCAAGGTCATCTGAGGATCAATAGTCAACTGTGCAGTCAACTGAGGGCTATGAGGTGGGGAAATGAGTTGAGACAACTCAATCATGTTCAAATGGGGTCTATTCATCATTCTACACATCCATCTTGAAGATTCAAAGGTCATGGCAAAAGTTACTAAATATGGAAAATGACTTATAACTCAAAGTTTCCAAATTTGGGAAGTTTTTGGTCCACTTTCAACTTGACTTTTCAATATCAAAGAAGTTTCAAATGGATTTTTGGTGAACATGAAAGTTTTAGATCTTTGTCTCCCCTTTCCAAAAAGTCCTAATTCATGTCCATATGATGAATGGTTGAGGAATTATGGTCATTTGATCACAAAGTGTGCATGGAAATTCAAAATGGCATAACTTTTGATATAATGCATCAAATTGGTTCATTCTTTTTGCAAAGTGATTCTCATGTTCAAGGAATCTCAAAATGACATAATTTGACTCAATTATGCAAGCTAAGCCTCAAGGAATCATGGTCAAAAGTCACATTATTTCACATTTGTTCTAAGGATGATATCATGCTACAAATCAAGATTCACAAAGAACCGAGGCAAGGCTTCACTTCAACCTTCTTCGTAGACCATATTTGAGTAAAAATGAGCCCTTGCCATGCATGAAATAGGCGTGTATGTTCCTTGTTTCACACATGTTCAAAAGGAAGCAAATCTTAACCATTCATTCTTGGCTTAAGATGCAAGCAAAACAACCTTCAAATCCTAACCCTTGGTTGCTCTTGAGTGGATTAAAATCCTAGCATGGGGCTGAGCACGTGCATTATGGCCATGGGAACTCAATTTTCATTTTTGCAATTTGCATAACAACTCACTAATCATGATTAGTAAATGGCTAAAGTGATTATTAGTGTTATTAGCAAGAAGTATAAGTAGGGAAACCCTAATCACAAGCCTCATAACTGCCATTTCAGATCTAGAATTCAAGAAACTCTCTCAAACTTTCTCTCTTCGAATTTGCTTTTTCTTCACACAAATCTCAAAGATTGTTGCAGATTCTTGATCCTCATACTTCACTGATTAAGAATCATCCATCGTCTGATGTTATTCCTCAAGAAATCAAGCAGTTCAAGTGCATTATCATGATGATCGGATTTGGAAATTGAGGCACATTCAAGAGGTTTCAGCCATTTCTTTTTGCATAAAGCTTCAAAGGGAGTTCAAAGGAGTTGATCTGGAGCAGCTGAGCTCGTGAGATCGTGATTCCAAAGATCTCCTGTTTCAGGTGACTCCATTTTCACTCTCTCCTTTTGCTGTTTTTAGGTTATAGAATAGAGGATCTTGCTGTGTAGGTCATGAATATGTGGTTAGATTTGAGATTGAGTGAATATTAAGGATTTCATTGTGACTGGAAGTTTGGATCTGAAAACTTCTCCTCTTCGAATTGCAAAACCTAGGAAGAATTAGGAGAATCTAGTATGATATTTGGAATCAACGTGGAAATCTGAGTGGAATTACACTGGTCTGAGGAATTTCTGGAAAATTTTAGGGTGGCGCCACCGCGGGAGCCACTGGGAACTCGCCGGGGAAGACGACCGGAGCGGAGCTCCAACGTCTGTGTTATAATTAGGGTTTGCTGAGTGTGCGCCATGTGGTTCAATGTGTGGAAGATTGATTGGACGAGGTTTGTTTGACTGAGGACACGCAGGCGTTGAATGCTGACTGGGGTGGGTGACTCAATTAGTGAAACGGTGCATTCCACTAGTTTAAACGTGGACCATTGATCTCAGATGCGCGCCAGATCCAGTGGTCCGTGTTTTTTCCTGATTTAATTCAAATAATTCATTTCCCTCCTTTTTCTATTTTATATTTCAATTATTTTGGTCATTTTATTTAATTCATAAAAAATCCAAAAATTGTCCAATTGAGTCCCAATTTTTTTTCATAGTTTTGTATTTGTGTCTACTTTTTTATGGTGTGAAATTCAAGAATTTTTGATGTCTGGATCTTTATGTGGGAATTTTTGAATCAATATTATGCCAAATTGACCTAGTGCATTCAATGTATTGTGAAATCCTCAATTTTGAACCTTTTGATCCACTCTTTTGAATACATGACATTCATACATGACATGAACTATTGGTCACTGGTTTGGATTTTTTCTCACATGTTATCATCATTTTTGACACATACAGAAGAATGTGACAATTTGTGTCACATTTTTGACATTGAATTGGTGCATTTTTGTTCACATAGCATTTGCATCATTTTGGACTTGATCTTTTGCATATTGAACATTCAAGGAATAAGGAACTTATACGAAAAATCCCAAAGTCATTGCATGCATTTCTGGTTTGATATGAATTTTCTAAGGTTGGAAGTTCATTTTGTGCATATTTTTGGTCATTACATTGCATAGGCAAGTTGATACACTTGATCATTGATTTGATGTTGGTCTTTTTGAGGACATTGGAGGGAGTGTTTGAATGTGTGATGTGCAAAAGGATGGGTCCTGGATTGGTCATTTGGTTAGGTTTTGAAGCTTGTCTTTGTACTAGGGTTTTGACCCAATTTTAGGGTTTGCTCTTGGTCCATTCTTTGACTTGGTTTGGGGTCTTCTTTGTAGTGTGAGCCTTTGCCTCTTTTGCATTGGTTTGATCCCTGGTTTGTGACTCATTAGAGATGATTTTAGAAGCATGACCCTACTGACTTGTGAACTTTGGAATGGTTTGAGGCTTGTGGTGACTTGTTGAAGTGATTTAGGCTTATTTTGGAGCTTTTGAAGTAATTGAATGGTATTTGAGGTATGGTGGGTCTTTGGCCTTGGTGATTGATGTTTAGGGGTTCATATGGTTCTGTTTGGGGTTTGTGATCATTGGTTGGAGTTTATTTGGGGTTCTCACATCTTTTGGAGGCTTTAAGAAGTGTTTGAAGAGGTATGAAGCCATTGTGAGCAAGTTTTGAGTGCAAGCTTGTTCTGCTTGAGTTTGCAAGGGGTTTATGGTTGATTTTTGGATCATTGGAGTATGGACTATTGGGTGGTCATTTGAAGGACCCTACTTCTGACTTGGAGTGATCTTGATTCAATTCATCTCATGCCATTGTTTGTTTATGCTTTGTTGTGTTGATTGGATGTACATAAACTAAATTTGTCTCTTGTTTCAGGTTTGGATACTCATCATTGATGATTGGGTTTGTTCTCACCTTGTGAGATACAAAATGCATTGAGTTCTGACCTATTTTTGTTTTGTAGGGTTTTAATTGATGTGGTGAGCTCGTTTGAGTGCTAGGGCACTTATGCATTGAATTGTGTAACTGTTAGAGGGTTTCACTGCTGGTCTTCTGGTTTATGACTGAAGTACAAACTGTTTAGTCTTTGTACATGTACCTTAGTTGCTTACCTGCTTTAGCTCTTGCTTGAGAATTGGATTGTGGTTGACATACCACTCAGGTAGTTAGCTTCTTACTTCATATAGTCTGGAGTCCTGTCACCTTTTTGGGCAGACATTTTGCTGGCAAGTCCTCCTTTAGAGGCTCTATTTGTGTTTGTTTAAAATTGTGCCCAAAGACCTCCAAGAAGAGGCATGTGTTATATTTGATAAGACCTCCAAGAGAAGAGGCAATTGACGGAAGGTAGGGATCTGTAACCGATTCCCCATTATTCAATGTGTCGTTCTTTATGCTCGCACTACGTGCTGATGCTTCTGAACATGTGCCCCAGATCTTTTGTCCAGAGTCTGTCAAGTGGAAAAGGATCCCGTTTTCTGGATCCCCACGCTTTCTGTGTCATGAGCTCACCCTGGCCAGGGTTAAGAGCATGAGGTCTCATCCTCATTTAAACTTTGATCAGCTTCACCCTGACGTTCAATGTTAGTGGTTAAGAGCTACAGATTACCCCTTACAGTTTGGCTTGTTTGTCGAGGTTGAGCATTCCGTCTTGACTAAAGCCCACCCATTGTTTGAGCCTCTTGTATGGATATAGTGTGTGATGTTTGCTCACTTATGTTGGTGTGGTTATTTGCTTTCCTCTTCTCATCTCCATTTCCGTAGGAGCCGTATGATTAGCTTCGGAGGAAGTTGAACGTATGTAGAGTTTAAACTTGTGTTCACCCTTTAGTTGTTTTCTTTTATATTTGTGTTGTTTCCTCTTTCCCTCTTCCATTGTTGAGTCTCTGTTTGTTCACCCTTATTCTCAACTTGTGTTTACCGTTTCGTGTTTTTGTTTCTGGCATTTGTTTTCTTTGGCGAGAGTACCCGTTTGTTCAGCGTGTGTGTGTTGCATGTTCATACCTTGGGGGATTTCTTCGGTTATTATTCGGGCTTCACTAGTTGGGGTTCACTTTGGTTACCTGTTATCGTTCGGGGCTCACCTATATTGATTTGGGGAATTTCTTCTATTATTACTTGGGGTTCATATTGGGGTTTCATTTATGGCGATTGTTATTCATTTGGGGTTCATCTTCGGGGTTCATTTGTGACGATTGTTATTCATTTAGGGTTCATCTTTGGGGCTCATTTATGGTGACTGGTCGTACATATCGGGAGTTTATTCTGGATATTTGGTTACTTTGTTGGGGTTCGTTGTGATAACCTTTTTCTTTGGTGTTCACTGGTTAGCGTTTGTTATTGTTGGGAGTCGGGTGTAAGTCCGTGTATTGGCATTCTGTTTCCTTTTGGGTGTTTCTTTTGACGTCTCAGCGCCCCTTTTTGGTGGCTTGTTTCAGCGTACGTTAGCCGAGCTACGGGTGCTCTGATTCTTCTCTGGATAGAGAAGATACGTAGGCATAAGATGCAATGTCTTAGCGAGCATGTCTCCTTTTCCCGAACTACGTTGACTCTGATGTTTGTTTCTGACAAACTACGTAGGCCCAGGATGCAACATCCTACCGAGTCCACTTCCTCCGTCTTCTTTCTCTCCCCCACCTGTTTATCGTTCCAGTTTGTGCAGTTTCTTTGAGCAGTTTATTAGAAGCCCTTTCCTTTTCTTTGAGCTATCTTTTGAGCGTGGATCCCGTCGAGTACGGAGGACGTGAGGGGGTGCTAATCCTTCTCCTTGCGTAACCGACTACCGTACCTTGTAATCTCTGGTCGTAAGACCGTTCCTTTCCCTTTCTTAGGTTAGTCCTGCGCTCCCTTTCCGTCATAGGATGAATAGCATCGGTTGCGACTCTGTATTTTCCCCGCCGGTTGTTTTTCGCGTTGCAACAGTGGTTATCATTTTGAGTGGACATTTTTCGGGCATAAATAGTTAAGTGGCTCCTCGGGCAAGAATTCCCCTTGTACTTTTCAAAGTCAGGTACATTGAATTAGGTAGGTATTTTGACATTTGGCACAAGGCAAAGATCATGGGCATTCTTCCCAAATAGATCTTTTCCCCTAAGGGCTTTAATCTTGTTGGTTCTATATGTTGGCAGCAATTTTGGTAAAACCTAGAGTGTTCACAAGTTGTCACAAGTGTTGTCTTGACATAAGATAACATGTACCTGCAGGGTGTCTAAAATATGAATATGCAGGATTTTACTGAGATGTCAGACCCGATGTCATGACATCTGTATACAGAACATTCAGTCTGAATATTATGTATTATGTGATTGTGTTTTTTATGCTAATCTATGGGTGATTGATGTAATGATTGGACGCGCCCTCAATCAGTAATTACAACCAGATTGACTTATTTCCCAACGAGATATAATCAGCTGTCATGAGAAGATATGAATGGAAAATAGTTTTAGGGTTTTATGATGTCCAAGCCCAGCCAAAGGATTCTATAAATAGGGCATGGAATATCTGGTTTTATACACAAGAAATAACGAACGAAATATTGAGAGAGAATAAGGGTTTTTAGTCTTGTGTGGTCGTGTGTATTATGAGCCATTCATTCATCCATAGATGATTTAATTGGACTGACTTTTGAGTTGTAATTTGTCCACTCTAAGCTTTGAAACATGAGTGTGTGTTTACTTGATTGAAGCTTTTAAGCAAGATCAAGTATGTGTTCTTGAAGAGTGTCTTCTTTTCATTGTAATTCTTGTTTTATATCACTACTGTGATTGAGGGGGAGTGAGTAGGATCTCATATCTAAGAGTTCTTAGATAGAAGTCACACGGGTAGAGATTAGGTGAAAAGACTGTAACTTGAAGTTGTTTACTGAGAATCTTTGAACTAATTCTGTTTAATGGATTTCCTTCCTGGCTTGGTAGCCCCCAGACGTAGGTGAGTTTGCACTGAACTGGGTTAACAATTGCTTGTGTCTCTTGCATTACTGTTCTTTATCTTTATCCTGTTTATATTGTTCAGATATCAGTGTCGTGACATTACCTTCGACATCTCATATCTGATACCAAAATTTCAATTGGTATCAGAGCAGGCATCCTGCTCTGGTTCTGGGTGAGATCTAGGGACGGTACTTTCTGGTACTATGGATAGAGACGGAGGATCTGTTCACAGACCACCTATTCTGGATGGGTCCAACTATGACTACTGGAAACCTCGAATGGTAGCCTTCCTGAAATCTTTGGATAATAAGGCTTGGAAGGCTGTTTTAACAGGCTGGGAACATCCAGTTATTACTAAGGAAGGAGAAGCTACAACTGAGAAAAAGGCTGAGGAACAATGGACCAAGGAGGAGGATGATCTAGCCCTTGGAAACTCTAAAGCATTGAATGCTATATTCAATGGGGTTGACAAGAACATCTTCAGATGGGTGAACAATTGTTAGGTGGCTAAAGATGCTTGGAATATTCTCAAAACCACTCATGAAGGCACCTCTAGAGTGAAGATGTCTAGACTGCAGCTGCTCACTACCAATTTTGAAAATTTGAGGATGAAAGAAGATGAAAATATCCATGAATTTCATATGAATATCCTTGAAATAGCTAATGCCTCAGGAGCCCTGGGTGAGAAGATGTCAGATGAAAAAATAGTGAGGAAAATACTCAGGTCACTTCCTAAGAGATTTTCCATGAAGGTGACAACCATAGAAGAGTCTCAAGACATTTCCAATATGAGAGTGGATGAACTAATTGGATCCCTCCAAACATTTGAGTTGGGAATGTGTGATGGATCTGAAAAGAAAGTCAAAAGCATAGCCTTCATGTCAAACACGGAAGAAAAAGAGGAAGAAAGTGGTCAAGATACTGATGAAGAACTGGTAAATCATGTAGCATTACTGGGAAGACAGTTCAACAAACTTCTATAAAGGATGGATGTAAGGTCTAAGTCTAATGTCAAGAATATCTCATCTGACATCAGTAGGTCCAATAATACTGGAAGAAGAACCAGATCTGATGAAAAGTCCAAAGATGGAAAAGGAGTTCAGTGCCATGAATGTGATGGGTTTGGACACATTAGAGTTGAATGTGGGACCTACCTCAAGAAACAGAAGAAGAGTCTTGCTGCTACTTGGTCTGATGAAAGTGAAACAGAAGAGTCTGCAAATCTTGTGACTGCCTTGACTGGAAGATGGGGTTCTGATGAAGACTCAAGTGATGATGAAGTAACCTTTGATGTGTTAGCCAATACCTACAGAAAGTTGTGTAACAGAAGTGAAGAAGTGTGTCAACAAGTTGAAAGTCAGAAGAAAGTGATAACACAACTGGAGAATGAGAAGGCAGAACACTTGGAAACCATCTCTAAGTTGAAGACTGAAGCTATGTTCTTGAACTCTAAACTGAATCAGATGGAAAAGTATGTCAGAATGCTAAACAATGGATCTGACACATTAGACAAAATTCTCCAGACTAGAAAAATGGCAGGAGACAAGTCTGGCCTTGGGTTCAATGACTCCAGTCCTGAGTGTAGTCACACTGATAGCAAACCAAAGATGTCACATCATGTGTCACAACATCATAAGGGAAAACAACATAAAGGAAAACACCAAAGATGGAGATGTCATTACTGTGTGTAAGACCCCAATTTTGTCCCTAAGATCTCTCATGGCATCATATCATATCATATCATTGCCTCAAGGATCATTGGACACCTTGCTTTCTTTCTTAGTGGGTGGGCCATCTTTTGAGAGTGTTTCTTGATCACCAAGCATGTTTTACATTTGTATATCATTTCTTTTCATTTGTTCACTAACCTAAAGTACAAAAATATGTCATCTAACCTTGTTACTTGCAGATGAAGCAACTCTAGGTCAAACCAGTCAAAGGCATTCATTGAGCAATGGATGGTGGCCATTCTTGAGAATTTGGGCACCATTGATCATTCACAAGAGTTCATATGAATCATGATATCATTTTGAATCAAGATCTCAAGTGGTAGAGGCTTGAATTTCATCTGAGCATAGCTAGGTTAACTGAAACCCTAGAAAAGTCAACACAAGTCAATTGTGCATTCAATCATGGATTTGAAGGTGGGAGATGGTTAGAGAGGCCTCATTCATGACCATACAAGTCTCATTTAACATTTCAAACATCAACAATGGAGAATTTGAGGTCAGATGAAAAGTTGCCAAAAATAGTAAGTGACCTGTAATTTCAAACTGCCAAAAATGGAAAGGTCTTCTCCTCAAGTTTACATCATCATGCAAGCTTCAAATGAAATTTTGTCCAACATGAAAGTTGAAGATCATGCTCTCACCTTTCAAAAATGTCCAAGAACATCCATTTCTCATGTGTGGTTAAGAATTTATGGATCAATCATTGCCAAGCAAATTTGAACTTCAAGAAGGCATAACTTTTGAACCAAAAGGCCAATTGAAGTGGTTCTTTTTGGATCATTTCTCTCTTGATCTCTACTATCCAAATCATGCATTAGATTTCATCAATTCTCATCATAAAAATATTGGCATTTTCACTTGAAATTCATTTGAATTTTGGAGGGAAATCTCCAATTTAAAAAACATGCATTGCCTTTACTTTTTTCTAATGGCATTTGGTTCTAAACAGCATTTTGCAAGTGAATTGGCACAAAAACCGTGCACTGTAGCATTGCCATGCATGCATAAGGGGTGAACTTGCCATTTTGCATAAACACTCCCATTTCCTTAATTCACTTGGCATTTTGATTAGAGCTTAATCTAAACATGATTAACAGTTGATATATAAAGCTAATCATAACAGAAAATCATAACAACAACTTCACAAATTCAGATCTGAAAATTTTCGCTCAAATTTCTCTCAAACTTTTCTTCATTTTTCTTCATATCTTTTGCATTATTCTTGTTCTGTTCATCATCTACAAGCATCATTGAGGATTGTTGAAGCAAGATCAAGGAGAATTCATCAAGATTTGTGGACTGTTGAACCTTGCATCATCCATGGCAACTGAAATTTCTGGACAAATCAAGCACGATTGAGTTGTTCTTCATCATCCATTCATCTATCCAAGCATCGTAGAACATCTGTTTCAGCTTGCCAAGGCCTAGATCTACTGATTTCACTTCTGTTGCATCATTAAGGTACATTAGTTGCTTAAGTTCATTTTGAACTTACTTTTGCTTGGTTGCTTAACCAATTAGGTATACTTTCTCTTCTTCTGTTACTTGGCCAGGCACCTGTCTGAAGTCCTCCTTAAGAGGCAATGCTTGTGATTGTTTATCTTTGTCCCCAAGCAGGAAAAGTCCTTTGATAAGGCAATTGGTAGATAAAAGAGATGTTTAGTCCATCTCCTACTATTCTGTGTGTCATCCCTTTGCTCACATTACATGTTGATGCATTGTGGATATTAACCCAAGATCTATAGAGTCATTAACTTGTGGAGAGAGTTCCAACTTTCTGAACTCCCACACCTTCTATCATTCAAAGCTCTCGCTGACCAGGGATAAGAGCAATGAGGCACACCCCTCATATCCTTTCATCTGCTTCACCTTAACTCTCAAGGTTAAGGTTAAGAGCACCACTTACCCCATTCCAGTTGACTTTAAAGTCTAACCCTTGCTTGAGCCTAATTGCTTGTATATAGTGTGTACTAACTGAATCATTGATTGCTTATTGGTTCATCTGTACATGTTTGATTGTTTGCCTTTGTGCATTTATTATCATTAATTGTTCATTATTGCATGATCATCATTTCATATCTTTGTGACACATCTTTGTTTGCCCATTGAGGAATCAACTGTAAGTCCATTCATTGGCCATTGTTCCTATGATTTGGAAGGGATTGAGTGTAAGACCATTTCATTGGCCACTTATGTCCTCTTTGCTTAGTGCTTTTGTTTGTTTGTTGTATGTGAGGATTCAATTGTAAGTCCATGTTGTTGGCATTTGTTTCCCCATGATCATCTGTTGGAGGTTAGAGTAAGCCCAGATAGATTGGCATCTGACATCCATGTTTTGTTTTGCTTTAGGAGATTGGAATAAGTCCATTTATTGGCATCTGATATCTCTGTTTGTTTTAGGAGACTGGTGTAAATCCATTGATTGGTATCCGGTATCCACCTTTGTTTGTGAGATTGGTATAAGTCCAGCAATTGGCATCCGATATCATTTGTTTTGCTTATTTGTCATTGCTCATTTGCTTATTCCTAAGGAAACACTTGAATCATCTTTCATATGATCTCAAGAGGTGAACCTTTTTGAGAAGTTTTACACTCCATTACCCATATCCTCTTTGTCCTAAACCTTTTCACATATTGCTTTCAAACTTGAAAATAATTGTTGTGCAAACATCTTCATGTCTTTTCAAATTAGAAACCTGGACCTTAAGTCCTTGACTTTCAAACTTCACTTTTGATAACACTTCTTTCTGAATTGAATCTTAATCATACCTTGACCATATTTTGTGAATACTTATAATCAATTAACTTCACTCATTCAATTGTTTTGTAGCTTTGTCCATTCCTGATATGTTTTCATACATTAGCCATAGGTTTGATTTATCCTAGTTGGTTGATGTTAATCTCACCTTTTGTACTTAGTGATCGAACTGTAAGACTTCCGTACTGAAAACAGGGTTAACCCCTCTAGTACGTCGAAGCTTTTCTCACATGGTGGACTTGTTGTTTGTATAAGGTTGAGTTTTCTCCCGTGGATAACGAAAGACCTTAGGGCTTTTGTTTTAAAATGAACCCACTCATATTTTGGAAATCTTTTAGCCGAACTACGGTGTTTTGATCCTTACCTTTCATGGAAGGTACGTAGGCAACGGGTTCATCCGTTCAAACACAAAAACAATAAAAATTGTATATTCTTTTCTCATCCCTTCATTCATGTTGGCACAATAATATTTTCATAACAAATAACATTTCATTCAACAAGTGTGAAAAGGGCTCCCTAGGAGTACCTAGGACGTTTTGGGTGCCTAACACCTTCCCATTGCGTAATTTACCCCTTACCCAGATCTCTGATCTTTTCATTAGTTTTCTATGTGTAAAACTTCTTAGGCTTTTGTTCGCTTTTTAGCCATTCCTTAGGATAAATAAAAGTGCGGTGGTGACTCGATTCTTTGTATGCTTTGCTTTTGGTTTAATCAATAGACCATATAGTGACGAATACACCGCTACAGAAAAGTGGCGACTCCACTGGGGACACATCCTTGGTGGTATTGCCTACTTTTCACCCTTGTTGTATGATATTTGTTTATTTGTTATATGACATATTTTTGTACAATTTGGGATAACTGTATTGATTGTAATGTTTGAATTGCTTGATATACAATTGCTGTTTGCTTTGGTGATCTCTGTGAGATGAGTTCTATACCCGAACTCGAGTGCACCTTAGGATAGGAGAATGGCATAGTCTTGTTGACTGGTGTGGAGTATTCCTTAGCCAGTTGACTTGCGAGTCCATTCACTTGGTGGAGGTCATGTTGGATTAATAATGTCACACAAGTCATTTGTGGTTAGGCATTATTCTTTCAATCATGTGCCGTAGAAGCCAAGGACCTTAGTTTACCAAGCCCATCTTGGCCTATTTTTAGGACGTAGTGCGGAGGTCGTTCAGATGTAAGATCTGATGCGATTGTTACGCGATACTACACTCATAAGAGTCTCTCTTGAGAAATTTTTTGGAATACGAGTATTCGTTCTTCCGATAATATCCGAAAGATGGGACGATGATTATGGGAACCTCTGGTAGAACATGTCTGGCAGGTTTAAACCCTAGTACACTCCTTTGGGTGGTTCTTAACCGAGACTCCATGCTCGTGACTCTCAGCAAACCCGTGATTCATGGTTGAGTCGTTCAGACAACCTTAATATCAATGGAACCTGGGTGTCGATAAGGTGTAAATCCTAAATCCACCAAAACGGATGATTGATATTAAGGATGTTCGAGCCGGTTCATGTACCGTTAATATCAATGGAACTTGGGTGTTGATAAAGTGAAAACCATAATCCACCAAAATGGATGATTGATATTAGGGATACAATGAGCTTTCCCATGACCTTTGTCTGGTGTGTCTTGCTTGATCCTTGAGTGTGATTGTTGCATTCATGCATTCATGCATTCATCTGCACTTCATGTCATCAGAAAATGAGAAAATTTTCAAGGAACTTAAAAGGGTTTATTTGCAAAATTTTCAGACATGGAGAGACCAAAAAGGCATACAAAGAAGTACAGCTTTAGGCAACCTGATGTGAAAGAGTTAAGAAATCTGACATCTTATGTATTAGATCCCTTGGGTTTCAAAGCTCGGTATGGGAAGCTTCTGCCTTTGTTGACTACTCAGGTTGATGAAGGGCTGATGAGTACTCTGGCGCAGTTTTATGATCCTCTGTATCACTGTTTCTCTTTCCCGGACTTCCAGTTGTTGCCTACCTTGGAAGAGTATTCTCATCTTATTGGGATTCCGATTCTGGATCAGGTGCCGTTCAGTGGCTTGAAGAGTATTCCGACTGCTCGAGAGATTGCAGACTTGTTGCACATAGATGAATCTTTGATTAAAGCTAACCTGACTACCAAAGGTGGAATTCAGGGTCTTCCGTCCGACTTCCTCATCGCTCAAGCTACCGTTTATGGGAAGGCCATGAGTGAGGATGCCTTTGAGGCTTTATTCGTGCTGCTCATCTATGGTTTGGTATTATTTCCCAACATCGACAAATTTGTGGATGTGAACGCCATTAGGATCTTCTCCGTTCTTAATCCCGTTCCGACTCTGTTGGGTGATGCCTATGTCTCTTTGCATCTGAGGAATGCAAAGGGTGGAGGAGTTATCGTGTGTTGTCTGCCTTTGCTGTATAAGTGGTTTATTTCTCACTTGCCGCAGACGCTTGCTTTCAAGGAGAACAAGGGATGTCTACGGTGGTCTCAGAGACTCATGTCTCTCACTAATGACGATATCTCTTGGTATGATCGCGTGTATGATACTGTGCAGATCATTGATTATTGTGGTGAATTCCCTAATGTGCCTCTTCTTGGTACATGTGGTGGGATCAGTTACAATCCTATCTTAGCACGTCGTCAGCTTGGGTTCCCCCTAAAGGATAAACCTCATAACATTCTGTTAGAAGGTGTATTCTTTCAGGAGGGTAAAGATCCCCAAGGCCTGAAAGCCAGATTTGTCCGCGCTTGGCGCAATATCCATAAGAAGAGTAGAAATGAATTGGGTCTGAAGAATTGTATTGCTTTGGAGCCATATACCTCTTGGGTCAGACAGAGAGCTGTTGTGTACCTTATGCCGTATGATCATCCGAGACCTACACCGTTGGATGTGGCTGGGCCTTCAACCCTCCCTAACCAACGTGTAGAGGAGTTGAGAGAAGAAGACCTTTCACGTGCTTGGATCCGTGAAAGAGAAGAGTTGCTTCATCAGCTTAAGGGGAAGGACGCTCTGATTGAGTTTCTCGAGCATCAGGTGATCGATGATCCGAATGATACTTGGACTTCTCTGCTTCCTCAGTCTTCCAAGTTTTGGAAGAGGAAGTATGATCAGCTTGCTAAGGAGAAAGCGAATATGGAAGCAGCCTATGAGAGAGAGATAAAGAAGCTTTGTGTTTCTCGTCTTCCAGCATCCCGAGCTTCTAGGGATCCATAGGATGTTTATTTTCCTTTTCTCTTTGTAATTTGATCAAAAAATGGTGTACTTCTTTGTCTTGGATATATATTTGATGAGATATTTTCCATATGAGGTTAAAATGCTTTAAAAATTCAAAATTTGCAAATAATGCCTAAAAGTTCCTTGAAAATAAAAACAAAGCATATGCACGAGCATTACATGCATCATTTTGCATAAGCAGGTATCTTGTTCTTGGTCTTCTTGTCTGTGGCCTAACTCTGTGCTCTTTATTTATTTTGAAGACAAGCTGACTCACCGGTACTATACAAGAGCCAATTCTGCCAGAGTGATGGATCAATTGGAACAAGAGAACCGTGAATTGAAGGAAGAGGTCGCTCGTTTGAGTGCTTTGATGGAGCAGTTTCTGTCTGCTCAGAATCAACCTTCTCCGCCCCCTGCAACTCCTCCCCAGAGGACGGTTATATCTGAAGTCGTTGCTCCGACTATGCCAGCTGCTAGTGCTCACTTCATGCCTAATGCCATGCCAGCCGGGTTTCCGTGGGGTATGCCTCCGGGTTTCATGCCTGATATTCCTGCTCCGACATTTGCTTCTATGCCAGCATCTAGCCCGGTCCTTGCTACTGCTCCTCCTGTCGTGCATACCGTTCCCAGGGTAGACGACACCATCTATCATTCTGAGCCGTCTGAGGGCCCAGATGTTAATGAGAAGATGGAAGCGATGAATGATCAATTCCTTGAGCTGCGAAAGGAATTGAAGACCCTCAGAGGGAAAGATCTGTTTGGCAAGTCTGCTGCTGAGCTTTGCCTAGTTCCCGGTGTTTAAATTCCAGTCAAGTTCAAAGTGCCTGACTTTGAAAAGTATAAGGGGAACACCTGCCCTCTTGCTCACCTGGTTATGTACGCCAGGAAAATGTCTACACAAACAGATAATGATCAGCTTCTGATCCATTATTTCCAGGATAGTTTGTCTGGTGCGGCTCTTCGCTGGTATATGTGCCTGGATAGTGCAAACATCCGATCCTTCAACGATCTTGGCGAAGCCTTCATCAAGCAGTACAAATACAATGTTGATATGGCGCCTGACCGTGATCAACTCAGGGCCATGTCTCAGAAGGATAAAGAGACATTTAAGGAGTACGCCCAGAGGTGGCGAGAGCTGGCAGCTCAGATTACTCCTCCGCTGGAAGAGAAAGAAATGACTAAGATCTTTTTGAAGACTCTTAGCTCATTCTATTATGAGCGGATGGTAGCTAGTGCTCCCTCTGATTTCACCGAGATGGTGAACATGGGGATGCGTCTGGAGGAAGGAGTCCGTGAAGGACGGTTGAGTAAAGATGAAGGCTCTTCTAAACGGTATGGGGCGTTTAAGAAGAAAGATGGGGAGGCACACGCCGTGCAGTCCCATGCTAAATCCAAGAGACCCTCTGATAAGAGGAAGCCAGTGCGTCATCAGCACCAGGTGGCTAGTGTAGCACCTGTTTTCCGGGATAATTATCAGCATCAACAACATCAGCAATATCATCAGCAGCAACACAATCAGCAACAATCTTCTCAACAGTATCATCAGCAGCAACAGCGTCCACAGCAACCGGCTTACCAGCCTCGTGGTAGCACCAGTAATCAGGCCAATATGAACTATGATAGGAAGAAGATCAGTTTCGATCCGATTCCCATGTCTTATGCAGAGTTGTATCCCTCTTTAATAGAGTGGAAGCTGATTACTCCAAGAGATCCTCCGGCTATACCGGTCAACCCCCAGTGGTGGTATAAGCCTGACCTGCACTGTGTCTATCATTCTGGCGCTCCGGGCCATGATGTAGAGAACTGTTTTCAGCTGAAGACTAAGGTTCAAGACCTTATGCGATGCGGCATACTGAGCTTCGAGGACTCAGGCCCCAATGTTACAAAGAACCCATTGCCCGAGCATGGGAAGTCAGTGAACATGGTCCAGGGGTGTCCTGGGAAATACAAAGTCAAATATGTCTGTCATATTAGACAGTCATTGGTCGAATTACATCGTCTCCTGTGTGAATACAGTCATATGGAGCATGACCATGACAGATGCCGCATTTGCTCCGTTAATCGGTTGGGTTGTCGCCAGGTGCGAAGAGAGCTTCAAGAGCTACTAGATGAAGGTACCATAGAGATTCTTCAGAACCGTAATGTTGATGAAGATGAACCAGAGGTCAATGTTATTTCCCCTGTGTTCAAGCTGCCCGAGCCTGTTGTCATCCGTTATGATGGTAGCAAGCCGAAGGTCTCTCCTTCTCTGACAATCAAGCCTGCAGGCCCTGTGCCTTATTCTTCGGATAAAGCGATTCCGTTCAGATATAATCCCGTTGCTGTGGAAGATGGGAAGGAAGTGCCGTTGCCTTCAACTTTTGTAACTAATATTGCAGATGTAAGTGGATTGACACGGAGTGGTCGTGTGTTTTCTGCTCCTAAGCCTCAGGCTAGAGATGTTGCTTCTGATTCTGAACCCGGCACTTGCTGTTGCCAAACCCTCCTCTGTACAAAAGACTCCTGCTTCTTTAGTTGGCCCGAGTGGCGTGGTGAATGAAGAATGTGATGAGATGCTGAGGCTCATCAAGAAGAGTGAGTACAATGTTGTAGACCAGCTTCTACAAACGCCATCCAAAATCTCCGTTTTATCTCTGCTTCTGAATTCAGAACCCCATAGGGAGGCTCTGCAGAAAGTTTTGGATCTGGCCTATGTTGATCATGATGTCACCATAGAACAGTTTGACAGTATAGTTGCGAACATCACTGCTTGCAACACTTTGAGTTTCTATGACGCTGATCTCCCTGAGGAGGGAAGAGACCACAACATGGCCTTACATATTTCTATGAACTGCAAGTCCGATGCCATGTCCAACGTGCTGGTGGACACTGTATCTTCCTTAAATGTATTGCCAAAAACCACTCTTTCGAGATTGTCATATCAAGGGCCTCCCATGAGGCAGAGTGGTGTTGTTGTGAAAGCGTTCGATGGGTCGCGTAAGACTGTGATTGGGGAAGTTGATCTCCTAATCAAAATTGGACCAAGTGATTTCCAAGTTACCTTCCAGGTTATGGATATCCACCCATCATACAGCTGTCTCCTTGGTAGACCATGGATTCACGAGGCTGGCGCTGTGACATCCACCCTACACCAGAAGCTGAAATTTGTTAAGAATAAAAAACTGGTCGTGGTAGGGGGAGAAAAGGCTCTCCTGGTTAGCCACTTGTCTTCTTTCTCCTATATTGATGCTGAGGATGAAGTTGGAACTCCTTTCCAAGCTTTATCTATTGATGGACCAATCGAGAAGAAGTCTCCTTCATTTGCTTCCTACAACGATGCGAAACTGGCCATTGAATGTGGTGCAGTTGCTGGTTTAGGGAAGATGATTGAGCTTGAAGACAACAAATCCCGGGCTGGTATTGGCTATTCCTCTGGGGCATTCAACGAGCAAGGTTTGTTCAAGAGTGGAGGTTTCATCCATGCTGATCAACCTGAAGAAGCTGCTGCTATCTTGGAAGAGGATGTAGAGGATTTGAGCAACTTCATCATACTTGGTGGTGTCTGCCATAATTGGGTCGCTGTAGATGTTCCTACAGTCGTCCATAGATCAGAGTAATTGTTCACTTTGTTCAAAACCCTTCTCCCATGCCAAAAGGAGAAGTGATGACATTGTTGGCAGCATTTATATAATGATGTTTTCATTCAATTAATGCATTGTTAAACATTTGTTTTTCCATTTGTTTTCACTTTTTGCTTTTTGCATGAAATCAGTGATCACAAAAAAACATAAAAACAAGAATAAAAGCAACATTTTTCATCTGCATAATGATTTGCTTGTTTAAATTCTAAAGTTTTTCATTAACCAAAATCATTATGCAGGTTGATTCTAAAACCCATTGAACATAATGATCCAACGCCATCTCCCAATTTTGAATTCCCTGTATTCGAGGCAGAGGAAGATGATGTTGAAGAGATCCCTGATGAGATTACGCATCTCCTTGAGCACGAGAAGAGGATCATTCAGCCACATCTTGAAGATCTGGAAACAGTCAACTTGGGGTCTGAGGATTGTGTTCGTATGGTGAAGATTGGGGCACTTCTTGAAGAGTCTGTCAAGAAGAGGTTGATCAGTTTGCTGCGAGAATATTCTGATATCTCCGCTTGGTCATATGAAGACATGCCGGGTCTAGATACAGATATTGTGCAACATTTCCTGCCTTTGAAGCCTGAGTGTGTGCCTGTGAAGCAGAAGCTCAGAAAAACTCATCCAGATATGGCAGTGAAGATCAAAGAGGAAGTTCAGAAGCAAATTGATGCGGGGTTTCTGGTGACTTCTACATATCCTCAATGGGTGGCCAATATTGTGCATGTTCCTAAGAAGGACGGAAAAGTCCGTATGTGTGTTGATTACAGAGATTTGAATAAAGCTAGTCCAAAAGATGATTTTCCTCTACCACACATTGATATGTTGGTAGACAATACAGCTAAATTCAAAGTCTTTTCGTTTATGGACGGATTTTCCGGATATAATCAAATCAAGATGGCACCCGAAGATATGGAGAAGACAACATTCATCACACCTTGGGGAACATTCTGTTATCGAGTGATGCCCTTCGGTTTGAAGAACGCCGGAGCCACGTATCAACGAGCTATGACTACCTTGTTTCATGATATGATGCACAAGGAAATAGAGGTCTATGTTGATGATATGATTGCTAAGTCCCGAATGGAAGTTGAGCATATTGAGCATTTGTTGAAGCTTTTTCAGCGTTTGAGGAAGTTTAGACTTCGTCTGAATCGGAACAAATGTACATTTGGAGTCCGTTCTGGCAAGTTGTTGGGTTTTGTGGTCAGCGAAAGAGGGATTGAAGTTGATCCTGCAAAGGTCAAAGCAATACAAGAGATGCCTGCACCCAAAACTGAGAAGCAAGTCCGAGGTTTTCTTGGCCGCTTGAACTATATTTCCAGATTTAAATCCCACATGACTGCCACATGTGCGCCGATATTCAAGCTCCTTCGGAAAGATCAGTCTCATGATTGGACCGAAGATTGCCAGAAAGCTTTCGACAGTATCAAGGAATATCTGTCTGAACCTCCGATCTTGTCTCCGCCTGTGGAAGGAAGACCTCTGATCATGTATTTGACTGTGCTTGAGGACTCGATGGGTTGTGTCCTCGGTCAGCAAGATGAATCAAGGAAGAAAGAATCTGCTATTTACTACCTCAGTAAGAAGTTTACTGATTGTGAGTCTCGGTACTCTATGCTTGAGAAGACGTGCTGTGCTTTGGCTTGGGCGGCTAAGCGTTTGCGCCAGTACATGATAAATCATACAACTTGGTTGATATCCAGAATGGATCCAATCAAGTATATCTTCGAGAAGCCTGCTTTAACCGGGAGGATTGCCCGTTGGCAGATGTTGTTATCTGAGTATGATATCGAGTATCGAGCTCAAAGCTATCAAAGGTAGTATCTTGGCTGACCATTTAGCACACCAGCCGATTGAAGATCATCAGTCAGTTCAGTATGACTTCCCAGACGAGGAGATTCTATATTTGAAGATGAAAGATTGTGATGAGCCTACACTTGATGAAGGTCCGGAACCTGGTTCCAGATGGACGATGGTGTTTGATGGCGCTGTGAATCAGTATGGAAATGGAATTGGGGCAGTAATCATTACTCCTCATGGCACTCATATTCCGTTTACAGCAAGGCTAACTTTCAAATGCACGAATAATATGGCTGAGTATGAGGCCTGTATTATGGGATTGGAAGAATGTATTGATTTGAGAATCAAGCATCTTGATGTGTATGGTGATTCGGCCCTGGTTGTCAATCAGATCAAGGGTGAATGGGAAACGAATCAACCAAGTCTTATCCCGTACAGAGATTATGCAAGAAGGATTTCAACATTCTTTACAGAAGTTGACTTTCATCATATTCCTCGAGAGGATAATCGG
Organism: Lathyrus oleraceus; assembly: GCF_024323335.1. Taxonomy (NCBI): domain Eukaryota; kingdom Viridiplantae; phylum Streptophyta; class Magnoliopsida; order Fabales; family Fabaceae; genus Lathyrus; species Lathyrus oleraceus. Next base: position 56,357,752 of record NC_066585.1, read on the forward strand.
ATGGCAGATGCTCTTGCTACGCTTGCTTCAATGATTGTTGTGAAGTATTGGAATGAAGTTCCCAATATTGCTTAGATGCGCTTGGATAGACCAGCTCACATATTTGCAGTTGAAGAAGTCCATGATGACAAGCCTTGGTATTTTGATATCAAGAATTTCCTCCAGAACCAGGTCTACCCGCCTGGGGCATCTGTGAAAGATAGGGAAACTTTGAGAAGATTGTCAGGCAGTTTCTACCTCAGTGGTGAAGTGCTATATAAGAGAAATTTTGACATGGTTTTGCTCAGATGCGTGGATAGACACGAAGCAAACCTGTTAATGACTGAGGTCCATGAGGGTTCATTTGGTACTCATTCCAATGGACATGCCATGGCTAGAAAGATGTTGAGAGTAGGCTACTATTGGCTGACAATGGAGTCTGACTGCTGCAAATATGTGAAGAAATGCCACAAGTGTCAGATTTATGCGGATAAGATTCATATTCCTCCGACACTTCTGAATGTGATTTCATCACCATGGCCTTTCTCTATGTGGGGAATCGACATGATCGGCATGATTGAACCGAAAGCGTCCAACGGACACAGGTTTATTCTCGTAGCAATTGATTACTTCACCAAATGGGTTGAAGCCGCTTCATACGCGAATGTGACTAGACAGGTGGTTGTGAAGTTTATCAAGAACCAGCTGATTTGCCGTTATGGTGTGCCAGATAAGATCATTACTGACAATGGATCTAATCTGAATAATAAGATGATGGAAGATTTGTGCGCTGAGTTCAAGATTGCACACCATAATTCATCTCCTTACAGACCTAAGATGAATGTGGTTGTTGAAGCTGCTAATAAGAATATCAAGAGGATTATCCAGAAGATGACTGTCACGTACAAAGATTGGCATGAGATGCTGCCATTTGCTTTGCATGGATATCGTACATCTGTACGCAATTCAACAGGGGCAACCCCTTTCTCTCTTGTTTACGGCATGGAGGCTGTTCTCCTAGTAGAGGTGGAGATCCCATCGATGAGAGTCTTGATGGAAGCCAAGTTGACTGATGCTGAATGGATTCAGAGTCGTTACGACCAGTTGAATCTAATTGAAGAGAAGCGATTGACTGCCATGTGTCATGGTCAATTATATCAGCAGAGAATGAAGAAAGCATTCGATAGGAAGGTTAAGCCTCGTGTGTTCCGAGAAGGTGACCTCGTGCTCAAGAAATTCTTATCTTTCGCGCCCGATTCCAGGGGCAAGTACTCCAAATTACGAGGGTCCGTATGTTGTTAAGAGAGCCTTTTCAGGCGATGCTTTGACGCTTACAACAATGGACGGGGAGAATTTCACTCGTCCTGTGAATTCAGATGCAATCAAGAAATACTTTGCCTAAAAAAAAAAGTATATGCAAATGAAAAACAGAATAGCTCGCTAAGTTGAAAACCCGAAAGGGCGGCTTAGGCAAAAATGAGCGTCTCGGTGCAGAACCTGAAAGGGTGATCCAGGCAAAAGTTAAAGACCTGAAAAAAAAAAGAGTATATTTGCATCCCGCTAGATTGAGTACCTCACCCTGTGGCAATCTAGGCAAAAATTAGGGATTTGGCAAGTAACTGCATCCTGACAAGACCTTCTGTTTCGCAGTTATCTTTTCGTCAAAGATTCTCGATTCGTCGTCAACTGAAGCTTCGGATACATCGAGATTCAAATTGGTAGAGAAAGGATCATTATGTTCAATGTAGCCCTCTTCCAATATATATCACTGATTTCAAATTTGTACAGATCTATGGAGTCTTGCCATTCGCAGACTACCATTCCATCAAATCAATTTGAGCTTTTATCCAATTATTTGCACTCTTATTTGTTTCAATTCAACAAATGTTTGCATGTTTTAATTGATAAAATGTCATTGTTTTAAACAAATAAATTTTTCAAAATTGTTGTTTTAAACAAAGTGAACATTCACAATGATGAAAGGATACTTAAGAATTTCTCAGTGCTCTCCCAAGGGTGGCATGATTTCCAACAGGTAAGACATTTGCTCACATTCCTGGTTTGGCTGTATCCTCTTCCTCCTACGTTGTTGATGGGGTTGTTCCCCAAGCAGAGTTATTGTAGGGGTTGTTCCCCAAGCAGAGCTTTGTAGGGGTCGTTCCCCAAGCAGATGTTGTTGAAGACTTCATTTTCTTCTCCAACAGTTTTCTCTCCCCAGCATGGGTGTTTTCCGTTTGGAAGTTTCGGTAGTGGGTGGTTTGAGACCCCGATACCCCATCCCTTTCTCCAGTGCAGTCGCCGGAGGAGTTGTTGCTTCCTTTCCTCAGCACTGTCGCCAGGGTTGTTGATATGATATACTGCATCGTTGCTATATCTTCCCATCAGTGCACTTATCCCTTCAGCAGGGCAGTGATTGTGTTCCTCCTCAGCAGTTGTGGGTGTTCTCCTCAGAGAGTCAGCATTTAGTGGTTGATTCTCCAGCTCTCCTCCGTATCTCCAGTGGGTTCCTCAGTGGATTCCCTAGCCGTCAATAGATTTGTGGTTTGGTGGATTATATTTGTGTTTATGCAAAATCCCCAAAAGAGTGGGTATCCCCTCAGAGCCTCCGCCAGAGCTGATATCCTCGACAAAGTTGCTTTTGTGGCAGTTTCCGCTTGTTGAAACCTCTGTTTTCCCCAGTAGGTTCGGTTGGTGGCCTATCATCCAGAGATTTGGTTGACTTCCTGATTGCTTTTGATCCCCAGTAGAATGGCTTGTTGCAGAATCTATTTGTGTGATCTATTCCTCCTCCTCAGTGGGTTATTCCCGATGGAGTGGCTGCTTGTGTTCCCAGTAGAGTTGCTTGTGCAGTTAGATTCTACTTGGATGATCTGTTCTCCCTTTGTGGGTTGTTCCCTCAGTGGAGTTTTTGGAGTTACTTTTGCAGCATTTCTTGTTTGTGCAGTGAGCTCTTGTTCCCCTGCAGATGTTTTGGGACTTCTCCTATTCCCCAACAGATTTGTCTTTGTGGCCGTTATTGCCTGTTGTGAATTTTTGTTCCTCAGTTGGGATGTTTGCTGATCCATCACTCAGAGATTTTTGTGATATCTCTGATTTTCGGGTTCTCCCCGCAGGTCTTTGCTTTTCAGCATGTAGATCTCTAGCAGATTGGCTTTCCAGTTGGATGTTTCCCCAGGAAGGGTATTACCGGGCGTTTGTTTCCTGGATCCTGTTTGTGTTAGAAATGTCTGTTTTGTCAGCATTCATCAAACATAAATCACGCATATTCATGCATAAACATTCAGATATTCATGTTGCATTTTTTGCCATATAATCTCCTGTTTGTTGTTCCCTGCTAATGGTGATACAGAGATCCCCAATAGATCTACCAAAGCAGATGTCGGGTGTCTAATCTCTCAAAATAGAGTCAGCCCTTAAGCAGAAAGTGTCTATCCTTTCATGCCTTTCCCCACTGAGATACATCCTCATGGATGACGGTTTTTTCCGTTTCCTCCCAACACACACATTGGGACGGGTTTTCCCTTTTGAGTTATATCCTCATCAGGACGAGTCTTGATTCAGTCCGCCTTTTTGGTTTGATCCTAAATTGGCCTTTTTCAACTGCCTCTCGTTGCTTCACTGTGGTATAAGTGAATAGTTGCTTACAAACCGACGCTCATTCATCTTATCCTCAGTGGAATTTTTTGGCCTTCTGCCTACAAACCAGCAGTCGTAAGTCCTATCTTTGCGGTTTTCTACCTACTAACCGGTAGTATAAACCCTGTTTTCTCCCCTAGCGGAGTTAACTTTTTTGCTCATCCCAACCGATGACAGTTACTCTTCTGTGGTTTTCTACCCAGTATTTTGGTAGATGTAATCCCCTCTTTGTGGTTATCTTCATCTAGTATTCGATGTTGATTTTCCTTCGCTTGGATAAGTTGCTTGAATAAGCACTTATATCCCCAGCAAGTCTTTTGTGGATAATTGCCGTATGCTAGCAATTTTATCCCCAGCGGGCCCTTTCACCTTTTGTCAGTGATTGTGTTCCCCGGATCATTGATTTTCATCAATGTATCCCCGGCGAGTCTTCTTTCATTTACCCTCTTGTTAGTAATGTTGTGGCTCCCTATTGATTGGTCATCATCATATACCTAGTTTGGTATCCGGATGCCTTTCTTTCCGGATTTTATCCTATAAACAACCTACAACCCGGTTAAGGATAATCTTCCTCTCGAGATTATTATTCACGTTCTGACGATAATGAATAATATATCTCATTCACTCTTTGGTCGAAGCCTTTCGTGTTTCCCCAGTTGAGTAAGGTTCGTATTCCTTGTGGAATCGAATATCCATCCTACAAACAAGTCTGCTTTTCTAGCTTTCTTCAGGGTGATGAGTGTTTTGGAACACAAACCAATTCACGATTCCGGATTTTATCCTATAAACAACCTACAACCCGGTTCAGGATAATCTTCCATGTGAGTATATTATCCACGTTCTGACGATAATGGATATTATATCTCTTTCACTCTTGGGTCAATCTTTTGATTGTTTTCTCCGCAGAGTAAGATTCGTATTCCTTGTGGAATTGAATATCCATCCTACAAACAAGTTTGCTTTCGCTCTCTTCAGGATGGTGAGTGTTTTGGAACACCAACCAATTCACGATTCCGGATTTTTATCCTATAAACAACCTACAACCCGGTTAAGGATAATCTTCCATGCGAGTATATTATCTACATTTTGACGGCTATAGATAATATATCTCATGCACTCTTTTGTCGAATCCTTTGTTTGTTTCCCCAACTGAGTAAGATTTGTATTCTTTACAGAATCAAATATCCATCCTATAAACAAGTCTGCTTCTCTAGCTTTCTTCAGGATGATGAGTGTTTTGGAACACACACCAATTCACGCCTTGGTCGGTCACCTGTTATATACCTACAACCCGATATCCTTGGGGTTCCTCCCTTTCTGCTCCCCATTATGACCTTGGTCCTCTGTGGAGTCAGATTTTCCTTAGTTGATGTACCTTTTTCAGGTCTTTCTCAGATGATTTGGTTGATGGATATCTCACCCTTATACCGGTCTTAGATATTCATTCTTCCTGAGTTTGTTACTCACTAGCCGGTAACATCTCATTCCTTTGGCTTCCTCTGGAAGGTCTTTGTTAGATTTCCCCAGCGGAGTTGGGTTTCTATTCGTGTGGCTGTATTGGTGTTATCCCCAGTACATGCATTTTGTGAGTCAGCTTGAGTCTTTCCAATGGATGTGTTTTCCTTTGGAATTCTTCTTTTCCCCAGTGTAAGTCCTTCACTCCCCAGTGAGGTCTTTATTCCAGTCGTGTCTTGTTCACGCTGTGTCAGTTTTGTTATTTCCTAATTCAGAGTCGTGTCCTGCTCACGCATTCTTTTCCTTTTTTTTCTATCCCCAATAAGAATCCCCAATAAGAGTCCCCATAAGAGTCTTATTAGAGTCTCTGTTCCTAGTAAATGTATTACTCCGACGGATCGTCTTTTCTTCTGTGTGAACCATATCCCCACAGAGTTTATTTCTTTTGCATGCATACATCTGCATCATGAGATCTCTTAGGGACCAAAATTTGTCTCATTACTGTTATTTAAGCCCATTCTACCGCGTCGAGATGAAGATTTCTAAACTTCACTTCTCCGGCTAGAATGACCTTAAATAGGGGCATGTAAGACCCCAATTTTGTCCCTAAGATCCCTCATGGCATCATATCATATCATATCATTGCCTTAAGGATCATTGGACACCTTGCTTGCTTTCTTAGTGGGTGGGCCATCTTTTGAGAGTGGTTCTTGATCACCAAGCATGTTTTGCATTTGTATATCATTGCTTTTCATTTGTTCACTAACCAAAAGTACAAAAATATGTCATCTAACCTTGTTACTTGCAGATGAAGCAACTCTAGGTCAAACCAGTCAAAGGCATTCATTGAGCAATGGATGGTGGCCATTCTTGAGAATTTGGGCACCATTGATCATTCAAAAGAGTTCATATGAATCATGATATCATTTTGAATCAAGATCTCAAGTGGTAGAGGCTTGAATTTCATCTGAGCATAGCTAGGTTAACTGAAACCCTAGAAAAGTCAACACAAGTCAATTGTGCATTCAATCATGGATTTGAAGGTGGGAGATGGTTAGAGAGGCCTCATTCATGACCATACAAGTCTCATTTAACATTTCAAACATCAACAATGGAGAATTTGAGGTCAGATGAAAAGTTGCCAAAAATAGTAAGTGACCTGTAATTTCAAACTGCCAAAAATGGAAAGGTCTTCTCCTCAAGTTTACATCATCATGCAAGCTTCAAATGAAATTTTGTCCAACCTTAAAGTTGAAGATCTTGCTCTCACCTTTCCAAAAAGTCCAAGAATATCTATTTCTCATGTGTGGTTAAGAAGTTATGGATCAATCATTGCCAAGCAAATTTGAACTTCAAGAAGGCATAACTTTTGAACCAAAAGGCCAATTGAAGTGGTTCTTTTTGGAACATTTCTCTCTTGATCTCTACTATCCAAATCATGCATTAGATTTCATCAATTCTCATCATAAAAATATTGGCATTTTCACTTGAAATTCATTTGAATTTTGGAGGGAAATCTCCAATTTAAAAAACATGTATTGCCTTTACTTTTTTCCAATGGCATTTGGTTCTAAACAGCATTTTGCAAGTGAATTGGCACAAAAATCGTGCACTGTAGCATTGCCATGCATGCATAAGGGGTGAACTTGCCATTTTGCATAAACACTCCCATTTCCTTAATTCACTTGGCATTTTGATTAGAGCTTAATCTAAACATGATTAACAATTGATATATAAAGCTAATCATAACAACAACTTCACAAATTCAGATCTGAAAATTTTCTCTCAAATTTCTCTCAAACTTTTCTTCATTTTTCTTCATATCTTTTGCATTATTCTTGTTCTGTTCATCATCTACAAGCATCATTGAGGATTGTTGAAGCAAGATCAAGGAGAATTCATCAAGATTCGTGGACTGTTGAACCTTGCATCATCCATGGCAACTGAAATTTCTGGACAAATCAAGCACGATTGAGCTGTTCTTCATCATCCATTCATCTATGCAAGCATCGTAGAACATCTGTTTCAGCTTGCCAAGGCCTAGATCTACTGATTTCACTTCTGTTGCATCATTAAGGTACATTAGTTGCTTAAGTTCATTTTGAACTTACTTTTGCTTGGTTGCTTAACCAATTAGGTATACTTTCCCTTCTTCATGTAGTTTGGAAGACCTGGCCTGTTACTTGGCCAGGCACCTGTCTGAAGTCCTCCTTAAGAGGCAATGCTTGTGATTGTTTATCTTTGTCCCCAAGCAGGAAAAGTCCTTTGATAAGGCAATTGGTAGATAAAAGAGATGTGTAGTCCATCTCCTACTATTCTGTGTGTCATCCCTTTGCTCACATTACATGTTGATGCATTGTGGATATTAACCCAAGATCTATAGAGTCATTAACTTGTGGAGAGAGTTCCAACTTTCTGAACTCCCACACCTTCTATCATTCAAAGCTCTCCCTGACCAGGGATAAGAGCAATGAGGCACACCCCTCATATCCTTTCATCTGCTTCACCTTAACTCTCAATGTTAAGGTTAAGAGCACCACTTACCCCATTCCAGTTGACTTTAAAGTCTAACCCTTGCTTGAGCCTAATTGCTTGTATATAGTGTGTGCTAACTGAATCATTGATTGCTTATTGGTTCATCTGTACATGTTTGATTATTTGCCTTTGTGCATTTATCATCATTAATTGTTCATTATTGCATGATCATCATTTCATATCTTTGTGACACATCTTTGTTTGCCCATTGAGGAATCAACTGTAAGTCCATTCATTGGCCATTGTTCTTATGATTTGGAAGGGATTGAGTGTAAGACCATTTCATTGGCCACTTATGTCCTCTTTGCTTAGTGCTTTTATTTGTTTGTTGTATGTGAGGATTCAATTGTAAGTCCATGTTGTTGGCATTTGTTTCCCCATGATCATCTGTTGGAGGTTAGAGTAAGCCCAGATAGATTAGCATCTGACATCCATGTTTTGTTTTGCTTTAGGAGATTGGAATAAGTCCATTTATTGGCATCTGATATCCTTGTTTGTTTTAGGAGACTGGTGTAAATCCATTGATTGGTATCCGGTATCCACATTTGTTTGTGAGATTGGTATAAGTCCAGCAATTGGCATCCGGTATCATTTGTTTTGCTTATTTGTCATTGCTCATTTGCTTATTCCTAAGGACACACTTGAATCATCTTCCATATGATCTCAAGAGGTGAACCTTTTTGAGAAGTTTTACACTCCATTACCCATACCCTCTTTGTCCTAAACCTTTTCACATATTGCTTTCAAACTTGAAAATAATTGTTGTGCAAACATCTTCATGTCTTTTCAAATTAGAAACCTGGACCTTAAGTCCTTGACTTTCAAACATCACTTTTGATAACACTTCTTTCTGAATTGATTCTTAATCATACCTTGACCATATTTTGTGAATACTCATAATCAATTAACTTCACTCATTCAATTGTTTTGTAGCTTTGTCCATTCCTGATATGTTTTCATACATTAGCCATAGGTTTGATTTATCCTAGTTGGTTGATGTTAATCTCACCTTTTGTCCTTAGTGATCGAACTATAAGACTTCCGTACTGAAAACAGGGTTAACCCCTCTAGTACGTCGAAGCTTTTCTCCCGTGGATAACGAAAGACCTTAGGGCTTTTGTTTTAAAATGAACCCACTCATATTTTGGAAATCTTTTAGCCGAACTACAGCGTTTTGATCCTTACCTTTCATGGAAGGTACGTAGGCAACGGGTTCATCCGTTCAAACACAAAAACAATAAAAATTGTATATTCTTTTCGCATCCCTTCATTCATGTTCGCACAATAATATTTTCATAACAAATAACATTTCATTCAACAAGTGTGAAAAAGGCTCCCTAGGAGTACCTAGGACATTTTGGGTGCCTAACACCTTCCCATTGCGTAATTTACCCCTTACCCAGATCTCTGATCTTTTCATTAGTTTTCTATGTGTAAAACTTCTTAGGCTTTTGTTCGCTTTTTAGCCATTCCTTAGGATAAATAAAAGTGCGGTGGTGACTCGATTCTTTGTATGCTTTGCTTTTGGTTTAATCAATAGACCATATAGTGACGAATACACCGCTACAGAAAAGTGGCGACTCCACTGGGGACACATCCTTGGTGGTATTGCCTACTTTTCACCCTTGTTGTATGATATTTGTTTATTTGTTATATGACATATTTTTGTACAATTTGGGATAACTGTATTGATTGTAATGTTTGAATTGCTTGATATACAATTGCTGTTTGCTTTGGTGATCTCTGTGAGATGAGTTCTATACCCGAACTCGAGTGCACCTTAGGATAGGAGAATGGCATAGTCTTGTTGACTGGTGTGGAGTATTCCTTAGCCAGTTGACTTGCGAGTCCATTCACTTGGTGGAGGTCATGTTTGATTAATAATGTCACACAAGTCATTTGTGGTTAGGCATTATTCTTTCAATCATGTGCCGTAGAAGCCAAGGACCTTAGTTTACCAAGCCCATCTTGGCCTATTTTTAGGACGTAGTGCGAAGGTCGTTCAGATGTAAGATCTGATGCGATTGTTACGCGATACTACACTCATAAGAGTCTCTCTTGAGAATATTTTTGGAATACGAGTATTCGTTCCTCCGATAATATCCGAAAGATGGGACGATGATTATGGGAACCTCTGGTAGAACATGTCTGGCAGGTTTAAACCCTAGTACACTCCTTTGGGTGGTTCTTAACCGAGACTCCATGCTCGTGACTCTCAGCAAACCCGTGATTCATGGTTGAGTCGTTCAGACAACCTTAATATCAATGGAACCTGGGTGTCGATAAGGTGTAAATCCTAAATCCACCAAAACGGATGATTGATATTAAGGATGTTCGAGCCGGTTCATGTACCGTTAATATCAATGGAACTTGGGTGTTGATAAAGTGAAAACCATAATCCACCAAAATGGATGATTGATATTAGGGATACAATGAGCTTTCCCATGACCTTTGTCTGGTGTGTCTTGCTTGATCCTTGAGTGTGATTGTTGCATTCATGCATTCATGCATTCATCTGCACTTCATGTCATCAGAAAATGAGAAAATTTTCAAGGAACTTAAAAGGGTTTATTTGCAAAATTTTCAGACATGGAGAGACCAAAAAGGCATACAAAGAAGTACAGCTTTAGGCAACCTGATGTGAAAGAGTTAAGGAATCTGACATCTTATGTATTAGATCCCTTGGGTTTCAAAGCTCGGTATGGGAAGCTTCTGCCTCTGTTGACTACTCAGGTTGATGAAGGGCTGATGAGTACTCTAGCGCAGTTTTATGATCCTCTGTATCACTGTTTCTCTTTCCCGGACTTCCAGTTGTTGCCTACCTTGGAAGAGTATTCTCATCTTATTGGGATTCCGATTCTGGATCAGGTGCCGTTCAGTGGCTTGAAGAGTATTCCGACTGCTCGAGAGATTGCAGACTTGTTGCACATAGATAAATCTTTGATTAAAGCTAACCTGACTACCAAAGGTGGAATTCAGGGTCTTCCGTCCGACTTCCTCATCGCTCAAGCTACCATTTATGGGAAGGCCATGAGTGAGGATGCCTTTGAGGCTTTATTCGTGCTGCTCATCTATGGTTTGGTATTATTTCCCAACATCGACAAATTTGTGGATATGAACGCCATTAGGATCTTCTCCGTTCTTAATCCCGTTCCGACTCTGTTGGGTGATGCCTATGTTTCTTTGCATCTGAGGAATGCAAAGGGTGGAGGAGTTATCGTGTGCTGTCTGCCTTTGCTGTATAAGTGGTTTATTTCTCATTTGCCGCAGACGCTTGCTTTCAAGGAGAACAAGGGATGTCTACGGTGGTCTCAGAGACTCATGTCTCTCACTAATGACGATATCTCTTGGTATGATCGCGTGTATGATACTGTGCAGATCATTGATTATTATGGTGAATTCCCTAATGTGCCTCTTCTTGGTACATGTGGTGGGATCAGTTACAATCCTATCTTAGCACATCGTCAGCTTGGGTTCCCCCTAAAGGATAAACCTCATAACATTCTGTTAGAAGGTGTATTCTTTCAGGAGGGTAAAGATCCCCAAGGCCTGAAAGCCAGATTTATCCGCGCTTGGCGGAATATCCATAAGAAGAGTAGAAATGAATTGGGTCCGAAGAATTGTATTGCTTTGGAGCCATATACCTCTTGGGTTAGACAGAGAGTTGCTGTGTACCTTATGCCGTATGATCATCCGAGACCTACACCGTTGGATGTGGCTGGGCCTTCAACCCTCCCTAACCAACGTGTAGAGGAGTTGAGAGAAGAAGACCTTTCACGTGCTTGGATCCGTGAAAGAGAAGAGTTGCTTCATCAGCTTAAGGAGAAGGACGCTCTGATTGAGTTTCTCGAGCATCAGGTGATCGATGATCCGAATGATACTTGGACTTCTCTGCTTCCTCATTCTTCCAAGTTCTGGAAGAGGAAGTATGATCAGCTTGCTAAGGAGAAAGCGGATATGGAAGCAGCCTATGAGAGAGAGATCAAGAAGCTTTGTGTTTCTCGTCTTCCAGCATCCCGAGCTTCTAGGGATCCATAGGATGTTTATTTTCCTTTTCTCTTTGTATTTTGATCAAAAAATGCTGTACTTCTTTGTCTTGGATATATATTTGATGAGATATTTTCCATATGAGATTAAAATGCTTTAAAAATTCAAAATTTGCAAATAATGCCTAAAAGTTCCTTGAAAATAAAAACAAAGCATATGCACGAGCATTACATGCATCATTTTGCATAAGCAGGTATCTTGTTCTTGGTCTTCTTGTCTGTGGCCTAACTCCGTGCTCTTCATTTATTTTGAAGACAAGCTGACTCACCGGTACTATACAAGAGCCAATTCTGCCAGAGTGATGGATCAATTGGAACAAGAGAACCGTGAATTGAAGGAAGAGGTCGCTCGTCTGAGTGCTTTGATGGAGCAGTTTCTGTCTGCTCAGAATCAACCTTCTCCGCCCCCTGCAACTCCTCCCCAGAGGACGGTTATATCTGAAGTCGTTGCTCCGACTATGCCAGCTGCTAGTGCTCACTTCATGCCTAATGCCATGCTAGCCGGGTTTCCGTGGGGTATGCCTCCGGGTTTCATGCCTGATATTCCTGCTCCGACATTTGCTTCTATGCCAGCATCTTGCCCGGTCCTTGCTACTGCTCCTCCTGTCGTGCATACCGTTCCCAGGGTAGACGACACCATCTATCATTCTGAGCCGTCTGAGGGCCCAGATCTTAATGAGAAGATGGAAGCGATGAATGATCAATTCCTTGAGCTGCGAAAGGAATTGAAGACCCTCAAAGGGAAAGATCTGTTTGGCAAGTCTGCTGCTGAGCTTTGCCTAGTTCCCGGTGTTAAAATTCCAGTCAAGTTCAAAGTGCCTGACTTTGAAAAGTATAAGGGGAACACCTGCCCTCTTGCTCACCTGGTTATGTACGCCAGGAAAATGTCTACACAAACAGATAATGATCAGCTTCTGATCCATTATTTCCAGGATAGTTTGTCTGGTGCGGCTCTTCGCTGGTATATGAGCCTGGATAGTGCAAACATCCGATCCTTCAATGATCTTGGCGAAGCCTTCGTTAAGCAGTACAAATACAATGTTGATATGGCGCCTGACCGGGATCAACTCAGGGCCATGTCTCAGAAGGATAAAGAGACATTTAAGGAGTACGCCCAGAGGTGGCGAGAGCTGGCAGCTCAGATTACTCCTCCGCTGGAAGAGAAAGAAATGACTAAGATCTTTTTGAAGACTCTTAGCTCATTCTATTATGAGAGGACGGTAACTAGTACTCCCTCTGATTTCACCGAGATGGTGAACATGGGGATGCGTCTGGAGGAAGGATTCCGTGAAGGACGGTTGAGTAAAGATGAAGGCTCTTCTAAACGGTATGGGGCGTTTAAGAAGAAAGATGGGGAGGCACACGCCGTGCAGTCCCATGCTAAATCAAAGAGACCCTCTGATAAGAGGAAGCCAGTGCGTCATCAGCACCAGGTGGCTAGTGTAGCACCTGTTTTCCGGGATAATTATCAGCATCAACAACATCAGCAATATCATCAGCAGCAACACAATCAGCAACAATCTTCTCAACAGTATCGTCAGCAGCAAAAGCGTCCAGAGCAACAGGCTTACCAGCCTCGTGGTAGCACCAGTAATCAGGCCAATATGAACTATGATAGGAAGAAGATCAGTTTCGATCCGATTCTCATGTCTTATGCAGAGTTGTATCCCTCTTTAATAGAGCGGAAGCTGATTACTCCAAGAGATCCTCCGGCTATACCGGTCAACCCCCAGTGATGGTATAAGCCTGACCTGCACTGTGTCTATCATTCTGGCGCTCCAGGCCATGATGTAGAGAACTGTTTTCAGCTGAAGACTAAGGTTCAAGACCTTATGCGATGCGGCATACTGAGCTTCGAGGACTCAGGCCCCAATGTTACAAAGAACCCATTGCCCGAGCATGGGAAGTCAGTGAACATGGTCCAGGGGTGTCCTGGGAAATATAAAGTCAAATATGTCAGTCATATTAGACAGTCATTGGTCGAATTACATTGTCTCCTGTGTGAATACAGTCATATGGAGCATGACCATGACAGATGCCGCATTTGCTCCGTTAATCGGTTGGGTTGTCGCCAGGTGCGAAGAGAGCTTCAAGAGCTACTAGATGAAGGTACCATAGAGATTCTTCAGAACCGTAATGTTGATGAAGATGAACCAGAGGTCAATGTTATTTCCCCTGTGTTCAAGCTGCCCGAGCCTGTTGTCATCCGTTATGATGGTAGCAAGCCGAAGGTCTCTCCTTCTCTGACAATCAAGCCTGCAAGCCCTGTGCCTTATTCTTCGGATAAAGCGATTCCGTTCAGATATAATCCCGTTGCTGTGGAAGATGGGAAGGAAGTGTCGTTGCCTTCAACTTCTATAACTAATATTGCAGATGTAAGTGGATTGACACGGAGTGGTCGTGTGTTTTCTGCTCCTAAGCCTCAGGGTTAACCCCTCTAGTACATCGAAGCTTTTCTCACATGGTGGACTTGTTGTTTGTATAAGGTTGAGTTTTCTCCCGTGGATAACGAAAGACCTTAGGGCTTTTGTTTTAAAATGAACCCACTCATATTTTGGAAATCTTTTAGCCGAACTACGGCGTTTTGATCCTTACCTTTCATGGAAGGTACGTAGGCAACGGGTTCATCCGTTCAAACACAAAAACAATAAAAATTGTATATTCTTTTCTCATCCCTTCATTCATGTTTGCACAATAATATTTTCATAACAAATAACATTTCATTCAACAAGTGTGAAAAGGGCTCCCTAGGAGTACCTAGGACGTTTTGGGTGCCTAACACCTTCCCATTGCGTAATTTACCCCTTACCCAGATCTCTGATCTTTTCATTAGTTTTCTATGTATAAAACTTCTTAGGCTTTTGTTCGCTTTTTAGCCATTCCTTAGGATAAATAAAAGTGTGGTGGCGACTCGATTCTTTGTATGCTTTGCTTTTGGTTTAATCAATAGACCATATAGTGACAAATACACCGCTACACTGTGGAAAATTTGGTCACATAAAACCATTCTGCTTTAAGTTGTATGGCTATCCTAGTCCTTCTCATTATCAACCTAGACCCAAACATCACATCACTGTCAACAAAAAACAATGGGTTCCTAGGACTGGTATTACTAACCTAATAGCTCACACTTCCTTCAGAGTTTCAGCCAAAGAAGACTGGTATTTTGATAGTGGATGCTCCAGACACATGACTGGAAACAAAAACCTACTAACTGACCTTCATCCTCATGCCACCAGCTATGTAACCTTTGGTGATGGAGCAAAGGGTGAAATCAAGGGGATCGGAAAGTGAAACTGCCCTGGAGTCCCTAACCTTGACAATGTCCTTCTTGTTAAAGGACCGACTGCAAACCTAATAAGCATCAGTCAACTATGTGACCAAGGTCTAACTGTAAACTTCACAAAAATTGAATGTCTGATTACTAATAAAGAAAATGAAGTGATCATGAAAGGAGTCTGGTCTAAGGACAACTGCTATATATGGAGTTCTCAAGAAACTGGTTATTCATCAATGTGTACTCTAGCCAAAGAAGAAGAAGTGAAGATATGGCATAAAATATTGGGCCATCTGCATCTTAAAGGAATGAATATCTGTTGAAGCTGTCAGAGGAATTCCAAACATAAAGATTGATGAAGGAAGAGTTTGTGGGGAGTGTCAGATTGGAAAACAGACAAAGATGTCACATCAGAAGCTCAAACATGACACCACTTCCAGAGTGTTAGAACTTCTTCACATGGACTTGATGGGACCTATGCAGGTGGAAAGTCTTGGTGGGAAAAAGTATGCTTATGTGGTGGTGGTTGATTTCTCCAGATACACCTGGGTCAATTTTATAAGGGAAAAATTTGATGTATTTGAGGTATTCAAAGATCTTTTCCTAAGACTTCAAAGAGAAAAAGAAAGTCAGGTTATAAGAATCAGAAGTGATCATGGGAAAGAATTTGAGAACAACAAATTTGCTGGATTCTGTGCATCTGAAGGAATTAGTCATGAATTCTCATCCCCCATTACCCCTCAGCAAAATGGTGTGGTAGAAAGGAAAAATAGAACTCTCCAAGAATCTTCCAGAGCTATGATTCATGCTAAGAAATTGCCCTACCATTTCTGGGCTGAAGCTATGAACACAGCCTGCTATGTTCACAACAGAGTAACCTTGAAGAAAGGGACTCCTACTACTTTATATGAGGTTTAGAAAGGAAGAAGACCTATTGTCAAATACTTTCATGTGTTTGGTAGAAAATATTATATCTTGACTGATTGTGATTAAAGAAGGAAGATGGATCCCAAGAGTGATGAAGGAATATTTTTGGGCTACTCAACAAACAACAGAGCATTTAGAGTCTTTAATTCCAGAACAAAAATAATGATGGAATCTATAAATGTTGTGGTTGATGATCAACAGACTGATGTCACAGACGATGTTGAGACATCTCAAAATGATGCCCCAACTGATTTCCCAGACAAAAGTAATGAGAGTGAACTCACTCAAGCTGAGCCTGAAGCTGACAAAATTAATAAGGGACCCTCTATCAGAGTTAAGAAGGATCATCCTAAAGATCTCATTATAGGAGACCCAAATAAAGGGGTCACAACTAGATCAAGGGAAGTAATCTCACATGGCTGTTTTATATCAAAGATTGAGCCTAGGAATGTCAAGGAAGCCTTGACTGATGAATTCTGGATCAATGCCATACAAGAAGAGTTAGGCCAATTCAAGAGAAATGAAGTATGGGAACTGGTTCCAAGACCTGAAGGAATAAATGTTATTGGAACAAAGTGGGTTTACAAGAATAAAACTGATGAACAAGGGGTGGTTACTAAAAATAAAGCAAGATTAGTAGCACAAGGATACACTCAAGTTGAAGGAATTGATTTTGATGAAACATTTTCCCCTGTAGCTCTCCTTGAGTCCATTAGACTATTGCTTGGAGTGGCATGTATTCTAAAGTTCAAACTGTTCCAAATGGATGTAAAAAGTGCCTTCTTGAATGGTTACTTAAATGAGGAAGTATATGTTGAGCAACCTAAAGGGTTTACATATCCAAATCTTCAAAAACATGTGTATAAGTTAAGGAAAGCCCTCTATGGTTTGAAACAAGCTCCAAGGGCTTGGTATGATAAACTCACAGTGTTTCTCATTAACAATGGATACAGGAAGGGAGGCATTGACAGGACCTTATTTGTGAAGAATGAAGGAGGAAAACTCATGGTGGCTCAATTATATGTCGATGATATTGTGTTTGGTGCGATGTCAGATTAGATGGTCGAACATTTTGTTAAACAAATGAAGTCTGAATTTGAAATGAGCCTTGTTGGAGAGGTGACCTATTTTCTTGGGCTACAAGTCAAGCAGATGGAAGATTATATATTTCTATCTCAAAGCAAATATGCCAAAACCATTGTTAAGAAGTTTGGCATGGAGAATGAAAGTCATAAAAGGACACCTACTCCTACACATCTGAAAGTCTCCAAAGATGAAAATGGTGTTAGTGTAGATCAAAGTCTCTACAGAAGCATGATAGGAAGTCTGCTATATCCCACAGCAAGCAGACCTGACATTGCTTTTGGTGTAGGTGTTTGTGCTAGATATCAAGCTGAACCAAAAGTCAGTCACATAAACCAAGTGAAAAGGATACTGAAATATGTCAATGGCACCAGTGACTATGGGATGTTGTATACTCATGGATTTGGATCTATGCTGACTGGATACTGTGATGCTGACTGGGCTGGAAGTGCTGATGATAGGAAAAGCACATCAGGAGGATGTTTCTTCTTGGGGAACAACTTAATATCATGGTTTAGTAAGAAACAAAATTGTGTGTCTCTGTCCACTGCTGAAGCTGAATACATAGCAGTTGGAAGTAGTTGTTCTCAACTGGTTTGGATGAAACAGATGCTGACTGAATACAATGTCACGCAAGATGTCATGACATTGTACTATGATAACCTGAGTGCTATAAATATTTCTAAGAATCTTATTCATCACAGCTGTAGCGGGGTATTCGTTACCATTAGAGATATTGACTAAATCCAAGGTAAATCATACAAGTCGAGTCGCCACCGCACTTCTATTTATCCAAAGGAATGGTTAGAAAGCGAATAAAAACCTAATAGTTTTAACAAAAACTAGTAAAAGAGACATAGATCTGGGTAATGGGGTTGGTTATGCAATGGGAAGGTGTTAGGCACCCAAAACATCCTAGTTACTCCTAGGGAGCCCTTTTCATACTTGTTGCCAAGGTTGTTGTTTTGTGAAGGTTTATTTGTGCAAACATGATTGAAGAGATGAGAAGAGAATATACAAGTTATTTACATTTTGTGTTTGGATGGATAAACATATTGCCTACGTACCATCTTATAAAAGATTAGGATCAAAACCTCGTAGTTCGGGGTAAAAATTTCAAAACAAACAAGTTGGTGAATTGATTGGTCCAAAAGCCTTAAGGTCTTTTGTTATCAAAGGGAGAAAACTCAACCAAACCACAAATCCACCATGTGAGGATAGCTTCAACATGCTAGTGAGGGGTTAACCCTATAATAAGCATGGAAGACTCATTGTCCATCACTAAGGATATAGGTGAGCATTACATCTACCACAAGGATAACTCAAACCTAATAGCTAAAGGTTATGAAAATTTTGATTAAGAAGGTGGATATTGGAACCACAAAAAGACATTTGAATGAGTTAAATTTACCAATTAGAAATATATACAAAAGTGGTCAAAGTTGACTTAAAGATTCAATTCAAAATAAGTGTTATGAAAAGAAAGTTTGAAAAGTCAAAAGCATAAGACTTAGGTTTCTAATGTTTGAAAGCAAAGGTTAAATGTTTGCACAAAAGGTTTTGGCTTGGGTTAGAGTGGAGAGATGAAGAAGAATGGCTAAGTCCTAAGTGAAGCAAAAAAAAAAAGATAAGGGATGAAGAATCAAAACCACACAAGGAGTCCCTCTCTTGAGATCATATTGATGATCCAAGTAGCTCCCATCCTTTGGAATAAGCAACCACAAAGCATAAGCAATCAAACAAGTCTTTTAAAAGATCCTCAATGTATCTTGTATCCTTCACTTTGGATGAACATGGTAATGGTCCTTCAATTGAGCTCATAGCATCCCTAGCACAAAAGCACACACATCAAAAGTTCCATAAAGTAAAACAAGAATGGACAAGAGTGAGTTTAGAGATTTGGTTCTTCTAACCCATCTTCATCATTAAGATCCTTTTACTCCAATTTTGCATAAGGAAAGTCCTAGAATCTAAGTCCAATTCTCCATTTCTTTGCATAGGGAAAGTCCTAGAAACTAAGTCCATTTCTTTGCATTTGGTTCACAACAATCAAAACAAAACACAAGCATAATAATATATACACAATTATGTGCTCAAGTGGGCAAAAGGCAAATGGAATTAACATAAACATGTGCTCAAGTGAGCAAAGAGAAAAGCAAATGGATAATATGTGCAAGAATAGTAAATTGCATAAAGTAAATGTTAATTGTCAATAGTTAATATTAGTAGTTAGTGTGCCATAAGGCAAATTTAGCACTATGTTAAGCAATCGTAATTGGACTTATGTAGAAGTCACAACTATCTGAGGTCGGTCAATAATAATGTAGGCAACAAACACAAGTTAGGAGTCTTGATTAGTGAACCAAGTCCCAACAACTTGCCATGCCAAAAAGAAGAAAGTGAGAATTGATCTTGTATTGGTTTAAGCCTTTTGCATGATTTAAAAGACAACCTATCCTTAATGCAAAGCCATTCACTTGATCAATTGATCAAGATGAATTAGATTTGAATCAAGGAAGATTAAGTCTCCCTAACCAATGCTAACTTATCAACCTTCAACTCATTGATCAAGAAGAAAAGAAATGGAAGAAGAAGGAGGAGAAGATGGATAAGAGAAATGGAAATGGCAAAATTAAAGTGCATTAAATGAAATACAATGTACCAATCCTCATATGTTGACCAATAACATTGAAATTCAAGGTCAAACAATCAAAAACAGAAGTGAGATGAAGATTGGAAGTCAAGAAATGAATAAACTATTTTTGGCATTTTTTAATATTTAATTAAACTTGAATTAAAAATAAAATGGAAAGGTCAAACTTCAAAATTACTTCAAATCAACCTTGAAAGGTCCAAGTAATTTATCCTAAGTTCAACAAGGTCAAACAAAGTTTGACAAAAAATTTCAGCATTTTTAAAAGTCAGAAACTATTTTTAATCAATTAAAAATGAATAAAAATAACCTAATTGAACTAAAATATCAAATAAATCTCAAATCAATTAAAAAATTGATGAGAATATTTTTCATAGATCCATCATCATTCAAATAGGTTAGGAAAATATTTTTGTATTTTTTGAATATCAAAAACTATTTAAAATGAATTAAAAATAACCAGAAAAGAGAAAATTCACAAAAAATATCAAATGACAAAATAAATAAAAAAAATTAGAAATAGAAACTAGAAATTATTTGGGAAATACTGCAATTGGTCCCATAATTTTTGGATAAAAAATGAGAGAGATATGATTTTTTGAAATAAAAGGAATTAAAGAAAATAAAAACAGAAATTAAAAAATTTGAAAAATCCACAGCGCTTGTATCTGAGCTCATTAATTGAGCTGGCAGATCACAAGGCTGGGAGATGCGCGCGCATGGAAGTCCACAGTCAATGCAAGCACATGGTAAACAAATAAAAGTCATAACAATGGATGATCAGGATTCGATCTGGGAACAAGATCACACGGCCAGGATTTAAACTGGAAACAGGCGGCCACCGAAGCCACCTTCTTCTCCGGTGAGCCTGCAGATTCCGGCCAGTTTTGCAGGTTTTCAAACCTCCATGGAAATGTACGATCCTTATACCAAAATGAAGCTGGGGTGATGTACATCACCCCTGTAACCTTGAATCACACTCAAGATTCCTTTAAATGGAGAAATCTGAGGTGGAAGATTCAGGTGTGAAAAATGCAGATCAAGGAAAAGCAAAATTGAAGCTACCACTAGCTTGCCTCTCAAGTGAGGACTTCAGAAAACATTAGATCCAAGCAAAAAGGTCCATGGATGATGAGAATCGAAGAAAATACCAGTTGGAGTGTGTGCTTGAATTCTGGTATCTTGAGCTTGATGTCTTGCTTGCTTTGCCAAAACAGAAGTTTAGTGAGATGAATGGTGAAGGTTTAGAAGCATTAGATCTAAGAATTCAACCAGATGAAGTTGAATTTTAGATCTGAAAATTTTGAAGAGAAATGGAACTTGCTTCTTTAGTGATGGCTATGGAAAGAATTCTGCAGCATTTCAGGTTGAATTAGGCGTGTGAAATGAATGGAATGAGGTCTCTATTTATAGAGGAAGTGGCAAGAAACTTGTGATCGATCCGTGTGCATGGCATGTGAAGCTTCATTGCATGGGCTTGCATGATCATGCACAAGGCCCAAAACAATGCCAAATGAATTTTGAGCATCAGCCAAATGTAATTGGACGTGTGACTTGCAAGGCAATTGCTCATGTAACAATATTGGCACGGGCACAATATTGGCCACCCATTGAGGATATGTGGAAGTCACCAGAAACCCCGCATCAATTTGCTTCTGAACCTCCTCTTTGATCTTCACTGCCATATCAGGATGAGTTCTTCTGAGCTTCTGCTTCACAGGCACACACTCAGGCTTCGAAGGTAGGAAATGTTGTACAATATTTGTATCTAGACCTGGCATGTCTTCATACAACCAAGCAAAGACGTCGACATATTCTCGTAGCAATTCAATCAACCCCTTCTTGACAGATTCTTCAAGGAGTGCACCAATCTTCACTTCACGCACACAATCCTCAGACCCCAAGTTGACTGTTTCCAGGTTCTCAAGATGCGGCTGAATGATCTTCTCTTCATGCTCAAGTAGACGGGTAATCTCGTCAGGAATCTCTTCAACATCATCTTCTTCCGCCTCAAATACAGGGAACTCAAAATTGGGAGATGGTGTTGGATCATTATGTTCAATGGGTTTGATCAACCTGCATAATGATTTTGGATATGAAAAGCTTTTAGAATTCAAACAAGGCAATCATTATACAGATGAAAAGATTGATTTTATTCTATTTTTCAGGGTTTTATGTGATCACCAATTTCATGCCAAAGCGAAAAGGGAAAATAATTGGAAAAACAAACATTTAACATGAATTTATTGAATGAAAATATCATTGTATTTATGCGCCAACAATGTCATCACTCCTCCTTTTGGCATGGGAGAAGGGGTTTTAAACAAGGTGATCATTACGCTGACTTATGGATAACTGTAGGAATATCCACAGCGATCCAATTGCTGCAGACCCCTCCAGGGATAATGAAATTGCCAGGATCCTCTGTATCTTCTTCCAAGACAGCAACAGCTTCTTCATCTTGATCGGCGTGGATGAAACCTCCACTCTTGAACAACCCTTTAGTGTTGAAGACCCCAGAAGAAAAGCTTATGCCAGCCCGAGACTTATTGTCTTCTAGCTCAATCATTTTTCCTAAACCAGCAGTTGCGCCACACTTAATGGCCAACTTCGCATCTCTATAGGAAGCAAATGAAGGAGTTCTCTTCTCAATAGGCTCAGCTATAGATAAATCTTGGAAAGGAGTTCCAACTTCATCCTCAGCATCTATATATGAGAAGGAAGACAAGTGGCTAACCAGGAGAGCCTTTTCTCCCCCTACCACTACCATCTTCTTATTCTTTACAAATTTCAGTTTCTGGTGTAGGGTGGATGTCACGGCGCCTGCCTCGTGAATCCATGGTCTGCCTAAGAGACAACTATACGATGGGTGGATGTCCATAACCTGGAAGGTAATCTAGAAATCACTTGGTCCAATTTTGACTGGGAGGTCAACTTCCCCAATCACAGTTTTACGCGACCCATCGAAAGCTTTCACAACAATTCCACTCTGCCTCATGGGAGGCCCTTGATATGACAGTTTCGAGAGAGTGGTTTTTGGAAATACATTCAGTGATGACCTAGTGTCTACCAGCACATTGGACATGGCTTCGTCTTTGCAATTCATAGATATGTGTAAATCCAAGTTGTGGTCTCTTCCCTCCTCAGGGAGATCAGAGTCACAGAAACTCAGGTTGTTACAAGCGGTAATGTTTACAACAATGCTATCGAATTGTTCTATTGTGACATCATGATCTACATATGCCACATCCAATACCTTCTACAGTGCCTCTCTATGTGGTTCTGAATTCAGAAGTAATGATAACACAAATATCTTGGATGGCGTTTGTAGAAGCTGGTCTACAACATTGTACTCACTCCTCTTGATGAGCCTCAACATCTCATCGCAGTCTTCTTTCACATTGCCACTCGGGCCAACAGAAGTAGGAGTTATCAATGTAGAGGAGGGCTTAACAATAGGTGTCGGATTCAGAGTGCTCACAGCATTCCCAATCGTGCGTTCAGCAAAATCAGCATTAGTCTGGGGCTTGGGAGGTGCTGAAAACACACGACCGCTGCGGGTCAAACCACTAACATCCGCGATATTAACAACAGAGGAAGATGGCAAGGACACCTCTTTCCCATCTTCTACAGCAACAGCGTTGTAACGAAAGGGGATTGCTTTTTCAGAAGAATACGACACTGGACCAGCAGGCTTAATGATAAGAACAGGAGAAGCCTTCTGCTTGCTACCATCATACTTGATGAGAACAGGCTCGGGCATCCGGAATACTGGGGAGATTACGTTGACCTCAGGCTCATCCTCGTCAACATTCCTATTCTGAAGAATCTCAATGACTCCCTCATCCAGCATTTCCTGAATATCCTTGCGCACCTGGCGACAACCCAATCGGTTAACAGAGCATATTCGGCATCTATCATGGTCGTGCTCATAATGACTGTAATCACATAGCAGACGATGCATTTTGACAAGAGATTGTCGAATATGACTGACATATTTGACTTTGTACTTGCCAGGGCAGCCCTGGACCATGTTGACAGATTTCCCATGCTCGGGCAATGGGTTCTTCTTCACATTAGGACCTACGTCCTCGAAACACAGAATTCCACACCTTACAAGGTCTTGAACCTTGGTCTTCAAAGGGTAACAATTCTCCACGTCATGTCCGGGAGCACCAGAATGGTAAACACAATGTAACTCGGGCTTATACCACCACTGGGGGTTAGCAGGTATAGCCGGTGGGTCTCTCGGAGTAATCAACTTCCTCTATATCAAAGAGGGATATAATTCTGCATACGTGATTGGAATAGGATCAAAGGTGACCCTTTTCCTCTCGTAAATCGTGCTGGTTTGATTACTGTTTCGAGGCTGGTAGGCCTGCTGTTGCGGAAGGTGTTGTTGTTGCTGATATTGCGGATGTGATTGTTGATTGTTGTTATGTTGCTGATACTGTTGATTGTCTCTGAAAACAGGTGCTATATGAGCCACCTGGTGCTGGTTACCGGCGGGACGCACGGTCTTCCTCCTCACAGAGGGTCTTCTTGGTTTTACATGGGAGGTCACAGCATGTGCCTCTCCATCTTTCTTCTTCGCAAACGCCCCATAACGTTTGGCAGAAGAGCCTTCTTCTCTGGTTAGACGCCCTTCTCTAACCCCTTATTCTAGACACATCCCCATATTCACCATCTCGGTGAAGTCAGAAGGAGCGCTAGCAACCATCCGCTCATAATAGAATGAACTCAAGGTCTTCAAAAAGATCTTGGTCATTTCTTTCTCTTCTAGCGGAGGCACGATCTGCGCTGCCAACTCTCGCCACCTTTGGGCGTATTCTTTAAATGTTTCCTTGTCCTTCTGGGACATGGCCCTTAATTGATATCTATCGGGAGCCATATCCATATTATACTTGTACTGTTTGACGAAGGCCTCGCCAAGGTCGTTGAAGGATCGGATGTTCGCACTGTTTAAACCCATATACCAACGCAGAGCGGCACCGGACAAACTGTCCTGAAAGTAGTGGATGAGTAACTGATCGTTGTCGGTTTGAGTTGACATTTTCCTGGCATACATGACCAGGTGGCTGAGAGGACAAGTATTTCCCTTGTATTTTTCAAAGTCAGGGACCTTGAATTTCACAGGAATCTTCACATTGGGAACCAAACACAGTTCGGCAGCAGACTTGCCGAAAATATCCTTTCCTCTAAGAGTCTTCAATTCCTTGCGAAGCTCAAGAAATTGATCGTTCATAGCGTCCATCTTCTCATAGACATTTGGGCCTTCAGATGGCTCAGAATGATAGATGGTGCCGTCTACTCTGGGTATAGTATGCACGACAGGAGGAGGAACAGCAAGGACCGGGCTAGATGCCGGCATAGAAGCAAAAGTCGGAGTAGGACCCTCAGGCATAAAATTAGGAGGCATCCCCCACGGGATTCCGGCTGGCATGAACGTTGGAACAAAGTGTGCACTGGCTGCAGGCACAGCTGAGGAGACAATCTCAGAGATGACTGTCCTCTGGGGAGAAGTTGAAGGCGTCAGAGAAGACTGGCTCTGGGCAGCCAAGAATGATTCCATCAAGGAACTCAGTCTGGCCACTTCCTCTTTCAGCTCACGGTTCTCTTACTCTAGGTGATCCATCAATCTTGAAGTGTTGGCTCTGGTGTAGTACCGGTGAGTCAGCTTGTCTTCAAAATAAATGAAGAACACAGAGTCAGATCACAGGACAAGAAGCCGGGAACAAAACCTGCTTATGCACATGATGCATGCGATGCTCGTGCATATGATTTATTTTTATTTCGAAGGAACTTTAGGGTTTTATTTGCAAATTTTTGGGAAATATTAATCATTTATCACATATGGAAACATCACATTAAATAATATCAGGGACAAGAAGTACAGCATTGTCAATCATACACAAGAGAAAAGGAAAATAATCATCCTATGGATCCTTAGAAACAATCGTCTAAAGCTCGGGACACAGGAAGATAGGATGCACGAAGCCTCTTCACCTCTCTCTCGTAGGCTGCCTCCATATCCGCCTTCTCCTTGGCGAGTCAATCATACTTCCTTTTCCAAAACTTGGAAGACTGAGGAAGTAGAGAAGTCCATGCATCATCAGGATCATCAATAACCTGATGCTCGAGGAACTCAATCAAAGCATCCTTCTCCTTAATCTGCTGAAGCAACTCCTCGCTTTCACGGATCCAAGCACGTGAACGGTCATCGTCTTTCAACTCCTCTACTCCTTGGTTAGGGAGGGTTGAAGGCCCAACCATAACCAAAGGTGTAGGTCTTGGATACTCGTAAGGCATGAGATACTCAGACACTCTCTTCCTTACCCAAGCAGTATAAGGCTCCATATCAACACAATTCTTAGGACCTAACTCTTTCCTTCCTTTCCTATGAATCTTGCGCCAAGCAAGAACCATTCTGCCCTTCAAGCCTTGGGGATCTTTACCCTCCTGAAAGAACACACCCTCTAACAGAATGTTATTAGGTTTATCCTTTAGGGGAACCCAAGCTGACGACGTGCCAAAATAAGGTTGTAGTTAATCCCACCACATGTACCGAGAAGAGGCACATTGGAGAATGCACCACAAGAATCGATAATATGCACACCATCATACACACGATTTTACCAAGAGATATCATCATTAGTGAGAGACATAAGTCTCGTGGACCACCGTAGACATCCTTTGTTCTCCTTGAAGGCGACCGTCTGCGGTAAGTGAGAAATAAACCACTTATACAACAGAGGCAAACAACACACAATGGCACCACCACCCTTTGCATTCCTCATATGCAAAGAGAAATAAGTATCACCCAACAGAGTCGAAACGGGATTAAGAGTAGAAAAGATCCTAATAGCGTTCACATCCACAAACTTGTCGATGTTAGGGAACAATACCAATCCATAGATGAGAAGTACAAATATGGCTTCAAAGGCATCCTCACTCATGGCCTTCCCATATATAGTAGCTTGAGCAATGAGGAACACAGAAGGGAGACCTTGAATTCCACCTTTGGTAGTCATATGAGCACCAACCAGAGATTCGTCTATGTGTAACATGTCAGTTGTCTCTTGAGAAGTAGGAATACTCTCCAAGCCACTGAACGGCAACTGGTCTAGGATAGGTATACCCACAAGATAGGCATACTCCTCAAGGGTAGGCAAAAGTTGGAAATCCGGAAACGTGAAGCAACGGTACAAGGGATCATAAAACTGCACCAATACACTCATCAACCCTTCATCCACCTGAGTAGTCAGAAGAGGAAGAAGCCTCCCAAAACGAGCCTTGAAACCCAAAGGATCTAATACATAGGATGTCAGATTCCCTAACTCTTTCAAGTCTGGTTGCCTGAAGCTGTACTTCTTTGTATTCCTTCTTTGTCTTTCCATGTCTAAAATTTTTGCAAATAAACCCCTTAAGTTCCTTGAAAATTTTCTTCATTATTGATGATATGGAGGCAAATGGGTGCATGAATGCATGAATGCAACAATCACACTCAAGGATCAAGCAAAGCACACCAAACAAAGGTCATGGGATGGATCATGTTATCCTTAATATCAATCATCCATTTTGGTGGATTACGGTTTACACCTTATCAACACCCAAGTTCCATTGATATTAAGGATTCATGAACGGATCTACCATGAATCAAGGGTTTGTTGTAAGTCACGAGCATGGGGTTTAGGTTAAGAACCACCCCAAAGGGAATGCACTAGGGTTTAAACCTGCCAAACATGTTCTACAAGAGGTTCCCAGAGTCATCATCCCATCTTTCGGATATTATCGGAGAAACGACTACTCGCATTCCAAAAATATTCTCAAGAGAGACTCTTATGAGTGTAGTATCGCATAATAATCGTATCAAATCTTACACTTGAACGACTTTCGCACTACATCCTAAAAAATAGGCCAAGATGGGCTTGGTAAACAAAGGTCCTTGGCTTCTAAGGTCTATATTGGAAAGAGTAATGTCTAACCACAACTTACTTGTGTGACATTATTGATCCCAACATGACCTCCACCAAGTGAATGGACTTGCAAGTCAACTTGCTAAGGAATAAACTCCACACAAGTCAACAAGACTACGCCATTCTCCTATCCTAAATGAACTCGAGTCCGGGTATAGAACTCATCTCACAAAGATCACCAAGCATACAAGGAATTAATATCAAGCAAATCAATCATTACATACAATACAGTAATCCCAAATGGCACAAAAATATGTCACAAGACAAAACAATACAACATGCATGAAAAGTTGGCAAAACCCACTAGGCAAAAAATATGTCCCCAGCAGAGTCGCCACTTTTCTGTAGCGGGGTATTCGTTACCATTAGAGATATTGACTAAATCCAAGGTAAATCATACAAGTCGAGTCGCCACCGCACTTCTATTTATCCAAAGGAATGGTTAGAAAGCGAACAAAAACCTAATAGTTTTAACAAAAACTAGTAAAAGAGACAGAGATCTGGGTAAGGGGGTTGGTTATGCAATGGGAAGGTGTTAGGCACCCAAAACATCCTAGGTACTCCTAGGGAGCCCTTTTCATACTTGTTGCCAAGGTTGTTGTTTTGTGAAGGTTTATTTGTGCAAACATGATTGAAGAGATGAGAATAGAATATACAAGTTATTTACATTTTGTGTTTGGATGGATAAACCCATTGCCTACGTACCATCTTATAAAAGATTAGGATCAAAACCTCGTAGTTCGGGGTAAAAATTTCAAAACATACAAGTTGGTGAATTGATTGGTCCAAAAGCCTTAAGGTCTTTTGTTATCAAAGGGAGAAAACTCAACCAAACCACAAATCTACCATGTGAGGATAGCTTCAACATGCTAGTGAGGGGTTAACCCTATAATAAGCATGGAAGACTCATTGTCCATCACTAAGGATATAGGTGAGCATTACATCTACCACAAGGATAACTCAAACCTAATAGCTAAAGGTTATGAAAATTTTGATTAAGAAGGTGGATATTGGAACCACAAAAAGACATTTGAATGAGTTAAATTTACCAATTAGAAATATATACAAAAGTGGTCAAAGTTGACTTAAAGATTCAATTCAAAATAAGTGTTATGAAAAGAAAGTTTGAAAAGTCAAAAGCATAAGACTTAGGTTTCTAATGTTTGAAAGCAAAGGTTAAATGTTTGCACAAAAGGTTTTGGCTTGGGTTAGAGTGGAGAGATGAAGAAGAATGGCTAAGTCCTAAGTGAAGCAAAAAAAAAAAGATAAGGGATGAAGAATCAAAACCACACAAGGAGTCCCTCTCTTGAGATCATATTGATGATCCAAGTAGCTCCCATCCTTTGGAATAAGCAACCACAAAGCATAAGCAATCAAACAAGTCTTTTAAAAGATCCTCAATGTATCTTGTATCCTTCACTTTGGATGAACATGGTAATGGTCCTTCAATTGAGCTCATAGCATCCCTAGCACAAAAGCACACACATCAAAAGTTCCATAAAGTAAAACAAGAATGGACAAGAGTGAGTTTAGAGATTTGGTTCTTCTAACCCATCTTCATCATTAAGATCCTTTTACTCCAATTTTGCATAAGGAAAGTCCTAGAATCTAAGTCCAATTCTCCATTTCTTTGCATAGGGAAAGTCCTAGAAACTAAGTCCATTTCTTTGCATTTGGTTCACAACAATCAAAACAAAACACAAGCATAATAATATATACACAATTATGTGCTCAAGTGGGCAAAAGGCAAATGGAATTAACATAAACATGTGCTCAAGTGAGCAAAGAGAAAAGCAAATGGATAATATGTGCAAGAATAGTAAATTGCATAAAAGTAAATTGCATAAAGTAAATGTTAATTGTCAATAGTTAGTATTAGTAGTTAGTGTGCCATAAGGCAAATTTAGCACTATGTTAAGCAATCGTAATTGGACTTATGTAGAAGTCACAACTATCTGAGGTCGGTCAATAATAATGTAGGCAACAAACACAAGTTAGGAGTCTTGATTAGTGAACCAAGTCCCAACAACTTGCCATGCCAAAAAGAAGAAAGTGAGAATTGATCTTGTATTGGTTTAAGCCTTTTGCATGATTTAAAAGACAACCTATCCTTAATGCAAAGCCATTCACTTGATCAATTGATCAAGATGAATTAGATTTGAATCAAGGAAGATTAAGTCTCCCTAACCAATGCTAACTTATCAACCTTCAACTCATTGATCAAGAAGAAAAGAAATGGAAGAAGAAGGAGGAGAAGATGGATAAGAGAAATGGAAATGGCAAAATTAAAGTGCATTAAATGAAATATAATGTACCAATCCTCATATGTTGACCAATCACATTGAAAGTCAAGGTCAAACAATCAAAAACAGAAGTGAGATGAAGATTGGAAGTCAAGAAATGAATAAACTATTTTTGGCATTTTTTAATATTTAATTAAACTTGAATTAAAAATAAAATGGAAAGGTCAAACTTCAAAATTACTTCAAATCAACCTTGAATGGTCCAAGTAATTTATCCTAAGTTCAACAAGGTCAAACAAAGTTTGACAAAAAATTTCAGCATTTTTAAAAGTCAGAAACTATTTTTAATCAATTAAAAATGAATAAAAATAACCTAATTGAACTAAAATCTCAAATAAATCTCAAATCAATTCAAAAATTGATGAGAATATTTTTCATAGATCCATCATCATTCAAATAGGTTAGGAAAATATTTTTGTATTTTTTGAATATCAAAAACTATTTAAAATGAATTAAAAATAACCAGAAAAGAGAAAATTCACAAAAAATATCAAATGACAAAATAAAAAAAAATAAAAAAATCTGAAATAGAAACTAGAAATTATTTGGGAAATAATGCAATTGGTCCCATAATTTTTGGATAAAAAATGAGAGAGATATGATTTTTTGAAATAAAAGGAATTAAAGAAAATAAAAACAGAAATTAAAAAATTAGAAAAATCCACAGCGCTTGGATCTGAGCTCATTAATTGAGCTGGCAGATCACAAGGCTGGGAGATGCGCGCGCATGGAAGTCCACAGTCAATGCAAGCACATGGGAAACAAATAAAAGTCACAACAATGGATGATCAGGATTCGATCTAGGAACAAGATCACACGGCCAGGATTTAAACTGGAAACAAGCGGCCACCAGAGCCACCTTCTTCTCCGGTGAGCCTGCAGATTCCGGCCAGTTTTGCAGGTTTTCAAACCTCCATGGAAATGCACGATCCTTATACCAAAATGAAGCTGGGGTGATGTACATCACCCTTGTAACCTTGAATCACACTCAAGATTCCTATAAATGGAGAAATCTGAGGTGGAAGATTCAGGTGTGAAAAATGCAGACCAAGGAAAAGCAAAATTGAAGCTACCACTAGCTTGCCTCTCAAGTGAGGACTTCAGAAAACATTAGATCCAACCAAAAAGGTCCATGGATGATGAGAATCGAAGAAAATACCAGTTGGAGTGTGTGCTTGAATTCTGGTATCTTGAGCTTGATGCCTTGCTTGCTTTGC
This sequence comes from Lathyrus oleraceus, assembly GCF_024323335.1. NCBI lineage: Eukaryota > Viridiplantae > Streptophyta > Magnoliopsida > Fabales > Fabaceae > Lathyrus > Lathyrus oleraceus. Next base: position 56,388,839 of record NC_066585.1, read on the forward strand.
CAAAACAGAAGTTCAGTGAGAAGAATGGTGAAGGTTTAGAAGCATTAGATCTAAGAATTCAACCAGATGAAGTTGAATTTTAGATCTGAAAATTTTGAAGAGAAATGGAACTTGCTTCTTTAGTGATGGCTATGGAAATAATTCTGTAGCATTTCAGGTTGAATTAGGCGTGTGAAATGAATGGGATGAGGTCTCTATTTATAGAGGAAGTGGCAAGAAACTTGTGATCAATCCGTGTGCATGGCATGTGAAGCTTCATTGCATGGGCTTGTATGATCATACACAAGGCCCAAAAACAATGCCAAATGAATTCTGAGCATCAGCCAAATGGAATTGGACGTGTGACTTGCAAGGCAATTGCTCATGTAACAAGATTTCAAGTGAATTTCTCATTTGTACCTAAACAATCATCTCTTCGAAAGTACCATTTAGAAAATCCAAACATAGGCATATGGATGATGGTTGGAAAGGTCTTTGTATAAGGAACAAATGTAATGTTGGACAAGAACTCATTTGAAGTGTGGAAATTTATGAAATTTGAGTTTAAAGTGCAAGGTGCAAGATATGTCAAAGCAAGGTTTCTAAAATTGGCCAACTTTAAAGCCCTTCTATTTTGATGATGCAAGTTTCAAATGGAAACACTTCCAACATAAAAGTTGTATATCTTTTCAAGACAATCAAAATGGACTTAAAGTTTTCATCATTTGGATTTTTGATGAAAGAGTTATGGGCACTTGAAGTTGGACTTTTTTGACTTTTAATGCATTTGGTCATAAAGGACCTATAATTTCTTGCATTATCACATGTATTTCCTTTGAGATTTTGAAATTTTGTTCAACATAACATTTGAAGTAGACATCTTAAGCTTTCCAATGAATTTGATCCCACCTCAAAATCATAATAAATGAATGAGTTATGTCCTTGGGAAGTTGACCCATAATTAGGGTTTCAGTCAAAATGACCTATAATGTATTGGAATGGCAGATGGCCTTCCAAGCTTCAAATAAATTTTTGATGAACACGAAAGTTGTTCATATTGTCCTTAAGAACATTTTTTCGTTTGGAACCATCTCCATTTGACCAACACATAAAAAGTTAGGTCTCAGTGCATTTCAAAATAGTCAGATGAATTGACTGATCAACTTCTCAAGTCCACAACTCATATCTTGATGAATTGATGATTGAGGACACTCAAATAAGTTCAAATATGCATGAAATGATGAATTAAAGAACTCCCCTTGATTGTATTTGATCATGGGCTGAGGTTGCTTCATGAGCAAGGCATTATGATGCACAGATTAATTAGGGTTTCTCTGAGGAACAAAACCTCAAACCCTTTGACTTGCTTTGATCAAAATGATGAATTGAGATGCTAAGGAGGCATCTTTGATGGATGAGAGCTTTGGGGAACCATTACCATGCTTGCTATCATCTCTCTTTGACCATGTCTTTGTTCCCATGATCTTCTTGAAGCTTTGGACCTTGTGATTGCTCAAGCTACAAACAAAAGATGTTAGTGACATATTTTTGTGCTTTTGGTTAGTAAATAAAATGAGAAAAGCAATGATATACAATTCAAGAATTCTTGGTGATCTCACACCACTCACAAGGAGTCCCACCTAAAGGCAAGGGAACCAAGATGCTTATGATCCTTGAGGCAATGCCAAATGCAATGTTATGATGGCATGAGGGATCTTAGGGACAAAATTGGGGTCTTACAACAGCAGGATAAAACATATTGATATTCGTCATCATTTTATTAGAGAACTAGTGGAAGAGAAAATCATAGCCGTGAAGCATGTTACTACTTAAATGCAATTAGCTGATATATTTACAAAGGCTTTGGATGCTAATCAATTTGAATGTCTAAGAGGGAAATTAGGGATTTGTATCTATGAGAATTTATAGCAATTAATTTGGAGTGAAAAAGGTAATAAAAATATTGTCTGCCCACTTAAAAGAAAGTGTCCAATTTATGGTAAATCATCACCTAGTATTGGAACTTCCATCTATAGCATTTTCACAAGCAACCTCTGCTCAAACATTTCCACCTTCCTTCAACTTCATCAACCTTCTCTGCTAGGGTAACAGAAACCTTTCCACAAGAACAACAAGATGTCACAACATCCTTCACCATCTGGTTCTAAAAACACCAAACCTGCGCACAAAGCTAGAACGCCCTCTATGGACTTTCTTAATGAAGACATTTTGGACGTAATTCCCCTGTCAGTCATCCCAGGTGACGCTCCTAGCTCTAAGGACGTGTTTACTGTGGAAATTGGTAAACAATCGCTGGTCCTCCCTAGGCCTTAAAACAAAGGGTTACTTGCAGGATCGACCAGTTGATCCTAGGACATGTGCTAGTGCAAGTGAGGCTTGTCCAACTTCGACGAAATAACTTTGTGAGGAACGGCTCCTAACAAAGTGTCGAACAAGCGTAGGGTTTTCCACACGACGGATTAGACAATGCTACAGCCTATAGGTAACTCGTGACCGACAACACTTATAGCATTTAAAAGATGTATATGACGAACACGCTTTTGGTAAACTCTATTATCGTAATAGGATCAATGTCGACAGCGTAAACAACAACGTAAAATGATAACTCAAAAGTAAATGAAATTAAGATAAACTGTTCAACGGGAACAATTGAAAAGTAAGGAAGTTGCATTGAAATAAATATGGTGATTCACGTACATAGCACTCTCAAAAAACTCTTGCTTCGTCGCGCTGGGAATGTGAAGTTTTCTTACAAGTGATTTTTTAGTACAAGGTGAACACCTGGAGCCTCTCGTGGGACGCTCTATTTATACTAATACTAAAGGAACTGCTCATAAACTAAAACTCCTAGAAACTAGCACACGATCTGCATAACCGTTGCACCCATGTCTTGCTAACTGCTCTAAATTCTGGCGCTCTTATTCTATTTGTAACTGCTGGTTATTTCAAATTTCTCCCGCCCATACGTTAGTGTGAGGCTGTCTTCTGCACATTTTGCTCTAATTCTTTAAGTCCTAAACTTCACGTTGGTCGACATAAATGGCCTGTCGACCAGGCCAGTTGCCCCTGTCGGCTTCATCCTTTGATTTGTGTTTTTTCCACTCTTGCTTGCCTCCCGTACCTCTTCATCCTTTGATGGGGTATAACCCCCAAATTCCCAGGACTCTTTCATTAATTATGCTTTTAGTATGCCTTAAAGATTTTTCGTGGTAACAAAATGCCCCCCAAAGATGTCATTGTCGACTGTCGAAGTTGGTGAGATAATGGCATCTCTGAAACATCGATTTACCCTTTACTGTTTCCACTTCTACTTAGTGGGACCTCTGTTTACCCCACGTTGATGACGTCATGTAATCATGGTGGACGTTTCCTTTTCCCCTTGAGACGCACAAAATCACGTCTACGTCATTTCGCAACTTTATGACTGAAACGTGTTTGTCTTTTCGCTTTCCCTCTCTCCACCACATGTCTGTAGGCGTGGAAACGTGGGCATACGTGTTGAAAATGGAAGTCCAACCGCTCACTCTTCTCTGTTCAGGTTTTAAGCTCTATAAAATCCTCATTCTTTCTTCTTCTTCTTCCTTTTGTCGCCCTCTTGCCTCAACATTCACTTGTCTTCTGCTTTTTGTGAAAACTTTTCTACTCCACCACGAAAAAATCTTTTGTTCTCTCCATGGCAAGCTCTAACAAACCTTCTGCTGCTAAACTCACACATCCCATCAGCATTGATGGCAGGGAGTATATTTCTGAGCCTCCATTGGCGGAAGAAAAGGAGAAGATCTGGCGTTCTCAGGTATTGATTCCTCTTTCTCTGGCTAATGAACCCTTAGCGTTCTTAGGTCCTCTCCCAGAAAACCGACACCCCGAGATTACCAGAAACGACTCTTCCCTCTTCCCTGCCAGTCACATTTCTGAACCTGTGATTTCCGCTCAACAACCCTTCTCCCTTCGCTACGTCGACAGGAACTTTAGGACTGCTCCTCCCAGAAATTGTCCTAAGTTTTGCGCTTGGATGGACCGATTGGAATCAGAAAAAATTGACCACTGGAAAAGAACAGGCATCTATACCCTTTTACAGATTTCCCGTTGTGGCCCTCCCCAGTCTTGTGGCATGTTGTTAGCTGCCCTTTAATTCTAGGAGAGTTCGAACAACTCCTTCCATACTAAGTGTGGCATGATCACGACGACACTTCTAGACATTGCTGCCATCACTGGCTTGAAACCGACTGGCGAAGTCTTCGACTGCGAAGTTGTGGCGCCAATTTCCTTGAGGTTCGACGTTGGCGACTCTCGCAAGCCAACCTACAACAACTTTATTGATCATCATGCTACCTCTGCAGGCCCTGTGACCGACGAGGAACATGTGGCTTTCTTGACCCTTTGGCTGTCCCGCTTTGTCTTCTGCTCTAGATCTATGCAGGTAGCCAAACACTTTGCTCTTCTGGCAACCCAACTGCACCAAGAGCGTGACGTTGCTTTGAGCCAACTGATATTAGCTTCTCTCTAAGAGTCTCTATCTGAGGTCGTCTGCCAGATTAGGCTCTCCGACCCTGAGAACTCCAGAAAGAAGAACGTGTTAGTCTATGGCCCTTTTTGGTTTCTGCAATTATGGCTCAATGCCACTTTCTCCAAAGATGTAGCCCCCTATGGAATGAGGAGGGTTGTGTGTCCCCCATAGGAACGTCATCTTATCTGGAAACGGTTGATCCCCCTGACACCTATTGACAAAAATTTCCCAGACCTTCAAGTGTTTCGACTATTATTCAACATCATGTTGACTCGTGTCGATTTCCTACCTTCCATGGCCCCGTTCAGTCGTTGCACTGAGGGTCTTGAGTGGCTCACCAAACCTTTCCCTCCGACTGACGGGAAACACAGAGATGAATCCTTTCTTATTTGGAGGCGTTTTCTGGTCCCTCGATTCCTGTCGGCTGAGACCTCCAGCAGCAATCCTGGTTTAGTGGCTTATCAGCCCAACCTTGTAGCCAGGCAATTTGGCCTTTGCCAATTCATTCCAAAACCTTTATTCTCCTCCCAAGAGTTGCTTACCAATATTCTCTGTGGTCAACCTTGGAGCGAGATCGAAGTAGATTTGGAGACCATTTGGAAAAACCGACCGTGTCTCCCTTCTCTTCCTTTTCGACCAGCCTACTACTGTACCAAATAATTTCACGATTGGTGGCAGTCATATTTTACCCTTTACGTTGGCACTCCTGATGCCAAACTATCTGAATTAACTGAGGCTTTTGTTTGTTTGCAGGCGAAGTCGACCAAGTGTACGGCTCTTCATGTCAAACAAATTCGTGCTTTCCAGAATTATTTCCAAGTTGTGTATCGACCTGATAATCTTCGTGGGCCATCCGGGAGGCTGCGGTCGAACTAAAAGCGAAAGTAACTGTAGCGGTGTATTCGTCACTTTATGATTTATTGACTAAATCAAAAGCAAAGCATACAAAGATAGAGTCGCCACCGCAGTTTTATTTATCCAAAGGAATGGCTAAAAAACGAACAAAAGCCTAAGAAGTTTTACACGAGAAAACTAATAAAAAGGGTACAGAGATCTGGGTAAGGGGGTAATTATGCAAAGGGAAGGTGTTAGGCACCCAATGCATCCTAGGTACTCCTAGGGAACCCTTTTCACAACTTGTTGCAAAAAGTATTGTTTATGAAAATATTTATTGTGCAAACATTGATTTGGAGGATGAGAAAAGAATATACAATTTTATTATTTTTGTGTTTGGATGGAAAGATCCATTGCCTACGTACCTTTACAGGATCAAAACCTCGTAGTTCGGCTAAAAGATTTCCAAAAAAGTAAGTGGATTGATTTTAAACAAAAGCCCTAAGGTCTTTCATTATCCACGGGAGAAAACTCAACCTATACAACCACAAGTCCACCATGTGAGAAAAGCTTCAACTTGCTAGTGAGGGACCAATGCCCTATAATAAGCAAGGAAGTCTTACAATTCAATCACTAAGGACAAAAGGTGAGATTTACATCAACCACTAAGATAATTGAGATCTATGGCTAATGTATGAAAACTTGATTAAATAATGGACAAAGCCACAAAAACAATTGAATGAGTGGAATTAGTCAATTAGAATTTATTCACAAAATGAAGTCAAAGTATGATTAGATCCAATTCAGAAGAAGTATTATGAAAATGAAGTTTAAAAATCAAAGGCCTAAAGCCTAGGTTTCTAATTTGAAAACATATGAAAATGTTTGCACAAAGTTTTCTGGTTTTGGGTTAGCATGCAAATGGAGGTTGTAGAGAAACAAAAGGTGGGAGGTTAAGGGATGCAAAACTTCTTAGGTGTTCACCTCTTGAGATCATATGTACATGATTCTAGTGATTCCTTTGGAAAAGGCAACAAGCAAAGCAGATAAGCAATGTATCAGAAACAAGTCAACATAAATGGAACCCAGATGCCAATCAATGGACTTACACTAGCCTCACAAAACAAAACATGGATACCAGATGCCACTCTATGGACTTACACCAGTCTCACAAAACAAAGATGGATACCAGATGCCAATCAATGGACTTACACTAGTCTCATAAAACAAAGATGACATGGAAACCAGATACCAATCAATAAATTTATAATAGCCTCACAAAGCAAAGAAAATAAATGCAATAAGCAAGAGGAAACAAGTTGCCAATAAATGGTCTTACACTCGACTCCAAGGAAATGGAATGCCAATCAATGGTCTTAGTCCCAACTCCTACCAGATCACGGGAAACAACTGCCAATAAATAGACTTACAATTGACTCCTCAATGGACAAAACAAAATGTCACAAAGTATGAACAATGATCATGAAATGATGTACAATTAATGCTCAAAGATGAAAGCAATGCATAGAGGCACAAACAATTATGCACAAATAAGCAAATAAGCAAACAAGCAATCAATTATCACACACTATACACAATCAATAGGCTCAAGCAAGGTTAGGCTTTAGTCAAGGGGTCATATCAACCTTGACAAACAAGCCACAAACTGGAATGGGTAGTCAGGCTCTTAACCTCTAACATTGAGAGTTAGGGTGAGCAGATGAAATGGAGATGAGGGTTATGCCTCATAGCTCTTATCCTTGGCCTGGGAGAGCTTGAATCAAAGAATGTGTGGGAGTCCAGAATGAGGAACTCTATTCCACAAATGACTGACTCTATGGACAAGATTTTGGGTTTTTTATTCAAAGTGCATCAACACATGGTGTGAGCAAAATGAAAGACTCAACTGAATAGCAGGGGATGGATTACACATCCCTTCTATCTTCCAATTGCCTTTTAAGAGGACTTAACCTGCTTGGCACAAAATTAAACAAACAAAGACATGGCCTCTTAAGGAGGGCTTCAGACAGGTGCCTGCCAAAAACAGCAGGTCTTCCAGACTACATGGAGATCAAGGAAAATACCTAAGTGGTATGCCAACCACAAGCAAAGCAAAGTTCAAATGAACTTAAAGCAACTTAGGTACCTGCGTAAACAACTAAACAAATCAGTACAGTATTCAGACAAACAGACAACAGTCAATAACAAACAGACAATCCCAATGTACAACATATAAGCCATAAGGCAAACTCAAGTGAATTATCATCAACCTACAAAACAACCAAATGTTAGCAATCAATAGCAAATATCAACATTCAAATGATGAAGCAACATCAACCATGGAGATTAGGTGCTTGGTCCTGAAATTCAAAGCTCACATGTAAGTACAAACCACTAGGTCAAAGCCTAGGATCAAAGGTGAAGAAAAAATTCAAAACAGGAGCTAATATTCAACACAATGCAACTTCAAATACGTATTAACATGTCCTAAAAAGGACCAAGTCAAAATCATCAAGAAAATCCATGTAATAAGCAAGAGAAGTCAAAGACAATTTCAAGGCACATATTTGGACATTGAGAATGAAAATTCCAAATCAAAACATAAATGATTCAAATAATTCTGGAAAAATTCATGGGCATATAACACATCCAATACAATCATCATACAAAAAATCAGAATCAACAGAGGTCATTTGATATGGAAATGAAATTGCACAAGTTGATCATCAAATTGTGTGACACAAATTGTCACACCATGCAAACCTGTGTATAAAACAGAAATGACAAATGGGAAAAATACCAAACTAAGCCTAAAACATCCATCAACATGTTAGGAACAATCATGCAAAATTTCAATGCATTTGGATCAATATTGAGCATTTTATGATAAGATGAATGGAACAAGGTCGCAAATGTACACATGATCACATAGTCTAACACAATTCACAGTCCAGCCATGCACAACTTCAGAAATTATCATCATAAAATAGAGGATATCTCAATGAACAAGTAGCAAAAAAACCAGGGATTATTTGGAGCATTTTTCAAATTGTTATGAATTTTCTAAGTTGGATAAAAAATATTTGAAATGAAATGAGCACATGTACAAAATTTGGAGGGAAATGGCATATTGATGCATTAATTTGAAAAGATGTTGCGCCATGGAATCGAAGCCGGTACAAATTTGAAATGAAGCGCGCTACACTAACTGAAACAATGCGTTTCATTAATGACTGGGCACGCTGAGTCACCAGTCAACAGCACGAGTGGCACGGTCAAAAGGATGCTAGCGAATGAAATAGCCACTTGACGCACACGCAAGCAGTGAATAGGACAAAAACCCTAAGCCACATAAGCAAAACCAGACGGACGCAATGTGGACGCTACATCGTCTTCCTCGCGAAGACGATGATGAACAGTAACAATGCCAAGAAAATTTTTCCAGAATCTTGAAATTCTTACATCATTTTAAAGCTCTTGCAATGGAGATTACAGATCAACTAACATATAATCCTAATTCATCATGATCAAAGAGAATCGAGCAAAATAAAATTGATGCATCAAACTTTAATTAAGCATATCTCACTCAATAATGCACCAAATCATGTGAATTTTAGCTCAGAATCATCAGCAAAGAGAGATCTACAAGAACATGCTAATGAATTGCATAATTATGAGATTCGAAAACTGAACCTCCTGAAGAGCAGCTTCTTGAAATGCACGATCCAAGGCCTTGCAATGATCCAAATCAACTCCTGAACACTTGTAATGAAGTTTGGTGAAGGAATTGGAGCTTGAAACCGTGTAGATCTTGCTTAACAAACAACTTCCATTCTTGAGTTCTTGCTTGAATTATGCATGAATTCTGACCAAAATCAATTATCCAAGGCTTGATTCTCCATCTACTACACTGAATGATTCAGAATATCCAAGAAAAATGCAAGGTTATGTGAAGAAATTGCAAGTTTTGGTTGAGAGAAATTTTTTGATGTGAGATGAAAACTAGATCTAAAATGGTGAATCCCCCAAAATTATGTTATGATTATCAATATATACTCTGTCCTAATCTCATTTTAAGCAAAATAAGGGTGTTTGGCAAAAATTTGAAAATTGCATGGTGCATGTAGTAAATGGACGTGAACAGTGCCATGTGCTTGATCAAAGTCACTCAAAATCATTTTTCAAACACATTGGCAATGGTGATTTGTTCCCATGATGCATCAATTTTAAATTTTCAAGTTTCCCTCCAAAATTGGCATGAATGCAAAATGATCATATGATGGAAATTCATGCAATGTGATAATTATTTTGGAAACTTCATGTCATGAGAAGCAAAATGCAAGAAGAGCCACTCAATTTGGAGTTATGAATCAAAAGATATGGCCATTTGAAGTTCCATGTACACTTGGAAATGATTGGATCATATCTCCTCAACCATTCATCAGATGCTCATGATCTTGGACTTTTTGGAAATGGGAGAGAGAGATCTTCAACTTTCATGTTGGACAAAAATTCATTTGAAGCTTCTTTGATGTTGGAAAGTTGAGTTGAAGTTGGACCAAAAACTTTCCAATTTTGGAAAGTTGAAATTATAAGTCATTTTCCATTTTTGGAAACTTTTGACTTGACCTCAAATTCTTCAATGTTGATGTTTGACATGATGAATAAGCATTGTTTGGACATGAATGGGATGAAGAAACTCAATTCTCAGTTCAAAACCCACAGTTGACTTTCAGTTGACTAGCATAGGCCCTTAGATGACCTGAAAATGTCCTGATGAACTTGAGCTTCATAAAATGATCAAATGATCCTCATCTCAAGAAAATACCATTTGCTCTTTGTACCATGAATTCACCTGATGCCTTGACCTATTGACTGCCTAAGCTGCAAGACAAATGTTAGATGACATATTTTTGTACATTTTGGTTAGTGATTAAAAGAAAAGCAATGATATACAAATGCAAGCAATGCTTGCTGATCAAGAACCACTCTCAAAGGGATCCTACCCACAGGGAAGGAAGCAAGGTGTCCAATGATCCTTGAGGTCATTCTAGCCGGAGAAGTGACGGTTAAAATCTTCATCTCGACGCGGTAGAATGGGCTTAAATAACAATAATGAGACAAATTTTGGTCCCTAAGAGACCTCATGATGCAAATGTATGAATGCAAAGAAACAAACTCTGTGGGGAACATGGGTCCACAAAGAAGGAAAGACGATCCATCAGAGTAATACACTCACCAGGAACAGAAACTCTAACAGGACTCTCATGGGGATAAGAAAAGATTGTGTGAGCAGGACACGACTCTGAATTAGGGGAAACAAGAACTTGACACTGCGCGAGCAGGACACGACTCAACTGGAGACCTTACTGGGGAGTAAAGGACTCAAACTGGGGAAAAAAAATTCCAAAGGGAACAAAATCCAATGAAAAGACTCAAGCTGACTCAAGCTGACTCAAAAACGCGTGCATTGGGGAAAACGCCAATACAGCACAGCTATCCACAAAGGATAATTCGAATAAAAATCCGGACTTGGACTGGGGAAATATTCACACAGAACCTCCCTACCGGGGAAAATTGCATATATTGGGGAAAACGCCAATACAACAAAAGGGTAAATCACAACAGAAACTCCGTTGGGGAATGTTTAACAAAGACTCTCCAGGGGAAGCAACAGGGTGAGGTGTTACCAGTTACTGGGTAACAGGCTCGAAGAGACATGTGATCTAAACACCGGTTACTGGGTGAAAGAACAACAAGCTCGGGAAGAATGAATATCTAAGACCAGTATAAGGGTGAGAGATATCAATCAACCAAACATCTGAGGAAGACCTTAAAAAAAGGTATATCAACTAAGGAAAATCTGACTCCACAAGGGACCAAGGTCATAATAGGGAGCAGAAAGGAAGGAACACCAGGGATACCGGTTACTAGGTATATAATAGGTGACCAACCAAAGACGTGAATTGGTTTTTACTGCCAAAACACTCATCATCCGAAAGGAGGGCTTGAAAAAGCAAATCGACTTACAGGATGGACATTCGACTCCACAACGGGAAAACGAATCTTACTCAAATGGGGAAGGACAAAAGGCTTCAACCAAAGAGCGCATGAGATATATTATCCATTACCGTCAGAACATGGATAGTATACTCGCATGAGATATATTATCTATTACCGTCAAAACGTAGATAATATACTCGCATGGAAGGAACACCAGGGATACCGATTACTGGGCATATAATAGGTGACCGACCGAAAAGAGAAACAATCGTTACCAACAACAACATGGTAGACGAAAGATAACTCACATGGGGATAAATTGCAAGCATACGACAATTATCCAGGAGACATATCACCGGCTACTGGGAGATACGCTCAAAAAACAGGGGAAAAGAATATTTGATTCCGCAAAAGGAACACGAATCTTACTCAACTGGGGAAACACAACAGGCTTCGACTGAAGAGTGCATGAGATATATTATCCATTACCGTCAGAACGTGGATAGTATACTCGCATGGAAGATTATCCACAACCGGTTACTGGGTTAATAAAGGATAAATCATCCGAAAAGAAAGGCATTGGGATACCAAAACTAGGTATATAAAGATGACCAATCAAAGGGGGCAACACTCATTACCAACAAAAGGGTGAATGAAAGATGACTCACTGGGGATGCATTGATAAAAATCAATGATCCGGGGAACAAATCACGGGCATACGGTGAAAGGACCCGCTGAGGATAAAATTGCTAGCATACGACAATTATCCACAAAAAGACCTGCTGGGAATACGATTGCTTACTCAGAGCAATCACCCAGAAGAGAGAGGGAATATCAACATCGAATACTGGACGAAGATAACCACAAAGAGGGGATTATATCTACTGAATACTGGGTAGAAAACCACGGATGAGTAACCGTCATCGGTTAGGATGAACAACAAGGTTAACTCTGCAAAGGGGGAGAACAAAGGATTTACAACTACCGAATACTAGGTAGAAGACCAAAGACTCAGCTGAGGATAAGGTGAACGATTGCCGGTTACTGAGCAATTATCCAACTATTCCATCAGGAAGCACAAACTCCGTTAGGGAGACAACAACAACATAGGATTTACAACTACCGAATACTGGGTAGAAAACCGCAAAATCCACCATCAACCAGAATGAACCACAAAGATTACCTCTGCTAGGGGAATAGAGATAGGACTTACAACTACCGGTTACTGGGTAGAAAGCCAAAACTCTGATGAGGATACAAAAGTAGGGTTTACAACTACCGAATACTGGGTAGAAAACCAAAGCCTCTGCGTGGGGATCGAAAGGATCACAACTCCGCACAGGGAAAACAAAATAGGGTTTATGATTGCCAGCTACTGGGTAGAAAACCACAAACTCTACTGGAGAGCAAGAAAATAGGATTTACAACTACCGAATACTGGGTAGAAAACCACCGACTCTTGCCGAGGAACAAAAAGTTCACAAATACCACTCTCTGGGTAAACAACCACAGATTCCGCAAAGAGGGAAAAAAGGTACACATGATTTACAACTACCGGTTACTGGGTAGAAAACCAAAAAGATAGGACTTACAACTACCGGTTACTAGGTAGAGGCCAAAGACTCCGCTGGGGATAAGATGAATGATTGCCGATTACTGGGCAATTTATTCATTTATTCCACAGGCAAACACAAGAGACAGTTGAAAAATCCAAAAGGAAACCACAACTGCTGAGGAGGAAAGAATCACTGCTCTGCTAAAGGGAGGGGAGGTGAAAACCTCAACAAGCACTCTGATGGGGAGAGATGGCATATATGAAGTACATCATACCAACAACTCCGCTGGCGACTTCACTGAGGAGAGAATATTGTTGGAGAGGAACATGAAGTCTTCAACAAACACTCTGAGTGAGGAGGAGTCATAATAAAGGCTCTGTTCAACAAAATCAGTTCGGGAGAAATCCCAACAAATACCCTGCTCAGGGAACAAAATCTCAACAGAAACTCTGCTTGGGGAGAAATCCCAACAACAATCTGGAGAAAGAGGATACAGCCATGCCAGGAATATGAACAAATGTCTTACCCTGTTGAAAATCGTGCCACCCTTGGGAGAGCACTGAGAAATTCTTAAGTATCCTTTTATCATTGTGAATGTTCATTTTGTTTAAAACAATTTTGAAAATTTTTTTTGTTTTAAAACAATGACATTTTATCAATTAAAACATGCAAAACATTTGTTGAATTGAAACAAATAAGAGTGCAAATAATTGGATAAAAGCTCAAATTTATTTGATGGAATGGTAGCCTGCAAATGGCAAGACTCCATAGATCTGTACAAATTTGAAATCGGTGATATATATTGGAAGAGGGCTACATTGAACATAATGACCATTTCTCTACTAATTTGAATCCGATGTATTTGAAGCTTCAGTTGACGACGACTGAGCGAGAATCTCTGACGAAAAGACAGCTGCGGAACAGAAAGTCTTGTCAGGATGCAGTTACTTGGCAAATCCCTAATTTTTGCCTAGATTGCCCCAGGGTGAGGTACTCAATCTAGCGGGATGCAAATACATTTTTTTCATGTCTCTAATTTTTGCCTGGATCGCCCTTTCGGGTTATCCATCGAGACGCTCATTTTTGCCTAAGCCGCCCTTTCGGGTTTTCAACTTAGCGAGCTATTCTGTTTTTCTTTTCTCTTTTTTTTAGGCAAAGTATTTCTTGACTGCATCTGAGTTCACAGGACGAGTGAAATCCTCCCCATCCATTGTTGTAAGCATCAATGCACCGCCTGAAAAGGCTCTCTTGACAACATATGGACCTTCATAGTTTAGAGTCCACTTGCCCCTGGAATCGGGCGCGAAAGACAAGACTTTCTTGAGCACGAGGTCACCTTCTCGGAACACACGAGGCTTGACCTTCTTATCGAATGCTTTCTTCATTCTCTACTGATATAACTGACCATGGCACATGGCAGTTAATCGCTTCTCTTCAATCAAATTCAGTTGGTCATAACTACTCTGAATCCATTCAGCATCAGTCAACTTGGCTTCCATCAAGACTCTCATTGATGGGATCTCCACCTCTACTGGGAGAACAGCCTCCATGCCGTAAACAAGAGAAAAAGGGGTTGCCCCTGTTGAAGTGCGGACAGATGTACGATATCCATGCAAAGCAAATGGCAGCATCTCATGCCAATCTTTGTAAGTGACTGTCATCTTCTAGATAATCTTCTTGATATTCTTATTAGCAGCTTCAACAGTCCCATTCATCTTGGGTCTGTAGGGAGAGGAATTATGGTGTGCAATCTTGAACTCATCGCACAACTCTTCCATCATTTTGTTGTTCAAGTTAGATCCATTATCAGTAATGATCTTATCAGGCACACCATAACGGCAAACAGCTGATTCTTGATAAACTTCACGACCACCTGCCTGGTCACATTCGCATACGATGCGGCTTCAACCCATTTGGTGAAGTAATCAATTGCTACGAGAATAAACCTGTGTCCATTGGATGGCTTCGGTTCAATCATGCCGATCATGTCGATTCCCCACATAGAGAAAGGCCATGGTGATGAAATCACATTCAGAAGTGTCGGAGGAATATGAATCTTATCCGCGTAAATCTGACACTTGTGGCATTTCTTCACATATTTGCAGCAGTCAGACTCCATTGTCAGCCAATAGTAGCCTGCTCTCAACATCTTTCTAGCCATGACATGTCCATTGGAATGAGTATCAAATGAACCCTCATGGACCTCAGTCATTAACAGGTCTGCTTCGTGTCTATCCACGCATCTGAGCAGAACCATGTCAAAATTTCTCTTATACAACACTTCACCACTGAGGTAGAAACTGCCTGACAACCTTCTCAAAGTTTTCCTATCTTTCACAGATGCCCCAGGCGGGTAGACCTGGTTCTGGAGGAAATTCTTGATATCAAAATACCAAGGCTTGTCATCATGTACTTCTTCAACTGCAAACACGTGAGCTGGTCTATCCAAGCGCATCACGGTGATATTGGGAACTTCATTCCAATACTTGACCACAATCATAGAAGCAAGCGTAGCAAGAGCATCTGCCATCCGATTATCCTCTCGAGGAATATGATGAAAGTCAACTTTTGTAAAGAACGTTGAAATCCTCCTCGCATAATCTCTGTACGGAATGAGACCAGGTTGATTCGTTTCCCATTCACCCTTGATCTGATTGACAACGAGGGCCGAATCACCATACACATCAAGATGCTTGATCCTTAGATCAATGAACTCTTCTAATCCCATAATGCAGGCTTCGTACTCAGCCATATTATTCGTGCATTTGAAAGTTAGCCTTGTTGTAAACGGAATATGTGTGCCCTGAGGAGTAATGATTACAGCCCCAATACCATTTCCGTACTGATTTACAGCGCCATCAAACACCATCTTCCATCTGGAACCAGGTTCTGGACCTTCATCAAGTGTAGGCTCATCGCAATCTTTCATTTTTCAAATACAGAATTTCCTCGTCTGGGAAGTCGTACTAAACTGATTGATGATCTTGCATCGGCTGGTGTGCCAAATGGTCGGCCAAGATACTACCTTTGATAGCTTTCTGAGCTTGATACTCGATATCATACTCAGATAACAACATCTTCCAACGGGCAATCCTCCCGGTTAAAGCAGGCTTCTCGAAGATATACTTGATTGGATCCATTCTGGATATTAACCAAGTTGTATGATTTATCATGTACTCGCGTAAACGCTTAGCGGCCCAAGCCAAAGCACAGCACGTCTTCTCAAGCATAGAGTATCGAGACTCATAATCAGTGAACTTCTTACTCAGGTAGTAGATAGCAGATTCTTTCTTTCCCGATTCTTCTTGCTGACCGAGAACACAACCCATCGAGTCTTCAAGAACAGTCAGATACATGATCAGAGGTCTTCCTTCTACAGGCGAAGACAAGATCGGAGGTTCAGACAGATACTCTTTGATACTGTCAAAAGCTTTCTGGCAATCCTCAGTCCAATCATGAGACTGATCTTTCCGGAGGAGCTTGAATATAGGCGCACATGTGGCAGTCATGTGGGATATAAATCTGGAAATATAGTTCAAGCGGCCAAGAAAACCTCGGACTTGCTTTTCAGTTTTGGGCGCAGGCATCTCTTGTATTGCTTTGACCTTTGAAGGATCAACCTCAATACCTCTCTCGCTGACAACAAAACCCAATAACTTGCCAGAACGAACTCCAAATGTACATTTGTTAGGATTCAGACGAAGCCTGAACTTCCTCAAACGCTGAAAAAGTTTCAACAAATGCTCAACATGCTCAACTTCCGTTCGTGACTTGGCAATCATATCATCGACATAGACCTCTATCTCCTTGTGAATCATATCATGGAACAAGGTAGTCATAGCTCGTTGATACGTGGCTCCGGCGTTTTTCAAACCGAAGGGCATCACTCGATAACAGAATGTTCCCCAAGGTGTGATGAATGTTGTCTTCTCCATATCCTCGGGTGCCATCTTGATTTGGTTATATCCGGAAAATCCGTCCATAAACAAAAAGACTTTGAATTTAGCTGTATTGTCTACCAACATATCAATGTGTGGTAGAGGGAAATCATCTTTCGGACTAGCTTTATTCAAATCTCTGTAATCAACACACATACGGACTTTTCCGTCTTTCTTAGGCACAGGCACAATATTGGCCACCCATTGAGGATATGTGGAAGTCACCAGAAACCCCGCATCAATTTGCTTCTGAACTTCCTCTTTGATCTTCACTGCCATATCTGGATGAGTTCTTCTGAGCTTCTGCTTCACAGGCACGCACTCAGGCATCAACGGCAGAAAATGTTGCACAATATCTGTATCTAGACCCGACATGTCTTCGTACGACCAAGCAAAGATATCGGAATATTCTCGTAGCAAACTGATCAACCCCTTTTTGACAGACTCTTCAAGAAGTGCCCCAATCTTCACCATCCGAACACAATCTTCAGACCCCAAGTTGACTATTTCCAGATTCTCAAGGTGCGGCTGAATGATTTTCTCTTCGTGCTCAAGAAGACGGGTAATCTCATCAGGAATCTCTTCAACATCATCTTCCTCTGCTTCGAATACAGGGAATTCAAAATTGGGAGATGGCGTTGGATCATTATGTTCAATGGTTTTTAGCATCAACCTGCATAATGATTTTGGATAATAATAAACTTTAGAATTTAAACAAGCAAATCATTATGGAGATGAAAAGATTGCTTTTATTCTTGTTTTTAGGTTTTTTTGTGATCACCAATTTCATGCAAAAAAAAGCAAAAAGTGAAAACAAATGGAAAAACAAACATTTAACATGAATTTTTTGAATGAAATATCATTGTATATATGATGCCAACAATGTCATCACTTCTCCTTTTGGCATGGGAGAAGGGTTTTTAAACAAAGCAAACATATTACGCTGACTATGGATGACCGTAGGAACATCCACAGCGACCCAATTGTGGCAGATCCCGCCAGGGATGACAAAATTGCCAGTATCCTCTGCATCCTCTTCCAAGATAGCAGCAACTTCGTTAGCTTGATCGGCGTGGATGAAACCTCCACTCTTGAACAGCCCTTTGTCGTTGAAGACCCCAGGAGAATAGCCAATGCCAGCCCGGGACTTATTGTCTTCAAGCTCGATCATCTTTCCTAGACCAACAACTGCACCACATTCAATGGCCAGTTTCGCATCTCGATAGGAAGCAAATGAAGGAGTTTTCTTCTCAATTGGCTCAGCAATAGATAAAGCTTGGAAAGGAGTTCCAACTTCATCCTCAGCATCAATGTATGAGAAAGAAGACAAGTGGCTAACCAGGAGAGCCTTTTCTCCCCCTACCACAACCAGTTTCTTGTTCTTAACGAATTTCAACTTCTGGTGTAGGGTGGATGTCACGGCGCCAGCC
Source organism: Lathyrus oleraceus (assembly GCF_024323335.1). Classification (NCBI taxonomy): domain Eukaryota; kingdom Viridiplantae; phylum Streptophyta; class Magnoliopsida; order Fabales; family Fabaceae; genus Lathyrus; species Lathyrus oleraceus. The sequence goes on from NC_066585.1 coordinate 56,407,107, forward strand.
TCGTGAATCCATGGTCTACCAAGGAGACAGCTATAAGATGGGTGTATATCCATAACCTGAAAGGTAACTTGGAAATCACTTGGTCCAATCTTGATTGGGAGATCAACTTCCCCAATCACGGTCTTACGTGACCCATCAAAAGCTTTCACAACAACACCACTCTGCCTCATGGGAGGCCCTTGATATGACAATCTAGAAAGAGTGGTCTTTGGCAATACATTCAAAGATGACCCAGTGTCCACCAACACGTTGGACATGGCGTCGCTCTTGCAATTCATGGATATATGTAAAGCCATGTTATGGTCTCTTCCCTCCTCAGGGAGATCAGCGTCACAGAAACTCAAAGTGTTACAAGCAGTGATGTTTGCAACAATACTGTCAAACTGTTCAATAGTGACGTCATGATCAACATAAGCCAGATCCAAAACTTTCTGCAGAGCATCCCTATGGGGTTCTTGTCGCACCTCGAAAAAATGCGATCCCTCGCGATGGAACGCGGAAAAATGTTGTTCGAAACAGAGTCGCCACCGAACTTTATTTATTCCAATGAAGGAATAGGAAAATATCGAGAAAACCTTTAAGAGATAGAATAATGGTCGTCGCAACCATATTCGGGTTCAGGAGTCGATTACACAAGGGGAAGGTATTAGCACCCCTCACGTCCGTTGTACTCAACGGGAACCTTTTAGTCTGATTTTGCTATTTGACTGTTAATTGACTGTTATTTGCTTGCTTCGAGTGATTAGAAGTGATGATATATATGGATGAAGACCTCAGGAGGGGGAAATGGGAGGTTTTTTATTAGTGTGGTCGCGAAGATACAACAATCTCCTGCCTACGTATCCTTATAGTGCAATAAGGAAATCAGAGCATTCGTAGTTCGGGCTACTACGAATATTTGGTGTGTTTTGTTTTGATGAACGACTGTGTAGGTCGGTGTTCTAACGGCTAAACGCTGGCTTGTCTACTCTCGGTGGAGGCTCTAGCACTGGTTTGTTGTGCGCATTAGAAAGGATTGACGGTGTTCTTTTGATGAGGTTTTGGTCACGCGGGGATGACAAGTTGATTTGATGTGTTTGGGTGTTTTGGTTTGGTTTCGATCGCGCGGGGGCGAGAAGTTAGGTTTAATGTTGGAGATGTTTTTGGAGAACGACGAAAGATTGAGCAATATGGTGTACACCAATCGTTCAATTCTTTCGAGGAATAATAAGGCGACCGCCTTCTATCCCTTTTTCGTTCAAATTATTTTGAAAGTTTGTTTGTGGATGTTGAATACGCACGGTAGTGAGGCGTACGCCTCCTACTTGCTTATTCAAAGAATAATGAGGCGTACGCCCCTTATTCCTCTATCCAAGTTTATTTAACGTGTTTTAGTCGGAAGTCGATAATTTATGCAATATGGCGTACGCCAATTATTCAAATAATCGAGAGAGGGTGAGGCGTACGCCTCCCCTCTTTTATCATCCGAAGTTTAAATTGTAAAAGATATGTTTAGATGTTTGCATTTGATTTGTGTTTTAAATTGATGACGAAGATTCGAGCAATGTGGCGTACGCCAATTATTCCAATAATCGAAAGATAGTGAGGCGTACGCCTCCTATCCTTTTTTCATCTGAAATATGGAATAAAAAGGATTTGGAATTTGTAGAAGTGATTTGAAATATTATGATTTGAAGTGTCATGGTTGGAATAATTTGAATTTGGAAATTATATTTGATTTGAAAAAAAGTGATTTGAAATTGTATGATTATTAGGGTTTTATTTGAATGACGAAAATCCGAGCAATATGGCGTACGCGAATTATTCGAATAATTGAGAGATAATGAAGCGGATGCTCACTATTCTCCTTTTCATTCAAAGATTAATAGAGCCTTTAGAACTTATAATTAATTAGGGGAGTGATTTTAATTTTATGGAGTTTTAGAGTTTTAAATGAATGACGACAATCCGAGCAATATGGCGTACGCCAATTATTCGAATAGTCGAGAGATAGTGAAGCGGAAGCTGACTATTCTCCTTTTCATCCCAATGTTTATGTTTAAAAGAGAAAATTCTTTTGAACTTGAATGGTTTGGAAAAATGGTTTGAATTTGTGTTTATGAATGAAATGAATTTTATTTAGTGTATTATTTCATCTACTTGATTAATCAATAACCAAGTAGGTTTCATTGTAAGGAAGCCCAAGAGTAAGCTATGTGAGGTTGATGGCGATGCGAAGAGCAATCGACTTACAAGGGTGTTTTAAAAATGGGCTCGATATTAAATCGAGAATTGTATGATTTGTGCTTTTTGAAATTGGTTTGTGTTGTTGATGAACTGACATTGAATAAAATTGAAAATGATTTATGAAGTGATGATGACATGAAATAGTTTTTTTTGTTTGAAATAATGTGAAGTTTGTGAGAGTGGAAGAAGTTAATCAATTTCTTTTTAACAAAATTAATTTATTAAAATTTGATTAAATTGATTAATTAAATTAATTAAAATTAATTATCAAAATTATTTAATTAAATCAAATAATTAAGTTAATTAAAATTAATTAATAGAAATTAAACTAATTAAAAGATTTTAATCAATTAATTAAGTCAAAAGAGAAAGAAAATGGGTGTTAACATTGATTTAATCGGTATGTGTGAGAAATGTGCTCGGAACCGGTTTGAGCATAAGGACTATATGATTGATGTCGTACCCCAATTCAAAAACTCGGTGAAAGTGTTCCATTGATATATTGAGAATTTGGCGGCCTAGCGACATGAACTTGTCGAATCCGCATAAAAATCCGATTTAAGAATCAAATAAATTATTTACATGCTTTGCAAATTGCATTATACCATCAGTTTTAAAGAAGATCTTACAACCGCTCAATGTTGCTGAAGTGAAAATCATAATGAAATGTTCATAGTAAAGCAACATAAATCCATCTAAAACACAACCGAAATATTACATCATGCTAACATCATAATTTGACCGAATTTAAAAGGCCACGAAATTAAAGAAAGAATTAAGCAGCAAATCATCCTTTTCTTACAGAACTCATTCCCAGCACAACCAGCCACATTAACAACAACACAATTCAGCTCAGATTTGAACAATAGATTCGGCAATCATAAACATAAAATCGTGAACCATTGATTAACAGCTTAACTACAACACCCATAATATAATCGCAAAGTTGGGATTAATATTTCCTGTTATTCTATTTAACTTGAACAGCAACTAATTAACCCAAAAATTTGGAATAAGCTTCTCAATAAAAACCTTCAAACTACGCATCCTTCGAATCTCTACGGATCACACTCGAAAATTTGATTACAACATAAATCAATATTCACAATGAAACAACAAAGTAAATACTATAACCAGTTTTAACAATCAACAAAACCAACACTGAAAGTGACAATATCAAGTAGATGAAGAAATATAAGATAAACACGACATGGTCCAAACTGCACCCTAAATGCACATCAAAACAAATTTCGATTTAAACAAAAATCCTTTGATCAAGAATATAATCAAGCGTACGGGAAACCAACCAATTTATAGTACCGCGAGTGAAAACCGAGTTTGTTGCATGCGTGAGGATCTGGGCCCGCACCAATGTCGAAGAGCTAAGAGTTGGCTTGTTGTTGTAGCATCGTGTTTGGACTCTTGCCAGAATAGAAAGCATGGTGAACGATGGCGGGATTCGTCGGAAGTGGTCGAAGCTGAGTACCGGCGTGAAGGAACTTGAAGATCGGTGGTTTTGTGGTCGGATTTGAAGGGTTTGGCGTTAACGGAGGGTGGGTTCTGTTACGGCGATGAAAACGATGTGAAGCGGCGAAGGTTGTGTGGATCGGGAAGATGAAGAGGGTTTTAGTGAGGTAGACGCAGTGGAGGCGGACGGAGGTGGTTGAGTTGTTTTTTTTAAGATTCAACGAAGGTGGTGGTTTGAGGATGCGATGGTGAAGGGTAGTTTAATGGCGGAGAGGGTTTTGTTGGTTCGTGGGTTGAACGAAGGTGAAGATGGAGGTGACGGCGGTGGTAGAAAGGTTTAGGGTTATGGAAGCGTGATGGCTGTTTTGGATGGAGTGGAGGTGGAAGTGAAGGAGTGAGGCGAGGGTTTTTCGTGAGGGTTTTGTGAGGTTGTTGAGAGTTGATGGCGGAAGGAAGAAGATGAAGACGAGGGTTTTCGGTTGAAGGTGGAGAATAGAGGAAGAAAAGTTTTCTTGAGTGAGTGAGGTGTGAGGGTTCTGTGAGTGGGTGAGGGAGTGAGCTACTGAGTGGATGAAAGAGAGGTATTTGAGAAATTCTGAGAGATTTTTTGTGAGAGATCTTGTGAGGATTTGCAGCGTGAGTTTGTTGTGAGTGGAGAGTGAGGTGTCACGTGGGGATAGGTTAGGGGATCTCTTTTGGATTTTCTTTTCTTTTTTTTACCGTTGATGATGAGAGAAAGATGATGATTTTTTTATTAATTTAAAAAAAGCTATTTATTTAATTTTCATTGGAGGATAAAAAAATGGACATGGGAATTCTATTTCTCTTTTTTAAATGATTCAATTGATTTAAATGGGGATTAAATCGATTGATCCAAATAAAAAATCACAACCTCCTAATTAAATATGATAATGGTAAAAATGAAGTCGTGGAAATTCCTATTTATTCAACCCGAATACTTTGGCAAAAAAATAAAATTAAAATGACTATCAGTGAATAAAAGTCAGGCAAAATTTTGTTCAAAAATTAAATCGGACATACTAAAATGATCAGCGCAAAATATACTTATTGAAAAATACAGTATTTTCTTCGAATTCTGAAATAAATATGCACTGATTAAGAGGCTCATGCGGGCCAAGATATAACCGAAACAGTCACTGTTGATTTTGCCTGTTCTTGAGAAATGATTCAACTGATTGGTCTATATTTTCAATAAATTCATTTTGACTGACATCTTAGGTATTATTCATGATGCACATGTATGTCATGCTATGCATATGATGCTAAATTAAAAATGAAATTAATTCTACGAAAATTTAAATATGCCCGGACAAAATTAGGGTATGACAGTTCTGAATTCAGAAGCAATGATAGCACGGAGATCTTGAACGGCGTTTGTAGAAGCTGGTCTACAACGTTGTACTCACTCTTCTTGATGACCTTCAGCATCTCATCACAGTCTTCATTCACAGTACCACTAGGGCCAACAGAAGAAGTAGGAGTCTTTTGTACAAAGGAGGTTTTAACAACAGGTGTCGGGTTCGGAGGATTCACCGCATTCCCAACCAGACGCTCAACAGAATCAGCTCTAGCCTGAGGCTTCGGTGCTGAAAATACACGACCATTACGGGTCAATCCGCTCACATCAGCAATATTCACAGCAGAGGATGAAGGCAAAGGCACTTCTTTCCCATCTTCAACAGCAACTGGATTATAGCGGAAGGGAATTGCTTTATCAGACGAATAAGGCATAGGACCTGCAGGCTTGATAATCAGCGAACGAGAAACCTTCTGCTTGCTACCATCATATCGGATGACAACAGGCTCAGGTATCTTGAACACTGGAGAAATCACATTCACCTCTGGTTCGTCTTCATCAACATTTCTGTTTTGAAGAATCTCAATAGTCCCATCATCTAGCAACTCTTGCAGCTCTCTACGCACTTGGTGACAACCCAGACGATTGACAGAGCAGATACGGCATTTGTCATGGTCGTGCTCCATATGATTGTAATCACACAGTAGACGATGCAACTCAACCAATGATTGTCGAATATGGCTTACATATTTGACCTTGTATTTGCCAGGGCAACCCTGGACCATGTTAACTGACTTCCCATGCTCGGGCAATGGGTTCTTCGTAACATTGGGGTCTGAGTCCTCAAAGCTCAGAATGCCGCATCTCATAAGGTCTTGAACCTTAGTCTTTAACGGAAAGCAGTTTTCCACATTATGACCCGGAGCACCGGAGTGGTAAACACAATGTTGATCAGGCTTATACCACCACTGAGGGTTAGCCGGTATAGCCGGAGGATCCCTAGGAGTAATCAATTTCCGCTCTATCAAAGAGGGATACAGCTCTGCATATGATACTGGAATCGGATCGAAGGTGATCTTCTTCCTTTCATAACTCGGACCAGCTGGATTACTATTGCGAGGCTGGTAGGCCTGCTGCTGAGGGCGATGCTGTTGTTGATATTGCTGTTGAGGTTGTTGTTGATTGTTATGTTGCTGATGCTGATATTGCTGATTATCACGGAAGACAGGTGCTATGTGAGCCACCTGGTGCTGGTTACTGGCATGACGCACAGGCTTCCTCTTGGCAGAGGGTCTTCTGGATTTGACATGGGGTTGCACGGCATGTGTCTCCCCATCTTTCTTCTTAGTAAATGCCCCATATCGCTTGCTAGAAGAGCCTTCATCCTTGGATAGCCGTCCTTCACGGACTCCTTCCTCTAATCGCATCCCCATGTTCACCATCTCAGTGAAATCAGAGGGAGCACTAGCGATCATCTGCTCATAATAAAATGAACTAAGAGTCTTCAAAAAGATCTTAGTCATTTCCTTCTCTTCCAACGGAGGAGTAATCTGAGCTGCCAGCTCTCGCCACCTCTGGGCGTACTCTTTAAATGTCTCTTTGTCCTTCTGGGACATGGCTCTGAGCTGATCCCGATCGGGAGCCATATCCACGTTGTATTTGTATTGCTTGACGAAAGCTTCGCCAAGATCATTGAAGGAACGGATGTTTGCACCATCCAGACTCATATACCATCTCAGTGCAGCACCGGACAGACTGTCCTAGAAATAAAGAATCAGCAGTTGATCATTGTAACACCTCAAAATTTGCCCTCCTCTCTTGGGACTAGCTTAGCATATGGCATTTCATTTTTTAGGGCATTAGGCATTTGCATATTGCATATCATGTGAGAACAAGCAAGTCATCCTCCTAAGTCTTTCTCAGAAGATAGAGAGGTTAAGAGATACAAGCCTGAGGGTCTCATAAATTGATCATTAGCCATCTGAGGGTTGCTCTTCAATTAGGGTTTCTTGGTTCCTCAAGGAGGTTGAGTATTATCTTGGTTGAGATGGTACATCATCATCATCATGGTTCATTATTTCTGATCATGTTCTTTGGGATTAGGGTTTTGACCTCTGGTCAACCCTAATCAATTGCATTCTACCAGTCAGGGTTTTTTTTAAGGAGATGAGGTCTTTATTGAGATGTAGATCATCATATGATTTTATTGAGCTTGTATAAGCTAGGGTTTCAGTTTGGAGGTATTTCATTAAGTGGTTGAGGCCCAAAATCATCTGTGCATGTGCAAGTCATCTGTCAACCATAAAAGTCAACTGCAAAGTCAACTATGGGTTTGGAGGTGGGAAGTGATTAGAGATGCTTCATTCATGTTCAAACAAGTCTCATTTGACACTTCAAACACTCACATTGGATAATTTGAAGTCAAGTCAAGACTTTCCCAAAATAGCAAGTGACTTATAATTTGAAATTTCCAAAAATGGAAAGGTTTTGGACCAACTTCAACTCAATTTTAAATCATCAAGAAAGCTTCAAATGAAATTTTGTCCAACATGAAAGTTGAAGATATTTCTCTCCCATTTCCAAAAAGTCCAAGCTCATGGATTTATGATGTGTGGTTGAGGAGATATGATCCAATCATGGCAAAGTGTGCTTAAAACTTCAAATGGGCATAACTTTTGAACCCAGGCTCCAATTTGGGTGGTTCTTTTTGCATTTTGTTCATCATAACATGTAGTTTCCAAAACATCCATTACATGGCATGAATTCCACTTGCATGATCATGTGCTCACTCATGAAGCTTTTTGAAGGAAAATTCATAAAATCAATTTGGATGATTATATGCATAAAATATCACTTCCAAAGCTTGCATGGGCCTTGTTTAGGTGGTTTTTGATTAGCTTTGGCACTGTTCACGTGGCTACCTCATGCATGGGGGGTGAAAAACACAATTGGTGCATACACTCCATAACTTGCTAATCTCACTTGGCTTTGGCTTAAACTTGATTTCAGCATCATTAGCAGGACCTATATATTGTTAATCATAACTGCATTCATCATTAACATCCATTTCAGATCTGAATCTTGAATTTGAACAAATTTTTCTCTCAAAATATTTTCCAATTTCTTCACACAAGGACCATTTCTATTGATGAATTCATGCTCATGAGGTGTTTTTGAGGAGATTTGAACGTGAACTTAGAGGAATTCGCGCCAGTTTGGACCATAGATGAAGCTTGAAGCATCCATGGAGTTTGTAAATTGAGCTGGTTTCACGTGTGCTTAAGCTTCAATCTCTTCACCAATCATCTCACCAAGCATTGTAAAGGATTTTTGGACCATCACAAGCCTTGAAACAAGCCAAACCCGAATCTGCTCTTCAAGAGGTAGGGTTTTTGATTCTCATAACTCTCAAATCCATGTGTATCTTTGTGTAGATCTCGTGTTGTTGAGAATTCTGGTGAAAAAATCACTTAAAATGATGCAATATCCATGAAGTTATGCATGATTGAAGTTTGAAGTGCAAGAATGTTCTTCTTCGATTTGATCATGTTATTAGGAATTAGGAATAAATGTTTCTTGATCTATGATCCACGTGAAAAATGCTTTTGAATTCTATGCTTGTTTTTAATTTCTGGAGTGTTTGTGATTTTCTGGAAATCTGGACATGAACTTCATCGTCTTCATCTTGAAGAAGATGAAGATCATAGGTAACCACGAGTTAGCTACGAAATTAGCTACGAAATTCATCATTTGCTACGAAATTCTGGAATTCTGGGCGCGCTAGGGTTTCTTCAGTGAAACGGCGTCGTTTCACTTGAGCGCCAAATTCAAATGTGGACCGTGTTCGATACTGGCCGAGCGCTATTTTCATTATGCTTCATCATTTTTCACATGTTTTGCCATGCTTGTTCACATTTTAATTCCAAAATTTTTCCAAACTTCATAAAATCATAACAAATTGAAAATTGATCCAATTTCATTCCAATTTTTTGCAAAATGCTCCTTATTCTATCTAGCTTTTTATGATCATAAATTGGAAAATTTTGCATGGCTGGATTTTATTTGGTGCTAGGTTATGTGAGCATGTATCCATTTTTGACCTTGCCTTGCTTACCTTATTGTGAAATGCTTGTTTCTTATCCAATGAACTTGAAATTTTGCATGCTAATTCTAGACACATTGATGGACATTTTGGCTTTGGTTTGATATTTTTCCCATGCTCCATTTCTGTTTTATGCTCATGCTAACATGGTGTGACAATTTGTGTCACACCTTTTGATGCTCTTACTTGTACAATGTGATTGCCATGCCAAATGACCTCCAATGCTTCTGATTTTTTGTGTGATGAATGTTGTGGATGTCTTGATTGCTTATGAATTTTCCCATAATTATTTGAATCATTTCTGTTTTGATTGAGAATTTTCATTCATGTTGATCATTTGGATGCCTTGAATTGGTCATTGACTTCACATGCTTGGTAAATGAACTTGCTTAGTGATTATGATTTGGTTCTTTTTAGGACTTATTCTTGAGTGATTAAACATGCCTTGTGTTAAGTTTGAGCTTTTGTTTTGGAGGTTTGATCCTCTTTTGACCCTAAGCTTTGACCTAGTGGTTTGGACTTACCATTTGGATTGTGATTTCAGGTTCAAGTATTCATCCCCCTGAGTGATGATGCTCCTTCATTTGAGTTTGATTAATTGGTTGATGTTGGCTAACATTTGCTTGTTTTGTAGGCTTTGAGGACAATTCATTTGTGTTTTCCTAATGCCTTGCACCATTGTTGCCTGATTGGATTTGTCTGTCTGTTTGATATTAACTGTTGATTTTTGTCTGTACAGTTGAACTGATTGGTTTAGATTTTTTCACAGGTACCTAAGTTGCTTTAAGTTCATTTGAACTTGCTTTGCTAGCTTGTGGTTTGCATACCACTGAGGTATAATCTCTTAGTCTTCATGTAGTCTGGAAGACCTGTCCTGTTATGTGGGCAGGCACCTGTCTGAAGTCCTCCTTAAGAGGCAATACTTGTGATTGTTTAATGTTGTGCCCTGTACATTCAAAGACCTCCTAAGTGAAGAGGCATTGGCAGATACAAGGGATGTGCAATCCATCCCCTGCTATTCAGTTGTGTCATTCATTTTGCTCACACCATGTGTTGATGCATTGTGAATAAGAGCCCAAGATCTTGTTGTGTCGGTCATCTGTGGAGAAGAGTTCCTACATTCTGAACTCCCACACTTTCTATTTGAGTCAAGCTCTCCCCGACCAGGGATAAGAGCTGGGAGGTCTTACCCTCACTTCCCATTTCATCTGCTTCACCATAACTCTCAATGTTAGGGTTAAGAGCTAACCACACCCTTTTCCAGTTGGCTTGTTTGTCGAGGTTGACATGACCCCTTGACTAAAGCCCAGGCTTGTATGAGCCATTTGTTTGCATATAGTGTGTGCTACTTGTGCTTGTGTTTGGTGATTGTGCTGTTTAGGCTAGCTTGCTTCCTGTGCAAGTTAGGATAGAAACCTCAACATAGGGATCGTATGCATGACAACTTCTAGGCTCGAGTCGTAGTCTCCCTAGTAGTTTGTGTCTCCCTTTGTCTCTGGTTAGGTTGGAAGTTTCTCCCCTGTTTAGGGGAACTACGTCGCCCTGATCCTCATACCAGATGAGGTACGTAGGCAGGATATGAGAAGATCTCTCCGGGCGCCCTTTTTCTTTTTCAACCCCCTTTGTGTGTGTTTGGAGTCTGACGTAAGTCCAGCGATTGGCAGTTGGTTTCCTGTGTCTTGTTTGCTTGTTGGAGTCTGACGTAAGTCCAGCGATTGGCAGTCGGTTTCTTGTGTGTGTTTCTTGGTTCGAAGTCCGATGTAAGTCCAGCGATTGGCATTCGGTTTCCATGTTTGCCTGTTTGTGTGGAGTCTGACGTAAGTCCAGCGATTGGCAGTCGGTTTCTTGTTTGTGTTTTGTTTGGCATGCGTTAGCCGAGCTACGAGTGCTCTGATTCTCCTTTGGCTAAGAGAAGATACGTATGCATAGGATGTGACATCCTGGCGAGCACGTTCCCCTTGTCCCGAACTACGTCGACTCTGATGTCTGTGCTTGACAGACTACGTAGGCCCAGGATGCGATATCCTGCCGAGTCCCGTTTCTTCCGTCTTTCATCTGTGTTTCCTTCCAGCCTTGTGCAGTTTATGAGCAGTTTTCTAGCAACCTTATTCTATTCTTTTGAGCGTGGATCCCGTCGAGTACGATGGACGTGAGGGATGCTAATACCTTCCCCTTGCGTAACCGACTCCCGTGTCCTGTAATCTCCGGTCGTAAGACCATTTCCTTTCCAGGTTTACTTCAAGCGTTTCCTTTCCCTCTTTTGGGATAAATAACGCACGGTGGCGACTCTGTTTGTTTGTTTTTCCCGCCGGTTGTTTTTCGCGGATGCGACAATCATTATCCGTTTGAGTAGACATTTTCCTGGCATACATGACCAGGTGGCTGAGAGGGCAGGTGTTCCCCTTATACTTCTCAAAGTCAGGGACTTTGAATTTGACGGGTATTTTCACACCGGGAACTAAACAGAGCTCGGCTGCAGATTTGCCGAACAGATCCTTTCCTCGAAGGGTCTTCAATTCCTTGTGGAGTTCAAGAAATTGGTCATTCATTGCATCCATCTTCTCATTAACATCGGGGCCCTCAGACGGCTCAGAATGATAGATGGTGTCGTCTACCCTAGGAGTGGTATGCACGACAGGAGGAGGCATCGCAAGGACCGGGCTAGATGTCGGCATGGAAGCAAATGTTGGAGCTGGAATATCAGGCATATAACCAGGAGGCATTCCCCACGGAAACCCGGGTGGCATGGCTGTTGGCACAAAATGGGCACTGGCAGCTGGCACAGTCGTAGACACAACCTCAAATATAACAGTCCTCTGGGGAGGAGTTGCAGGTGGTGGAGACGGTTGGTTCCGAGCAGCTAGGAATTGCTCCATCAGAGCACTCAGTCTGGCGACTTCTTCCTTCAGCTCACGATTCTCTTGTTCGAGATGATCCATTAATCTTGAAGAGTTGGCTCTGGTGTAGTACCGATGAGTCAGCTTGTCTTCAAAATAAATGAAGAGCACAGAGTTAGGCCACAGACAAGAAGACTGAAACAACACCTGCTTATGCAAATGATGCATGCAATGTTTGTGCATATGATTTGTTTTTATTTTCAAAGGAACTTGTAGGGTATTATTTGCAATTTTGAATATTAAGCATTTTAAGCGCATATGGAAAACATCTCATCAAATATATTTGAGCCAAAGAAGTACAGCATTGTCAATTATTACAAGAGAAAAGGAAAATAAACATCATATGGATCCCTAGAAGCTCGGGATGCCGGAAGATAAGTTGCACGAAGCCTCTTGATTTCTCTCTCATATGTTGCTTCCATATCCGCCTTATCTTTGGCGAGTCTGTCATACCTCCTTTTCTAGAACTTGGAAGACTGAGGAAGTAGAGAAGTCCATGCATCATTCGGATCGTCGATGACCTGATGCTCGAGGAACTCGATCAGAGCGTCCTTTTCCTTTAGCTGTTGAAGCAACTCTTCTCTTTCACGGATCCAGGCACGTGAAAGGTCTTCGTCTCTCAACTCCTCTACACCTTGGTTAGGGAGGGTTGAAGGCCCAGCCACAACCAACGGTGTAGGTCTCAGATAATCATATGGCATGAGATACTCGGATGCTCTCTTCCTCACCCAAGTAGTATACGGCTCCAAAGCAATGCAGTTCTTCGGACCCAATTCACTTCTACCCTTCTTATGAATCTTGCGCCAAGCGCGGACCATCCTGGCTTTCAGGCCTTGGGGATCTTTACCCTCCTGAAAGAACACACCTTCTAACGGAATGTTATTAGGTTTATCCTTTAATGGGAACCCAAGCTGACGGCGTGCTAAAATAGGGTTGTAGCTAATCCCACCACATGTACCAAGAAGAGGCACATTGGAGAATTCACCACAAGAGTCAATAATATGGACACCATCATATGCACGACCATACCAAGAGATATCATCATTAGTAAGTCTCATAGACCACCGTAGACATCCCTTGTTCTCCTTGAAAGCGACCGTCTGAGGCAAGTGAGAAATAAACCACTTATACAACAGAGGAAAACAGCACACAATAACGCCACTACCCTTTGCATTCCTCAGATGCAAAGAGACATATGTATCACCCAACAGAGTCGGAACGGGATTAAGAACAGAGAAGATCCTAATAGCATTCACATCCACAAATTTGTCGATGTTGGGGAACAATACCAATCCATAGATGAGAAGCACAAATATAACTTCAAAGGCATCCTCACTCATGGCCTTCCCATAAACGGTAGCTTGAGCGATGAGGAACTCATAAGGGAGACCTTGAATTCCACCTTTGGAAGTCATATGAGCTTTAACCAAAGATTCATCTATGTGCAACATGTCAGCTATCTCTCGAGAAGTAGGAATACTCTCCAAGCCACTAAACGGCACCTGATCCAGAATCGGAATACCCATAAGATGAGCATACTCCTCAAGGGTAGGCAATAGCTGAAAGTCTGGAAAAGAGAAGCAGTGATACAGCGGATCATAGAACTGCGCCAAAGTACTCATCAACCCTTCATCAACCTGAGTAGTCAGAAGACGCAGAAGCTTCCCATAACGAGCTTTGAAACCCAAGGGATCTAATACATAAGATGTCAGATTCCTTAACTCTTTCAGATCGGGTTGTCTAAAGCTGTACTTCTTTGTATGCCTTTTTTGTCTTTCCATATCTGAAAATTTTGCAAATAAACCCTTAAGTTCCTTGAAAATTTTCTTTTTCTGATGATATGGATGCAGATGAATGCATGAATGCATGAATGCAACAATCACACTCAAGGATCAAGCAAAGCACACCAGACAAAGGTCATGGGATGGTTCATATTATCCTTAATATCAATCATCCATTTTGGTGGATTATGGTTTGCACCTTATCGACACCCAGGTTCCATTGATATTAACGATATACGAACGGTTCAACCATCCTTAATATCAATAATCCATTTTGGTGGATTAGGATTTTTTCACCTTATCAACACCCAAGTTCCATTGATATTAACGATGGGTGAACGGATCAACCACGAATCACGGGTTTGTTGTGAGTCACGAGCATGGAGTCTCGGTTAAGAACCACCCAAAGGGAGTGTACTATGGTTTAAACTTGCCGAACATGTTCTACCAGAGGTTCCCATAGTCATCATCCCATCTTTCGAATATTATCGGAGGAACGAATACTCGTATTCCAAAAATATTCTCAAGAGAGACTCTTATGAGTGTAGTATTGCGTAACAATCGCATCAGATCTGACATTTGAACGACCTCCGCACTATGTCCTAAAAATAGGCCAAGATGGGCTTGGTAAACTAAGGTCCTTGGCTTCTACGGCACATATCGAAAGAATAATGCCTAACCACAAATAACTTGTGTGACATCATTAATCCAACATGACCTCCACCAAGTGAATGGACTCGCAAGTCAACTTGCTAAGGAATAACTCCACACAAGTCGACGAGACTATGCCATTCTCCTATCATAGGGTGATCTCGAGTTCGGGTATAGAACTCATCTCACAGAGATCACCAAACAAGCAAGCAATTGATATATCGAGCAAATCAATCATTACAAGCAATACAGTAATCCCAAATTGCACAAAAATATGTCATAAACAATATATCATAACAAGTGTGAAAAGTTGGCAAACCCACTAGGAAATCCAGGTCCCCAGCAGAGTCGCCACTTTTCTGTAGCGGTGTATTCGTCACTTTATGATTTATTGACTAAATCAAAAGCAAAGCATACAAAGATAGAGTCGCCACCGCACTTTTATTTATCCAAAGGAATCGCTAAAAAGCGAACAAAAGCCTAAGAAGTTTTACACGAGAAAACTAATAAAAAGGGTACAAAGATCTGGGTAAGGGGGTAATTATGCAAAGGGAAGGTGTTAGGCACCCAATGCATCCTAGGTACTCCTAGGGAACCCTTTTCACAACTTGTTGCAAAAAGTATTGTTTATGAAAATATTTATTGTGCAAACATTGATTGGGAGGATGAGAAAAGAATATACAATTTTATTATTTTTGTATTTGGATGGAAAGATCCATTGCCTACGTACCTTTACAGGATCAAAACCTCGTAGTTCGGCTAAAAGATTTCCAAAAAAGCAAGTGGATTGATTTTAAACAAAAGCCCTAAGGTCTTTCATTATCCACGGGAGAAAACTCAACCTATACAACCACAAGTCCACCATGTGAGAAAAGTTTCAACTTGCTAGTGAGGGACCAATGCCCTATAATAAGCAAGGAAGTCTTACAATTCAACCACTAAGGACAAAAGGTGAGATTTACATCAACCACTAAGATAATTGAGATCTATGGCTAATGTATGAAAACTTGATTAAAGAATGGACAAAGCCACAAAAACAATTGAATGAGTGGAATTAGTCAATTAGAATTTATTCACAAAATGAAGTCAAAGTATGATTAGATCCAATTCAGAAGAAGTATTATGAAAATGAAGTTTGAAAATCAAAGGCCTAAAGCCTAGGTTTCTAATTTGAAAACAGATGAAAATGTTTGCACAAAGTTTTCTGGTTTTGGGTTAACATGCAAATGGAGGTTGTAGAGAAACAAAAGGTGGAAGGTTAAGGGATGCAAAACTTCTTAGGTGTTCACCTCTTGAGATCATATGTACATGATTCAAGTGATTCCTTTGGAAAAGGCAACAAGCAAAGCAGATAAGCAATGTATCAGAAACAAGTCAACATAAATGGAACCCAGATGCCAATCAATGGACTTACACTAGCCTCACAAAACAAAACATGGATACCAGATGCCACTCTATGGACTTACACCAGTCTCACAAAACAAAGATGGATACCAGATGCCAATCAATGGACTTACACTAGTCTCACAAAACAAAGATGACATGGAAACCAGATACCAATCAATGGATTTATAATAGCCTCACAAAGCAAAGAAAATAAATGCAATAAGCAAGAGGAAACAAGTTGCCAATAAATGGTCTTACACTCGACTCCAAGGAAATGGAATGCCAATCAATGGTATTAGTCCCAACTCCTACCAGATCACGGGAAACAACTGCCAATAAATGGACTTACAATTGACTCCTCAATGGACAAAACAAAATGTCACAAAGTATGAACAATGATCATGAAATGATGTACAATTAATGCTCAAACATGAAAGCAATGCACAAAGGCACAAACAATTATGCACAAATAAGCAAATAAGCAAACAAGCAGTCAATTATCACACACTATACACAATCAATAGGCTCAAGCAAGGTTAGGCTTTAGTCAAGGGGTCATATCAACCTTGACAAACAAGCCACAAACTGGAATGGGTAGTCAGGCTCTTAACCTCTAACATTGAGAGTTAGGGTGAGCAGATGAAATGGAGATGAGGGTTATGCCTCATAGCTCTTATCCTTGGCCTGGGAGAGCTTGAATCAAAGAATGTGTGGGAGTCCAGAATGAGGAACTCTATTCCACAAATGACTGACTCTATGGACAAGATTTTGGGTTTTTTATTCAAAGTGCATCAACACATGGTGTGAGCAAAATGAAAGACTCAACTGAATAGCAGGGGATGGATTACACATCCCTTCTATCTTCCAATTGCCTTTTAAGAGGACTTAACCTGCTTGGCACAAAATTAAACAAACAAAGACATGGCCTCTTAAGGAGGGCTTCAGACAGGTGCCTGCCAAAAACAGCAGGTCTTCCAGACTACATGGAGATCAAGGAAAATACCTAAGTGGTATGCCAACCACAAGCAAAGCAAAGTTCAAATGAACTTAAAGCAACTTAGGTACCTGCGTAAACAACTAAACAAATCAGTACAGTATTCAGACAAACAGACAACAGTCAATAACAAACAGACAATCCCAATGTACAACATATAAGCCATAAGGCAAACTCAAGTGAATTATCATCAACCTACAAAACAACCAAATGTTAGCAATCAATAGCAAATATCAACATTCAAATGATGAAGCACTATCAACCATGGAGATTAGGTGCTTGGTCCTGAAATTCAAAGCTCACATGTAAGTACAAACCACTAGGTCAAAGCCTAGGATCAAAGGTGAAGAAAAAATTCAAAACAGGAGCTAATATTCAACACAATGCAACTTCAAACACATATTAACATGTCCTAAAAAGGACCAAGTCAAAATCATCAAGAAAATCCATGTAATAAGCAAGAGAAGTCAAAGACAATTTCAAGGCACATATTTGGACATTGAGAATGAAAATTCCAAATCAAAACATAAATGATTCAAATAATTCTGGAAAAATTCATGGGCATACAACACATCCAACACAATCATCATACAAAAAATCAGAATCAACAGAGGTCATTTGATATGGAAATGAAATTGCACTAGTTGATCATCAAATTGTGTGACACAAATTGTCACACCATGCAAACCTGTGTATAAAACAGAAATGACAAATGGGAAAAATACCAAACTAAGCCTAAAACATCCATCAACATGTTAGGAACAATCATGCAAAATTTCAATGCATTTGGATCAATATTGAGCATTTTATGATAAGATGAACGGAACAAGGTCACAAATGTACACATGATCACATAGTCTAACACAATTCATAATCCAGCCATGCACAACTTCAGAAATTATCATCATAAAGTAGAGGACATCTCAATGAACAAGTAGCAAAAAACCAGGGATTATTTGGAGCATTTTTCAAATTGTTATGAATTTTCTAAGTTGGATAAAAAATATTTGAAATGAAATGAGCACATGTACAAAATTTGGAGGGAAATGGCATATTGATGCATTAATTTGAAAAGATGTTGCGCCATGGAATCGAAGCCGGTACAAATTTGAAATGAAGCGCGCTACACTAACTGAAACGCTGTGTTTCATTAATGACTGGGCGCGCTGAGTCACCAGTCAACAGCACGAGTGGCACGGTCAAAAGGATGCTAGCGAATGAAATAGCCACTGGACGCACACGCAAGCAGTGAATAGGACAAAAACCCTAAGCCACATAAGCAAAACCAGACGGACGCAAAATGGACGCAATGTGGACGCTACATCATCTTCCTCGCGAAGACGATGATGAACAGTAACAATGCCAAGAAAAATTTTCCAGAATCTTGAAATTCTTTACATCATTTTAAAGCTCTTGCAATGGAGATTACAGATCAACTAACATCCAATCCTAATTCATCATGATCAAAGAGAATCGAGCAAAATAAAATTGATGCATCAAACTTTAATTAGGCATATCTCACTCAATAATGCACCAAATCATGTGAATTTTAGCTCAGAATCATCAGCAAAGAGATATCTACAAGAACATGCTAATGAATTGCATAATTATGAGATTCGAAAACTGAACCTCCTGAAGAGCAGCTTCTTGAAATGCACTATCCAAGGCCTTGCAATGATCCAAATCAACTCCTGAACATTTGTAATGAAGTTTGGTGAAGGAATTGGAGCTTGAAACCGTGTAGATCTTGCTTAACAAACAACTTCCATTCTTGAGTTCTTGCTTGAGTTATGCATGAATTCTGACCAAAATCAATGATCCAAGGCTTGATTCTCCATCTACTACACTCAATGATTCAGAATATCCAAGAAAAATGCAAGGTTATGTGAAGAAATTGCAAGTTTTGGTTGAGAGAAAAATTTTGATGTGAGATGAAAACTAGATCTAAAATGGTGAATCCCCCAAAATTCTGTTATGATTATCAATATATACTCTGTCCTAATCTCATTTTAATTAAAATTAATCATGGTTAATTTGAGATTAAGCAAAATAAGGGTGTTTGGCAAAAATTTGAAAATTGCATGGTGCATGTAGTAAATGGACGTGAACAGTGCCATGTGCTTGATCAAAGTCACTCAAAATCATTTTTCAAACACATTGGCAATGGTGATTTGTTCCCATGATGCATCAATTTTAAATTTTCAAGTTTCCCTCCAAAATTGGCATGAATGCACAAATGATCATATGATGGAAATTCATGCAATGTGATAATTGTTTTGGAAACTTCATGTCATGAGAAGCAAAATGCAAGAAGAGCCACTCAATTTGGAGTTATGAATCAAAAGATATGGCCATTTGAAGTTCCATGTACACTTGGCAATGATTGGATCATATCTCCTCAACCATTCATCAGATGCTCATGATCTTGGACTTTTTGGAAATGGGAGAGAGAGCTCTTCAACTTTCATGTTGGACAAAAATTCATTTGAAGCTTCTTTGATGTTGGAAAGTTGAGTTGAAGTTGGACTAAAAACTTTCCAATTTTGGAAAGTTGAAATTATAGGTCATTTTCCATTTTTGGAAACTTTTGACTTGACCTCAAATTCTTCAATGTTGATGTTTGACATGATGAATAAGCATTGTTTGGACATGAATGGGATGAAGAAACTCAATTCTCAGTTCAAAACCCACAGTTGACTTTCAGTTGACTGGCATAGGCCCTTAGATGACCTGAAAATGTCCTGATGAACTTGAGCTTCATAAAATGATCAAATGATCCTCATCTCAAGAAAATACCATCTGCTCTTTGTACCATGAATTCACCTGATGCCTTGACCTGTTGACTGCTTAAACTGCAAGACAAATGTTAGATGACATATTTTTGTACATTTTGGTTAGTGATTAAAAGAAAAGCAATGATATACAAATGCAAGCAATGCTTGGTGATCAAGAACCACTCTCAAAGGGATCCTACCCACAGGGAAGGAAGCAAGGTGTCCAATGATCCTTGAGGCAATGCAATGTTATGATATGATGCCATGAGGGATCTTAGGGACAAAATTGGGGTCTTACAGTAACCGACCAACTTTCAAAACTAAAAATCCTTGATTATGTGAAAGACAAATATCTTTACGCCCTTCACTTTGGAAAACTCAAATTCCCTCTTCTGCCATCTAGCCCTTTGGCCTTGGCCTTTGGTCATTTGGTTCCGGTGTGGTTCTATTGTCCCATTTCATACGTACAAAACGCCTCTAAGAAGAGGAAAGCCGACAGAGTGGTCCCAACGAAGTATTATCTGTCTGACTACTCATGGCCGCTTCATATTTATCCTCAATATATTAGCGTGTTCGAAACCACGCAACTTGGTAACACTTCTCTGGAAATTTTAACACTCCCTTTTAGCTGAATCTCGTCACTTACTTGCGTTTCTTTTGTTTATTTGCAGCGTTCCCTCTAAATCCTACAGTTTCCGCATCTGCTAATCAACCTACTCCTTCGACACAGGAGGCTCAGGTTCGACTCTGGCTGAATTACTATTTTCTTTGGTCTTTTATTTTCATTCTTAACCATCCTTTCTCTTCTTGCAGGCTGCTCCTGAGCAATCTTCTAACGATGATGGGCGCCCTATTGCTCAAGTCTTGAGGAAACCCAGTTCTTCTGTATGCTCCTCTCTGAAGCATTTCTATTCGCTCTTGTGCCTTCTTAAGGGAAATATTACGTGGTCACTAATGTCTCACTTATGTGCAGGGTCAACCACGTTTGACAGAACCTACTGTCTCCTCTCCCTCCAAAAAATCCAAGAAACACAAACGCTCTGCCCCCACAGGCTCTGAGGTATTTCTTGTCGGTTTGTCTACTCTTCTGGCTAGCATCTTTGCTTATAACCTCTCTTTGTGCTTCCAGCACACCTCCCAGCAGAAATCCAAAATCCACCATGGCCATAAGAGGAAAAAACATAACTCTCCCTCCAAGAGTGGCGAGGCCAAGAAGAAAAGGCACCATACAATGCCTCCATCGGAGGTTCCTGTTGAAGACGTCGACACCATTGTGGTTGACACTTCCATCCTCAAACCAGTCCCTGATCCAGCTGTGGGCGCTTCACCGTCGACTGGCATCTCTCCTGCTGCTGCCTTGGGGAAAGCAAATCAGGATGTAGTCTCTCCTGCATCGCCACAGGTATTTACCCATTTTCCTGTTTACTCCTTTGGATTTTTGTTGTGCTTTTCTTACACATTTTTCTTCCTGCAGGCTGATGCCTTTACTGAGCCGACTCAACCTGTTGCTGACTACACTCTCGCGTCGCCGGTTTCTTCCCTAGCTCGCCCCTTTCAATCTATCGACACCGCTGGTGAGTCCATTGAATTTCCTCTCCAAATTAGTGACTCTGACTCTGATTCAGTCACTAGTCCTGTGACGCATCCGGACTCCAGTTCGACTAGTTCCGACTCGAGTCTCTCTTCAGCTTCCTTTCAGGATCCACGAGGGCGAGTAGGTGTCGACAGCAACAAACAACAATCCTCTCAGACTACTCCTTTGTCGACTGCTTCTCCTTCGACCTTCCCGGGGCTGACGATCAAGCCTTCTGCTTTAGAAGTAATTGCCAGGCTCCGCAATCTGGTGAAATCGCGTGATGTTTCTTCAGACTCTGAGCAATTCCATTATGGCAAAATGGGCCCTGAGGCGACGAAGACTAAGGCTCTCATGGACAAAATCCGCGTTCACGCCTTGAATACTAACCTTCCTTTCGTGCTCATGCATGAACCTGCTGTCGGTCCAGAGATCCTGAGCGTGCTTGCCCAACTAAAGGATCCCCATCTCTCTGATTATGCCAAACGTGCAATGGCGGCTCTAGAACAAATCTTGGTTCCCATGCTGCACCACATCGACAGCGTCCGGGACACTGAGCGCCAGATTGCTGCTACTGAGGCCTCTGTGAAGGAGAAATGGGAATTGGTGACGCATGCCAACGCGGAAGTCACCAGTATGTTGGGGGCTATGGAGGAGCGGAAGAAATAATTGACCTCCAAACAAACACGGGCCACTGAGATACGTCAACAAATTGATGCCCTTCGGCGTCAAATTGCCACTTTGGACGGTGAATTGGAGTCAATTACCCAAAAGGAGTCACATTTTGTCGACGAGGTGTTAAAACCTGCCCAGGCCACTATGGAGCAAACCATCAGTGATGCTTTAGCGGTTGCTGAAGAGCTTATGGCCGTCGAAGGGAAGCTTGAAGAGCTCAAAGCCCATGCCGACACCTTGGAGCCTGTGTCTTTGCACTATAATTTTGAACTTAAATCTTTCCAATCCATGTTCGGCCAGCTTTGACCATTTTTATTGATTGTACAAGTTTTTTGTAATATTTAAACAATGGCTTATTGCCACATTAATGCTATCTTTCTTACTTTTAGCATTGTATATTTATTTTTTGTGCCTTTGCAGCTGGTATCTAACATAGTTATCTTCAACTTTATTCTTTCGACAGTTATTTTAGTCTGCCAAAATTTTGACCTCTTGAAGGAGAGGCCTATATTTTTTCAAGTACTTTCCGTTCACTCTTAAAATCCGCCTGTCTGGTGCCAACTCTTCGACCTCGTAGGCGTTGTTCGAAAAGGCCTGTAAAACCTTAAACGGTCCCTCCCAATTAGGGGACCACATACCCAAAACTCTATCATTTCTATCCATAGGCAGGATAACCCTCCAAACCAGATCGTCGACAACAAACACTTTGCCTTTCACCCTTTTATTGTAGGCTCGGGCGACTTTCTCTTTCTGTCTTTGTAGAGAGTCCAATGCTAACATTCTTTCCTCATCTACGTTGACTAATTCATCTGTCATCATACTCCAGTAATCTTTAGAAGGTATTTCATACTGCCTTTGGGTTCTTACCGCCTGGACCTGAATCTCTACTGGCAATACTGCATCATGCCCATAAGCCAGTCGAAATGGGGTTGTTCCAGTTGCTTCTTTTGGTGACGTTCGACATGCCCACAAAGCTTGGTCCAGCGTCTTATGCCAATTTCTTGGCTTCTTTCCTATGTGTTTCTTTATTAGGCTGATGATCACCTTATTAGCAGCCTCGACTTGGCCATTCGCCTGTGCGTAATAGGGGGTAGAGGTCAGTAATTTGATTCCCATTTCTTTTGCAAATTCTTGTACTTTTCGACCAGTGAAAACTGACCCCTGGTCGGTTGTGATAGTTTCTGGGATGCCAAATTTGCAGATGATGTAACTCTGGACAAAGTCTATTACGACTTCTTGGTCCACATTTGTTAATGCTACGGCTTCGACCCATTTTGTGAAATAGTCGATACCGACTAACACATACCTTTGTTGTTTCGACGAAGCTGGCTTTTAGTTCTCCTATAACGTCCAAAGCCCATCCTCGAAATGGCCAGGGCTTCACAATTGTATGCAGCTCGCTTGCAGGCACATGCTGTATGCCCCCATGCAATTGGCATTCTTGACAGCCTTTAGCAAATTCAATGCAATCTTTCAGCATTGAAGGCCAATAAACTCCTGAGCGCATCAAGAGCCATTTCATCTTCGAACCTGCTTGATGTGCCCCACACGCCTCGCTATGTATGTTGACACAGCCACGTATGCCTCACTTTCTCCCAGGCATTTTAATAACACTCCTTCGACTGTCTTTTTGAATAATTCATCATTTACCAAGACGTAGTTAATGGCCCTATATTTTATCTTTCGATCTGTCGACCCCACGGGATTACATAAGTAATCGACTAGCAGTTTACGCCTATCACTTCCCCCTTCGTCGTCGACAGCAAGAATTTCAAAATGATTTTTATCTACTGCTTCCAACTTCACGATCGCCAGATCTGACGGTGACAACACTGTAGCTCATACTTTCTCTCTTACTTGGACCTCTTCATCCTGGTCTTTCGACGCTTTATACCCTGAGGCCTCCTGCGCCAAATCATTTACTCTTTGGTTTTCTTGTCGTGGGATGTGTTGGAGATTGACTTGCTCAAACCTCTTGAGTAATCTGATAGTGACCATAAAATACATGATTAAATTTTCTTTCACACACCTGTACTCCTTTGATGCTTGTTTAATCACTAACTCCGAGTCTCCCATAATTTCGACATTCCTTGCCCCCAATTCTAGCAGTAGTTCAAGTCTGATGATCAGTGACTCATATTCTTCTTCATTATTGGTGTATACCCCTTCGATTCTGTATTTGAACTCTGCTGGAATTCCATCCGGAGAAATTATGACTCCTCCTATCCCAGATCCATGCTTATGTCTTGACCCGTCGAAGTATAGCCTCCATGGTGCTAAATCTACGTAATTCTGCGTCATTTTGACCATTGAATGGTCGACAAGAAAATCCGCTACTACCTGCCCCTTCATTGCTTTCAAAGGCACGTATGTCAGGGAGTATTTTGTCAACGCTAAAGCCCATTTTCCAATTCGACTATGCAAAATTGGTTTAGATAACATGTGTTTAATAATATCAAAGTGGGAAGATACGTACACATCAACAGGCTTGATATATTGCTTTAATTTCATACAAGAGAAATACAGGCCTAGACATAGTTTTTCTATATCACTATACCTAGTTTCTGGATCATTAAGTATTCGACTAAGGTAATACACAGGTCTTTCGACACATTTTTCATCCTCTTGGACTAACATACTTCCTATAGTCGATTCTGAGGCTGCAATATACAGTCTCATTGGCCTATGCCTAACATGAGGGGCCAATACTGGAGGCCTAGTCAAATACTCTTTAATTTTGTCGAAAGCCTCTTGGTGTTCATCCTGCCACTTGAAATCCTCGTTCTTCAGTCGAAGTAGTGGGGAACGCTTTTGTTTTGCCACTTAGATTCGATATAAATCTTCTAAGAAAATTTATTTTTCCCAGAAAAGATTGCAACTCCTTTTTGGTCGACGGAGGCTTGACGTCCATAATGGCTTTTGTTTTGCTTTGGTTTTTGGTCTCTAATTCTCACCGCGACAGAAATGGCGACTTCACTGGGGATACTCCCCAAGAGGGTTATACCTATCTTGTTTGTTCATATTTGCTTGGGTTATCTTTGTGTTAAGATAAGTCTTAACCCGGACTTTAGTGCATATTGGGATAGGAGGGTGGTATAGTCAATTTGGTTTGGATGGAGTAATCCCGAACAAGCTGACTTGAGAATCCCCCAATCAGTGGAGGCCCTTTGGGGATAGTATTTATTGAACGAGCAATCATGAAGACATTTGCTATCTTTGACCTGGGAGCCCGAGAAGATGATGAATTTAGTGTCCCTTTACCCTACTAAGCCTTGTTAGAACGTAGTGTTGTGACTATGAAGGTGTAAACCTGAGTTAGTTGATACGCGATACTACACTCATATGAGTTTCTCTTCAGAATATTATTGGTTGACAAGTAGTTGTCCAAACCAGTAATATCCGAAAGATGGGATTATGATTCTGGGAATTTTCTTAGAACCTTGGTTCCTGTCTTGATGATAAACCCTTAGCACTTACCTTGTTGGGATGGTTAGACCCATGGCCTCATGCTTGTGAAGTCGAACCTATGAACCCCATGTATTTGACATTTTGCATATGTTTGTTGATCTTGATGTGTTTGTACATTCATATATTCATGTGTTCCTTAAACATCATCTTACTTAAAGTCTTCAAGGAACTTAGAAGCATTTGTTGCAAATATCATAGGTATTTTTCACTATGGATTTTGGAAGAAGAAAAACTCAAAAGTACACTTTCAAGACTCCAAAATTGAAGGATTTAAGAAAGTTAGGATCTCTGGTGGTTAATCCTGAAGACTTTAAAGGAAAATATGGGAGACTTCTACCTTTTTTAAAGACCAACATGGTGGAGGGGGTTCTTGCTACATTGGTTTAGTTCTATGATCCGTTATACCGGTGCTTTACCTTTCCAGATTATTAGCTTGTGCCTACCTTGGAGGTGTTTTCTCACCTGATTGGCCTATACAATCCTGATCAAGTCCCCTTTTCCGGTTTAGAAGAAATTCCAAAGCATCAAGACATTGCATAATCTATTCATTTAAGGATGTCTGAGATCAAAGCTAATCTGACTACAAAAGAAGGGATTATTAGTTTACCTACTAAATTCTTGATAGAGAAGGCTCATTATTTTGCTAGCATGAAGAGTATGGATGCTTTTGAGGATATTATTTCCTTGCTCATCTATGGATTAATCCTCTTCCCTAATGTTGACGACTTTGTTGACATTAATGCTATCAAAACATTCCTAATTGAAAATCAAGTTCCTACCTTGCTTGCAGATGTTTACCATTCAGTCCATCTCAGGAATTCTCATAAGGAAGGAATGATCATATGTTGTACAAATCTGCTCTACACGTGGTTTATTTTGCACTTGCCTCGGTCTACTGCCTTTTGGGACCTCAAGGATGGTTTGCTATGGTCACAAAAGATTATGTCGCTCACTCACTCTGACATTGATTGGTTTGATCATGCTTATGAGGGGGTGAAAATTATTGATAGTTGTGGTGAGTTTCCTAATGTACCTCTTCTTGTTACAAAGGGAGGCATTAACTACAACCTAATTTTGGCTCACAGTCAGTTTGGATACCCAATGAAGGACAAGCCCAATGATAACGCGAAAATATATCGTATATTTGCCTTGAATTACATTCAAAAATCACACTGTTTTCATTTATATTCCGATTATTCCGCAAGTGTTCAAGTTATTTTTGCAGGTATTTCAATTCCCATGCTTAAATGAGCAAAGTATAAAAAAGGAAGGAAAAGAAGAAGAAACAGAAGAGAAACAACAGAAAAGCCAGAAAGTATAAATTATGTGCATGTCACGCTCGTCACAAGCCTCGTCACGATCGTCACGCCCTGGTTGAAAAAGACCCAAAGGCACTAGAGAAAATCCGACCAAAAGACCCCTTGGAAGAAGTCGACCTTGGCGAGAATGGCGAGAAAAGGCCAACATATATAAGCGCCAACATCGACAAAGAACTAAAGTTTGAGGTAATATCCATACTTAAAGAATTTAGAGACTGTTTTGCTTGGGACTATAACGAAATGCCTGGTTTAAGTAGAGATTTGGTCGAGTTAAAGCTGCCGATAAAAGCTGGAAGAAAGCCAGTGAAGCAGACGCCCAGGCCTTTCGCCCCAGAGATCATGGCAAAGATAAAAACAGAAGTAGAAAGACTCCTGAAAAGCAAGTTTATTCAAACTGCAAGGTATGTCGAATGGTTGGCCAATATTGTGCCAGTCATAAAGAAAAATGGGTCTTTAAGAGTATGTATTGATTTTAGGGATCTAAATGTTGCCACCCCAAAAGATGAATATGCCATGCCCGTGGCTGAAATGTTGGTCGATTCGGCCGCTGGTTTTGAATATTTAAGCATGTTAGATGGTTATGCTGGATATAACCAAATTTTTATTGCATAAGAAGATGTGCCAAAGACGACTATTGGATTAACTTTATTCACAAAACATTTATATCACCACTGAACTTTTATTTTTCCAAGGGAAGGGGAAAATATTCAAAATAAACCCAAAAATAAACATGCATATCAAATAATATAACTAGAAGCAAAATAAGTAGAGATCAAAGGTATGTGGGTTGATTATGCAAAGGGAAGGTATTAACACCCTAAGCATATGTAGTACTCTACAGAAACCATTTGAATTTATCTATGTTTTGGTTTGAAATTTGTTTGCGTTTTTGAATGGGGCAATAAAAGGGGTAAAAAAAATTTGGAAAGTGTTACTTGACTAAAGGTAAGTTAAAGTTTGAGTTTGAGATGCTTCATGTGTACTAAAGCATATGAAAGTGTAATTGAAAAATCCATTGACTAAAAGTAAGTCAAGGTTTGTGTTTGAAATGCCACATGTGTGCTAAAGCATTTTTGAAAGTGTAATTGAAAGTCCATTGACTAAAAGTAAATCAAGGTTTGTGTGGGTGTTTTAGCTTGAAAAAAGGGGTAGGGTTTGATTTAGGGTAAATGCATGAATGGACAAACAAAGTCAATAAATAAACAAACAGTACATGACTAGGAAGTCAACATAAGATCCTTTCCCTTGGATTTAGATACATAAAAATACATAAATTGGTAAGAAATGAACAAACTACTTACATGTTTTTGAGGCACGGTGAACATAGACAAGACATGACAAAGGTTTACATAACACCACAAGAGATAACACATGAACAAGTATGAGATACATGTTCAACATTATGGAAGTTTATGAAGGAAATACTTGAATGAAATGATAAACAATTACAAGATATGAATGTAACATCACAAATTGGGATAGAATACAAGTGGAGTATCACAAGACATGATTGAACAAGTGTATATTATTCAATACAAGGGTATCAAACCACATTAAGCAAACAAGACAAGTATCATTTAGCAAGGGTATCAAACCAAATTAAGAAAACAAGACAAGTATCATAATCAAGATATATAGTTATTAAGTAAAGTTGTAACAAAATAAAGATATTCAAAACATGGATCATATGAACATGGTATGGAAAAAGTAAAACCCTAAGTGGATCACTATGCATACAAGTCAAACAAGAGGCAAGAACATGTTAGGGACAAGTTTATACCTAAACCATAATCATGGAATGAATAATAAACAAGCAAGTGGAAACCCTAATCACTTCCTAACCATTCATTCAAACATGTTTTCAAGGTGAATCAATTGAGACATGGTATGAAAATAATCAAGTTTAAACATGTTAAGGATAACTACCAATACTTAAAAGAGTGTTCTATGATCATACAAGCTTTCAACATCAAGAACAACCAAGAAACAAACCAAAGGAATCAATTAGGAGCCTTAAAAACACTTAAAAAGTACATGTTTTCCATTAAACAGAAAAGTAGTGAAATAAATAATATTTTTTAGATTTTTTATATCATCATAAAATAGACATTCTCATGAACACATGGCAAAAGAAAGGGGTCAAAAATGTTAAGGGATCATAAAGTTATGGATTTTTCAAGCTGTGGAAAAAAATGGAGATTAACAAGTGATAAAAGAAATGCACATTGCCTTGGCCAGGTTCGAACCCACGCCCTTGGGTTCTGGTGAATAAAATACACAAGGCTGGGGCGAGAGGGATTTGAACCCAAGAACTTTTGGTTGCAAGTGACTAATGGTGCATGCTTCTACCATTGTGGTGATGATACATCCATGAATTAAAATGCAAGCTATGATATATATTATAAAAACACATTCCATTTGACTTTTCAACGCCACCTCGGCATCATCATCAACCTCGCACTTCTCCCTCTCCCATTCTTCTTCTTTCATTTTTTTTCCAGATTTTCTATCAAATATCTCTCTTTCGTTTCTCAACCATTTTTCACAAAATTAAGACCAAAGTTGCTCAGAAGAATACAAGGAACACAATGATACGATGGGTTTTAGCTAACACTCAAAGATGGGGATGCACAAAGGCTAAAACCAGACCTAAAACCCTAGGTTTCATGCAACATAAACTCACATAAACAACAGTATAAATGGCATGTAATTTAATGATCATTCTTAACACAATAAATGCTACATGTTTGCTTCAGGAATCAAATGAAAATGATGCATTTATAGTGAGTTTCGAAATCAAGGATGTACCTATTAGAGCAATGTCCAATGCCTTTTCAACACTACTTCCAGCTACAGTTTTATGCTTCTCCTAATGCTTATGAGTTCCCAGAAGATGATTGGAACCCTTGGTTTGCAGAATGCACGAGCCAAATGAGAGAATGAAGGTTAAGGTTGAAAAGCTCTCAAGGATAAAGTTTTTCTTGGAAAGCTTGGTGTGTGGATAACTGAGGGTTTGAACTCTAGTTATAGTGATCCTTAAGGGTCTGAGAAGTCTCACATATCATAAAATAATCATGTCCTCTGCTGGTTTGCTTGGTTGGTTGGTTTTTGCACAAAATACCAAGTGTGAAGCATGACAAAAGTGTGGAGTGCATTGAGTGTTTTGCATTTCTTTTTCTGAAGCATAGGGGTTGACTTGAGGTTTAGAGTTGGTGTGCATCTGAACCAAAGCCATTTGGGAGCTTTATGCCAAAAGTGGAATGATTCAATGTGTAATGGCTTAGTTGCTTGAATAATGGCTCAAAAGTTTGTGTAATCTTCTTATTAGAGTGAGATTTAGAAGCAAGAAGGACATGTACTTGGAGATCTTACAGATTTTCTTGAGTTTGCAATGCAACTTAGGCTTGTCACTTGACTTATGAACCACTTCATGATGCTATCTTCCCAAATTCGATTCTCTCAGCTCAAGCATGGGAAATTCTTGCTCTTGGACATTTTGGAAAGATGAAATAATGATCTACAACTTTCCTATTGAGAAATTTGCTTGAATAATTGGGATCTTGGTGAAAAATTAGCATAAATTTGGTCATTTGATTAGATCAGCATGCTGAAAATTTCACTAAGTGTTTTATCACTTGAAAAGCAAATAAATCCTCCACTTCATGGCCCCATATCTCCTCATTCATGCATTTTTTGGGTTTCATCACCTAAGACAAAGTTGAAGTATGAAGCAAGACCTTTAATTAGATAATTGGAGCAAAGGAAATGGTGGCTTGGATCACATGTTTTGGCCTTGGAAAGTTGGGTACTTGGACATGATTTTTTTGGGACTTAGTGAAAAATTCAAATTCTCCATCTTTGCCCCATTTGCAAGTAATCTTGATTTTCTTGATTAAACTTGGTCAAATGACTTCATTGATCATATTTTCATGATCCTTGACTTGAAAAGTCCATAGTTGACCAAAAATCTTAAAAGTCAAACTTTGACTTTAGGCAAATGTTGACTTTTCATCAGTTGTGTTCAAAACTTTCATCTGTTCATGAACCTAACTTCTGGAACCATTATGAATTATATGAGTGGGTTATGAGGATACATTTTAGGACCTTGGATCATTACTCAAGCCATAGGATCATGCCTTGGTCAAAGAGTCAACATTAACTTGACCTTGACCAAGAAACCCTCATTTGGTGTGTCAGATGAATTGTGGCTTGTTGAACTTGAATTAAGGTGAGTACAAATTTTTATTGTTTATGGAGGGATACTCTTGATCAGATTGAGATATTTATGATCACACTAAGCCTTGATTGACCCATCCCTTGAACTTCTTGATGCCAAAACCCTAACTTGCAAACAAAGCAAAACAAGACATATTTTTGTATTTTTGTATGGTTAGCAAAACATAAGGAAATACACAAAAGTATTTGATGACCTTGAAGTTATGCAAATGATATAAATGATAAGGGATCTTAGGGGTGAAAATTGGGGTATTACAATGAGCTCACTCATTTCTAAATCAATATCATCCATCACACTTTGCAGAAAAGGACTACCCAAAATTATAGTGACCTTCTTCTTCAATATCGAGACCAAGAAATGATGTCATTGTGTCTTCAATTTTATAAAGGGTTTCAAAATATTCAACGCCCCAATGGTTTATAGTATTATCCTCTATTGACAATCTTGTTTATCCTGAGAAAGAATAGGGAAAATAGGGTCATTGTCACTATCACTATGACCACTAGACGGTTATAATCGACCTTCATATATGGTTGTTTCACGTTATCTATATACTAGTTCTACATATCACAAACTCCCACATAGATACTAGGTTCCATGACATTATCGTTCTCATCTAACAGTCTAGTGGTTCCCATTCTTAGAAAAGAAAGGTAGAATACAAAAGGGAGAAAGGGATTCGGTACCTGAAACTATGTAAGGTTATGATGAAGACAAGGATGAACCTGAAAAAGAAAATACTTAGAGAAGCACATAAAAAAGATAATGGGAGAAAAAAGAATGACTTGCCTATTTATAGAAGCATTTAGGCTGAGTAGGCCATCATTACTAGACACTAAGTTTGCTCATCCTACTAGGGAGTAAAAACATCGATGACCAACATTGCACACATGCAAACACATCAACGGACCATATTATCTGCACCTTCCCAAGACAAACCATCATCACATAGAATTAAATGCACCACATTCCTTAGGGGAACTAAACATCACCCGCACTTCAAGCACTTGTGCGAGGGACTCGCCTTTCAATGCCTCGCCAATATTAAATAATGATTTTCCTTGCTTAATCACTTCATTCATCCTTATCTCGTGTTTGAGGAACTGTGAGCTTGTATCTCTCAACATTAATCATATCGACCCTCCTTGCCTCATGCTTGAGGGAATGTGATCAATGATAATCTTATTGGATCAAAAATAGGTCAATCCACATCTCAATCAGCCCATAAATATCACAAGAAGGTAGAAAATGTAAATGGGTGGTGTCACGTGACAGGCACATGAGAGCA